>NC_091809.1:88670000-89295000 GCF_041296235.1 Equus asinus | reverse complement strand
GCAATGAATCACCAGGCAGCTGGAAGTAGGAGTGACTTCTAAAACTGCTGATTTCATGTGACAAAATCCAGAATGGGTGGTAAAGGAGGGAGGTGAAGAACACTATTTGCAGCCTCTGGATCAACTGCAGTGGCAGGAATGTGAATGCAACTTTACATTTTAAATCCTTCCTTAGAAATTGTGACAGGCTACTATCTTGAAGACCTGGTGACAGGACAGAGCTAACATTAACATAGGGAATGAGAAGATCTGACCAGTACAGGGGTAGGCTGTACAGATGCTGTCAGTGCCCTGTCCTTGTCCCTTCTGTGCTTTCCTTACACACAAATGTGTTTCTATTGCAAACACCTAGAACTCCGTCTAGGAAGGTCCTCTGGCTGTGGAAGCATGCTAGACTCATAGTTGGAGCAGGGCTGAAATGTCATGGGATTAAAGCCTAGAGAAGCAGTTTTCAAACAATGATGTACAGAAGTTATGGCAATATCTTTCTAGTTCTTTTGGTCATCACTTGGATCTGCCTTCTACCACAGTTCTATTCTGATTCATTCTAGTGGCCATTGCTTTAATAAAAGTCCTAGAAGCGGATTATGTTACATAAGACTCATGCATATATGATGGAGAGATATCTGAGATATTATTGGGGTCTCATTGGTCAAAATTTACCTGTATGGTTCTTGAGATATGTGTACCATTAGGGAGTACTCCAGAAACACCAGAGGTCAAACTTAGAATAATCTTAATTTTAGACATTACTTGCTGAGGAAATGAGATTATATTTCTAGTTATTTTCTCTTAGAAAGTTGCACAGACTTAAGTCACCTCAATGGAAAATTTTATGTATATAAATAACACATAACATAACTTGTTACACATGATTTATCTTCTGGCATTAAAGTTTCCATTTAACTTGTCAGCTTGCTCAGTGAACTGATTAATTCTCTTAGATTTCAAATTCAAAATTGTCTCATAGAAATTTAATAACAACCAATCTTATTAAATAAAGCCAACCTATGGCCACCTTTGGGAAGTTTAGTCAGTTGTGAAAAGTAAGGTTAAATCTTGTACACACAATACAGCCACATAATGGAGCAGTGACCATGCACATGTGGTGAGGGCAGGAAGATAATGGTTAACGTCTCTGGTACAGTTTTTTCAAGTTGGTTCAGAGAGTCAGTAGGGTTAAAACACAGGTGTAATGCAATAGTGCTTGAGAGTGTTTAGAATACAAACTCTACATTGTGCCTTGGTTTCTCTTTCTAGATGAATCCAACCACAAATGCACACACACACATATATATACACATGCATATTTATATTTATATGTATGTATCATAATATCATGTATGGAATCATGACTGGGGCAGCTGAGGAACAAACATCTTTAGGGTTAAGAATTCTTAGGACTTATCCCACAACTAGAAGGACCTGCAACTAAGATATACAACTGTGTACGGGGAGGGATGGGGGGTTGGGGAGATAAAGCAGAAAAAAAATATATAAAAAAAAAGAATTCTTAGCACTTACTCCCAGATCTGCTTTATCATGACCCAATAGATAATGGGATTTAGTGCAGGTGGAACAACCATAGAGATATTGGCTAGAAATATATGAATATAGCCAGGTATGTTATGGGTGGTGTACAAAGTGGTGGGTCAGAAAACAGAAACGTGCTCAGATGCAGAAGATGAGCATGACACAGATATGGGAGCCACAGGTGTTGAGAGCCATGAATCAGGCATTCTCTGATGGTAAATGGAACACTGTATAGAGTATCTTCACATAGAAGAAATGAATTATAATAAGGTCAATGAATCCCACAGAAACGGCAACCATCCCAAACAAATTATTGGCCCTGATACTGGTACAGGAAAGATGAGCAATGCCCATGCTCACAGGAGGTATGGGGGATGATACAGGCACTACAGAATGACAACAAGATGAAAAACACAAAAAGATAAAGAAGATTAAAGATCTCACTATCATGACTATATCTAGAATGGCCACCATCTTGTTGGTGAGGATCATGGTGTATCTCAGGAGATTGCAGATGACAACATAGTGGTCAATGGCTGTGACTGTCAGGATCCCAGACTCCAGGCCCATGCACAGATGAATCATAAACATTTTTTCAAGGCAGGCATCAGAAAGCATTTCCTTGAAATTGAACCAGAAGATGCCCAGCATTTTGGGGATAGTGGCAATGGACAGACTTAGGTCAGTGCAGCTCAACATTGCCAGGAAGTAAAACATGGGCTGATGGAGACTAGGCTCAGAATGAATTATAAAGAGGATTATAATGTTCCCCAGGAGGGCAATCAGATATACAGCACAAAAGGGGAAACTAATCCAGATGTGAACATTTTCCAGGCTTGGAATCTCCAAAAGGACAAGGGAGGAAGGATGGAAATGACTGGTGTTGTGATGGGACATCTTCATGATTGTTGGTCAATTTTTCCACGCTGTGTTAAGACTCCAGTCTCATTCATGCCATTCTTTCAGGTCATAGAGAGACATGGCATAAATTCTCTTCCTTAATATGCAGCAGAAGACACTGGGGTGGAAAGTGGTAAAATATTTTAAAAGGTCCCAAATACAGAACACACTAGATTCTTGGCATTTTGTTTTGCTGACCAAGATACATCCTAAACTTGATGCTCTGCTACAGTCCTAGGAATGGTGTAAAATGTGCTTACATTTTAGAGGAGCTTCTGTAATGTCAGAATGAAGAATGGATTTAAGGGTCAGGTTAGAGTTGGAAGCAAGCTGGATGAGGGATGATGCTAGCCTGATTTAAACAAATGGTAATGGAGATGGCAAGGTGATGGTATATAAAATAAATTGGCAGGGAACACTATTTGATGTGATTTGGGAGATGAAAGAGAGTAATAAGTCATGTTTAACTTCTAGGATTTTGTCTTGGGAAAATGGGTGAGTATCAGTGCTATTCACTGAGATATGGAACATAATAAGAGAGAATTTTATTTGTTTATTTTAGTTGATGAGTGTAGATGTTGACATCAGTTCTGAAATATGTAAATATAAAGTTCATATTGAATCAAGTAGAGATTCTCAGCAGGCAGAATATTAGTTAAGCTACCACTGTTGTTGAAGACCAGTATTTTTGGCATCAATCGGTTTATAAAGCACTAAAAATTCCATGTACATGACTCTAGGGACAGCAGGACCCCTATTGTGATTAAGACGCTACCATATTTTGTTCTTTTCCATGTTCAAAATGTTACTGAAAGTTCGGTGTGTGAACCCAATGCCAATCCAAATAACCAAGTAACGAGAACAGAGTCTTGAGTGGAAAGTAAAGGCTTTACTTTACCAGGCAGAGGGAGCAAAGCAAGGGCTAGTGCCTCAAGAATTTCTAGCTCCCTGTTTAAGAATTGGGTAGGGGGGCGGGCCTGGTGGCGCAGTGGTTAAGTTCGCATGTTCTGCTTCTCAGCGGCCTGGGGTTCACCAATTCGGATCCCAGGTGTGGACATGGCACCACTTGGCTAAAAGCCATGCTGTGGTAGGCATCCCACGTATAAAGTAGAGGAAGATGGGCCTGGATGTTAGCTCAGGGCCAGTCTTCCTTAGCAAAAAGAGGAGGATTGGCAGCAGATGTTAACTCAGGGTTAATCTTCCTCAAAAAAAAAAAAAAAAGAATTGAGTATGGATTTTTATTTGGGGGTTTTAGGTAGGGGAGGGGTGCATGTAGCTTTGGCTGATGTCTTCTTACCAGCCTTCTGCTGCATGCAGGGAGTGTGGAGATAAGGGATTCCTGGATGTCCTTGACTGTTTGTCTCCATAGTGGACTCTGAATTCCTCTGGAAAGCTTCAGTTTCTTGATATTCTATGGACATTAGTTTCACTGTAAAAGAGCGTCAAGGTCACATGATTAGCTAAAACTTTAGTGTGATCTCAGCCCCAGGCCACCTGGACTTTAACAATTTGCAATTTCTATTTGGTTCCAAAGCTCAGGGAGTCAGAGGTTAAAGAAACAGCTATTTATACATGACTGTAACTAAAGAAGCAGGGAACTGCGAATGCTTTTGGTATTAACCCCATATATACTGGGCTCATGGAAGGGGAACCAATATCAGGCTGATGATAACTAACAGCCAGTAACAAAAATATTTACAATCTCTGGAGAGCTATATTGGGATGAATATCATAACAGTGAATGAATCTCTCTGAGTTCTCAAAGGCTTCTCAGGTAAATAAAGAGGCAAGAGGTAGAGAAAGGAGTCTATCTCAGTGATGACAAATCAAATGTCTTCAGGGAAAAAAATCTCACAAATGTGTTATACAGTGAGTATGAATAATTTCTATATGTTTATGCTCTTGTCCATCAAACTGTATTAAAATTTATTATAAAATATTGAGTGGTTCAAACAAAATAATTAAGCAGGTTGGATGTTGTCTATAGGACTAGAGCATGGGCATATTTTAGTGTGCACATTATTCTGTCTAGCAAACCTGTTACATTCCTTTCCTTTGTAAGCTGCCATTCTAGAATGAGATGTAAATAAGCACTCAGCATTGGGCATTTAAAAGAGCCTGATTTTATTGGGGCTATACAGTACAAAGAAGAGTGTAGTGATGTCAACTACCCATATCACTCATGTCCTCTAAATTCCTCCCTTGATCTCAAAGTCTAGGTGTTGTCCCTTGGGATGGATGTCATTACACAGCAATTATGGTTGCCTCCTCTTATATCATGCCTTGACTGCTGTCTTTCACCCCTAGCAGTTCACCATGAATGGAAAATCTGAGAAGTCACACTCAGACCCTAAGTGTCACCTAAATAAGCAGAACATAAGACGACAAAAGTGTCAAACTCCTTATAATGTTATTCTCGCTCTCCTGCCATCATAGATGGGAATTTGCTGCTCACTACTTTCTCTGTCCCGAGGTTTTCACATCAGAAGCAGGAGTTTACATCTCACTGACATACATACTCCTAAAATCAATTTACTTCAAGGGAGATATAATTCTTAAAGATTTAAATGCTTTGTTTTGTATGTTAATGTAAAATTTAATCACACTGATATTTAAAACTTTTAGATGATCACTAATGACAGTCCAAGGCAAATTTGTTCATTTCACTTCCTTTTTTTTCCAGTGTATATTTGCTATCTATGAACGCTGATAGTTGCTTCTATTTTCTTACTTTTAGTATGTGAAATGAATCCCAAAGTAACTTTAGGCAATCTCTTTTATAGGTGCTACTATTATCAAAGCACAACATTTGAAAATTGGAAATAATGTTGCCCTTTAAGAGTTAAATAATCCAATGAATTCCATGGTTAGAATAGAGATATCCAAAGACAACTAAAGGGGGTAAACAATTCTCAGGGAAAAGGGACTTGAGTGTTACTTAATTGTACCTAGCTACAAAAATAAAAGAAAATCACACAGATGGGGAAGGGTTAGATAACCACATTATCACAAGAAAGAGAGCAAGGGATCACATATTAGCCCATGCTTGGGTATTGAGACTATACCGTCTTTGTGCTAAAGAAGCACTCTATTTAATGCAGGTATGCTGATGTACATTCTGCTTACTTAGTTATGTTCTGAGATGAAATTATTGAAGATCTTATTCTCATACAAATACTTAGTGAGCATCAGAGTTGCCCCTGATGAAAATATTCAGCTAGCAAAAATGGTGACTATGTGCAAAGACGCAGCTTTTAGTAGCCCCAGACATTTGAAATGATAACCTAGTTGAGTCCTTTCAGATTGGCTTGAAGCACGCTAATGCTTCCCAGACATGGATCTCAGCCAAGATGGCCGATTTCCAATGCTTAACACAGCATTTGGTACAGAGCGGCAGAGCTACTCCTTCTGAGCCTTCCAGTGTTGATAACTTTGTACAAATCTGTTTTCCTAAAAGCTCTAGAGATTGTTGAAATCCCTAAACAGTTTAGTTTTCCTGGGAAGTCTGTCAGCATACCCTGTTGTTTCCAAGCATGCCCCTCGTTTTATAGCTCCTGAAACATGCACTTGGTGATAAATGGGGTTTTCTTATGTATTTTCTTCTATAGAACTTAGAAATTACAGTCTTACTGACATCACACTGTCACTCATTTCCATTTGGATTACTCACTTCCCAGGCTAAGTGATATTTAGCAACCTCTCAGAAATGAAAACCTATACCGCAGCAGGAAAGTTCTCAAATAGCAGAAATTGTTAATGGATGATAGCAAAATTGAATGTTCTGGAGATTAAACATATTGGAAAAGAGTAGAGCGAACATAATTGAATTTATTTATTTATTTTTAAATGAGGAAGATTGGTCTTAAGCTAACATCTGTTGGCAATCTTCATCATTTTGTTTGACAAAGACTGTCCCTGAGCTAACGTCTGTGCCAATCTTCCTCTATTTTGTATATGGGACACCACCACTGCATGTCTTGATGAGCAGTGTGTAGGGCCATGCCTGGGATCTGAAACTGCAAGCCCCAGCCCACCCAAGTGGAGTGTGAGGACTTAACTACTACACGACCAGGCCGGTCTCTGAAAATACTTTTTTTCTATGGGTGTATCATAGCCTTTAAATATACAAATGCAAATATTCAGACTCTCAGATATAAGATTTTTATAATTAAAATATTGAATAAGAAATTAAATATTACAATTAAATATTAAAATAATTGAAGCAAGTTTTCAGCATATCCTTAAGTTATGATAACAAGATATCCATTTAATTAGATCAGTAACATATAGTTCTTAGGAGAACACAATATTGTTTTATTGGAAATACTGGATGTCTTGTGTCCTCTAAGTATTTCTGAGACATAAATGTTTCAAGTATTTATTCATTTAATATTTATTATTGATTTTGTAGCTGGTGTTGTTAGACTTATGAATAGCTAAGGTATATGTTAGTGATTTAAAAAAATGTTTTTTTCGTAATGATTACATTCTAAATTAGCAAGAAAGACAATAAGCATGCAAACATAATTAAATTACCCCAGACAATAACAAGTGTGACGGAAATAAAATTAAATAGAACTAAAAATTGACAATAAGAATAACAAAAAACAATTAAAAAAGGAAAAAAGACTGAACAGATACATCTAATAGAAGATAAACAAATGTTCGATAGCAAATGAAAAGGCATTCACTATCATTAGTCATCAGGGAAATGAAAATTAATATCTCCAAGTAATTCCATTTTATACTCTTTGAATGGCTACAAGGAAAATGATTCACATTATCATATATTGAAGAATATGTGGAATAACTGAAAGTCTCATGAATTGCTAGTATGTATGTGAAATGTACAAAAACTTTGAAAAACTCTTTGGCATATTTCTTATGAAGTTAACGATATATCTTCATTATTATTAAACCACTTCACTCCCAGATATTCCCAAAGAGAAATAATATCCAGGGGACATGTCAAATAGACAATTAGATATATATGCCTGAAGCTCAGGAAAAGGACATGGTTGATTATGTAAATTTTGGAATCACAAGTGTGTGATGTGTTGGATACATGTCATTTGCATTGTACACATGGATGGAAGAATGAAGAGGAAAAATAACAAATCAAGAAGCAGCAATAAATATTCTAATTTACTGTTCTTCTGGAGGTGGTGGTCTAATACATGACAGTCCACCATGTGATGATGAAAAACTATATAAGAATATAGTTGACAATTCAACTCTATTTGGAATGTGAGTGTGTATATGTGTGTGTGTGTGTGTGTAGGAGAGAGGGAGAGAGAGAAAAAAAGAGAGAAAGAGAGAGAGAATGAAAGAGAGAAAATGAAGAAAAGAAGAATATACTGTCACTGATCCTTATAGGGTATTAAAAAATCACAAATGGATGCACCCTAAGTCTTCATAAAAATTAGATGCTACATGCCACTCTTTCTCCATTTCCAATATCAATTAAGAATATTTTTTCTTTATCCCTTCCCCTTCTTTCAAGGACTTTATAATTCATGTCTCCAAGCCATCTTACTCTTTTCATTATTTTTTCCTCTGCCCTGTTTTCTCTGCTTTATTTTCTACCAAGTCTCCATTATTCAGTAAGGAGCCAACTTACCAACTATTTTAGAAGCTCTTCCATCTCAGAAGGGTCACCTGTATGGATGCTACAAACTCTATGCTTTGTAGAGCGATAATTTATATATATCACTATACTAAGAATTACAGTGATAGTTTATACTTCCCAGATGCACTTGCCCCATGGGGCTCCCAAGGGCCTAGAACATGGGAAAAAATGAGTTCCTGAGTTGCCAAGCTAATGTTATTTCAGGTCAGTAGTCCAATTATGATTTTGCAATGTATGTGGGCTCTGTACTACCCAGGATGGTGCTGGAAGAGGTCACTTTATGGGAGCAACACAATAGTTGTCAGAATAGAATAAAAAGAAATAAGTTCTCACTTTTATAAATCATTTCGTAATTTTTGCAAGTCCCTGCAATGCACTCTGGGATATCAAGAATAGAAACAACTTCCTATTTAATAGAAAATGAGACTCAGAAAACTCAGGAGATAGGATGAGGTCATAGCTAATCAATGCCAGAGAAAAAACTGAAAGTCTATTGAATTTCTAATGCAAGTATTTTTTCTAATGAATTCTTCTGGGTATCCTCCTTTGTTCATACGTTATTTGTACAAATTTGACCACAAATTGGCCACAGATGCCGGATGTATATCATAATGGGTGGTAGATAGCTACATAGCAGTCATAGGCCAAGACCATGAATGTGGAGGACTCCATGGTCATGATGAATATCTGGAGGAAGTGGGCTGAGAAGCTGATGGACCTGAGGTCAAACCAGAAGATGGCCAGGACCTTGGGGATGACAGCGAGGCAGAGCACCATGTCCTGCAGAGAGAGGAGGCTGAGCAGGTAGTACATGGGCTGGTGCAGAGAGGTCTCCAGCCAGACGGTGATCAGGAGGGTGGCATTGGCCCCCACGGCCAGGAGGAAGAGGAGGCTGAGGGGAGGGGATAGACAGTGCTGCCAACTGTGGTAGTTAGGTAAGTAGATGAGGAGGAATTCAGAGACTGGAGCAGTGGAATAGTTGCTGGGTGATGCCATGTAATGTATCCTGATCACACTGGCTATCCAGCATCCTTTAAAATGTAAGACAGAATATAACAACATAGAAAATATGTGTTCTAGTTGTGCTAGAACTTGGATTTTCACTGGGGCTCTTAACCTCTCTCAAACAAGTTTTTAAATTACCCTGTTTGTCATCATCATAATCATCAATCATTGCTAACATTTAAGTGAACACTTACCATGTGTTGGCACTAAACTGAATATTTTATAATAATTATCTCATTTCATCCTTTAAAAAATAAAACTCATGAATAATTAATATTGTTATCCTAATTGCACAGATAATAAAAGGGTAAAGGTAAAAGTAAGCAGGATAATTTGATCAAAATTAGAGAGACAGTAAGTGGTGAAGCCACAACTGAAGACCAGGAAGTCTGACTCTAGAGTCTCTGCTTTCAGCCACTACACAAAATTTAGCCTTGAGAAGCATGATGACTCTAAGCCATTCCTTCCCTCAAAATATAGAAGAGATAGCTATACAGAGAGCTCTATTTAGCTGTCTCCATGGGAAGTCCTAGAAAAGCCCAGCCCTCTACTCCATGCAACTGGACAGGAATCCATCCTGACTTCAGGATTCCTTATTTTCAGTCTTCAGGAAATGACTGGATTAGAGGTAGAGCAGCCCTTGACCCCACCCATGGGCAATAATTTCTTCCTGCCCCAAAGGGGATTTCACTTTAAAGGCATAATTTTTGTCATTCTCTTAGTAGATTATTTGCTCTTGCTTCTCTTTGGGAAAGTTCATAAGTTCACCAGGAGGATATGAAAAACTTGTAAGTGATATGACTGTTTTTCTAAAAAAAACACAGGTATTTGAGGGGGGTCCAAAAGAGGAAAACATTTTGAAATTTAGGACATAGGAGAAATATCCTATTATCCTGGGCAGGAAGTTGAGTGAATCCTGGAGGCTACAGCAATAGGAAGGGTTTGGACCTAAGAATAGTTACGATTCCATGTCTAGAGGATTGAGCAGTGTGCTGTTGTCTTCAGCTCACCCATGCAGATTCCTTGACTTGTATCACTCGAGAAAGACCTTGGGATCCCTTACTAAGGTAAGGCTATAAACTAACATGTCACAGGAATATCATCCAAAAATGAGCCCTTCTAATCATGGAGGCCTTGACTGAGGTACTGTTAATCCTTTATTTTCCAGCTTTGAAGGAACCAGCCTTAGACAGTTTACTCTGACAAAGACAGTGGGCCAAGAGAATCCTGGACCTTTTTGGAGGCCACTTCCTGCTTTGTTCTCTGGATAAGTCCTTAAGAGTGTCCTCTGAATTGTCCTGTATCTCTGAAATTGCACCAAACACCTACTTCTTCCTTGGATAGTGATCTCCTAGTGATCACCTCCTTTATACCAAGAGCCATTCCTTGTTAGAACGGACAGGAAGAAATGTATTAGACATACATTTCAAAAGGAAAATCAGTAAGAATTACATGAAGGGGATGAGCAAAGAAAAACACTTGAGGATTCATTATTCAATCATTGCCCAAACATGTACTTACTGCTCACTCTTGGGTAAGATGATACATAACAAACTGAAGAAAGATGAATAAAACAGGGTCTTGAATCTTAAGTTACAGTGTTACAGATGACTTTTTGTTTTTGAGTGACAAAAAGAAGGAAATCTCTACTGAGAAATTAGAAAAAGGAATGGGAAAAAAGGAGGGGCTTTTGAGAATAAGAAGAGGAATTCATATTTGAATTGTTATGCAGGAAATATTTGCAAAATATCCAGTTAGAGTTTTCCAGAAAATATAATATGCCTGGAACTTAGTAGGAAATCCAAGTCTGCAAATCAAGATGTATTTGCTGTTAATTGAAGGAAAAAAGAAATAAGGTAAAGAAGTATTAGCATATAAAATAATTGGAGAACACCTAAGCATGATTTAAAATCTAAAACTTAAACTGATAAGAATTTTCAAGTGGTTTTGTTTGTGGAAGATTTATGAGGAAAAGAAGAGATTGGATGGAATAAAGTTTTAGAGAGGATAGGAGGGGATTAATTCAATAGTATAAGTCAGTACTTTTTTCCTATCTCCCCCACTCCTGTATTCACAAAAGAAAATTTCTGTATTAGAAAAATATTAGTAAGTACTATCGACATGGCAAAACTGTAGACCGTGTGTTAGATAGTTTGGTAATGAGACACTGCAAAAGAAAAATATGAAGTTGGATCTTCTAGAGAAACAAAACGAAAAGCAGCCGTTCCAGACTCCGGCATCACTTTCAAATTTTAGGGCCAGAGCAAGTGTCCAATTGCCTAGAAAAGAAAATCTTTTCCTCTGAAGTAGGAGGAAATTATCTGGGTTCACAGATACTTTTGGTCACGAGTGAAAAGTTACTTTTGTTCTATTTTGCACAAAATATTGTTACTTTCCAGATAGCCTACTCTTTGAAAGATGAATGTTTTCTCCTTTTGTTTTGCCTCTTAACAGGAATCAGTCTTGCTATTAAACATATGGCAGCCAATGTTCTTGAGTAGCATCCCGCAAACGAGTTCTTTCTGTTCTCCTTTAGCAATAGTTCCAAATTAGTTTTTCTATTTGATACCATCGACTACACATGCTTTAGCCTAGAAATCTCCCAAGCATGTGGTTTTACTTACTTGGTGTGGGAAAACACATTTGTAAAATGAGATTTTTTATATAAACAGAGGGCCCAATAGGACCTCAGGAAATGATAGCCTCTTTCCCTTCTCACAACAACAGCTGGAGTTAAATATCATTTCTCTATTTCATAAATGAGACACCACAGAGTGTAAATATTTGTCTGTAGTTCTTGTACAGGTATTCAATAGAAGCTCTGTTGGAAGCTCAAATAACCACAAGGCCATGTCCTTGTCTCAGGCCAATCCCTCCTTTTACTTGCTCGCTGTCTATGTTTAGCTAACGAAATTGTTTTCTTTAGAATTAATTAATTACAACTATTAATTAATTCCTTTAGTGAAGGAATTCTAGTGGAGATGTTTCTTTTGTTGAGTGTCATCTTTTTTCCTCACTACTAAAAATAGAGCAGCGTGGCCATGTACTAAGAAGGGTGATAGTAACAGCTGTCACAGCCAAAGAAGCAAGGAAGAGCCAGGGAGTCACAGTGGGGTGAAGCAGGGAACTCAGGAGGCATATAATCAGTATAGTTGTGATTACTGATGCTGCTCACTTGTCCCATCTGACAAATCTCCTCTGGGAGAGCGAAGTATGTATGAGAAGGGATCACACTCTAGCTGTCAGAGAAGGCAATGAAGGTTTTGATTTGATCCAAGTACTTCCACCTTGAATGTCCCAGACTTTCCAAACAAAGATTATACAATACAGACCATACACACACACACACACACACACACACTACCCATTGTGGGGCCTTGAGACAAACCAATGATTCAGGGATTAAAACTTAGGTGGGAAAAATTATGTATCAGCTCTGTCCTATATTTCCATAAGTAACTAGGAAAATACCCCTCAGTGTGAATCAGAGAAATAAGAAGAATAGAAAATATACTCACTTTTTCTGAAAAGCCTTTTCCTTTTCAATAACCTCAAGTTCTGGATCCTCAGAGTGACTTGATCTATTTGAACAAGTGAGAAAGCAGTCAGTGGCTTCTCACTACCTGGTATTAATGTTGGGCATACTAATGTATAGCATGGGTTTAGCAAAAATCGTTACCTTCTGAGAGCTTACTTATTTTACAGAGGAAAATTGACTTGCAAGCACTTATAATGCAGTATAATGTGGCTCTAATGAAGATGATCTTACAAACAGTGCAAAAAAGACAAAAGTACACACAAGTAAAGCAATGTCATGTGATTGAAAAGTTGGCCTCAGACAGAAACGAATTCCTAGTCTGGGCCTTACACTCATTGTATGACCCTGACAAATATTTACACTCTGTGGTGTCTCATTTATGAAATAGAGAAATGATATTTAACTCCAGCTGTTGTTGTGAGAAGGGAAAGAGGCTATCATTTCCTGAGGTCCTATTAGGCTGGGAGACACAACAAACTGAGAACATCAGAGAAGGTTACCAAAAAGAGATATTCACCTAGAAGAGGAGAACTGCTCTTGTAGGCAATGCTAAGAGAAGAAAGGCCCGCCTAGGTGGAACTTCAGTAATGACCAATGATGAGGTGCTAGGGGCTGGTAGATCCTAAGTTCTTTGGGGGAAGGAGGTAGGAGAGCAGAGTGCCAAGAATCAATGTTTAATGTTATGCAGTGAGAGTCTTGCAAGGTCCACCTTATCCACCTTATAGTAGGCATTATCACGTATACTGTCAAGAACTACAGAAGATTTGAAACAGGGAATAGTTGTGCATAGATGAGAAAGGGGACTCACAGAAAAGTGATGGAGGCTTTTGGTGAGTCCTGAATAGTGCAAAAGAGAAGTGATTAAGATCTGAACAAAGGCTATGCAAGTGGAGAAGAAAGGATGTATTTGGGCCGTGGGGAGGACTACAGCATTTAGTGTAAGAAAGGATGAGGGAGGCTGGCCCTATGGTGTAGCAGTTAAGTTTGTGTGCTCTGCTTCGGCGGCCTGAGGTTCACGAATTTGCATCCCAGGGGAGGACCTACTCACTGCTCATCGAGCCATGCTGTAGCAGCATCCCACATACAAAATACAGGAAGATTGGCATAGATGTTAGCTTAGGGATGGTCTTCCTAATCAGAAAAAAAAAAATTCTAAAAATTCTTACCTTTAATAATGCAGATTCTGGCTCATGTCTTGTCATTTGGGATTGTGAGCTCATGATCAACAGAGCTATTTCTGTGGGATCCATTAAGATCATCCTAAGGCCATTTTATACTAATTTCTCCACTTGGGGTTCCCCACTCCACACAGTGTAAATTTCAAATTAATCAAAGCCATCCCTCTGAGAAGAGGAACAAGACAAAGGTGCCCGCTCTCATCACTCCTATTAAGCATAGTACTGGAGGTTTTGGCCAGAGAAATTAGGGAAGAAATATAAATAAAAGGAATCCAAAGTGGAAAGGGAGAAGTGAAACTTTAGCTATTTGCAGATGACATGATTCTATATATAGAAAACCCTAAAGAATCCACCAGAAAACTGTTAGAAATAATCAACAACTACAGTAAAGTTGCAGGGTAAAAAATCCATTTTAAAGAATCAGTTGCATTTCTATAGTGAAATAGCAGAAAGAGAAATCAAGAATACAATCCCATTTATAATCACAATAAAAAGAATAAGATATCTAGGAATACACTTAACCAAAGAGGTAAAAGTTCTGTACACTGAAAAGTATAAGACATTATTAAAAGAAATGGAAGTAGGCATAAAGAAATGGAAAAATATTCCATGTTCATGGGTTGAAAGAATAAACATAGTTAAAATGTCTATAGCACCTAAAGCAATCTACAGATTCAATGTAATCCCAATCAGAATCCCAATGACGTGACATTCTTCACATAAATAGAGCAAAGAATCAAAAAATTCATAGGTAACAACAAAAGACCCCCCAATAGCCAAAGCAATCCTGAGAAAAAAGAACAAGGCTGGAAGCATCAAAATCCCTGACTTCAAAACATACCACAAAGGTACAGTAATCAAAACAGGCACAAAACCAAACAGATCAATGGACCAGAATTGAAAGCCTAGAAATAAAACCATACATCTATGGACAGTGAGTCTTCGACAAAGGAACCAAGAACATACAATGGAGAGAGGAAAATCTCTTCAATAAACGGTGTTGGGAAAACAGGACAGCCATATGCAAAAGAATGAAAGTAGACCATTATCTTGTACCATACACAAAAATTACCTCTAAACTGATTAAAGATTGGAATGTAAGACCTGAAACCATAAAACTCCTAGAAGAAAATACAGGCAGTACACATCTGACATTGATCTTAGCAACTATCTTTGAGCAAAAAAAAAAGATCTCCTTTAGACAAACAAAAGAAAAAGTTAACAAATGGGATTCCATCAGACTAAAAAGCCTCTGCAAAGCAAAGGAAACTATGAACAAAATAAAAAGACAACCACCAACAGGGGGAAAATATTTGCAAATCATTTATCAGACAAGGGGTTGATCTCCAAAATATATAGAGAATTCATACAACTCAACAACAACAACAATAGGAAAACCCGACCAAAAAATGGGCAGAGAACATGAACATTTTTCCAAAGAAGAGGTACAGATGGCCAATAGACATATGAAATGATATTCAACATCACTAATTATTAGGGGAATGCAAATCAAAACTACAATGAGATATTACCTTACACTGGTCAGAATGGCTATAATTACCAAGATAAAAAAACAACAAATGTTGGAGAGGATGTGGACAAAAGGGAACCCTCATACACTGCTGGTACGAACGCAAACTGGTACAACCACTATGGGAAACAGTATGGAGATTTCTCAAAGAGTTAAAAAATAGAAATACCATACAATCCAGTTATCCCTCTACTGGGTACTTACCCAAATAACTTGAAATCAATGATGCAAAGAGATTTATGCCCCACTACGTTCATTGCAGCATTATTCACAGTAACCAAGATGTGGAAGCAACCCAAGTGCCCTTCTATGGATGAATGGATAAAGAAGATGTGGTATATATAGACAATGGAATACTACTCAGCCATTAAAAAGAAAAAAATCATCCCATTTGTAACAACGTGGATGGACCTTGAGAATATGATGTTAAACGAAATGAGCCAGACAGAGAAAGACAAATACAGCATCATTTCACTCATATGTGAACGATAACACATATACGGATAAATAGAACAGATTAGTGGTCACCAGAAGGTAAAGTATTTCAGAGCTGGGCAAAAGGGATAAAGGGCCACATATGTATGGTGATGGATAAAAATTAGACTACTGGGTGTGAGCATGATAAAGTGTATTCAGAAATTGGTAAATAATATTGTATGCCCCAAATTACACAATTCTATAAACTAACAAAACCAATAAAATTACTTGGGAAAAAAAAACCTACCTGAGGAAAACATTTTATTCTCCCTAAAGCCTAGTTCAAGATAAAATATGTGTGTATGTGTGTGTGAGTGTCCGTGAGTGTGTGTGTATTTCTTGTCCACTCCTTCACGTAAGTTAAGGCCCTTCAAGATTCCTGGCCCTATGGGGATGTGTATGTCTTAATTTCACCTCTTCCCCTTGTGAGTATCCAAATTCTTATGTTTTCCATTTGTATGATTATTTAAAATGAAAACCACTTTGTTGTAGAAACTGATGAATATTCCCATTACAGCCAGAGACTCAATGTCTATTTGTCAGTTTCAACATCATCTCCCAATCCTTTTGACTACTAGCAAATTTATTTTAATCATATGCATTTGAGAGGTTTATTATATTTGACTTTGTTGCTTAGCAGCCATGAAATGAAAGTCAGAAATGTTCCTTACAGTGAGGACAGGATTCATTTACTGATGTAGTGGTATGGAATAAACTTTCAGTACAGAGCATGAGAAAATGTTCCTAAATAACAAATGTCTGTCCTCTATAATCTTATAAACTTTGTGCTTGTAATTATTTTCTTTCCTCTGGATCCAGCAGGACTGGTAATTAAGCTGGTTACCTGTAATTTATCTACCTGAGTTCCAAACATGTACTGAGATCATCCAAAGCAATTGATTGGTGCTGAAAGTATGTGATATTGGTGACTCACTTTGGAGGATGAGATTATGAAAAGACAAAGAAAAGTCCTGGGATCACAGTCTAGAGAAGAAAAACTTACCTGAGCTTCTTGTGAAAAGCTTCAGAGGAAGGAGAGAATGGAGGAGAACATGTGTGGAATAGAGAAAACGGAGCAGAAAAAAAAAAATAAAGAACAAGGAAGAAAGAAAAAGACAGGGAGAGAGGAGTGAGGAAAGCGGGAGATGAAGAAAAAAGAACAAGGACATTAAGTGATTGTAGTTAATGTTTTATGTATGTAATTGAATAACAAATTAAACAGTGAAATAATTACTCTTGTTCATGTTTATCAGACAATGAAACTGAAATATGGAGAGTTTAAATTATTTTCCCAATTCATAGAGCTGGCAAAAGCATAGAGGATACTAAACCTGATTTTCAAACTTAAAATCCATATCTCTTTACGCTAAAAGTGAGAGTCAGAAGGCTCTTTTGCAAAAGTGTTTAGGCATATTGAACAATCTGTCACTCTGTGGAGACTGGGAAGAATGAGGCATGGTGATCATTGTAACATGCATATTATTTTGATGAATTATGCAATCCATTTGGCTGAGAAAAAAAGACTTGGCTGCAAAAGGAAAGTAATGTAGATGATACTAAGCACAGCAGTATTTACTCTGTAGCATAAAAATCAAGTGAAGAGAAAAGTAATTTTATAGTTTCAGAAATATGTTCTAGCTGGTTTTAATTGACTGGATAAATGTAGAGAGTTCCTCAGACTTCTCTTAAGTCAGAAACAAATCTGGGAGGTCAAGGAGACTGCTCTCACCAAGCTGTGAGGAGGCAAGATTCATGGACCCACAAATATCCCACTTCTGGGCTCAAGCTACAGATAAATCATATTTAGTTTTACAGGGGTAAGCTTAGGTGTAAGGAAAAAGCCCCTTCTCAAACAGGACATGTTTCTTAATTCTATTATAAACATCCAAGTAAATGCAATAAATTCAGTGACTTTATTGAGGAAATCTGCAAAAGTCTTTTCTTCTCCAGAGTATTAACTCATCAAGTCCCTCCTCCTCCCTATCTCCTAACAACAGAAGCTCCTTACAGACCACAAGAACTCTGCATAAACTCAAGGCTGAACTGAAAATTCATTGATCCATTGAGTCAAATACCTGGTTCCTAACGTCATCACAGCAGAACGTCAAGGCGGGTTTCAGGAATATGTTTGGAGAGTCCTGGCTAGGGGCTGGATCTCAGGGGAGACTCAGATCCCTGTATCTCATCCATTGAAATTCTTCTCCTGAGATGCAGCTTACTGACGTTCTACCCAGAGGTCCTTTCTCCTTTCTACCAGAGATGATGGGGATGATGGGAAAAGATAAATGTTTCTAAACGTTGTCTTTCATATGAGTCTAAAATTAAACTTGATGATCTACATAATAGGGCATATGGAGGAGACAAACAAGAAGCAGATCAGGGTCTAGGGCTCACAGGGTTTCCGAGAGACCATGGGAGCCACCAGAGGTTCTCCTACCAATTCGCACCCTTCCTACTCCAAAAGTAGGATTTCAGTTTGACAGTTGACATATAAAAATGACAGAGACAAGGCTAAGTTTACCAAACAGAATTCTTTTTCCTCCTAGACACATGAAGGAATTTACATTTTCTGGGCTCACCTGCATTTAGGTGAGGCTATAAGACTAAGCTTGGCCAAGGAAATGCCATGCCCTTCTTCCAGGAATGGTCTTTACAAACTCCTGATGTCATCTACACTATTTCTTTTCCTCCTCCTCTGGCCATATGGGAGTCATCCACTGGAAGACACTGAAGCCCTAGAAATGGTTGAACCACGCGATGGAAGGAGGCTAGGTCCCTGAATGACTGCGTGGAGGAGAGCTTACATGCATTGGACTAGATGTCATCAAAAAGTAAAACTGTGTTGTGTTAAACCACTGACAAACTGGAATTGTTTGTTTCAATAGCTGGCAAGTTATCTTGACTAAGACTGCAGACAGTGAGATAACTGACATAAAGTGCTAGAAAGATCATATAACAAGGAGAGCTGGCATGTCTACTAAATGGTAACTCTAGGAAAAATGATTGGAACAATTCAAAATAATAGTATGTGTTTGCAATTGTTGATCCCTTTGGCATGATGTTATGAGAAAAAGTAGGCTAGTTTTAAAGAAGAAATTATTGATAGTAGAGAAAGTCCATAATTGTGAAGTCTTAAAAAATTGTCCTACTGCTTGGGAGGTCAAAGGTGAAGAGAAAGTTTTAAAATGCCTTTGAGTAATAGAGGCTCATGGAAACCAGCCTTGGGAAAAGGCTAGATTACATGTATAGCTGTCCTACTCAAGTCTGATAGCTTTAGATAGACACCATTAGGTAGATAAGGAATGGCATGGGGAAAGAGTAAAGACGTAAAGAAAAGAAAGAAATATTAAATTATGCCTAAGAAAATCCTTTCAGTTTGTGTCTTGTTTGGGTCTCAGCCTGTTGATAGTGATGCTATTGGCTAGCAATACCTGGAGGCAGTCACCTGGGCCTCTACTACTTTTTGAGAGCCCCCATAGACATTTCCCCAACTGGAACCAAAGTTGAGGCTGGACCAGCCCTTGTAGTTTTTATTATGATTGAAAGATTTTCCTCAACAACAACCCACAGGTAACATTATAAAAACAAAGTTTATTGCTCACAAGTCCTGGAGGGTATGCAACACACCTAGGGCCACACAGCAGGTCTTAGATGGAGAGAGAAAGTCCTGAAGTCCTTCCTTTGCTTTGTCAAAGATGAGGTGCTTAGGGTTTCATGATTTCACTCTTTATTGGCGAATTTAAAACATAGCAGTGGAAATTAAAGTGGGGGAAGGGAAAACGCAGGATCACTCAAAAGGTCAGACATCTAGGTTAACCAGAGCTCTCTAAAAAGGGAAATTTCATGGGTGAGATAGCTTCTCTCTTTATCTAGTTGTGTAGCTGGCAATGTGTTTATTTGAAATGGATGTCTTCAAAGTGGATGCCTCCTTAGCAATCAGAAGCTTAAAGACAGGCACTTACATTATGGTCAAAAGAGCAAATTATCAGGAACTTATACTACAATATGTACTGGAATAGCACAGAGAACTGACCTGATATGGATAGATCAGAAACCTGTTAGGATTAAGAGGCCATTCATTTCCAAAGAAAGATGACTTGGCTTTTAAACAAAGTTTTTGGTTAAGAATTAAAACAATTTTTATCCTAATATCTTACAACAGAAAGCAGTCTCCAAATGCAGTGTCTGCAAAAGAAGTCACATTCTCCAATGCCTGCTTCATGTAAGGTCATGGGGCACTTTGAAGAAGGCACAACCCCCTAAAGGCAGAACAAGGGCACATAGAAACAATGGCCAAGATAGCTCCTCCCAGAGAACATAAACAGTGTCTCATCAGGGAACCTCACCCACTGTCAGGAGGTAAAAATATTGCCATGCCTGGCCCAGGTATTCCAGCATTACCACTGACAAGTTACTGCTAAATGTATTCCACGCTTCACTTCCAACTGGGAATCTTTATGGCTGTTACCCATAAAGTTTCTGCTCCACCATTAAATACATGGTGGGAGGAGGAAGATGGTTTGTCCAAGAGGAGCCACATCAGGACCTGACAGAGAGGACCACACGCTCCTTGAGATCTTGGAGTTTGGCTGCATACCGTGACTGAGTGAAAGTTTGGGTAGTCTCACTCAGGAAGAGGTTATGTATATTTTACATGCAAGAGTCTCCTATATTTCTCTTGAGAAATGAACATTCAGTGACCCAGCCTCTCCTATAGATGGCTGAATCTATGTGAAGAGTCTGGTCACTGGAATGATAGAGAAAGTGATATAAATCTCTCCTGGGTTGGGCATGAAAAACCTCCTACAAGATTCTGGACACTCTCTCCCTTTGCTCCCCTGACAGCCAGATTCACAAGTACCAGTGAAGGTCTCTAAGGAACCGGAACATGGAGGATCCACACTTGGAAGAAGCTTAGGTCCCTAAATGTTGACATGAAGCAATGCCCCCACGTGTTGGAATGGGATGTTGATAAGAAATAAACTTATACTCTGTTACGTTACTGTGATGTCTTTTTGTAGTAACCAACTTTACTTGCGTTGACTCATTCAATCAATGATGGCTTGTGATATATGCTGCCTTTGCTATCTATAACCTGGAGTGTGAAAAACTTCAGAAAACTACAAAACTATCCATTTGGATTCTCAAAATGCAGCTCACCCCTAGACAATGTACTAGGAACAAGGGATTTATGTAGCAAATGTGCCCAATGTCTCACTTTTGTATCTGGTCCCTATTAGTTGAACGACCATTAGTAATTTATCTTTTTGCTCAGTTGCCTAATCTGCAAAAATGGAAATAAAAATAATTCATGGACTGTTTTGGACACAACTTGTCTGAAAGTAGTTTATCTCTTGGTAACTATTTATACCAATCATTACTGTGTTAATCACACATAAAGCACTCAATAACTAATTTTTGGTTGAGCAGATAAAGAAATGAATAAATGTCATCATTATATATAACCCCTAAGCAAATACTGCTAATGTAACATTTTATTAAATACCAAGATATGTTCTACCCTTATGAATACCAGGCACGTCATTCATTTGATATTGACTCTTAAATGTCAATGAAGAAAAGAAAATGAGAGTATAAATTGTTATATCCCTTTTACTTTTAAACGAATCATTGAAATCTCCATGTGCCCTATGAGCAGGAAGCACAACATATTCTTCTTGAAGCTACCCACTCTGCTCCTCCTAAGTTCTGGAGATCCTGGGAGTTTTCCGAATATTAGTCATCAGTCCCCTTTCAAACACGAAGGGGACCGCTATTCCTCTTGTTAGCCACAAGGTGGCACTGTTGACTTGTCATCCTTGAAGCGTTTACAAACTCCTGGCTGTAACGCCCTGCTGTTTAGACTCCCTGACTGCTCGCCTTTGATGTCCCATCCTTGGCTTTTGAGGTCGCAGCTCTCATTATTAACACACATATACTTAGAATATATCCGGAAGCGCAATAGCGTGTCAGGATGATTGTGTACTGAGAGGCTCCCGATCTCTGCTTTATATGTGAGAAACGTCGTTTTGTTCCGTCAACAATGTTTAGGTCTTTCTTTTGAAGACTGGTATCCAGCATAGATTTCCTTTTGCCTCCAGATAATTTAATTCCAGGGGACTTGCTCTCTCTTGCCACTAGGTCTTGAATTAAATCTGTTCTCTTCCTGAATAGCAGTGCTCTATGCTTTCACATCTTCTTTCTCAAAAGCCTCTGTGTTCCTCATGCAAATTCCTCCTGCAAATGTGATTAACCCTCAAACCAGGGAGTGAGGGGAGTGGCTGTTGGTAGGCCCCTCCCTCCCCCTTGTCATGTTCTCAACACACTCCCTTCCAGCACAGGTGGACCATAGTCAGCTGATGTCAGTGATGACTCTTCACAGATTTTTTTCAGTTAAACTGACAAAACATTTGTACTCCACCAGTTTAAAATGCCTTTAGTTTATGCTACTTCATTCTGTTCTCCCAAGACATGTGCAAACATTGTACTAAGAGTTTTTTTTATGCTATGGGAACTTCAAGGCAGAGTTGTCTCTGCCCTTCAAGATCTGGCTCTGTGCGTTACCCTGCTCCCCCATCACCCTTACTGATGGTGAACTCTCCCCAAAGCCTGTCGTGGGACCGTTGTGTACAGTTCCTCGAACTACCTGCACTGGATGTGACAATACTGTGAGAAACTGTGGCCATTAACATCTTTTCTTAGAAGCAGAGCCGACATCAAACTTATGTACGTGGCTTGTTTGTTCCTTACATTTAGGATTCTGTTACCATGGATCTAGAGATTCTTTGTAGAAACTATTTGTCAACTTTTCATTTAGCCACTTTAAATATTAAGTAAGGAAATGTTTACTGAGCCCATCAATGTGCCAAAATTGTGTTAGTAGTGAGTAGTGACAGTAGTAAGGAATAACAACTGCTATGTTGGTCCCTACATCCTTTACAAATCACTACAACAAGTTACTAGTTTCTCTCCCTGTATACACTCAGTTTGAGTCAAGCTTCTTGTAACTATGTTGGCTATTTTCATTGATCTACAGGTGCCTGGTTTAAGAATTGATATGTGAATTTTGACCAATTAGCAGACTCCTTTTTGAGTCCCTTCTGGGTTTGCACCTGGGTCAAAGTGTAGCCGAGGTAGAGAGAGCTCTTCTAGGGAGACCAATAGAGTGGACCAGAGATTTGAAAATATCACCTGGGTAATATGTATCATATTCATATGAATTATATCCTTTCTGCTAGATTTTTAAAAACTCATTTTTATAATCATCCCCAGAAAGCTCTTATGAAAATTAAATATTATCATGTACAGACACTGCTATTTTGCAAAAGCTCAAAACATTTGAGCTTTTAATTTCATTATCATTACTATCATTATTATCAGTATATAAGGACATTGAGATTATTAGTATTGTTTTAGGTAATCAGTTTTGATGTTTGCCCTTCTGTCCTCTGAGGGACAGTAGGAAGATGGTTGTGGATAAAACTCTTTCAGCAGCCATGAGTTGGAGAGAACCCTTATTAGAGAATTCCATTCTGAAAAAGACAAGTGACATCTGTGGCTCTGGCTTGAGAAAGTGAGAGCCAAGCCTGAGGGTATTAAGTGAATGTCATCTTCTTTCCTGCTGTTAGTGAGTGTGGCTTTGGAAGAATCTGCCCCTGGAGCCCCCAGCAGCACTGAGTTGCAGTTACTCTATCTAATCCCCACAATGGGGGACAGTCGATCTCTATTCCTGCTTCCAGTTTAATGCCGAATTCTTTCATGGCTGTGAAAGCTGCCCCTGTAACATTATGTCGTGTCTCTTCACCTACCTACACTGTCTCCACTTCCTTGGGAGCTACTGTGCTCTTCAGGGTGCTGTTATAGCTGTCCCTCATGTCCTCATAAGCTTTCAGACTCAGAACCAACTATAGCTGTGCTGTCATTAACTCCTCTCTCAGCCCTAAACTCATCCATTCATAATCAGCTTTATGATGCTGGGGTTTGGACTCTGGGATTACTCTTTGTCAGCTGGCTCTCTTTCAGTTTGTACCCACAGAGAGCAAGAAAAAAAGACTGGAAAGTTGAAGCTGGGGAGGAATACTTGCTCCTTCCAGTCAGTTCCATTTTTGTCAGTGTCCCTCAGCAATGACTCTTCGTCTTGATGGTGGAGATGATTCTCTTCTCCAGATTTTGTTGGTTTGTTTGTTGGTTGATTTGGGTTTGGATTTGGGTTTTGGAATTCCCAGGATCAAATCAGCCTTACTGTACATCCTCAGAAGTACTAGCTGCAACAGGATAGAGTCCTATGCTCAAAGATCTTAGTCCTAGCTCTAAGGGCATCTCCTCTGAGACTGTGACACTAGTACCAGTTAGAGGCAGTGCCCTCCTCAGGGATCTTAGACTCAGCTGTATGGGCCTACCTCCAACCTTCTAGGTTCTGATGACCCAAGCTCTTCCCAAGTGGGAGTTCCTCATTCTTCTCCCACTTCAGTCCCTGGTAATCACAAATCTACATTCTGTCTCTATAGATTTGCCTACTATGGACGTGTAATATAATTGGAATCATACAGTATGTGGCCAGTTATTTCTATCTTCTTGACATAAAGCATATTTTCTTCAATTTTCACCCATTTTGTAGCATGTTAACAGTACTTTATCATGGGTGAATAATATTCCATTGTAAGGATATACCACAATATGTTCATCAGTTGATGGACATTTGTGCTATTACCACTTTTTGGCCTCTATGACATTCACGACAAATCTTTGTATTGACATACATTTTAAGTTTTCTTGGATATAAACCTAAGAGTGGAATTTTGGTTCATATTGGTTACTCTGTTTTTAAGTTTTTGAAAAACTGCCAAAGTGTTTTTCCAAATGGTTACATTATGTAATATTCTCACTATCAATATATGAGGGCTCGGACTTCTCTACATCCTTGTCAGCACTTGTTATCACCTGTGTTTTTGATTATAGCATCCTAGTGGGTGTAAAGTGGTATCTTGTGATTTTGATTCGTATTTCCCTATTGACCAATGATTTTGAACGTTTTTTAATGTGGCTATTGGACATTATGTATCTTCTTAGGAAAAATTTGTATTCAGATCCTTTGTCCATTTTTAATTGGGTTATTTGCTTTTTGTTGTTGAGTTGTGAGAGTTCTTTGTATATTCATATATATATCAGATATAAATATATATATATAACATATAAAATATGTATATATATGTATCTTATCAGATATATGGTTTGTAAATATTTTCTCATCCTGTAGGGTATTTTTTCACTTTCTTGGTGCTGTCCTTTGAGGTATAAAGTTTTTAATTTTAGTAAAGTCCAATTTATCTATTTTTCTTCAGTTTTTTCTCCTTTAGTACTAAAACTAAGAAACCATTGCCAAATTTATGAAGGTAATGGAGATTTATCCCTATGTTTTCTTCTAAGTGTTTTTAGTTTTAGCTCTTACACTTAGGTTTTTAATACATCTTGAATTACTTTTTGTTTATGGTATGATTCTACTCACTTCTTACTCTAGTATTTTATAGATTTGAACTGATTTTTCCCATTTCTCATTACTTTGCTGAGAGAATTCCTAGTCAAGAGCACTCTCTTCTGTCAGTAACCCGATGTTATGGTTTCTTTGGGAAGATGCATAGTGAGATTCAGAATCAGGCAGCCATAATTTTCCTAGGACCAATGAGAATATATACACACACATACACATCCACCTCTGTATGTATGTATGCATATATGTCTGTGCTTGCTATTGTTACTCTGTGCACTTTGGGTATTATGTCTTTAGTTTTCATTATCATGTAGGTCATATCTGGATTTTTAAATATCTTTAGTTGCCAACACTAAAGGCTTCATTATTAACAATTTTTTCAGATCATTCTATCAAGAATTTGGGAAGGAAATTGTATTACCTACAAATGATGATGAATTTTACCTTTTTTGATAGGCATGTTTTCTTCATTTACTAATTGGGTTTTATTATATCAAGTTGATATATAATAAATGTTTTAATAAATAATTTCAAAAAGCTAATTGTAAAAACAATATTTCTGATTTTTAATAGGAATTATATACTTAAAAAGGAATAATTTTTCTTAAATGTTAATAAACTGCCTATTTATTTTTGCTCTACACATTTAAAAAATTCAACATTTCGAACTTTTCATTAGCTTCAAGATTTATGGAGTTTACCATATAATATTTATGCATTAATTGGTTGATAGAGTGGATTTAATTGGTATATTTTCTAATATTGAATCATTATTCTTCTCTATAATTATTCCATATAGGCAGTGTTTGATATGGGCATACAACTTGGAATGTGAAATTAGCCACATGATATTAGTGAAGAAATTTGTCATTTGAAGTCTAAATTTTCACTCATGTAAACTGACATTAAAATTAATACTATATTTTAGGGTTATCTTGAAAATTAAGGGAGGTAATGGAAATAAAGCACTTGGCACTTAGTAAGTACTATTTTAATAATATCTATCATTTTCTTTTTAAACTACATAACCAAACTGATTTGTCAAATTTATTAATAATTTTGTATCTGCATTTGAATGTGGTTGACTTGTAGGTTTCTTCCTTCTGAATTTTTCCTTTCTGTATTTTCTTTCTCCTCTCTTTTCTGATTCTTGCCATAAAGATAATGTTATTTTTTCTAAAATGATTTTTGCAATCTTTTTAGTATTGCAAAAAGACGTAGCATAGGAAACACTGGAAAAGCAATCATGGACTGGCATCTTACTCGGAAGATAAATCTGCAATGACTATTTTGTCATCTATCTTCATCATTTTGATCTGTTCAGTTTTTTAAAATCTTGTTTGTGTCAATTTTGTAATTCTATTTAGAAAATTATAATTTTTTCTTTACATATTTATACGAAGTATCGTTTCTTTGGTTCACTTCCTCTCTCAGTTTACATTACAGTCACTTTGGCCCTATGCTTTGCATATCCCTTGAATGCCCTACGTTGAGTTTCCATCAGGCTCTCATTTCCAATTAGAAGCCCACTTCGTTTTTGCACCTGCTAGAATACCCAAAGAAATCAATGGTCTTATTTAGCTTCCATACTCTAATGGGAATGACTTTATGTCAGCGCTCACTCTATTACAGTCTGCCCTAAGGCTCACCCTAACAAGAACTGTGAGAGATGGGGTTTCCCTGAGTCCTCAAGACGAGAGAGTCTTCTTAACTCTTCAGGCTTTATAGTCTCCTGACTTAAGATTCTCTGACCAAGGTTAGGGCTAAGAGTCCCAAAAGATCCTGAAGCACTGGGGAAATCTGGAGTTGGAGACTGCACTTCATAGTGTGACTATACACTAGAATTGAATTTAGTAAGGTAGATCTATGTATGCTAGAAGTAACAACCATACTAGAAATGCATTTGTTTATTTACTTTTTTGTGTATGAGGAAGACTTGCCCTGAGGTAACATCTATGCTAATCCTCCTCTACTTTGTATGTGAGGTGCCTCCACAGCATGGCTGATGAGTGGAGTAGGTCCACACCTAGGATCTGAACCAGCAAACCTGGGTTGCCAATGCAGAGTGTGCAGAACTTTAACTGCCCGGCCACTAGGCTGGCCCCTATTTCCAGAGTTTTTAATGTTTTACAAGATTCAAAATTTCCACAACAGTTTTTTTGAGTTCATACGGCCAAAATAATATTGTTTGACAGCACTTTATTGACAAGGATACTGAAGCTTAAAGAGCTCTAAGTGAAATTCTAAAGTAAATCTTTCAGTTAAGGCCAGAGCATGAATTTAAACCTGGATCTATGACGCCTAGTTAATTTCTCTTATCACAGTATCCTGCTTGGTTTTCATGAAATCCCACATCATTTTTACAGGCATGAACTTCAGCCTCTGCCATGTGCATAAAGAGATCTCCACGTGGAAAGAAATTATTCAAGGCAATTGTGGGGCCGCAATTTTTTGCAAACCTTTTTCTCCCTTTAGGAATTTTGTAGTATCAGTGGGGTGTACATGTGAGTATATATTTTTGTACTTTTCTTTGGGAAAAATAGAGAGATTGTTTTGAAATCTTTGAGCTATGCCTTCCAATGGAGTGTACAAATTACAAGGAATGGGGGGCAGGGTAGTGTAATTGGCTTGTGTGGGAATGCTAGATGAGTATAACAAAAATATTTCCAGTGTTTACTTCTGTCTTGATCTTATTATTGTTTCACTGAACTTTTGTGGAAGAGCCTCCTGGGGCTAAATGTCAATAGCTTTTAGGGTTAAGCATCCTTAGTACACGCTCCCTTATCTGTTTTGTCCTGACCCCATAGATAACAGGATTAAGGGCAGGGGGAACAACCACATACAGATTGGCCAAAAGTATGTGAATGCAATGAGGAATGTTGTGGCCAAAGCGATGTGTCATGAAAGAGAAGAGGGCTGGGAGGTAGAAAGCTAACATGACACAGACATGGGAGCCACATGTGCTGAGTGCCTTGAGCCGGGCATCCCAGGATGGGAGATGGAAGACTGCCCGGAGGATTTGGATATAGGAAAATCCAATCACAGAAAGGTCAATGTATCCCACTGAGAAAGCAATCAAACCATAGATAACATTGATCCTAATACTGGCACAAGACAACTTTGCCAAGCCCATGTGTTCACAATAGGTGTGGGGGATAATCCGGGCACCACAGAAAGGCAATCTCAGGATGAGAAATATGAATGGAGTCACAAACACCAAAGTCCTGACAATGATGACTAGGCCAAGAATGGCTATCACCTTACTGGTGAGGATCATGCTATATCTCAGAGGGTTGCAGATGGCAATATATCGGTCTATGGCCATGACTGTCAACACCACAGACTCCAGGCCAGTGCATATGTGGATAGTGTACATCTGTGTGATGCAAGCACCAAACACAATCTCCCTGAGATTGAACCAGAAAATACTCAGCATCTTGGGGATGGTGGCTGTGGACAGGCCAAGGTCAGTGCAGGCCAACATGGCCAGGAAGTAAAACATGGGTTGCTGGAGGCTGTGTTCAGTCTGGATCACAAATAGGATAGTGCTATTCGCCAGGAGGGCTATTAGATACACTGCAAAGAAGGGGAAGCCAATCCAAATGTGCACATCTTCCAGCCCTGGAATCCCCATCAGAAGGAAGGAAGATGGGTGGAACTGTGTATTGTTGGGATGCAGCATATCGTCAGGAATTGGTTATAGACACATTTTTTGCAGGAGTTTTCTTGCTTCCAGTGAGAGACCTTAATCTCTTTCATAGCATGTCTCCTGTTTTCTGGAGAAACAGAAAATCCATTCTTTAATTCCATAATACAGCAGAAGAGACCTAGAGAGGGAACATGAGGCACAGTTAAAGGGATATTCTCACTTCAAAATATTTGCCTCTCGTACATAGAAAATGATGCAGAAAATTTCCAAATACAGCAATCCTGCACTTCTCATGTCTTTCTCCCCTTCAGTCTCTAAGGAAGAAGCTGCATATGGTATTATATTAGCAAATATTTATTGGTAATTTTATCTGTAAATCAGGGGGTAAAGCATAAACAAGATGCTATGTGTGTGTGTGTAAAATATCACTGGACTGGGACTGAAGTGGAGATGGTGACTCATCCATTCTGATGGTTCATGGGAGAGATACATTCTTGCAAGGTGGATCAAGGTAGATACATTCTTGTAAGAAAAATTTAGAAGATTCTATGTGGGAGGGAACCCAGTAAAGGTGAAGGACTGGATAGCTGGTGTTTGGATCTGAGCTAAGGAATGGATTTAAATAATGTAGACACACTGTGTGACTACTATATAATTCCAGCAAAATAATACTCCTTCTTAGAACTATAAAGTCTTATCACTCACTATGTTATATTACGTTTTCTGTCTTAAACAAAATCACATTGGATGCTCCCATAAGAGCTTTTTATGGTTATGATCTTCTTTTCTGCCTTCTTCATGTTGCATTATATTAATGAATAATCCCTTCATGCACATGTGACAATGTCTCTTTTATTTTTAAAGCTAGCGCAATACCAAGGTCAGATACCTGCTTTAACTTGGGAATAATCTAGTCTGTGTTAGTGCTGTAGCTAGTTTCCTTGATATAGTGATGGACAATAATGTTTAAGTTGGCAGCAGGTTTATTTACTCTAACAATGGAATCTATCTGGTGTGCCTTGCGGTTGTGTCTGGATCGTAACTGGCCCTGTGTCATGGTGGAGCCCATTGGGTGTTTGGGTGTGTGCAAATGAAACGAGGCCATCATTGGAAATTTCGCTATTACAGGGTATATTCTACAGGCAGGCTCTGGAGCATAGGTGGAATATTTATAGTGCCTGGGCTTGCTGGATCTAGGCAGTGCCACATCTAGGGCAGGGCCAGGTACTGTTTTGCCTTGATGCTCCTTTGAGTAGAATGAGTTCTAATATGGTGGTACCAGTTTTAAAGAAAAAAATTCCTGTGACATGTCTTTAACTGGGGCCCAAAGGATTGCTCTAGAAATATAATGACATGTCATTTGGATTAGCGTATGCTCATATTATGCCCTTTTTTTAAAAATAATACATTGTGGAGTTTATTCCAAAGGTATGCAATGGTTTTGCTTGAGGGAAGGAAGCTGCCTAATGATTTTTTAACTCCCTGGATTATATTAGTTCTATCTTTTCCTCCTAATCCTAATGGAGTCTGATCATGTGACAGTCAGTATCAACACCTTTCACCCACCAATGATGCTTGATTAGATTCACCCTTCTATTCACCTCTACTGTATGCTGGGGTAGCATCCAATCTGTCAGAGAATTCTTTTTATTTCACTTTCTAATAAAAAGAATAATAACTCAGGTTGTGTTAGGAAAAGCAAAAGTCTAGCTAACACGTGCCAGGCACTTGCTCATTGCTTTACAAGTGTTATTTTATATAAAGGTTAAAATAGGTCTCAGATTGTCGCTTCTCCTTTCTCCATTTACAGAGAAGATAAATAAGGCTCAGGCCAAGGGATTAACAACCCTATCTGACTTAATAACTGCGGTTATTAATCAGCAATTTTTATATATGTAAATTGGGAGTAACAATACTGATCATGCAGGGCCGTTCTGAGACTTAGAACTTATAGACATGGGATGTGACTACTCTGCCTGCCCTGCATATGGATGATGCTAAATAAATGTAAGCCTAGTTATTATTATTACTGATGATGAGAGAAGAAGTATTTCCTGAGAGCACCTCTTTTCATCCAACTTTTCACTTCCTGCTTTTAAATTCTTATTATTTCTCATGCAATATATTTCTTATCTCTATTAATGTGTAAAATCTTTCTGAGTACAAAGATTTGAAAATTTGCAATAATTTTTCATGTATTCTATTATTTATTCTTTTGTAGTTAATTATTAAGACCTGCTGGTTCTGTTTCTGAAATTTCTGTCTATATTTTAATTTCTATCTATTTTTATTTTAACTGATATCCTTTGACAGAGCAACGTTGTTAAATGGACCTGTTACCAAGTTGTTCTACCTGTCTTTTCAGTTGCTGCGTTTCCTGCAAGCAAATGCTTCTAGGGGGATCGATCATAAATGATAATAAGACACACTCCCCTAATTCTGGAATACAGTTATTAATAGCTTAAAATATTTAATTTTTCCATGGCTATTTTGAACGATTAAAAAGAACAAGAGATTATATATCACAATTAATTGTATCAATTAGGAAACTATAGAGAGAATTTTGTTAGCACAAAACTTAAACTACAGGGCTAAATTATTTAATCTTTCAGTGAAATAAGAAACAATAAAGAGTACCTACATTTGTTGAAATTAGGAATGCAATGGAAAAAAATCAGCAAAAGGAGCAAAGTTTGTGTTTAAGTTAACTTTCATATAGTCACTGCTTCCTGTGATTAAAAATACAGGTCCTCTGCTGTGATATGAAACTTCCAATCCAACGGTTGTTATTTTTAACCTCAGGTCTGTATGCTTGTACTTTCTATAAGTACAGATGGCATTGTGCTTCTGTTCTCTCTTGGCCTTGTCTATTCCTTCAGTCTTGTGAAACTTCCTCTTACCTTACTTACTTTTCTGCATTTGAACCTCTCTCTTCACTTTTTCTTCTCTCTCCATCTGCAAATATTCTCTGTGTTTTTTGGTGTCAGGGGAAAAACTTCAATTTTCTGCTGGCTGTGGCTTGAAATAAATTTCATGTTTACTCCTAAATATTTCTTGGCTGCATCACTCATAATCTCCACTCACAGTGCACACACCCACACACATACACACATGCATTCATGCATGCACACACACACTTTGGTATACTATAGAAAGTCTTACAAATCTTGATTCACTCCAAGTAACTGTTGCCTGAGAATGCATGCCCTGTTTTGGTCTTTTCTGGACTTAAGACTATATCTCATGCAGTCCTCATAACATCAGCTTTCCTGTTGTCTGGAAACCAGAAATAACTAAATATTTTACATGTGGCATGACTACAAACAGGGAATGACAAATCCTTTATCTGTTAGTGATATCCTTCTCATCTTCATGAAATGCTCTTCTCTATTGGTTTTTAAAACCTGTCTCCCTTTTGTTTTCTTTCTAACTCTCATAACGCTCCTTGAAATTTGCTTACTCCTTGTCTTCCTTCACCTTTCCCCTAAGTAATAGTTTTTCCTTGACTGCAGTCTCTGCTCATGCAGTATGCCTCACAAGCATGCTTTCATCCACTTCCCTAAATGCAAGTACCACATTTTTTTTTCCTGGTGATTCTCAAAAATATGTTTCTACCAGACTTCTTCCCAATTCTCTATATATCTCCAGTTGCTTTATAGTATGTTTCCACAGATACAACTGAGGCACATCTTCTTTATCAAGCTCTGTACTGAGTTGATCATTTCTGCTCTGAAACAATTTCCTTCTTGCATTTTGCTCGATCTTAGGTAATGATGTTTTACACACACTATCCCAGGAAAGAAACTTTGGAGACATTCTCAGTACTTTCTTTTTCTCTGTATTCTCTCATGGTTCGGATCCAAATATTTATCAATTCCTGTCAATTCCCCACTCAAACACACTTAAATATAGTTGGGTAATCATAAGGTGCCTAGTATTAGTGTTCAAAGTACTGGGTGGGAAAAATCAAACCCAGGCCCCGCTCTCATGGATCATGTAGTCTAGTGAGGGAAAACATTAATCAAATCACTCGAATAAATATAAAGTAACAAGTGGTCTACAAAGAAGAGTTATTGTACGCTGTAAACTTATTTAACCTGATCAGGGTTCATAGGGAATGTTTTCCTTAAGAAGTGTTACCTAAATTTATAGCTGAAGGCTGAGACTCCACTAATAAGTGGAAGAGGGGAATGAGTGGAGAAAAATATTTCTAGTTAATAGGAACAGGGAGGGAAAAGACTGACTCATGGGATCATGTGGGCCCCTGTAGTTAATTTTTAGAAGTTTCACCTTTATCTTGGAAACAACAGGAAGAAACTGTAGGATTTTAAGCTACAGCGTAATCCCATTTGCATTTCAAAAATATCACTCTTGCACTGTCAAAAATGTGTTAAAGACAGCAAGAGCATTTGTAGTCAGATCAGTTAGAAAATTATCAGAGGTGTCCAGGTGGAAGATGATGTTATCACGTACCATGCTGTTAGTGATAAGGATTGACTGGAGCAGGTGAACTTTATAACTGTTTAATGGGTTACTGTTCAGAAATAGCTATCAAATCTATTTTTCCTCTCCTTTACATCAACTGAGTTAATTAAGATTTCATAATCTTTTATCTTAGCTTTTTCTATAATTCATCCTCTTCATAATGTGCCCAGTATTTTTCCCTTGAAAAACATATGACTGATCAATATAATCCCATGAATAAAATGTGACTGAGAAGCAGTGATTTGCATCCTAAGAGAACAGAGCAGAGGGCTCTGTGCAGAGCTGGGGGAGAGGTATTGAGGGCTTGCATACACTTTGAGAAATCTTCTGTTCACTCCTCTTGGTGGCACATAGGGTGGGTGGGAGGTGGAAGTTATTTCACCTAGTTTAATTTTTTATGTTATTCTTGCAATAAAAGATTAAGCTCATGTATCAAGGTCCTAAAATCCTACAGATTGTTATATATTCTAGTAACTATTCCAATTACTTACTTTCACTTTCTATATTTAGGATCATCTGCAAACTTACTTCTACTGCCACCCTCTGCCCTCACCTGTCATATTATAGAAGTTCTCAGTTATCAATCCTTTAATTCATTTGACAAGTATTTATAGAGTTCTGGCTTTCTGCCAAGTACTCTTCTAGATGTGGGCATGCAAAAGGGATTGAGTCTAAGTCACCAACTTCACAGAGCTTAAATTCTAGTAATGCCAGTATTTTGCTTCTTGATCTCATATAATGTTTCTACTGTCATAGTAAGCCGTCCAGTTTTTAGCAGTCTTTGTAAGGCAACTTTCTAAAAGATGCTTTGGTGTTCTAAATATATTATTGATTCAGAACGTCCCTGGTCAATATACTTATCATCATTGGCAAAGATTATTGTCCATCTAGGTCACTGCTTCTGCTGCAACCACTCCCATTACTATGACCACAATTGATGCAGTCATCTTCGCCTTTTGTGTGCTTAGTAATATTTTTTGTTTAATAAGCACTTTCATGTATATTTTGTAAGTTTATCTTCACCATAACTCTCTGAGGCTCTCTCTTCTTTCCCTTTTGAACCTGTCTTTTCCTTTTCAGACATTCAATTCCCTGGGTAAACTGTGGTGAGCTTCTTCCAGGGAATGCCTTTCATCTTTTGCAGCAGAATTGAATAACTTCTTTATCTACGTTCCTGGGCTTCCCATCTCTCAACCTTTCTGTACCTCCCTTTCAGATATGCTTCCCCCACTAGGATGATTGTACTCAACACAAGAGGTTTCTATTCTGAAATGACAAAAGAGAAGGATGTAGTGAAGGAAAGACTTCATTTGAGCCAGCTAATGAGAGTTACCATTAGTATTTTCCCTTGTGTTTGCATATAATATTCTTTATTCATATGTTGTATCTGCATAAGCATTCCTGTGTTTGTTGGTATCAGTTTGTTTATTTAGCACTGTGAGCATTTTGCTGTGTGCTTTTGTGTTAGTGACTGAAGTGTGGGTATGAATCCAGCTTATTCTCAACACAATTCCTACCTCTTTTTGTTGCTACATGGCTTGGAGATGGCCGTATCTACAGAGACTTTGATTGAGTCCCTGGAGCTAGATCATCCCACGAATCACTTGAGTTACCGTCATTGTGAACCCTCATCCAGCAGAACCAAAAGTTGACTCACCTACCTCTGCCCAGCATCTGAGAAATTGCTTGCGAAGAACTGCATGCCACAGACTGAAACCTGTTTATGACTGAGTTCTCAATAGCCAGGGCCAAGGAGTTATACAAGAACTCTAGTCCCCTGGGAAAGGCCTTTCACAATGGGCTGTGTACCTGGATCTGGAGTATGGGACAGAAAATTTCTGTATCTCTGAGGATAAAACTCTGTTCTTTCCAGTCAGCTATAACTTCTGGTCACAGATGACCTGAAATCTGCTTCCTACAAAAAGTACCCTCCCCAAAGAGGTCGTAAGAGTCTAGACGGGCACAGGAATGATGGCCTCCTACCAACACTTTAAATATCACTGTGGTCCCAGGTGAGCCATTACTTTAGGCATACAGTCAGTGAAGGCAAGGAGAGAGCTGCAGGGGAAAAACTGTGGGGAAAAACCCAGTATTTCCTCAAAGTCAGCTGAGAAATATATGGACATTTAGTAAAAGGTAAAGCCAGAATTCTAACATAAGTTTCCAAACCCTGAGCTATATCTGTTTTAAGAATTTCATTGCATGATTTTTGTGAGAGTATAGTACCTCTGACATTTTATATAGTATTAATAGAAACATGAAAATAAAAATATATTTATAAAGGAAAGCAGCTTATCATACAGATTAAGAACATGACCTTTTTGTCCACCTGTTTATTCTGTGACCTTGGTCAATTTAATTTGCCATTTTAAGCCTTGGTTTTCTCACAGGGAAAATAAGAAAACATTGTTTTGACTTGTAGGCTTGTTGTAATGATATAGTAGGATAATGCCTAGAGAGGGCTCAGCAACTGTTTATCAGAATTTGATTCATAAATAAACACTGGCTATTTTTATAATTCTTCTATGGAATCTCTGAAGTCAACATTTTGGAGTCAGAAAACTTACATATCAATCCTTTTTCTGTGATTCAGTAGCTGAGGCATTGTGAACACATTTCTTAACCTCTCTGAGCCTCTTTTTTTCCCTCTTATAGATTCATGGGGTGATGAAAGTGACAATTTACATTTCTGGTGGTTTTTCTCTGAATGAAGTGAGATGATGAATGTGACTAGAATAGTAGTGTTTGACAATAGATCCAAGATATTATTAAAATGAGCATTATCCTTACTTCTTATTTGAAATATATAGAGGTATTCTCACGTTGAATTTGAATGGAAAAACTGCAGTTATCTTTCAGTTCACTATATTGCTCTTATAAACAACTCATTTATTTGTTCAATAAATGTATTTAGTTTGAATGCTAGATGTAAGTGATGCTCATATGTCAAACAAACATTCCTTGATTCAACCTACATTTACTAAGCTCCTCTTATGAGGTAGACGACACACTAATTAGGTGTTCAATAAACATAAGCTAAATCAATAGCAGTTTGCTTGTCATTTGAGCCGTTTACATATGTAATGGTCAAGCCAACTACGTTTCTTGAACAAATAACAGAAGATCCCTTGTGAGCTATCAGGCTAACTAATTATCTGCAAATTTCAAGGTAGTTTACATATGGTTTTACTTATATAACTCCAATGTTAATAATCATCTTCTCTTCAGGGAGCCCTGATTTCTTTTGTGATAAAAGAATGTAAAGGAAACTAAGTTGGCGACTCTTTTTGATCATTTACAATATTCTCTACAAAATGTGACATATCTGGCTGTGCATTTTCCTATCAACGTTTTTGAATTTCTATACTAGCTAAAGCTTTAGAAAGCTCAATGTTTTCTTCAATACCCAAGAGTTTTATAAAACATATAAAAGAATATTTCTGTAATATCAGCTTTTTAAAATCCCACTTTGGGCCTTAGATAGAGATTACTCTGAAGTTATAGAGAATATGTAGACCTACAGGTGTAAAACATGGTGATTACATGATTAATTCATTTCTCCTTTTTTCAAATTTTAATCCTCAAGGTAAACATATCAGATTTGACTTCAAAGTGTATTAGTCCACATGCTTTTTTAAAATCAACATTATTTTGGATAACTCTTGGTCTGTCTAAAAGGATAAAAAGAAATTCAAATCTCTTCTAATGGGACTCTGAGAACAAAAATAGAGACAATATCTAATATTGCAGATATAATCCTGAAAAAATTAGTGTAGAATGGTTATTGAGAGGAGAATATATAAAAATGCTGGGCTTCAAGTTTTTGTTCAGAATTTTTCTCTAACTCTTCATCTATGTGGGCCAATGTGTTGGAATCTCCTCTTTGCCTCTCCAGGACCACTGCATACTCTGTATCCTGGAGGACTCACAAGTATGTGCTGCATTGATAGCCTCCCTTGTCTTTTGTATCTGGTTGGGTTTAGAAAATAGAAAGCACTAACAGGAGGGTAAAAGAGGAGATATATCAGAATATTTATTCTGGTTTCCACCTGTTCTCTCCTTGCAGTGACCTGCAGGTCATCATGGGCTAGAGGAGTCCCTCAAAATAAATCCCAACTCCTGTCAGGTAGGTTTCTTCACATTGCTCTCTGTGTCTCTAGATTCCAGGAAGCACTTCTTTTTGGGACAAGAAGTTGTAAATATCCCTCACATTTACTGTTCCTATTCTCCCTTGTGGTTTTCCAACCTGTGCCTACAGTTTGCCATAGTTTAAGGGGCCCGACTTGAGTCTGCCAAACTATTTTTTTCCAAAAGTTTGACTAATATATCCAATAAGTAGCTTTACCTTTTCTGGAGATTCCTTTATTTAAAGTTAATTTTACTACATATAATATATGATATATAACAGATGTACGTAGATATATATAATTTTACTGGCTTTATTGTTTTACTTTTGACATAGGCAGTTTTACATTTGAACTCCAATTTCTCAAAGGCTTTTGAGCTATGAACAGATATATCTCAAAGTAGCTAATTTTGTACTTGTTGGAAAAGACTAAAACATACTTCACAAAAGATGATTTAGAAATGGCCAGTAAGTGCTGAAAGTATGATCAACGTTATGAGTCATTAGGGAAAGGAAAATTAAACTGCAATGAGATACTGACTGTCACTCACTAAGGAGCTAAAATTCAAAAGACCAAAAAGATCAAATGTTGATGAGAATGTGGAGCAATCAGATCTCTCATGCTTGTAAGTAGGAGTATAAAATTGTGAAATCACTTTGGAAAGCTGTTGAGAATTTTCTTCAAACGTGGAACCTGGAAAATAGAAGGGTCTCCAAGCATCTGGAATTTTTACAAGTGTTTTTTTGGGCCATGGTGATATCATGCCGCTAACTAAATATTATGAGTTACGGATCAATGAGCCAACTGAGTGGATCAACACTGGAACAGATTTGAGAAGATAGTGTATCTGGGTTAAATTTCATGCAAGTTTATGTTTTTAAATAAACTGAGTTATGTCTATTCCCAAAGTGCTGGTGGATAACATAAAGGTAAAGATAAACATCACTAATATTCAATGAGCTAGACTGATTTCTATATTGTGTAAAGTACCTGTGATGCATAAAGCATTCCCAAGGAGAGGAGGTCTTTTCAGTTAGCCATTTCCCTTTGTCCAGTTGCATGGGGGTGGGTGAAGAGAGTGGGCCGCAAAGGTAGCTTTGCTTTATCTGTCAACCCTAAAGGACTTAGAATAAAAATGAAACATCTGGCTACTACCATCTAATATAATAAATATTTAAAAGAGAGCTCAGGTGATTAAATTTGGGTAGTGTGTGGATATATCTTCTGACTCTTTCTATAGAACTATTATTTCTGTACAAATATTTTTACAACCCGCTCTTGGATCTGCTTGGTCCTGACTCCATAGATAATTGGATTAAGGGCAGGTGGGACAACCACGTACAGATTAACCAAAAGAATGTGGATGTAGTGGGGAATGTTCTGACCAAAGCGATGTGTCATAAAAGAAAAAAATGCTGGTGTGTAAAAGCACAGCATGACGCAGACATGAGAACCACAGGTATTGAGAGCCTTTAGTAGGGCATCCTGAGAGGGAAGGCGAAACACAGCTTGAAGGATAAGCACATAGGAAGATGCAATCAGGAGCACATCCACAATGATATTGGAAATCACCATGAGCCCATAGATAATGTTGACCTTGATGGGTGCACAGGCCAACCGGGCAAGACCCATGTGCTCACAGTACGTGTGAGGGATGATGTGATGCCCACAGAAGGGCAGCCTCAGAATGAGAAACACGAAAGGAGTCACAAGAATTAAATTTCTTCCAATAACAACAGACGCTAGGATGCTGATGGTTTTATTGGTGAGGGTCATGGTGTACTGAAGAGGGTTGCAGATGGCAACAAAATGGTCATAAGCCATGGCTACCAGTAGAACAGTCTCCATGCCTGTAAACATATGGATAAAGAACATCTGAGCAAGGCAGCCCCCAAAGCTGATCTCTTGAAGTCTGAACCAGAAGATGCCCAGCATTTTGGGGATGGTGGAGGTGGACAGACCCAGGTCAATCATAGACAACATGGCCAAGAAGTAGAACATGGGCTGGTGGAGACTGTGCTCAGTCTTGATCACAAAGAGAATAGTGATGTTCCCCACAAGAGCAGTAAGGTACACAATACAGAATGGGAAAGCAATCCAGATATGTACAGTTTCCAGTCCTGGTATTCCTAGCAGGAGAAAGAAGGGGGGATGAAACTGGGTGTCATTGATAGCAGGCATTCTTCTAGCTAATGTCATTCAATTACTGTGAAGGAGGAGGGATCTCACTTTCTTTAAGATCTTTTCTTATCAAGGTCCTGGAAAGATGGAAAGACTTCTAATCAGTACACTGAAGGTATTGGCAGAAGCAACTAATTTACAAACATTAGAGATTCTCTTCTTTCCAGAGGGTATTTGAGCTACCCTCTCAATATACTTTATTGTTCTGAGATTCATTATAGATAATATTGTCTGTAGCATTATTTTTGTAATATATGAGATATTTGAAGGAACTGACAATATTTCATAGAGTAGTGTATACTTACACGTTATGGCATTCCTCTTCATTCCTTTTCAAGATAGCCCCTTGATTACTTTTGGGTAATTACCGTACTGAGTGCTCCTCAACGGGTACTCTCAGGATTTCCCAAGACCCTTTTAGGGAGTCCAAAAGGCCAAAATTATTTTCATAATTATAGACTTTATTAGCTCTTTTCCCTCTCATTTTCTTATGTGTATATAGTGGAATTTTTCAGAGGCTATATAAGAGGTGTAGATAGATAGATAAAATGCAGACATAAATATGAGAATCCACCTCTTCTATTAAATCTGAAATTAAGGATATTTCTGAATGTCAAATAACACCATTCTTATCACTCTTTTTATATAAACTACAGTACTTTAAAATAAAGTATGTAATTTAAGTTTATCATAATGAGTTTATTGTTATTTTGAAGTTTATTTAAAAATTCTATTTTAGTATATAATGTGGTAAATATGATATATATAATTCACACAGACCAAAGCTCTTTCAGTTCCTTAATAACTTTTTAGAAATGCCAAATTTCTAAGTCCAAATGAGAACTGCTGATTTATGCTACTGTCTATGTTTTGATATGATAAAAATCTAAGGATTTTCCTCATGAGTCTAATACAGTAACATGATGTAAAGGAGGTTAATTGGATGGTCTCTCTTTGAATTTTCCCCATTCTAAGTCCATTTATGATCTCTGACCAGTCTGCTTCTACTATGAGGTGATTGCTATATTTGATGCTTCCTAATCCTATGAGATTGCCTTAGTTTCTGATCCCATATCTCCAGCCTCCTGTTTATTCTGTGATGTCTTCATGTCCTTCCAATAAATTGCCTTTTGATTATCAGCCATATTATCTTCTTGACTAACTATAACACCAATAAATATATGCAAAATCATACTCATGTTCTAAAAATTTGCCTAGCTTCAGGTATGAACAGATCAAATATCTAGCAAATTTAAGTGACAGTGAAACTAAAGTGTTGTTAGCAAGTCTTACTTGATCACTTAAAAGTAATAAAATTACTTTCCTAACTCTGTGTCTTTAGGACATTATACAGTTCTGTGACAATTAACATAATCTGTATTGTTTAGTATTTAATTATGCATCAACCTTATCTCTAGCAAGAGAATAGCTTCAACTGAGGGCAGAGAACTAGAAGTATTCATTTTAATATCCCTAACACTGACATATGAGTGTTTGGTTCCAGTTGTTTACCATTTAGTTTTTGAAGGGAAACAGGATTTTGGATTTATATTAAATGTGCCTTCGTGTGTGTGTATATGTGTGTGTAAAAGGAGAGAAGAAGAGTTTATGGTTAATTTGTATGTGGCCTAATTTATCAGTTGTCCAGTAATTTTGCCAGGTAGTTCTTGCTCAGTAGAAATACCCAGGCAATGGAGTTAATAATCCCCTTTTTTGTATGAGAAGAAAAAGAGCATCTTGATTCCAGAGAAGCTGGGGAGAAAATTGTCTGTGTGTAGAAAGAGCACAACATTTGCCAATGTTGAGGGGAAGATACCAGGCTGAGAAATCAGAGTTTGTGGAACTTGGAAGAGTCTGAGGAAATAGCTTGGATGACACATCATGAGATTTACAGTCCACAGTCAGCCCCATCTTTAGGGCAGCTGCTTCTCAACATGGCACTTTATCAGCTGAGGGGAAAGTTTCCAGGGTAGTGGCAAAGGAGACTCTTTTCAAACAGTAGAGTTTAAATTCAACAAGACATCCTCCCTCTCACTATTTAGGTCAGGGGCTTGCCTTCTTTCTGCTGCAGCTGTGTGCCCCAAGCAGTGGCAGACAATGTGGGGCCCATAAGCTCAAGGATCATTCTTGGACATCAGGGTGATAAGTTCGTCTTTTTTTAGATATGCACATCGATGAAGAGTCCAGCCCAAGTCCATTTCAAAAGCTCAATTGATGATAATCAGAGATCTTTCCCCCTTAGTGCCCACCAACACTCAATTTGTTGAAGTAGTGATTTTTCTTTTACCCTGATGTCTCCTTTTCTCACTGACTTTAATATTAGAATGTTATAGATGATTTATATGCATTTTGAAGCTGTTCAAACATAACTTGAAATCTTGCCATGCCATCTACTTGCTGGATAACCTTGGAAAAATATCTTTACTTTCTAAGTCAGTTTGTCCTATAAAATTGGTTAAATACATTCTATCTAATGTGACTTGTTTTAAGGACAAAAAAGACCAATGCATGTAAAGGACTAGCTCATAGGGTATACTCAATAAATGGTAGTTATTTACATTATTAGTTCTTCCCCAAATTTTATTTTTCTTTTAATGTTAAACCGCTAAAAATCTCACCTTTTAGCACAGATTAATACTTTATTTTAAAGAGAGGCTATTATTTATAAATAACTCATGGTGGCGTTAACGTGAGATAAAGGAGTCACAGAGGGAGAGATGACAGAATATTCTGAACTCCATGAGTAGCACAGGGCCTCACATTTAGACTTAATTCAAGAATTCTATGGATGCATACATCAACCAATGAAGCTCAGTTTGAAAGTAAACCACCTTCTCCTTTCATTCTTACGGATTTCTCCAGCTTGATATGATCAAGCAATTGATGGGGGTGGGTAAATTCTTTCAGGCCCTGTCGTGAGTGAGTCGTGAAGCATAAGACTCGAGGATGGCACAGGATATGACTGATCTAGCAAGGGTACTGGGCTTCCAGTAAAAAAGACTTGGATATTTTTCCATAAAGTAATAGGTACACAGGGGGCCAAGGTAGAATTGATGACCTCTAAATTCACTAGGATTATGCAGGAGAAAAAAATGAGATAAGAGTACATACCAAATGTATAGTACCTACATCACTTTATTTGGGTTTTTACATCAGTCACACCTTTACCTCCAACTTCACACATATGACAGTGACCTGCAATAGCCTCCTTCTGCCTTAGATGAGCCAGAGCAGGCCTAGTTGCTGTGTCTGGTTCCCTGTCAACAATTTGTTTGCCCAAATAATCTTCATTCTTTGGTGACAGTAGCTATGGTTACTCTACTTTAAGACTGTATTCGTGGCTTTCTAGCAGTGAGGAGTGTACTATGCGAGCTGTGTGTGTGTGTGGGGGGGGATGTGGAAGAGAGAGGGAGAGACAGAGAAACATTTTGCATTATTACTTGCTGATATCACTGTGCTCACCTCCTGATGTCTGTTCCAATCCCATGTTCTCTGTCATGTTCTTTTGTGAAGAGAATGCAGAATGGTGCTTTGGATCACTTCTCAGCAAAGGGAGGCTATGTCCCCTTCTATCCTCATTTGCCTCCTCTCTTCCTCTCTATGTATTTCATCTCTCTTGTCCAAGTATCCTTACCTCTCTAATATTTCCTTTTCTATCCCTCACTTGGAGAAATATCACAGCATAAGCTGAGGGGCTTAAGAATAGTGATCGAAGCCCCTTCAAACCTCCAGGTCTGAAGTCCGTCCTGTCACATGAAGACAATCTTTATAGTCAGTGAGAACATCCCTAAGTATAGGTATGTCCCAGAATCCCTGAGCTTAGCCTTCAGAGTCCTCTGGGCATAAACATGGGCTCATGACTCATTAACTCCATCTAACTCTTTGTTCTTCCCTACTGCATGTGCAGAGAAACATCAAGATAACAGCTGTAACTCCTTAGCTCAGGTGAGGGAAGGTCTCATGAGCTGTTAGGATGGGAAGCATCCTGAAAGGAGAGGAATCTATATGTGGGATGATATCGTCTTTGTCCGCTTCAGACGCCACAGAAGTATTTTTACACCATTAAGTCTTCAAAGTGTGACTTCTTAGGAAACTGTCCTTAGCAGCTCTTCCTCTTTGTTTAATATAAATGTGTGAATCCTAATGTATTTGGTGTTGCCACAGCTGTAGTTTCAAAAGATGAAGACCTCTGAAATAGACACATTAGACTCCTCAAATAGAGAATAGGCAGCAACTGTGTTTGCAAAGTGTTCATACCTGTAGAAAATAGTAGCAACTTTCTTACAACCCAGCAAGATTTCCCTTCCCAGTCTATAAGTAAAGGTAAACAGGTAAAGGCTTTGGAAGGGGCTTTTATGTGTTTAGCTCCTTTGGCAGGTGAAGAAAACTCCACATTCTCCTGAGAAAACAGAATCTAGCTAGAGCTCAAGGTCTAAAGTTTTCTTAGAGTCTCCCTTCCTGGATGATGATAGAGTAGACCTGATAGCACTTGGATATGTGATAGGTCGTAGTTTTCCTGAGTACAGATAGAAAAAGACTGAAGGACAATTGACTACATTAGACATCTATTTTTTAGTTTTTATCTTCTAAGTTCAGACAATTTTGAGTTGTTATGAGACAGAAGATAATGTTTCTGTGGTCCAAAAGAGATTGTGGTTAGATCGAATACGTTCTTGTTTTTGTTACTTCTCTTTTTGATTAATGAGAAGCTTACTCCTTAGTCTCCAGTCACTCCCTTGTGGTGTCTATCTTCGCCAGTTTTTCAACATTTATCCTCCAAAATCAAGCCTATTACAATCCCGTCTCTTCTTAAAATTCCTTCCAATGACCTGCATTTTTCCATTGTATGTTATAGGCTTTATATAATGAAGTACAAACATCATTGATGTCAAAGTCCTTCGGTCAATACCCAGTCAACATTTTAAACTAATTCTACTTCATGACTCTTCAAAACATTAAACTGTCTTTGGTGATCAAAAGTTCTACTTATGAAATAACTACTGCTCCTTTCTACTTTCCTTCAGCTCTTACTCAATTACTGTGTCCTCCATGACGGTCATCGGTATGAACCATCCAGATATGATCTCTGTGGCTCCTGTATTTGCATGTCAGTATATACTGCTATTATAACATACAGATTTCATTTTTTCTTTAGAGGGGAAGAAGATTCACCCTGACCTAATGTCTGTTGCCAATCTCCCTTTTTTTTTTTTTTTTTGCTCAAGGAAGATTAGCACTGAGCTAACATCTGTGCCAACCCTACTCCACTTTGCACGTAGCATGCCTTGACAAAATGGCTGAAGAGTGGAGCAGATCCCCACCCAGGATCTGAACCCACAAACCCAGGCCACCAAAGCATAGTGCACGGAGTGTTTAACTCAGCCATGGGTCCGACAACATATTTTTTCTTTTTTTTGCATTGGTTTAGTGATTCCTCATTTTTTTATTGTGGTAGAATACACTTAACATAAAATTTGCTATCCTAACCATTTTTAAGTGTACATTTCAGTAGTATACAGTATATTCATATTGGTGTGCAACCATTACCACCATCCATCTCCAGAACTTTTTCATTGTGCAAAAACTGAAACTCTGTACCCATTAAACAATAATTCCCCATTATCCCCTCCCCCCGTACCCTGGCAACTACCATTAACTTTTTATTTTTTTATCTCCCTTTTTACCCCCATGCCCCAGCCTCTGGCTGCCACCATTCTACTCTCTGTTTCTGAGTTTGGCTTTTTATTTTAAGACTTCACATAAAACTGAGATCATGCAATCTTTGTCTTTATGTGACTAGCTTATTCCATTTAGCTTAATGTCCTCAGGTTCATCCATGTAGTTGCAATGGCAGGATTTCCTTATTTTTAAGGCTGAATAATATTCCATTGTATATATAGACAAATTTTATTTATACCTATTGAATTTTTCAATTCAGTGAGTATATTCTTAGCTCAAAGATTTCTATTTGGTTGATTTTTATAGTATCTATTCCTTTGTTAGACTCGTTTTGCTCATGTATTGTTTTCCTGATTACACTTTGTTGTGTATCTGTTTTCTCTTGTATTGCATTGAGCTTCTTTAAGATGATTATTTTGAATTCTTTGTCAAATAGTTCATGGATCTCCATTTCTTTAGGATCAGTTACTGGAACTTTATTAGTTACCTTTGTTGGTGTCATGTTTGTCTGATTCTTTGTGATCCATATAGCTTTGAGTTGGTACGTGCATCTGAAAGAATAGACACCCCTTCCAATTTTTTATTGGTTTTGGCAGGTGAAGTCCTTCTAATGTAGGGTTCTCAGACTGATGGGGCTAACTCTGAGATCATGGTTGAGAAGAGTTGGCTCTTACCTGGTCTGCAGTCAGGTCCACACTTGGCAGGTCTGTTACTAGAGTTGCAGATGGGTGTGGCTTCCACTCCCTGAGTGTGCTCCAATTAGATCGCTAGGTTGGTCTCTATTTGCACAAAACTGTCTCTGGTCTGTGATAGAGTGGAACTGAAATCAGGTCATGGGACAGCTTCAGGGATCATAATCAGGTCTGATATTGGTGTGCCTATTAAAGGAGTCACAGACAGGCATGGCTCCTCCTGGATCATTTAGAAGAAGTGGATAGTGCCAGGACCACACAAAAGTGGAACTGGAGTTGAGTTCACAGGGGACAGGGCTGCTTCCAGTATACAACCAGGACCATGGTCAGCAGGCCTGCCATTGGTGTGTGGGCTGGCCTTCTCAAAGCAGCCCTCTGATTCATGGGCTCTACCTGGTTTTACAACCTCCTACTTAGAGTCAAAAGCTCCCACGAAGGCATTTTCCTTTAGCTAACATCTGTGGCAAGTCTTGCTCATTTTTTGTGTGTGAGCCACCACCACAGCATGGCACCTGACAGAGGAGCAATGTTGGTCCATGCCCAGGAACTGAACCTAGGCTTCAGGAGTGGAGCAAGACAAAATTAACCACTAGGCCACTGGGACTGGCCCTCTATTGATTTTTAACTAACAGCCTGGGGAAAAAAGCTATTCACAGTGAGTCAGATTTAAGTTAGTTCATATAAAGATGCTCCCTGTGAGAAAGAATTTCCTGGGAGCTATGAGACAGGTCAAAGAAGAACAGTTCTCTGGAAATGGATCTCCAAGACACTATTAGTCCTCATCTGAGGGGAACTGGGGTTATAAGAAAAGTATAAACACCTTCTACTCAGCATAATAAATGGCATGCCCCCACAATATGCCAAGGGATATTTCTTAGAGATTTAGAGATGAAGGTAAGTCATATTATGCTTGGACTGTGAAAAATAACAAAAGGGATAGGGAAAAAGCTTATGCCAAGACAGTACAGAGGGATAGAGGAAAAGTAAAAGTAATGAAAACAAGATGAAGAGAGAATGCACACTCATACTCAAAACCTCCTGAGACTGCACTTCTATCTACATGTACTTATATCTATGACCATGCAAAATCTCACATGCAAAACTAAATAGTGAAAGCTGATGTGGAAGGAGATGCACGAATATATCCTGTATCAATTTACCCATTGTTTCTGACCCTGTGTACAGGTGTGCAAATGCGAATAACAAGATGGCAAGGATTAGCTTTCTCTATTTTCTAGAGCTATGTCAGCTACAATAAAGGTTATCAATAAATGCTTTTGAGTTCATGAATTCATGAATAAATGAATCATGAAGCATGGCCCCAAGGGATAGATTTTTGTGAAAATAGGACCTAGTGCTATGGTGATGAGGTATCTGAGAAAGGAAATAAGGTTGCGTGATAGCATGATGGCCATGAAACTGCAAGATTAGGCAAGAATGAGAAAAAGGTGTACATTATCTCTTCTCCTTATGCTCATCAGTTCCAGGATATAGGTATGTAGGTATTTTGGGTGTGCTGGAGTATGGTTGGATAGGGTAGAGTAAGAAGATGCCACATCAAGGAAAAGGCTGCTGGATATGTGTATATAATCCCATGTAGTACTTTAGGGTTAGGAGGTCAAAGGACGGGCTGGGACTTATTTTTATTTCTGAACCCAGCAGAGATTGGAAGATATATGACTATGTGTTGGAATAATAGGACCGCATACATTATAGGATGATTAAGGATGGGTTTCTTTGATCAATATTTATGGACTAAAAATGAGATATTCTCAAAGAGGAGGGAAGCACCAATTTTCAAGCCCTCCTAGAAAATCCAGTGAAATAAGTGGGATAAGGTGATTTTCTTGGTATAAAGTCATATTTTGTTTTTTTCACTTTCTGCTCTGTGGAGCACCTAAGAGTGATCCAGACATCAGACAAGAGTCTTGTCATCAATCTACTGATGTTTTGGATACGGTCATTGAGAGGATGACATATTCCTTTTTTGTGTCCTGACTGACCACTGTGCTTTTGTTTTCACTTTGCCCTTGCTCTTCTGTCCATCTGGAGTGAAATGTATTTCTTTCTTTAGCTAAATAATTGTTCTGCTGAGTCACAAAAAAATTCTGTGACTCAAGGAATTTTTCTTGAGTCACCTTTATCCCTAAAACATTCTGTGCATACTTCTAACATAGCACTTGTAAAACAAATTTAAAACTTAATCTTTGGTATTTTATCTTCCTTACTACTCAGTGGTATCCTTGAGTGTATGTGACTAGTTTTTTTTAAATTTTTTTAATTGCAGTAACATTGGAGTATAACATTATATAGCTTTCCGATGTGCATCATATTTCAAATTCTGTGTAGATTACATTATGTTCACCACCCAAAAACTAATTATAGTCCATCCCCTCACGTGTGAGCCTAATCAACCCTTTTGCCCTCCCCCCTTCCCCTATGGTAACCACCAATCCAAGCTCCAATGTTCCATGTTTGTTTCTTGTTTCTTTTATCTTCTACTTATGAATGACATCGTACAGTATTGGACTTTCTCCCTCTGACTTATTTCACTCAGCATAATATCCTCAAGATCCATCCATGTTGTCACAATTGGCTGGATTTCATCATTTCTTATGGCTGAGTAGCATTCCATAATGTATAAATACCACATCTTCTTTATCCATTTGTCCCTTGATGGGCACTTAGGTTGCTTCCAAGACTTGGCTATCGTGTATAATGCTGCTATGAACATAGTTTTATTCAAACTTGTATTCAAATTGCCTATTGACACTTGTACATGGATGATCTCTTAAATAGTTGGTGGAACACATTGTGAAGAGTACCTCTCCACTTACTTTGTATATTCTCCACAAATGAATGACAGGAAACTATTTCTGATAGTTTCATATTACAACCTTGAGAACCTCAGCTGTCTCCTCCCCAGGTCAATGGAGTCCAACTTTAACAACCCCCCACACATAAACCCAACACAAACATAAAGCCATATACATAGTATATATACTTCTTGAAAAATTTCCCAAATTATCAAATTATCTCTCACTTTTGCTATTCTTCATAGGTTTCAAATGGGCACAGTCAGCAAGTAGGTTGTAATTACCCTCATATTCTTTTATTTTTTATGGGTGCCTCTCAACTCAGACATCCCCCAACAGCAAAGTCTTCCTAAATCTTTTTGTTTTATTTTATTTAGTCACATTGATTTATAACATACAAATTTCATGTGTACATCATTATATTTCAACTTCTGTATAGATTGCATTGCATTCACCACCAAAAGTTCAGTTTCTGTTCATCACAAGTATTCCTAAATTTGAGTCAAAGCTTTCTGCACAATTGCACACGTCACATTCAATCACTTTCACATTTTCTGTATGATTAGTTTTTCTCAAATAAATTGTGTAGCAATGAATTTCTCCCATTTGCTTCAAATTTTTTGTTAAGTATAAGTACACTCAGAATTCTCACATGTTCTGGATGAGTGCTATAAAAAATCACTTGATAATTCTTCTTTTTGATAGTTAGGTTGTTTCCATATCTTGGCTCTCATGAATAATGCTGCAATAAACATGGGAGTACAGATATCTCTATTTTCATTTCCTTTGGATATGTACTGAGACATGGGATTGCTGGATTGTTCAGTAGTTCTATTTTTAATTTTTGCTAAACCTCTGTATCTTAATAATTTTTACATAGAAGGTGAGAGGAATGGAATGGAGGCTAAAGCTAGATTTGATAAAATAGCCATAGTCGCTCTTGTTAGCCAGAATAAGGACAACTTTTTGGGGTAGAAGGACAGTATGTTTGTTTTTGTATCTGCTGAGACATTAATTTGAAGGTGTATTGTTTTTATTTCACTCCATCATCACTGACAGAAAGTGACCTTGTCTGATGTTTGTATTTTGTGAAATTGTTCATGTTAAGTGGGCATTATCATGGTCAAGATGTCAGTGCCAGGTCGGCTGATAGACCTACTTTTTTCTTTCTCAGACGAAAACCACTCTCCCATGATTCAAGACACAGTGTATAATCTTTCTGTCATTTCCTCAAATAATATGTTTGTATTTTACTTTGAAGTTTGTGCCACCCTCCAACTCCTTTCTAAAGGAGATTGAATTAGAAAGCCTGGAAGTCTTATGATTATCTGAATTTCTGTAGTTCTAAAGTTAGCACCATGTAACTTAAAACAGTTATTTACATATTTATAAGTGGTTAGTATTATCTATGCAAGCAGAACATCAGTTGCTTGGGGGAAAGATTTACAAATGAAAACATATCTCAGCACATACCTAATCTTAAATAAGTGCTCAATAGCTTGCCTGACTTCTGGAGTAGTAAATGATATTTTCTTAAAAAAAAAGGCACAATCATTAGAGAATTGAATGGTCCTGGGTAACAAGATGGGGAAATTGCTAGTTGACTCAGATATTGTACTTGTGGGACTGATGGCAAGAGGATAATTAGAAATGGTGGGTTGAAAAAGAGAGAATGAGAAATACTTGCAAGTTGGGAACCTAAGGGGAAAAACTTGAAAGTCCCAAAGGATTCCTTTGCCATGTGCTTTTTATGCCCATAAATCTGTGGTGAGGACTTGTGAATTCATTGTCTTTCGTGCTCTTCTCCCATGGAGCCCCAGAAGAGCAGGTACTCCTGGTCAGGGAGAGGATTTTCAGTCTCAATATAAACTTTCCTCCTTGAACTACAGTTATGATGCTGAGACATTTGGAGCTGTGATTACTCTGGATGATGGATTCTTTCAGTATGGGCTATATCTGAGCCTGGTGAGTTGGGTACAGCCTTGGCTACCATATGTATTGGAACATATAGATTGGGAAGATTTGAACTTGGGTTTATTGATTTAATCCCCTCATTGTCTTTATATATGATACAAATATTAATTTGGAGGTGAAAAACCCAAATATTCAACATGCTTATTTCTAATTTGTGGAATTTCAGGTAATTCTGCATATTTTAGAGTTATCTCATTTTTTAGAAGTGTATCTATTTTTAATGATAAGAAAAATAAAAATAAAGAAAGTAAACAAACAACCAACTTATTTTGTTGAGGTATTGTTGAATTTCTCTCTCCTCCTCTTCTGTCTTCTCTCTTCTGTCTTCCCTCCTCTCTTTCTCTCTCTTTCCCTCCCTCACATTTCTAACTCTCTCCCTTTTAACCTAATTTTACTGAATTTTATCACATCTCTGGTTATTTCAGAATGTTTTTTGTATTTAATATCCAAAAAAATGGCATTCTCAAACTTTTTCCAAATCAAATCAATATTTTTTATTTTTATTTCTGTCACTAATGGCTAAGAGCAGCAATATTTATACCTTCAGATTCGAAACCCTATATATCTTCCTAAAAGCATTGAATGAATTTTTATTATTATGATTTGTGCATATATGACTACATGTTTACATACATATTCACTTTGCTTTAGTATTCCATATTATCAAGCAATTTTAACATTAAATGTATAATCTGTTGGTAAAAACAGACAATTGAAAAATAATAGTGAGTTTTTTTTTATTAATGTTATGATAGATTACAACCTTGTGAGATTTCAGTTGTACATTTTTGTTAGTCATGTTGTGGGTACACCACTTCCCCCTTTGTTCCCCCCCCCACCCCCCCTTTTCCCTGGTAACCACCGATCAGATCTCCTTGTCAATATACTAACTTCCACCTACGAGTGGAGTCATAAAGATTTCGTCTTTCTCTGACTGGCTTATTTCACTTAACATAATACTCTCGAGGTCCATCCACGTTGCTATGAATGGGCCAATTTTGTCTTTTTTTATGGCTGAGTAGTATTCCATTGTGTATATATACCACATCTTCTTTATCCAATCATCAGTTTCTGGGCATGTAGGTTGGTTCCACGTCTTGGCTGTTGTAAATAATGCTGCGATGAACATAGGGGTGCAAGGGACTCTTGGGATTTCTGATTTCAGGTTCTTAGGATAGATACCTAATAATGGGATGGCTGGGTCATAGGGTATTTCAATTTTTAACTTTTTGAGAAATCTCCATACTGTTTTCCATAGTGGCTGTACCAGTTTGCATTCCCACCAACAGTGTATGAGGGTTCCTTTTTCTCCACAACCTCTCCAACATTTGTCGCTCTTGGTTTTGGATGTTTTTGCCAATCTAACGGGTATAAGGTGATATCTTAGTGTAGTTTTGATTTGCATTTCCCTGATGATTAGCGATGATGAACATCTTTTCATGTGTCTATTGGCCATATTCATATCTTCTTTTGAGAAATGTCTGTTCATGTCCTCTGCCCATTTTTTGATCGGGTTGTTTGTTTTTTTGTTGTTAAGCAGTGTGAGTTCTTTGTATATTATGGAGATTAACCCTTTGTCGGATAAGTGGCTTGTAAATATTTTTTCCCAATTAGTGAGCTGTTTTTTTGTTTCAATCCTGTTTTCCCTTGCCTTGAAGAAGCTCTTTAGTCTGATGAAGTCCCATTTGTTTATTCTTTCTATTGTTTCCCTCAACTGAGGAGTTACAGTGTCCGAAAAGATTCTTTTGAAACTGATGTCAAAGAGTGTACTGCCTATATTCTCTTCCAAAAGACTTATTGTCTCAGGCCTAATCTTTAGGTCTTTGATCCATTTTGAGTTTATTTTGGTGTGTGGTGAAAAAGAATGGTCAATTTTCAATCTTTTGCATGTGGCTGTCCAGTTTTCCCAGCACCATTTGTTGAAGAGACTTTCATTTCCCCATTGTAGGCCCTCTGCTCCTTTGTTGAAGATTAGCTGTCCATAGATGTGTGGTTTTATCTCTGGGCTTTCAGTTCTGTTCCATCGATCTGGGGACCTGTTTTTGTACCAGTACCATGCTGTTTTGATCACTGTAGCTTTGTAGTATGTTTTGAAATCGGGGATTGTGATTCCGCCGGCTTTGTTTTTCTTGCTCAGGATTGCTTTAGCAATTCGCGGTCTTTTGTTGCCCCATGTGAATTTTAGGATTCTTTGTTCAATTTCTGTGAAGAATGTTCTTGGGATTCTGATTGGGATAGCATTGAATCTGTAGATTGCTTTAGGTAGTATGGACATTTTAACTATGTTTATTCTTCCAATCCATGTGCATGGAATGTCTTTCCATCTCTTTATGTCATCGTCAATTTCTTTCAAGAAAGTCTTGTAGTTTTCATTGTATAGATCCTTCACTTCCTTGGTTAAGTTTATCCCAAGGTATTTTATTCTTTTCGTTGTGATTGTGAATGGGATTGAGTTCTTTTTCTGTTAGTTCATTGTTAGTGTATAGAAATGCTACTGATTTGTGTATGTTGATTTTATACCCTGCTACTTTTCTGTAGTTGTTGATTATTTCTAATAGTTTTTCTATGGATTCTTTGGGGTTTTCTATATATAAGATCATGTCGTCTGCAAACAGCAAGAGTTTTACTTCTTCGTTATCTATTTGGATTCCTTTTATTTCTTTTTCCTGCTGAATTGCTCTGGCCAACACCTCCAGTACTATGTTGAATAGGAGTGGTGAAAGTGGGCACCCTTGTCTTGTTCCTGTCCTCAGAGGGATGGCTTTCAATTTTTGTCCATTGAGTATGATGTTGGCTGTGGGTCTGTCACATATGGCCTTTATTACGTTGAGGTACTTTCCTTCTATACCCATTTTATTGAGGGTTTTTATCATAAATGGGTGTTGGATCTTGTCGAATGCTTTCTCTGCATCTATTGAGATGATCATGTGGTTTTTGTTTTTCATTTTGTTGATGTAGTGTATCACGTTGATTGACTTGCGGATGTTAAACCATCCCTGTGTCCTGGTATAAATCCCACTTGATCATGGTGTATAATCTTTTTGATGTATTGCTGTATTCGGTTTGCCAAAATTTTGTTGAGGATTTTTGCATCTATGTTCATCAGTGATATCGGCCTGTAGTTCTCCTTCTTTGTGTTGTCCTTGTCAGGTTTGGGGATCAGAGTGATGTTCGCTTCATAGAATGTGTTAGGGAGTACTCCATCTTTCTCAATTTTCTGGAACAGTTTGAGAAGAATAGGTATTAAGTCTTCTTTGAATGTTTGGTAGAATTCTCCAGAGAAGCCGTCTGGTCCTGGACTCTTATTTTTGGGGAGGTTTTTGATTACCGTTTCTATTTCCTTACTTGTGATTGGCCTATTCAGATTCTCCATTTCTTCCTGATTCAGTTTGGGGAGATTGTAGGAGTCTAGGAATTTGTCCATTTCTTCCAGGTTGTTCAATTTGTTGGCATATAGTTTTTCATAGTATTCTCTTATGATCTCTTGTATTTCATTGGTATCTGTTGTGATTTCTCCTCTCTCATTCCTAATTTTATTTATTTGAGATTTCTCTCTTCTTTTCTTGGTGAGTCTGGCTAAGGGTTTGTCGATTTTGTTAATTCTTTCGAAGAACCAACTCTTTGTTTCATTGATCCTTTCTATTGTCATTTTTGTTTCAATATCGTTTATTTCTGCTCTTATTTTTATTATTTCCCTCCTTCTACTGACTTTGGGCTTTGTTTGTTCTTCTTTTTCTAGTTCTGTTAGGTGTCGTTTGAGGTTGCTTATGTGAGCTTTTTCTTGTTTAGTGAGGTGAGCCTGTATTGTGATGAATTTCCCTCTTAGGACTGCTTTTGCTGCATCCCAAATGATTTGGTATGTCGTGTTCTCATTTTCATTTGTCTCCAGATAATATTTGATTTCTTCTTTAATTTCTTCAATGATCCATTGTTTGTTCAGAAGCGTGCTGTTTAGTCTCCACATTTTTGCACCCTTCTCTGCTTTTTTCTTGTAGTTGATTTCTAGTTTCATAGCGTTATGATCAGAGAAGATGCTTGATATTATTTCAACTCTCTTGTATTTATTGATGTTCACTTTGTTTCCCAAAATATGGTCAATCCTTGAGAATGTTCCATGTGCACTTGAGAAGAATGTGTAACCTGCTGTTTTTGGATGAAGTGTTCTATATATATCTGTTAAGTCCATCTGGTCTAATTTTTCATTTAATTCTATTATTTCCTTGTTGATTTTCTGTCTGGATGTTCTGTCCATTGGTGTTAATGGTGTGTTGAAGTCCCCTACTATTATTGTATTGTTGTTGATGTCTTCTTTTAGTTCTATTAAGAGTTGCTTTACAAATTTTGGTGCTCCTGTGTTGGGTGCGTATATATTTATAAGTGTTATGTCTTCTTGGTGGAGAGTCCCTTTTATCATTATATACTGTCCCTCTTTGTCTTTCTTTATCTGTTTTGCTTTGAAGTCTACCTTGTCTGATATTAGCATAGTGACACCTGCTTTCTTTTGTTCATTATTAGCTTGGAGTATTGTTCTCCATCCTTTCACTCTGAGTCTGTGTTTGTCTTTGGGGCTGAGGTGTATTTTCTGGAGGCAGCATATTGTTGGGTCTTGTTCTTTGATCCATCCTGCCACTCTGTGTCTTTTGATTGGGGGGTTCAATCTATTAACATTTAGAGTGATTATTGAGATGTGGGGGCCTACCACTACCATTTTATGTCTTGTTTTCCAGTTTTCTTCAATTTCCTTTGTTTCTCGTCCCATGGTTTAATCTGTTCTGATGAAGAGCTGCTACTCTTTGTTGTTGTCCTTCTACTTATCTCCTCTGCTCTTGGTTTTGTAGCCCCTTTCCTTTTTTTGATTTTTCAGGAATGAGGGTTTTCCTGAGGATTTCCTGAAGAGGAGGTTTTGTGGCAATGAACTCCCTTAACTTTTGTTTATCTGGGAAAGTTTTTATTTCTCCATCGTATTTGAAGGATATTTTCTCTGGGTAGAGAATTCTTGGCTGTAGGTTTTGGTCCTTCAGATTTTTGAATATATCATTCCACTCTCTTCTAGCCTGTAAAGTTTCTGCTGAGAAATCTGCTGATAGCCTGATGGGGGTTCCTTTGTAGGTTAGTTTCTTTTGCCTGGCTGTCCTTAGTATTTTCTCCTTGTTGTTGACTTTTGCTAGCTTCACTACTATATGCCGTGGGGTTGGTCTTCTTGCATTGATAAAGTTTGGAGATCTATTGGCTTCTGTCACCTGAAGATCCATCTCTCTCACCAGATTTGGGAAGTTCTCAGCCATTATTTCTTTGAATAGGCTTTCTGCCCCTTTCTCCTTCTCTTCTCCCTCTGGTATACCTATAATCCTTACGTTGCATCTCCTAATTGTGTCTGATAATTCTCAGAGAGTTTCTTCATTTCTTTTTAGTCTTACTTCTCTCTCCTCCTCTGCCTGCAGCATTTCTATATTGCCATCTTCCAAATTGCTAATTCTTTCCTCCATATTATCGGCCCTACTGTTCAGTGCATCTAGATTTTTCTTAATCTCCTCTATTGTGTTCTTCATTTCCAGTATTTCTGTTTGGTTCTTCTTTATTGTATCAAACTCTTTTGTGACATAGCTCCTGAACTTGTTGAGTTGTCTATCTGAATTCTCTCTTAATTCATTGAGTATTTTAATGATGGCTGTTTTGAAGTCATCATCATTTAGGTTATATATCTCATTTTCTTTGGGATTGTTTTCTGTGTATTTGTTATTTTGCTTCTGTTCTGGAGATTGAATGTATTTTTTCATATTGCTTGATGTTGTTGATTTGTGCCTCTGCATAGAGATAGAGTTTAGTTGCTCCTTCCACTTGTTTCTGCTGCTGTGGTGGGGGAGCAGCTGTTTATACTGTACCAACCAGGAACTCTATCTGCAGTTGCTAACCAGGCCTGGGCCCCTCCTTGTAGTCACAGTGGTCCTTTGGATTCCCTCTTCTGCCATGGGGGCCATCACGGGGGGGCTTCAGGCTGCTGGTGCCTACTGTTACAGCCCACCTTGATGTGCTCCCTCCTTGGGTTCTGCAACGGTGTTATGGGCTTTTCCAGCGGCCAGGGGTAGGATCACTTATATTTGCTACTCCATCACTGTCTGCACCCACAAAATCTCACTTGTCCACTATGGGTTGCAGCAGAGCTATTGGCATCTTCTACAGTCTGTGGTTAGCTCACCTAGCTATGCTACTTTTGTCCCGGGGTCTTCCAGCCTTGTGGCTGCCAGTTGGGTGCTCTCTACTAGTGATGTGCAGAGACTTTCCCTGAGGTTGCTGTGAGCCTGTAGGATTTCCCCCTAGGCTACGGAGCTGGGTCGCTGGAACTCCACCCAGCCCCAGTCCTGTTCCCCAGGAACTCGGGGAGCCCTTTGCCCTGTCTGGAGGATAGCTGGACATCCCGATTTCAGTGGTAGCTGGTCAGCTGCTGCCCTGCCTGATATTCTCCTCTCCGGGACCCTCCCAGTGTTGTGGATGCTGGATGTGGCCCCTCCGCTAATAGCAGACTGAGAGTTTTGTCTGCTGCCCAGGCAGAACAATAGTGAGTTTTTTAAATGACATCTATCTTCCTTTCTTATAAATCTAGATATTGGCAGAAGTCACTCACTTATTACCCACTGACTCTTCCAGTCCACCCATCTTTTACTATTTTTCTAAAGAAGGTCTAGTTTGGAAAAAGTAAGATGATCCTCTTTCTCTCTCACACATCATGAACATATATTTATTTGTTTAGCTATCCAACTCTCTGTCTATTTGGTATGGGGTTGGAGGATAGATCTTATTTGAGTTGATGCGTATCTGGCTTATACAGTTGCTTCTGAACTAGGCCTGCTCAGTGTCATGCAGAGGAACAATTTTGATCTCAGGGAGAAGTCTTCCTTTACCCAGCCCTGCAAAATGCCTGATGGAACATGTTTCTGGTCTTAACACAGTTCTTGAGCTGTTGTTATTCTGTGCAGTGATAAAGATCACCCAGATACAGGGAATAAGGATCTCCTAGACAGAGTCGTGCAGAATGAAACTGTTTTTCAGTTATTCTTCTCCTATTTTCTCTCCTTGTCTATTTCTCTCCTACAGGGAGGCTTCCTGAATTCCCTTACAAGTCTAGCAAGTCTACAGGCTTTGGTTACAGATTTCACAAGTCTCTGGTATCATCTGTTTGCCTTTTGTACAATTCTGTTATACAGAGTAAATAATGATTTTATGCTGAAAATAAGTTGGCACTGTAAAGGACTGAATAATGCAATTTTGGAAAATGCACCACTATGCAACTATTTTATTGATGTTTCATTGATGTCGTAGAGCTGAACAATGGTCAGGAGTTTCCAGGAGAAGAATAAGTTATACATAAATAAATCTATCAATCATATTTTACTTCCCATTTCTGATTGTCATGATCACCTGGTTTTACTAAACTCTCCCTGGAATGTCTGTCTGGTATTCTCCTTTTATTACATCACAGGCCCATTGATAGCCCCCATTATCAGGAAAGCCTCTGATCAGAGTTATCTTCTTTATATCTTATGAGGATTATGGTTTTCCTTCTCATTTCTCCATCCTTAACTGCCAGATATGCTATGAGATTTCTGTTCCCAACCTTCTAATATGAAGCCTTTTGACCAGGACTTAAAATTAGTAAGTACCTGATTATACAGTCATTCATTAACAACTATTTTGAGTGGCAGCTAACTGCCAAATGTTGTGCTAGAGAAATAATGATGAACAAAACCGTTCCCAGGTCCCCTCTACAATACTGCATGAATCTTACAATTACGTGGAAACTCAGACATTGATTAAATAAACATACAGAGAGATACGTAATAGAAGAAGAGGGTCCTAGGAGTGAACATTATAAGCCAGCATACTGAGTTCAATAAAGGCCTTTCTGAGAATGAGTAACTTAGGTGCAGATATGGAGGACTAATGGGAGGATGATGCTGTTTCCTCTTCTCTTTTCCTAGCATCTGTCTTGGGGATCTCTCCAGGGGTACATTTCCATATTACAACTTTCGTCTTTATTTCTTTTCTATCTTATATTCTTAAAATCTTCTACCTGGATTTACTAAAATCTCAAGTGCATAGTGTATTGTACAACATCCTAACTTCCTTGGCTTCTAGGAAGAGGTCATGTCTTCCATCATTAATACTATTTCATCGTCTTCAAGGGCTATTCTTTATGAATTACAATTAAGAACACAGTCATCTTTGGTTCTCTCTTCTTTAGAAATGTAATTTATACCAGTTATGTTAGTCAAATATGCAAGAGGTAGTAGAGAATGAAGAAGAGAAAATTTGGGAGAAACTGAGGGTACTGATCGTGATGGGCAATGTACCTTAAGAAACTGAATAAAGGGCTAAATGCCTGAGACTTAATGAAAGTCCATTGAATAAATACATTTGGGCAGAACACTATGAATACCAGGAGGTCAGAGAGCTGGTTGGCTGTAACAAAGCAGCTTTGTTTTCAGAATGGAGACATGCACCTGTGATACAGACATAAAAGAAATCCACTTATTCAGGAGCCAGAATCTGACCTAGTTTCCCTGTGTGGATGATGTGAGTAGCAAGTGATATAATTTGTCTGAAATTTCCTTTTGGAATCAAAATAAATGATGTTAAATGCTTAATACTATTACTTTTATAATTGTTCTCTTCCTTCTAATAGTAATACAATAATGATGATGATGATGATGATGATGATGATATCCGTGAATACCCATTTAGTAACAGAGTTGGAAATGAAATGCATTAGTTAGAAATGAAGTCAGCCCAAATTGTCTGCTCCAAGGAATAGGGGAAATAAATGGGAAGCCTAAAGTATTCAGTTAATGTTTTAAGCTTGAGTCAATCTCTCTAAAAACTGGTGGTTGTATATCTAAGATTAATTATGCTGCATCGAATTTTGTGAAATCAGTGGCCTCATAAGGCAAGGTCTTTTTTTCAAAAAAACAAAGTTTATGTCTTCACTGATTGATGACCAGAGTAAAAAGTAACAAAACAAATTTAGAAGCAGCAAAAAATACACTTAGATTTTGATGAAAGTTGTTTATAAGCATATTGAGAAGAAAGATAGGCCATTTTAAATAGCAGGAATAAGGTCCATTGGTTATAAGCAGAAATGACCAGAGGCATATAAGGGACTCATATTTCTAGTTAAACAAATAATCTTAAAGGATGCTTTTGAAATCTACAATATTGTCAATGCTTACAGGTTTTAATAATTTATCAGTGGGATATTAATATGTGTATCTTTGCCCAATGTGTTATTAAGTATTTCAAAAAGTTAGACTTCATATAGAATCTTATATCAACTGGCTTTGTCTACATTCTCACCAAAATTAATTTAGATATCTCGTCGAATGTCCAAATATCTATTCATTTCCTAAGGAATTTTCTTCTTCACTTGCCATATATGTCAATAAAAGTAAATGACAGGAAGAGAAGTCGAGGGAAAACATGGTCTTTCTTCTGTATTTGTTTTTAATTTGTTTTATTTTATTTTTTTTGAGGAAGATTAGCCCTGAGCTAACATCTGCCATCAATCCTCCCCTTTTTCCTGAGGAAGACTGGCTCTGAGCTAACATCCGTGCCCATCTTCCTCTACTTTATATGTGGGACACCTGCCACAGCATGGCTTGCTAAGTGGTGTCCACACCGAGGATCTGAACTGGCGAACACCGGGCCACTGAAGCGGAACATGAGAACTTAACCACTGTGCCACCGGGCCAGCCCCTCTTCTTCTGTATTTCCAGAAAAAATGTATTAATTACGTCTTTTTCATTCCTATTCAGTATGAACAGTATTGGTGAGGTATTGGGAAGCTTTTACAGAACTAAATATTTCTTCAGTTGAGTGGAGTGTGACCATCAGAAGCCCTTGCCAGCATGTCTCCAGCCAATATCTCATGTATTCATCCCTCATCCTTCCTGCTGTTGGGAATCCCAGGATTGGAAAATATGCAGCTCTGGCTTGGCTTCCCATTTGCTACAGTGTATCTAATTGCCCTTCTGGGGAATGTCATCATCCTTTTTGTGATCCAGACTGAGCACAGTCTTCACCAGCCCATGTTCTGCTTATTGGCCATGTTGGCTCTCACTGACCTGGGCTTGTCCACGGCCACCATTCCCAAAATGCTGAGCATCTTCTGGTTTGGTCTCAGTGAGATTGACTTTGGGGGTTGCTTAGCTCAAATGTTCTTCATACACCTGTTTACAGGTTATGAAACATTCATGCTTGTAGCCATGGCTTTTGATCGTTACATTGCCATTTGCCACCCTTTTCAATACAACACAATTCTCACCAACAGAACTATTTGTATTATTGCTGGGGTAGGAATGTTGAAAAATTTTGTTTTGGTTTTCCCACTTGTATTTCTCCTTCTAAGGCTTTCATTCTGTGGACATAATATTATACCTCATACCTACTGTGAGCACATGGGCATTGCCCGCCTGGCCTGTGTCAGCATAAAGGTCAATATGTTATTTGGATTAATCCTTATCTCTATGATACTTCTGGATGTTATTTTGATTGCTTTCACCTATGTGAAGATTCTACATGCTGTCTTCAGACTTCCATCCTGGGAGGCCAGACTCAAAGCTCTTAATACCTGCGGTTCCCATGTGTGTGTCATCTTAGTTTTCTTCACTCCAGCGTTTTTCTCCTTTATGACACATCGATTTGGCCACGATATTCCACGTTACATCCACATCCTCCTGGCTAATTTATATGTGATCATCCCCCCTGCTCTTAACCCCATTATTTATGGGGTGAGAACCAAGCAGATCCGAGATCGAGTGGTAACGATTTTCCTTTTTAAGTAAGTTTGACTCTTTGGAGCACTTGATTTGGAAATAATCTTGAAATCTTTCTCCTTTCCATCCTTACAAAGGAAAGTATCCTTAAGCTTTTGTAGAATAAATACCTTACAGAATAGGATATTAAACGCAATGTTTCCCCACTAATGTGCCGTATCAAATTAGAGATAAGTTTACATAATGAAATTTTTGTCCCTAAACTAAATATAAATTTTATTTTTAAATAAATAGGCGTCATTTATTTCTATAACAAATATTAAAATCAGGATTTGAGGATAAAGTCTTAATGCAACTCAAATACTGTTAAATAGTCTGTTCATACAGAATTCATTGATTACAGCAGAGAATAGTTATGGTGCCTGGGAATATCACAGCTGTAATGGGACTGACTACACAATGCTGCAGAATGTGAACTCCAGGAGTACTAGTCAAAGAAATCAAACACACATCTTATTTCTTCCATGGCAGAGTTGGCCTCCTTAATCATGTAACCACAGGAAAGAAAATAATCAAAGACACTACAGGCATCATTTTGTACTCCATTTTGTAAATTTTGAAATAGCAACTGCAGCAACTACATAGAGTCAAATGTCTGAAAGGACCCAGAACACTTCACAGGCTTTAACTAAGGTCGAAGTAAAGCACAGCAGAAGGAAGAAATAGATGCAGCAGGCATAGAGAGATCAAAAAATTTCAGTCACAACTTCTGAGACCTTTTCTTAGTTGCATAGGATGAACTTCATCATTGCTGTTAACCATCAAAAAATGTACAAAGACACCTCTGCTTCACCCAAGCCAAGGAGCAAGTTAACTGAGGGTCTTTAAAGCTAACTGGTTACGTAGAAAAATCTGGGACCTCCATAATATGAGTGGGCCTCATCCAATCAGTTGAAGGTCTGAATAGAACAAAAGACTGACCTTCCTGGAGCAAGAGCGAGTTTGGCCATTTGCTGAATATATCTATTCCAATTATTCATTCTGGAACTGAGGAAATAACCACAGGATGATTTCAGGGACCCACTAGGCCCCTGTGAGATGGACTTGAGCTGAAACTTCATTGATCACCTGGCCTCCAAAAGTCCCTACTCTGACTTTATAGACTTTATCAAAATAAAAAAATATGTATTTCTTTTCAAAATATACTGCTGACAAAATGAAAAATGCAAGCCCCAGAACTGATAGAAAATACTTGCAACCCATATATCAGATAACGGATTTGTATGCAGACTCTGTGAAGAACTTCTACAAGGTCAATAATAAAAAGATCAACAACCCAGTTTAAAAAGATGAAGATAAAATTTTAATAATTATTTCACAAAAAGATATGCAAAAGATCAATAAGCACATGAAAAGATGCTCACTGTCACTGGTCATTAGGGAAACGCAAATTGAAACCACATGAAATGCCATTACAAAAATTGCTAAAATTAAAGATTATGCATATCAAATTTCAGCAACGATGTGGAGCAACCGGATCTCTCATACACTGCTAGTTGTGTGCAAAATGGAAGAAAGTTTTTAGAAAACAGTTTTGCAATTTTAAAAATAATGTTTCACATACACCTATATATGACACAACCAATATACTCCTAAATATTTACCCAAAAGAAATTTTTTAAAATCCACAACTGTCCATACAAAGACTTGTACACAAATATTCATAGCAGCTTTATTTGTAATAATCCTGAACTGGAAACAAACTGAAGAACCTACATGATCTTAATTTTTTAGCACAACCACACAGGGCACAAAACCTTTTCATATGCAACACTTCATCCATTGTAATACATACGTGTTCTGAGATAACTAGTTATCAAGAAATGAGCTAAAAGTAAGAACAAAAGATGGTCAAAATTAGTGAGCACTAAGTAAAAAAATTTGAATAATCTCATTTAAGTAATACAACCATCATAAATATTGCTAGACCATTGGATATAACTCCTAAAATATTCTATATATGCATGTTGAATGTTATAATCTAAAAAATATTTCCATATAAATCTATCCACGAACATGCCTAGAGGCTTTATAGTTAACCTGTGAACATGTGCCTTTGTAGGTATTTGGAGAGCTCTGCTACAATACTGTATTCTAGGTCATTGGTCATTAATACAATTTTTACAGCCTTACTAGTCGTGCTTGGAAATCAGGTTTTACAATGTGTATTTGCTTTGCTGTCTCCTTTTTGTAGGATTATCTAAAACAAAAGAGACAAAAAATAAAAGAAACCAAAAGAAATAAAAAAATAAACTTTATTATTCACTTGGAGGAAATAGAAAAGACTAATTAATATTTATTTAAATGCTATCATATTTTAACAATTTTAAAATGACAATGCATAATTTTAATGGACTTTATTTTTTAGAGAAGTTTTAGATTCACAGAAAAATTGAATGGAAGGTGCAGAGATTTCCCCTATACCCTTTGCACCAACATGTGCATAACCTCCATCATTATCAGCATCACTCACCAGACTGATACGTTAGTTACTATTGATGAATCTATGTTGACACATCATTATCATCTAGACTGCATAGCTTACTTTGGGATTCACTCTTGATACTATACACTTTATGGGGTTGGACAAATGTAAAATGACATATATCTACCATTGCAGTATCATACAGAGTCATGTCACTGCCCTAAAATTCTTCTATGCTCCTCTGCTATTCATCTCTCAACCCCTGGGAACCACAGATCTTTTTACTATTGCCATAATTTTACTGTCTCCAAGATGTCATATACTTGGAATTATAAAGCCTGTAGGCTTTTCATGTTGGTTTCTTTCACTTAGTAACATGCATTTAAGTTTCCTCCATGTCTTTCCATGGTTTGATAGATCACTGCTTTTTAGCGCTGAACAATATTTCATTGTGTGGATGTATCATGGCTTTCTTATCTATTCACTTACTGAAGGACATCTTGGTTGCTTCTAAGTTTTGACAATTGTGAATAAACCTGCTATAAATCTCCTTGTGCTGGTTTTTGTATGGACATAAGTTTTCAACTCCTTTGGGTAAATACCAAGGAGTGTGATTGCTGGATGATATGGTAAGAGTATGGTTAGCTTTGTAAGAAACTGCCAACAGTTTTCCAAAGTGCTTGTATCATTTTGCATTCTCACCAGCAATGAATGAGATTTCCTTTTGCTCCACATCCTTATCAGAATTTGGTGTTGTCAGTGTTTGGGATTTTTGCCATTCTGATAGCTTTGTAGTGATATCTCATTGTTATTTTAATTTGCATTTTTCTAATAACATGTGATATGCAACCTCTTTTCATAGGTTTATTTGCCATCTTTATGTCTATTTTGGTGAGGTGCCCTTTCAGGTTTTTTGCCCATGTTTTAATTGGGTTGTTTGTTTTCTTATTATTGAGTGTTGAGTTCTTTGTATACTTTGGATAACAGTCCTTTATGAAATGCATCTTTTGCAAATATTTTGTCCCACTTTGTTGCTTGTCTTCTCATTCTCTTGAGATTGTCTTTTTCAGATCAGAAGTTTTAAATTTTAGTGAAGCCCAGCTTATAAATTCTTTCTTTCATGGATTGTGTCTTTGATGTAGATTTTAAAAAACCATTACCATATCCAAGGTCATCTAGATTTTCTCCTATGTTATCTTCTAGGAGTTTTATAGTTTTGTGTTTGTGATATATTTTGAGTTAATTTTTGTGAGGGGTATAAGGTCTATGTCTAGATTATTATTGTTATTTTTCACATGTGGGGGCATCATTTTTATCAGTGCTCGCTGAAGAGTTTATAGCAAAAAAGTCTCTCTCACCTCACAGACTTCTGTTTCCTCTTCTCAGAGACCTGCTATGCTACTAGTTTTGTTTATTTCATTTAGAGCTATTTAAGCATATTTCTTTGTCCTTCCATAGCTATCATTACATTTATCACTGTATTTTGACATGATATACTGTTAAAATTTTCCCAATGTCTAATTTTCTAAGTTATGTCTGGCTTTTGCTAATAAAAGTGACAAAATTAAAAGGCATCTAGGTTCAAAGAGGTAATTTCATGTCATTAAGTGGACATTTAAGAGTCACTGAGTACAAGTATTTCAGGACCTAGCACAGAACCTGCTCTATAACAAGCAATCCACAAGGGTAGGACAATCAGTTGTTCTGTTCCTGGACTCTGCTTGACACATTTAATTGGATGGATGGGAGGATGGATGGCTGAGTGCTAGTGTATAAAATGTGTGGTATAGATTGAAATTATAAAGGTAATAAAGGACAATTTGGTTGCATTATGAATTCTAAAGTAAGTTCCTAAGGGAAGCGTGAGACATCTCTTCAAATATATTGTGAGTAGGAGGGAGGGGTAATTTGGCTGATTCCTTGTAGGCTGGCTGCCTAGAAATGGAGTTGGCTTCCTGCCCAGTTCCCTCAAAGTTGGATACAGCTGAATGTTGAAGGTAATTTGTTTTGGTAAAAAGATGAGCTGGTGGATCAAGCCACTGATGTATCATGTCATATAAATTGTAAGCAAAGTGTATGGACCTCAGAGTGGGAGAGAGGATGAGGATCCTTCAACTTTGTTTTTTGGGTCTTTTTGAGGAAGATTACCCCTGAGCTAACATCTGCCACCAATCCTCCTCTTTTTACTGAGGAAGACTGGCCCTGAGCTAACATCCCTGCCCATCTGAGGGTCCTTCAACTTTGAATGCTGAGATGACGGAACAGAATTGGGGACAAAGTTTCTACCTTGCAGAACTGCTATAAAAATAACTTTTACAACTTCGTGAGAAAAAGATAACCCTATTCTAAAGAAATGGGCATGGATTTTAAAATGGTTTCCACTAAAGAGAATATACAAATACCCAACAGCTATAGTTTTTATATCATTAATGACAAGGGAAATATATATTAAAGCCACAGCACAATAGTGTTACATATTTCACATAATGGCAACAAACAACTACACATATCCACCCACACAGAAACACACATACAAAACTAATAGTGCTGGTCAGAATGTGCAGCAATTGGTTTATACATAACTGCTAAAAATTGTAAAATGATGTATAATTTTGGAAAGCTGGAACATTTTGCTAAAGCTAAAAACATACTCTCCCAATCACCCAGCAATCATACTCTTAGAAGTTATAATCGACTGTAAATGTCTCCCAAAAAACACGTGGAGAAATATTCATAACCACTTTATCCAAAATAGTTAAAAATGGGATAAAATGCAAATGCCCATCTAGAATGATTAGTTATATTTGGTACATTCACAAAATGGAATACTATACAACAATAAAAAGTGACAAGCTACATCTGTCTGCAATCAAATGAATTAATCTCATAGTCATAATTTTCAGTGAAATAAGCTATGATAAAAGAGTAATTTTATATAATTTAATTTATATCAAAACCATAAACTATCTAAGCCATTAGATTAGATACTTAAAAATGATGAACTGTGGAAGTTATTGACTGATAGAGGTGTGAAGTCCTCTTCTGGCAGGCTGTAGCGCCACATATTTTGATCTGAGCTATGGTTACATAGGTTTTGAGTTGCCCATAAGGTGTGCTACTCAGGAAAATGCTTTCTGTGGGGACTTTGAGTATGTAAACAATTCGAATCACCCCAAATCAGCATGCTAGCACCATTCTGGTAGACTGACCTCTAGCAATACCATGGAATAAATACTGCAGGACCCTTTGGAGCAAGCTGTTCTCCAGGACACTGCTCTAGAATTGAGACTGTTCACAAGGGCTTTGGCAACTCAATAGGGATTATCCCTGAGCTCTATGAGCATCTCTTCAACATCACGAATGCAGGGTATTGAGTTAAGTAATGTCCCAAAGGGGAATGTCCCAAAGTGGAGAAACAGGGATGGCACCCAAGTGGGGTAACTTGAACTTGGGGAAGGGTGGCTAGTTCCAGCTACTGAAAAGGGACTTAGAAACTTTAAAGAAGGGAGTTCCAAAGTACAGGATGAGACATAGTTTGTACATTCATAAAAAGCCTTCAAGTGGTATGTGTAAGATTCTTTCATTTTACTATATATATACTATAATTAATATTTTGAGGGGTTAACTTTTTTAAAATTGAGATATAATTGACATTATGTTAAATTCAAGTGTGCAACATAATGATTCAATACTTGCATATTTTGTGAAATGGTTCCCACAACTGAGCCCCTTCACCCATTTCACCCACTCCCTACCCCTAACCTCTGGCAAACACCAATCTTTTCTCTATATCTGTGCGTTCAGTTTTTCATTTGCTTTTTGGTTTTTATATTCCACATGAAAGAGAGATCACAGTATTTGTCTTTCTCGGTTTAGCTTATTTCATTTAACATAATAACCTCAAGATCCATTCATGTTGTTGCAAATGGCAAGATTTCCTTCTTTTTTATGGCTGAATAAGATCCCATTTACATCTTCTTTATCCATTCATCCATCCACAGACATTTAGTTTACTTCCATGTCTTGGCTATTATAAATGAGGCTGCAATTAACATGGGGGTGCATTTATCTTTTTGAATTAGTGTTTTCATTTCCTGAGATAAATACCCAGAAGTGGAATTGCTGAATCATATGGTAGTTCTATTTTTAATCTTTTGAGGAATATCCCTACTGTTTTCCACAGTCGCTGCACCAATTTACACTCCTACCAACAGTGCACAAGGATTCAATTTTCCTCACAACCTCACCAACACTTGTTATTTCTCATCTTTTTGATAATAGTCATTCCAACAAGTATGAGGTGATATCTCCCTGTGGTTTTGGTTTGCATTCCCCTGACGATTAGTGATGTTGAGTACCTTTTCATCTATATGTTGGCCATCTTTATGTCTTCTTTGGAAAAGAAGTTTTTAGGTAAAAAAAAAAATCAATTTAAGCACCTACTATGTGAGTAACAAAGCACCATGAGGTAATCATTAAGAAATACATATCATTGGTCAAAAATTATAAAACATGGGTGAGATGTTAATGCTCATCTGTTAAGCCACAGGGAAGAAGTGCAAGTTGAAAAGGGCTGGGTATTGCAAGGTGCTCAATAAATGGTGTATGAATGAGTAACTAAAGCTTGAGAATCTGAGAGTAATTACTATTTATTGCATTAAATTTGACCTTTGAGAATGGAATTAATGTGTATAGGAATTCATCCATTTAGAGCTGTTCATTCCTGAGCATCTTAAATTCCCTGCCATATCGATGCTTCTATGAGGTCCCCCCCCTCGATAGAGAGATAGAGATATAAATATATTTATACTTATATATGCTTTGCAGTATTGCTATGCACATATCTACAGACAGATCAGTTCACTTTGAACAATAAGTTACTTATGGGGAGAACTACATAGATATGATGAGCCCAGGAAGATTCCACACAGAGTCATAGTCACAGAGAAAATGCTCCAAATTCTTCATCTTATTAAGAACCTTAAAATGTCATGCATATTTTTATTTTTATATTTCTATGACTTGTCAGTTTCTGGCATATAATAATGTATCAATAAAATTATGGATAAAAAATGATTAAACAACTAAGAAAGGAATGAAAAAATCGGTTACATGTATTAAAAATGTGTAGTCCTTGATGTAGGGATATATATGAATTTGGTAATGTGGCCAACAGTTAAGTATCTGCAAATGAAAAGAAGCATTTTATTCCACATGATCCTATCTACAAGACCTGCTCTGTAGAGATTATTCAGGAAAGGAATCCTAATAAAACCTTGCAACTCAGTTGTCCAAAACTTTCAGGTATTTTATAAATTTTCATGGTGATTATTTTGACTTTAATCACATTATATATTCTATGTGAAATATCTAAATAAATTATGAATGAAATAATAATAAGGTCAGAGTCTTTTTTCTAGTACAAAATTCTGTAGTTGAGAAACACATTCTCTTTTTCCTAGATTAAAATTAATATCTTTGAGAAAGTTTATGTCAACCTTTCCCCAAAAAGCTGCTTGAAACCTGCTCCCTAATATGCTTAGTCCTCACTCCATAGATGACAGGATTAAGGGCAGGTGGAACAACAACATATAAATTGGCCAGAAGAATAAGAATGTGTATATGAACATTCCTGGAAAACAGGTGGGTCATGAAAGAGAAAAAAGATGGAGTGAAGAAGGCTAAGATAACACAGATATAGGAGCCACATGTAATAAGTGCTTTGAGTCTAGCATCTCGAGAAGGAAGGTAGAAGACAAGTCGAAGTATTCTCACATAGGAGATGACAATCAGAACCACATCAACAAACACCATGGATACAAGAATTAATCCAAATATCATGTTTGCCTTTATGTTGGCACAGGCCAGCCGAGCAATTCGCATGTGTTCAAAATATGTGTGGGGGATTATTCAGTGTCCACAGAAGGGAAGCCTCAAGATGAGAAACACCAGAGAGATAACCAAAATGAAATTGATGCAAACACCACAACAAGGATGAGACTAATAGTTCTGTTAATGAGACTCAGACTGTACTGCAGAGGGTGGCAGATGGCAAGGTGGCGATCAAAGGCTGTGGCAACCAACACAACGGTCTCCATAGCAGCAAATATATGAATGAAGAACATCTGGGTGATGGAACCCCTGAAGCTAATTTCCCTTAAATCAAACAAGAATATGCCCAACATCTTGGGGATAGTGGATGTGGACAGGCCCAATCAATGGAGGCTAACATAGGCAAGAAGTAAAACACTGGCTGATGAGGACTGTGTTCCTTCTTGATCACGAACAGGATAGTGATGTTCCCCACAAGGGCAATCAAATATACAGAACAAAAAGGAAACCCAATCCAAATGTGCATCTCTTTAAGACACAGAACTTCCAGCAGGAGGAAAGAGAAGGGTGGAAGTTGGTGTCCTTTGAGGTGAACATCCTCTCTCTGTTCTTTTGGAATCACAGAGAAAACAATCAAACAATTTAAGAAATCAAATGGCATCAAATAAAAAAATATAATAAATTTGGAGCAGGAATCAGCAGGAAATTGTGAAGGAGGTTATATGTCGGTCTTTAAAGTATAGTTTATTCAGACATTCAAAAATATTAATAGTTCAGTGCCAGCCCAGTGGCAAAGCAGTCAAGTTTGTGTGCTCTGCTTCAATACCCTGGGGTTCACCGGTGGATCCCATTTGCCGGCCTACTTACCACTTATCAAGCCATGCTGTGGCAGGTGTCCCACATATAAAGTAGAGGAAGATGGGCACGGATGTTAGCTCATGGCCAATCTTCCTCAGCAAAAAAGAGAATCAGTGGTGGATGTAAGCTCAGGGCAATCTTTCTCAAAAAAAATTATATACATGTATATATATATATGTATATATATATATACATAAACAGTTCTGCTAAATGTGATGAAAAAATCAGTCAAAATCTCTGATTTGATAATATTCTTATTTTGGAGATGAGACAGCAACTAAATAAACAAAAAATATGTACATGTGTATGTGTGTAAATATATATATAGGATAGATATATAAGAGATGTAAGTGCTTTAAAGAGAAATGAAGCATGACAATTGGATAATGATAAAGCTGGTGTCATTTTAAGTTTATTATGAGGGAAGTCTTCTCTAACTAAGTGATATTTAAGCAGATATATGAATGCAATATGGGGATGATTTAGCTTAAATAATTTAGCTTAAAAATTAAATATGTTTAAGACATGCAATGACACTTCAACTTGAATTCTAGAAGAGATACTCTTTTAACCCTGTGGAGCATGAACTGAAAGTAGTGATGATTGCTCTTTTATGATAAGGCTGAGTGCACCTGTTAGTTCAGTGAACTTACTTGGTTCCTCCTACAGTTATCAACTTCATGATGGTGGGGGAAAGACTTGGAAATCACAGTCAAGTGGTCCCAGGTACCATATACTGTAAGCCTCCCTCTCCTTGTTCCCATTTAAAAATGGCAAATAGCATCCCATCAATGGTGTTCTATCTAAGAGTGACCCTCTCAGTCTCAGGATGAGAGTCAGGGAAGTCACTTGCTTGTGTCACCTTGCTATGGCATAGAGATATAGGGGAATTTCTTCAGGATTCTCTTTCATGCATTTGGATTTTAAATTGTATTTTCTTTTGCACAGCAGAGTTCATCTTCTTCGACATCTAGATGGTAGTTTAGCATATCCCTCAGTGAAGTTGTGACATCTTGGTCAATTCCCTCCAAGGTCATCAAGAAAACAACCAAACAAACCTTGGAATATTATCTCTGTTTATAAGAGATTCACCACTGGGAAATCCAAAGCATTGGAAAACTAGTCACCATATATATTTGTTGACCATCTTCCCAATTTCAGTCCTTAACTTTGACTGTTACTGTCACTTCAAGCATACTGTCCTTACCTCCATAGTGACTCTTTGATCTTTACTCATGTAGTTCACTTATAGAAAGCACACAGTTGACTGACAGATGCTTAGCTCACTGAGCTAATTGTGACAGACTGTACACTGACTAGGCCTTTAAGAAGAAACTTTATTAGAAGACACTTGTGGAGAAGGAAACAGTAGCAATAGTGCAGATATTTACTTGTCAATTGTATTCTTGGGTATTATCAGATATTTTGTGGAGCCAGATATCAGACTCTATGAGAATTCTGAACCTTGAGCAGTGGGGCTTTAAATTATATTAAATCACCAATGTCTTCCCTGAGATAAACAGAGACTGGGATCCCAGACAATAAGAAGGGATAAAAAATTGGCTTCTAACTTTATTCCACTATCTCACATTCACCACTTGGGGAAAAAATAATTAGAGCGATTAGAGGACGGGATTCCAAATAATGCTGATACCATAACCCAGCTGTTGATTCTGCCTGCAGTCTCTGAGGACTTGACTGGGACTGGAGGATGTGCTTCCAGGCTCACTCTTGTGGCCATTAGCAGGAAGATTCAGTTCCTTATCCAGTAAGCCTCTCCTTAGATCTGCACATGACATGGTTTCTCCAAAATTGAATGAACCCCAAGAGAGACAGAGAGACAGAGAAAGAGTTGGAAACCATAGTACCCTCTTACAATATAATCTCAAGAGTGACACACCAGCCTGGACTGGTGGCTTAGTGGTTAAGTTCACACATTCTTCTTCTGTGGCTCAGGGTTCCCCAGTTCAGATGCTGGGCGTGGACCTACACCACTTATCAAGCCATGCTGTGGCGGTGACCCACATACAAAATAGAGGAAGACGGGCACCGATGTTAGCTCAGGGACAATCTTCCTCAAGCAAAAAGAGGAAGATTGGCAACAGATGTTAGCTCAGGGCCAATATTCTTCACAAAAAAAAATAAATACATAAAAAGAAAAGAAAGAAGTGACATACCAACACGTCTGCCATGTTCAGTTGGTAACAGAGACTAACCCTGGTACAATGCGGGCGGGGACTATGCAAGGGGGTAAAAATTGAGAAGCAGAGGGTCTTTGGGGACCATCCTTGGGGCTAGCTAATATAAACTGTTAAAATAGTTGAAAGCAGAATTAATATAATGACATAGATAAAATGTTATTTTAAAAAGTGGGAGTTTGTTATTTTTGCAGTATTTCCCATTTGGTAATGAGAGGGTTTTGTGTTTTGTTTTTGTTATTTGTTTGTTTCTTCTTTTTTATAAACTGGCTTATTAATCCTCTGGATAAAAGGAATTACATTCGGACTTAATATAGATTACTAGATTTTGAATTTTTGAACTGACTCCTCAGACTGGACAAGTCTTAGGGGATTCCTGGAATGGGGATAAGCATATTTCTCACGTGGAGGTATACGATTAGCTGTAACATCAAAGGCAGATGATAGCAAATCAATGGCCCAAATTTTCCTTTTTTTCCACGTCTATGTACTTTGCTTTGTGGTTTTGAAGTTTTCTCACAAAAAACACAGAGCTTATTTTTCCACCCCTTGAATATGGACTCAGCTATGTGACTTGCTCTGTCTATTAAACAACCCAGAATGATGATGTGCCTGTTCTGATGCTAAGCCTCAAGAAGCCTTGCATGATTCGTTTGTTTTCTTGTTCTTATGCCATTGCCAGGGGGAAGACAGGCTTTCCCACCAGTCCCAGAAGGAAGATGGAAAAGATATGGACTAGAGCTGTCCCAGTAAATGGGACCAAGCACCATTCTAGAAGAGAACTTAGCCAACCTGGAGATGAAAGAGTGTACCCATTTGAGATCCTATAAGCTCAGATAGGATGAGTTAACCCTCTAATTGTGTGGACTATAACAATGTATTCTGTTTTAAACCCACTCTGTTTTTTTCTAATTCTTTTTAAATATTTTATTTTTTTCCTTTTTATCCCCAAAGCCCCCTGGTACATAGTTGTATATTCTTCATTGTGGGTCCTTCTAATTGTGGCATGTGGGATGCTGCCTCGGCGTGGTTTGAGGAGCAGTGCCATGTCCGTGCCCAGGATTCGAACCAACGTAACACTGTGCCACCTGCAGCGGAGCGCGCAAACTTAACCACTCAGCCACGGGGCCAGCCCCATAAACCCACTCTGTCTTTTAGTATGTTTTTTGAAGCATTTTGTGTAGCAGAATCTGATATGCTGTTAAAGTCTCTGATTTAGTTATTTTTCATTATAGAAGTCAAATTTCCACATGCAAATTATTTTCATGGATAATATTTCAATTTTGACATGCCTGTGAGAATCTGCTTCTAAAATACTAATGCTCTTTTCATATACTCACACCTTCTGCCAAAGCAGTACAGCTAAATATTCATGATTGTATGTCAACAGCTCCATTATCTCCAAATCCTAGAGTTTTGTGGCTAACACTATACAGTCCCTATTTATCCTTCAAGTCCCAGCTCAGCTCACACTTGTGTCACTAGCTTTTCCTTTTTGGTTCAACTCAAAAGGGTGTTTTCCTATGAATTATAGACCATTTATCTTGCCCAATTATTTAACTACTGTTAAATATTGTCTTTCATATATACTTCCTTATTTCTAGAGGATCAATTCATTACAAAGGTTATAACAATTCTGAATATTTATTACACTGTAACAGATTCAAAATACATAAAGCAAAAACTGTTTAAACTAAAGGATAAGTAGAGATATCCACAGTTATCATCAACATTTTCAATTAATATCCTCTGAGTAAATGATAAAATAAGTAGATAGAAAGTCAATAAGTACACAATAGATGTAAAGAACACTATCAACCATTTTGATTTAATTGACATTTGTAGAACACTCCACCCAAAATTAGCTAAATATATCTTTTTGACAAATGCACAAGACATATTTATAAAGATAGATTATATTCTATATATATTTACACACACATATGTATAAACCAATTTGCAAGGTATATTATCTGTCCATAGTATAATTAAATTAGAATGAATAAAATAAAATATATCTTACCCAACCCTCCTTCTGCCTAATAAGAACTTTCCATTTAGTACAGCTCCTCCGAGTATCTCTGTACCTGCTAGACGGGATGCTGCCTGATTCAAGAATCATTGAATAAAGCCAATTAGATCTTCAAATTTACTTGGTTGAATTTTGTTTTTTTTTAACATAACTTAGAGATGATGAACAAATTTCTTGAGAGACACAAGAAATAGAAGCCTGGATAGCACTATATTACTAAATTAAATTCAATTTAAGAAAAACCTTTTTGGGGCTGGCTCCGTGGCCGAGTGTTTAAGTTCGCATGCTCCTCTGAGGCAGCCAAGGGTTTGGATCCTGGGTGAGGACATGGCACCGCTCATCAGGCCACATTGAGGCGATGTCCCACATCCCACAACTAGAAGGACCTGCAACTAAGATATACAACTGTGTACAGGGGGGGTTGGGGGAGAAAAAAAATTGGCAACAGTTGTTAGCCCAGGTGCCAATCTTTAAAAAAAGAAAAAAAAAAAAAAGAAAAACCTTCTTATGAAGAAAATTCAAGATCACATTTCTTTACTGTGAATTGTATGAAACATCTAAGGAAGAAATTCTATGAATTCATCACAAAGCTATCCAGAGAATTGAAAAGGAGTATCCACTTTCCAACTCATTTTATGAGATAAGCGATACTCTGATGCTATAACAAGAAAAAAATATATCAATAAAAATAAATCACAGACTAGTTTACAACATGAGTATATATAAAAACATCTTTATAAAATTTTAATAATTGTAATTAAAAAATACAGACATAACTCATTTTATTGGGCTTTGCTTTATTGCACTTCACAGATATTGTGTTTTTTACAATACGCGCCACCAGCAAAAAGATTACGACTCACTGAAGGCTCAGATGATGGTTAACACTTTTTAGCAATAAAACATTTTTTAATTAAAGTATGTACACTGTTTTTTTAGATGTAATGCTATTGCACACTTAATAAACTAAGTATAATGTAAACATAAGTTTTATATGCATTGGGAAGCCAAAAGAAACCAAATGACTCTTTTTATTGTGATATTCACTTTATTGTGGTGGTCTAGAATTGAATCCACAATATCTCCAAGACATGCCTGTATATAAAAAGGATAATATGTCACAACCAAGTTTGGATCATTCCAGGAAGCAAGACTATTTTTTTTTTGAAGAAGAAGATTAGCCCTGAGCTAACATTTGCTGCCAATCCTCCTCTTTTCTTTTTTGCTGATGAAGACTGGCCCTGAGCTAACATCCATGCCCATCTTCCTCTACTTTATATATGGGACGCCTGCCACAGCATGGTTTGCCAAGCTCTGCCATGTCTGCACCCAGGACCCAAACTGGCGAACCCCGGGCCACTGAAGCAGAATGTGTGAACTTAACTGCTACACCACCGGACCGGCCTGCAAGACTGTTTTAATATTTCAAACTCAAACAATGTAATTCTCCATATGACCAGAATTATTATACACATATACATTCATTTAAATGATTGCCCCAAAATGTATTTGATAAAATAAAACATCAATTCATGCTAAATACTCTCCATCAATTAGTAATAGAGGATAACTTCTTCAATCTAATAAAAGACGTTAAGAGAACACCTATGGGGAAAATCTTACTTAACTGTATGAGAAAAATGAGTGTTTTCCCCTAATATTGGTAACAATGCAAGGATGTGCACTCTTACCACTTTTATTCAACATTGTGATGAAGATCTTAGTCATTTCGATAAGGAAAATAGCTTAAATAAAAAGCACTCAGATAAAAAAGGATGCCATAAAACTGTTTCTTTTCAATGATATCATGATTTTCTATGAAAAACATTCTGAAGAATCTAAAAAAATTGTCATAGAGCAAGATTTCAGGATGCAAGGTCAACATACAAAATCCAATAATATTTATCTATACTTGCACCCAATGCTTAGAACTTAAATTTATGTAGAACAATGCTATTTACAATAGCATCTGAATATATTAAATATTTAGGGTTATATTTTAGAAACGATATATAATACCTGCATATTGAAAAATACAAAATATTGCTGTGAAAAATTAAAGTCCTCAGTATAAGGAGAAATATTGCATTCACATGGATTGGAAGGATCATTATTGTTAGGACATCAATTCTCCTGAAATTGATTTTTAAATACAGCACTATTGAAATAAAAAATACCAACAAGATTTTTGGTACAAATTAAAAAGCAACTATAACATTTTTATGGAAATTTAGTGATGCTAGAGATGACCAAAAACTTAGAAAAAGTAAAATAAAGTTGGAGGACTAATATTACTTGATCTCAAGACTTACTATGAACTTACAGTAATCAAGACTCTACTAGTGACATCAAGATACATTGATGTAACATAATAGATACTTCAGAAATAGATCTATGCTTATATGGCCAATCTATTTTCAACAAATACACCAGGGAAACTTAACACTAGAAAATAAAGTCTTTTCAGGTAATGACGCTGGAACAATTATATAGTTATATGCAAAAATGAGAAAAAAAAGAGAATTTCAATTCTTACCTCTCACTATAAAAAAACTCACTGAAAATGGATCACAGAAATAAATGTGAAATCTAAACCTGCAAAACTCCTAAAAGAAAACATAGGGAAAAAAATAGAGACATTGAGTTTGGCAAAGTTTTCTTAATTATGCGATAAAAAGCAAAATAAATAAACCGTTAAATTTGGTTCCTCCAAATAAAAACAAATTTCTCTTCAAATATCATTGTTTCCAAAGGCGAAGGAAAGGCTTAGATTGGGACAAAACATTCACAAAAGCTATACTGAACACAGGGGTTGTATCTAGAACATAGAAAGAACTTTATAAGTTAATAATGAAAATGCAAATAATGCAATTTAAAAATGACAAAATGTTTAGACAGACACTTCAAAAAGAAAGATATACAGATGGCAAATGAACACAGATAAAGATACTCATCATCTTTAGTCGGTAAGCAAAAAATAAATTAAAAATGCAGTCAGATACCAATACACTCTCACTAAAATGACTAAAATTAAAAAGGTTGACCATATCAGATACTTGTGAGGATACGGAACAAGTAGAACTGTCATACACTACTGGTGAGAACTTAAAATACAATTATCCTGGAGATGATTTGGCAGTTTCTTAAAAAGACCCATGTGTATCTCCTATTTTACTGCTAGTTAATTGCTCAGGGGAGATGAAGCATATGCCTGATCAAAGACTTGCACATGAATGCTCACAGCAGTTTGTTTGTAATATTCCAAAACTGGAAACAAACCAAATGTCTAACAACAGATAAATGGATACTTAGATTTTAGAATATGCATAAAATGGAATATTACTTAGTAAGAAAAATGTGTGCATAATTAACACAAACAGTAACTTGATGAAACTCAAAATGACTGTGCTAAGTAAAAGAAGCCAGACTAAAAAGACTACGTTCAGTAAGATTTTATTTATATAAAATTTCAGAATTTTATAGCACTAATTTATAGTGATAGCACATCAGTGGTGTCAGGCTTAGGCAATGGATCATTTACAAAGGTGTACAAGGAAATTTTGAAGGTGATGAATATGTTAATTAGTTTGATTGTAGTGCTATTTTCATGTGTGCATATGTATGTACCAATGCCGCATTTTTATGAGTCTTTTTACTACAAATTCCTAAGAGAGTAGGTACTGAAAAATGTTTGTGTTATGTATGAATAACTAAATGAATGGGCTGCATTAAATGTTTATCCCTTGATGGATAATACCTTTTCTAGTTTAATGAAAATCTACAAAGTTCCAGAGACAGTGCTTCTAGCAGAAACTATCAATGTTTTTATCAACTGGTCTTGTCTCTTTTCCTCAGTTTTATTTGCTAATAGGGAAATTCCTCAGGGACAAAACTCTGTCTTATATATTCCTGTCAAATAGCAACAAATTCAGTACCAGGCAAAAACTAAAAAGGCATTGGCAATGTTTATATTGGATTTAATTAAATTGATTTTTGAGTCTTTTTTGAAGAAATGTTTTCAAGTTTATATGCCAGTTCCTAGAAAATTATAGGAATGCTCCATTAATAGTCTAAGAGGAAAATGGTTAGACACTGTCAATCACATATACATTGTCTGGTGCAGACATTCTCTTCATCTATGAAAATATTTTCCTCTCATTATCTTGGGATTTACCTTTATGTCTTTCTTCAGTGGTCTTTTGCTAAGGAAAAATTTGAACACTCCTTCCTGTATTTGTTTAGTCTTTATCCCGTAGACGATAGGATTCAAGGTAGGTGGCAGAAGCAGGTATAGGTTAGCCACAAAAATGTGAACGCTATGGGGGATTGTATGACCCCCAAAACGATGGGTGAAAAAAGTGAAAAAGGCTGGGACATAGGTGATGACTATAGCAGAGATGTGGGCAGTGCAGGTGCTGAAGGCCTTCTGCCGAGCCTCTGCTGATGAGAGGCTGATCACTGCACGGAGGATCATGATGTATGAGACTGTGATGCACAGGATGTCAAAGACTCCAATCAACAGGGCAACCATCAGACCATAGATGGCATTGACCTTGACATTGCCACAGGACAACTTGGCCACAGACATGTGGTCGCAGTAGGTATGAGAAATTATAATGCCCTTGCAATAGGGCAGGCGTTTGGTGAGTAAAGTAAAGGGAATAATGAGTATCACACCTCGAAAGAAGGTGAGAAATGCAGCCTTGCCAATTGTGGAATTGGTGAGGGTGGTGGCATAACGAAGAGGACAGCAGATGGCCACAAAGCGGTCCAGGGCCATGAGCATGAGCACCCCAGACTCCATTCCTGTGGAAGTGTGGAGAAAGAACATCTGGACCAGACAGCATTGAAGCTTATCTCTTTGAGATCAAACCAGAAGATACACAGCATTTTGGGTACAATACTTGTACACTGAACAACGTCAGTGAAGGAGAGTAAGGCCAAGAAATAATACATGGGCCGATGCAAGGACTCCTCCAGATAGATGAGACAGAGGAGCCCACAATTCCCCAGTACAGTAATGAGGTACATGGAGCAAAAAGGCAGGGAGAGCCAGATATGTGCACCTTCTAGCCCAGGGACTCCATTCAATATGAATGATGCTGGAGTCAGTCTAGTACAGTTATAATCATGCATGATGACCAGTTAGAGGGTATGCCACATTCTTCCACTTTGATGCTTCTCTGAAAAGAAAGATTTAGGCAAATGTATACTTGATTGCTTACAATGTATTAGCTATTATTCTAACATTTTTGCATAAGTCCTCTCAATTATCTTAATTACCACATGAAATAAGTGTTATTATTATATTATAGATGAAGAATTGATATTAATGAAGTATCTTTGACTTTAAATCTTGAAGCCAGGATCCTTGGTTTCTTATCATGAAGAAACAGGTAGATAGATAGATATAAGCTTTTCCACACTAAGTCCCATTAAGCTTTCAAACTCTATAGCCCTACTAAGCACTAGTGCATTCTTTCATCAGTGAGAACGTATCAATTATTGATCAAGAGGAGGGTTAAAAGTCTTTTTACTAGCAAACTTTTGAGTGAGTTATAAGGGTTTTCCTATTTCTGAATATGTATATGGGTAAGGAGATTTGCTGACCAGAGTGAGTATCAACTATTCTTCAGCTTATGAGACAAAAAATTTCAAAACACTGTCAATTATATTCTTGATTATTCTCCTCCCTAAAATCTAGAGAGTCTGATCATCAGTGGATACTAAAAAATTGACTCATTAATTAAGGCGAAGCTTTACTGTCTTTACATGACTAATAAGTGGACCTAAACCTTCAGCATAAATTCACCGGTACCACATCTGGTGCTGGCAAATCGATACAGCCACATCACTTTTTCAGGACTCTGTTCACCTCCTTACCTTCCTCTCCAGCTTCACGTTGGCTTCCTAATCTTGTTAAAGAAACTGAATATGGTTGAATTCTTTAGATCTAGCCCAAGACTTATTATTGAGTCAAAGTGTTACTCGCTAATTACCCTTTGAGTGAATTGAAAATTTCAACACCCATTTCTCTTATCCTTCTCTATCTGCATATATATTTGATTCTTCTCTTCATGGACAGTGTAACAATTCATGACTTTGAAGAAAGAGTCTCCAATTGAAAAAGCTGCTTCAATAGATCTGTTATATTTATTGGCACACCATTAGTATAAAGCAAGGACACTGGCCTAGGAATCTAATGACACTACGCCATCCAAAAATTACTGGGTGAATGTTGTGATGAATATGCCATTCAGAAATTACCTGTCAATGTTCTCCCTCCTCTCTCTTCCTTACACCACCTTAGTTAAGCATACTAATTTCAGACTGCCAGGAAACACTGCTTCTGAGAATTTGGGTTAAAGTATCAGGGATATTGACCATCCCATTTTACTGTTACAACCTCAAAAGTGTTCTTTTTCTCCCTTCCACCACAGATGGCATAAAATTCAAAGTAGAAGGAGTAGGGAATTTTCTTAGAATTATATGTGGAAAAGCTAATTAAATAGTCATTTCAATTTCCTTTTCTCGGGCCCAACTATGTTGCCAGCAGTTTTTTTCTTTGTTTTCTCAGCTTAACCATGAAATTACTTACCAGTTTTCAGCTTCTCTCTCCAAGCAAAAGTAATTCCTATCTGATGTTTCATTGCCACATACATCTGTTTGTACACTTTCCAGGGCTAATGTTTCTATTCTAGTTCTTCAGAGGCAAATCTGTAGGACCAATAGCATTTCAGCATTTCAGACTCTTTATGTTTATAACTCCAGGGACTCCAGTTCACATCTGATTACATCATTTCCTCCAATGAATCCAAGTTATATGACCACATGGAATCCGTGAGGAATATGTAATCTTCAACTCAATGCAAGTCAGTTAGTTCTAGGTTTTAGAACAGTGACTTAGTGTAAAAGGAGTTATATATGAAAGCTAGCATTGCTGTCTAAGCTTGATATGTAGAAAGCTGGATGGTTAATCTGGGGCATAAAAAGGTCCTTATTTTTGAAATTCATATCACTAAGCAGGAGAAATGAGAGTTAAATTAGGACCTAAAATCCACAAATCTTGTCACAGCAAAATCACATTTTGTGACCCTGAAGAACATGAATGCACATGAGATGAGTTTGGGGGAAATGCATTTCCTTTAATCATAGTGTGGCAGAATTAACATCCTCACCCATGCTTATAATAGATGTTGAGTGATATCACTTGGTTAGGAAGAAGTGACTAGTCACAACACTTTTTAATATGGTTCCAATATATACGAAATTAAATTTGTTTTTCTCCTGTTCATCTATCTCATGTTGATTTAATTCTTAGACCTGCCAGAATAACCTAGAAGGATAGAGGAAAAATTCCCCCTTCAGAACGAATAAATGTTTGACTGAATAGGTGAATAATTCCAAGTTCACAAAATATGTATAGAATTATCATAATTGAGAAGCACTTGAAAATAATAAGAGAAAAAAAGAGTTAGAATGCATTATTGATCAGGGAGATAAAGTGGGCTGTTTAGGAAATCTTGAGAAATATATTCACATACTATTTGATATTACTATATTACAAGACCTTGGAGATATCTTATTCTTTTATTCTGTTTCCTCAGTTATAGAATTTGAAAATGAGTTTACTGTGAGTTTGACTTTGTAATCTAGTGCATCCTCCATTTTTAGTATAGCAAGGCTCTTACATATGCATTTCAGTGAAATTCTCTTTCTTTGTGATCAGAATTCAAACCCAACATCTTTTAAGAGATTAATTCTAGTGGAGCCATAATTGAAGCTAACAGGTAGCATCTGTGGAAAAAAAAGAGCGGAAACTAGTAATGAAGAATGGTAGTTCCCTGACCCAGAAAGGCAATGGTGGTCACAGATGGATTGACCACCTTTCCTTCCAGCATTAGAGACTTTCTAGATTCTAGGAATGCAAGATCCATATTGATCATTATCCTCTTAGAAGAGAATTTGAAGCGAGTTGCAGCACAGGTATAAATGATCTTACGTAGGGATTTCAAATAGAACACACTCCAAAGGGGTAAAGTAGCATCAGTGGGATCCTGACAAGAGCCACGAGTCAATGCTAAGGCTCATGGAAGGTCCTGGGCACAAGGCACCTGGACTCAGGTAGCCAAGAGCTAAACTCCCAACCTTCAAACTCTCCCTGGAATAAGTTGTAGCTTTTGATATAGGAATGGAGGAATTTGGCCTGTATATCAAAAGTACAATGATAGGTATCATTTGAATCCCCTCCGTGGAGTCGGTGTACCTGTTCAAGTACATCTTTTTTCTTTACATGAAGGGTGTAAGTTTTAGGGGACACTCTAATTACATATGCAGTCTTTTCCCTCCCTAAATAGGAATTAAGCCCATATTGAATCTTCTACTTTGTTAAATGAGATAGATGATATTCAGACTTTCAGTATACTCCAATTTTAAACCACTTTCCCCAATGTTTAAAGCAGAAGCACTGCAAAACAAGATATTCCATAATTCCTTCTCACTGCCACCCTATCTGTAGGGTCTCATTTCACTTTGTGTGGCCCAGGCCAACTTCAAAGTATAAGATACCCTAGTCTCACTTTATTACACCACAAACTTAGGAGGCAGGGAAGAATTAAGGAGATAAAAATGATCTTGGTCATTACACATGCTACTAAAAGTTGCTCCTTTTCCAAGAGATTGATGTCTGTAATCTGTCTTCTATTTTTTTTTTTCATTCAATATGTCTTCCAAAGGAAATGGTGGAGAATATACTCAACATTACAAACAAGTGAAACTGAGGAGCAATTAATATAAAAGTGACTGGGCTCAAAGTTTCCTGGCAGCATAATACACAGGACTGGTGTATTGTATTCCAAGGAATCCAGACAAAAGGTTACACAATTATAATGATGTCCTTCAAGCATCACTGGGAGAGGTATCTCTGTCATCATGCTAAGTAGTGAGAAAATTGATACAAAACAAGTCCCCATTCATTTTGTCCCTCAAAGCATGAAGAGCCAATGAGTTACTTCCATTTGGGTGATGGCATTTGAAATGTGAGAGGAGGCGTTAAAAAATAAAACTTTAACTCATATTACGCAGTTAAAATCCAAGGAATATGAAGATTTAAGAGTGGAATTTTAAATAAATGAAAAGATAAGCCAAAAGGAACATTAGGGCTGGATTCTCATTTCAGAAGGAAAAAAAAAATAACAAAATTAAATATTTTCATTCTGGAAATAATAGAACTATCTTCTGAACATGACATCTCATAGATTCAAATAAGAAAATAAACCATATTGATTTAACTTTTAAAAATGTTATGATCCGTCTTTTCTTTTTGCATGTTTTAGGCTCTCAAATCTCTTGCCTGGACCACTGAAATATTACTAACTCCAAATTACTTCCTAGATTTGTAGGTACTCAACAATTATTTGTTGAAGTTGAATGGATCTAAACTATATATAGGCTGGCATATGGTCTCTTTAAATATTTAATTGATTCATAACTCTTAATGGCTATTGTTTTTGATTATTTATATTTGTCATTGACACCGACCCCCTCAATGCTGGCATGCAGATTCCAAAAGAGGAAAGCTAAGATGTCTCTTGTGGATGACACTCAGGTTCACAATTCCTTTTTTTTCTATTAGAGTTTCAGGGTTGGAAGCAATGTACATTTGGATTGGCTTTCCTTTTTGTTCTTTATATTGATTGTCTTTGTGGGGAATATCTTTATCCTATATCTGATCCAGATTGAGTGAAGCTTCCACCAGCGTATTCTACTTCCTGGTCATGGTAGCCACTACTAAGTTTTCCTGTTTACATCTACTACCCCCAGGATGCTGGGAATATTCTAGTAGAAGTATATTTCTTTTGGGAACTAGGACTTTCAACTTGCCTAATGCAATGTTATGAAAGCAGAGAAAAACATTATGGAAGTTGGTTATGATATGTAATAGTCAGAGAGGTTACTCCCACCTCCATTTCTTGGTTCTGGATTTAGTAATCTGACTAGAGAGGAGATGGCACCATAAACTGTCCTTATCGAAGTATGCACCACAATCTGTAGGACATCACCTCTGGTTTTGCCATTTTTTTTTCCAGCTGCCTGCGTTACTTATTCTATATAGTCTATCCCATTATTCTGCCAGCGCATTTGCTCTGGGGTGAAGGAGAACATACTAAAACCCATGAATTCTATGGATGTGATTACACTCTTGCATCTTTTATTTGAAAAATGAGTTAGTTGGTCTCAGAATAATATTATATGGAACATCAGCGATATGGAACAATGTGACAAATAAGGCATTCTGTAAGCCATAGATAATGATTCTATGAGTAGTGTTGAAGACAGTAAAGACAAATTTGTATTTGACATTTGTATCTACTCACATAGAAAATGCCACTCCTGCTACTACTACCATCATGATTGAATCTACCAAAAATTGGTGGGCCACTTTCCCCAGGAAAGGGTCTCATATCAGAAGTTCCAACATTGGTCTTTGCTTCTGGAAGGTTGGACATTCAGCAGTAATGGCAGATAGATCAACTTGGTTCAAGGGAATTACATGCACAAGAGCATGAAGAAACTTGTGCAAGAATATTATTCATAATGACCTGAACCTGAAAGTAACCTAAGTACTCATTCATGAGAGGCTATGGCAAGTGAAATAGCCATGATAGTGGCTTCTGGGATCTTACAATGTTCTACTTCTTGACCTATATTGTGGTTACACAAATGTTGACAATTTATTGAGCTTTTTGCACTGTTTTGTGTACACGTTATATTTCATTTATTTGAAAAAAGTCCCAAAGGTTAAAATAAAAGAAACGATATAGAAGAACATTTTTACTTTAATCATTTCACATGAGCAAAAAACATCACAGACTTGAAATAAAACTTAATAGTCATCAAAGGAAAGATCAGTACATTTGACTGTGTAAAAAATTTCCTTATGAAAAAAATAGCCATAAACAACATCAAGAGAGACCTGAGGGCATGGAGGGATGTGACTCACATGATGTGCAAAGAAATAAATACCTAAGTAAGTAAAGAGCTCTAACAAATCCTTTCTAAATGTCTAATAAATCATCAGGGAAGAATCAAAATAGGTAGTTCACACAAAAACAAAACTGAATCAATGACAAACATATGGAAGTATGCTTGATTTTTAAAAATACGTAAATTAAAAAGATGTATTATTTTAACTCTCCAAATGGCAAATATTTAAAAAATTGTTAAAACATTATTTAATGAATATAGGGGAAAAATTGATCTTGTAATTTACTCATTGAGGTGTCAATTGGTATCACCTCTCTGAAGAAATGAATGATGCCCTGTGACAAAGCAATTCCTTCTAGAATTAATTTTAAGCTTCCGAATGGAAAAAATGAGGTTTCTAAGGTTTATGCATCTCAACATTGCTTAGATACGCTCCAAATGTAAAAGAGGAAAATGACCACACAAAGATGAAAGACGTTCCATTTGTAGAGATGGGATATGGGAATAACAAGATATATAATTAAATGAAAAGAATGAAATATTGAGTATGCTACCATTTATATTTTAAAGAGCATGTATACATGGAAGTTTCTGAAATAACATACAAGACTTGATGATGGTGGTTGCCTCCTGCAAGGAATATTGGGTTGTGGGAGATTTTATTTCACTATCTGCATTTGGTAATTTGGAATATTGAATTTTTTACATATATGACCAATATTTGTAAAACTGAAGGAAACCAGAATATGTCTCCCCCGAAAATGCCCCTTTGACATAAAAATTATTTTGAGTTGAAGGCGACTGAGAAGCAGTAAGCACAGAAAAAGCCCCTCATTTTTGTGCCTAGAGGCAGTAAATAAATGCTCCCTTTTACTGGAGACAGACTGTTATCAGCCCAGTAATGGCACCAGAGGAATCTGCAAACAAATCTTGTTAAATTGTTATCTCCTTAGTTACTTCTTTACCACTTACTTCCCCTAGCACAAACCACTTTGTCTTGTCAATTCTTCACAAATATATTGTTCCCTTGTCTAAAAAGTATAAAAGCTTCCTGCTCTAGTCTCTTCTTCTGGTCTTCTTTTGTGAAGTCTCCCATGTACATGTAAAACTTCAATAAAATTTGTATGCTATTCTCCTGTTAATATTTGTCAGTTTAATTTGCAGACCCCGCCAGAGATCCTAAGAGTGTCCAGGAAAGCTTTTTCATTCCCTACAAGACAAAATATATAATCACTATCTAAAACAAAAATTATAAGTTGTCAGTAAATTTACTGGCATCAAAAATGTTCATCACATGTTATGAAATAAAATAAGAGCTATAAAAGTGTACAGTGTTAACATATTACAAACATTAATCAGATATGGTCCTTTTTTTTTCTCTTTGCATAGTTGGCTCTTTCTCTACTTTCAGGTGACAATTTAAATGTCCCTATCTCAACAAGTCTCCTCCTCTCCTTGTCTAGATTAGCTCCCTGGTGAAATGCTTTCATTGTATCTACCATGTGGCAGGCTTTTATCCCACAGTTTGAGACACATCAGTGAACAAACCAGGTAAAACTCTGTTTTCATAACGCTAAGATCCTAAAGATTACATCCAATGTAATGAGGAGGACATCCAATAAATAGTAAATGAAATAAATATGTAAAATTTATTATAAAATAGAAAGGAATACGTCCCATGGAAAAAATGAGAGCAGGCTAAAGAAAATTGGGAGAAGTTGAGTGCACTTTAAAAAATGGTGGTTAGGGTGGATATCTTTGATGTGGTTATATTTGAGCAAGAAATTGATATTTCTATTCACAGTGGCAGCAAATCCAGAAGTTACAATAGAAAGTACTAACTGCTAATTTTTGTCTTTAGGCTGTTTGTAGTAGTCATCTGATGGGGTGAATTAGAAAAGAAGCAGTAACAGTGTTTGGTCATGTGACTATGTGCACTTGTGAAATACTCTGTGGCACCTTTAAGAATTTGATGTCAGCCATCTGTATTTTATTAAGCCATTTTGTGAAACAAACAAACACACATCACTTGAGCTAGTCCAGAGTCTTCATCAGGGGACTTTTCACCATCCCAGTCATAAAGAGTGTGCTCCAAACCCTCAAGTTTGCATTTGCTTGGGGACACAGTGCAGTACATTATAAACATTAAAATCAAAGACTTTGGAACTAGATGGCCTGTGCTTAAACCCACAATCTGTCATTTGCTAGCTTTGTGACTTTCATTAAGTAATTAACCTTTCGGTGCCTCAGTTTGCTTGTTTTTAAACTGGACATAAAATAGGACCATTCTCATAGCTGTTTTTAGGATCAAGTGAGTTCACAATTCTTGGAAAAGAATCTGGAAAATAAATGCTATTTTTGTCTGTGGTTGTTGTTGTTGTTGTTAATTTTTTTTCCTGAAAACCATTTTCTGTGGAGAAAAGCAGTCAACCTTCAAAAGAAAGTAACTATGGAGGAAGACATAAGGAATCTTCACTCTACAGGAATGACTTGATTGCTGAGAAGCTGAGGTAGGGGACTAAAGAAGTGAGTAGAAACTGAGAAAACGGAGTTTCCACGCAAGAGAGAAGAAAGTTGCAGGAGGAAAAAGGAGAAAGAGCAGGACTTAAGAGCCAGATATTATGCTGGAGATGTGAGCAGTCCAGGAAAAGGGATAAATGGAGCTGCAACTGCTTTAGAGCCAATAGTAAATCTAAGGCACTTGGTTTCACCCAAAGTTAAAGAGCAGTGGTTGGGCATGCCTGAAGGTCGTGTGGAAACTCACAGACAAGGCACTTCTGGATAGGGCCTCTATCTGTCTGTCTAGCCATGTCTTTTTCTCCTCCTCCTTTCCCTTTTACCTCCAATCATCCTAAAACATTTGTAGGTCCAAATTTGCTATTTGTTTAGCCTCAATATTTTGCAAATGTTTCTTTTTAAAAATAATAATTACCATCTGTTCTTTTTCTTAAAACTCTTATACACATATCAAGATTCATCTCATATACTACCTTCTCTCTAAAATCTTTACTTACCACCTCCAATAGGTATTGATAATCATTCAGTTTTCAGGAACTTTGTAATAATATTTTTGTACTATTGCCTTGTTATTATTTTATAATAATGATTCCATTGCATCGTATATGCTCTACTAGACTAGAAATTCATTAGTTGTTTTGTAATTGTTTATATTTTTCAGTGCACAACGTGGAATCAGGCACAGTGAATGTATCCAGAGAAGTCTTGCTGGCTGATATTGATGTATTGATGACATGTTTGTGAGAACCTAGTGAAACTTTGCCCATCTAAAATGGATTTACTATTGCCTGTGCAATTGGAAAGATTTCTCCTCAAATTATGATATTGAGAATGAAAGAGAGCTGAAACTTACATGTATTAATAAGAAAATCAGACACGATTTATTAAGTGGTTAACATATATCAGAAATTACGCTAATTGCTTTTTTTTTTAGCATTAGAGGATTTAATCAGCCAAATAAATCTTTGTGGTAAGTTTTTCCCACATTTGATAAAAAGTTTGGAATCTGAAATTTAGAAAAACTAAATAATCTGTCAAAGTCTAGTGCCTAGAAATTAAGACACAAGATTTACATTTTGGAACTGTCTGAATTTAAATCTCATGTGCCCCCCAACTCTTTCCTACTTTTGCTACCGCCATACTGCATACATTTTTATCATTTCTCTGCTTTGTTTCATTTATGTTTCCTCTCGTGTATTCCGGTACGCAGTCTAGATTCTGAGCACCTGGTGCCAGGGACTTTATTATATTCAACTCTGTCTCTCTCTCCTTAAACTCAAGGTATGACCTATAATATGACCCAAACAAGTATCTCAAAAACTGAATGAATGAGTCAATGAGTAAATGAATTATAATGCATACTAGTAATTTAATCATTGCTTTCACCTGCTTTGCTGACAATGTCACAATTATATTTTTTAGGTGCGTTTGAAATGGAGGTCCAAAACTGATGAAATGGGAAAAATAGAACTCTTAGATGTGTCTTGAATGAAATATAGAATATTAAAAAAAACTCAAAATTTAGCCAATAATTAAAATTAGGACGTTTCACAAAACATCTAAAACTAGCTTGTCTTTAAAAATACTGGAAAATATTGCAACATTGGGCCCAAATTACCCCATGGCAACAATGTACTTGATTTGAGTAGATTTTGTCCTTTATGGAGAGGATGTGCTTGTCCTACATCATCAAAACCTCTTCTTCTTGCACACGGTACATACATTGACACTAGCACTGCATCCCTCATTTTATTACCTGTTTCACTAGACATACATCTTTATGTAGAAAATAAAATCTATAAAGAATGGGTATGTTCCTTGTTTTTTATTCATACTATTCTTTGGAGATTTTTACACAGAAGCAATATTGCATAATATATACTTGCAAAGGCTTCAGAAAATTTGTGTATTAGATGACATATTTTTAATACAATTTCACTCACATTTTTACATCTTATTCCCTACTCTTTTTTAACCTCTCCCAAGCAATGTGCCTATTTTATTATTTAGTTGTCTTGAGTAAAGACAACCTTGTCTCCTAGTAGAAATTTGATCACACCTTCTCGAATCTGTTTGGTCTTAACTCCATAAACAATTGGGTTTATTGTAGGTGGCAGTAGCAGATAAAGGTTGGCCACAATGATGTGTATGTGGTGAGGGATAGTATGTCCTCCAAAACGGTGGGTGAAAAAAGTGAAAAAAGCTGGGACATAGGTCATCACAATGGCACAGATGTGAGATGTACAGGTGCTGAAGGCTTTGTGACGAGCATCTGTGGATGACAGGCTCACTACAGCTCGCAATATCATGGTGTAAGACACGGAAATACAGCAGATGTCAAACACACCAATAAGGAGAGCAACCATCAAGCCATAAATAGCATTGACCTTAAAATTGCCACAGGACACCTTGGCCACAGACATGTGGTCACAGTAGGTATGGGGAATGCAGTTGCCCCGGCAATAGGGCAGGCGCTTGGTGAGGAAAGTGAATGGGATGATGAGCATCACACCCCTCAGGAAGGTGACAAGACCGGCCTTGGCGATAACAGAGCTGGTGAGGATGGTGGCATAGCGTAAGGGGTAGCAGATGGCCACATAGCGGTCCAAGGCCATGAGCATGAGTACTCCAGACTCCATCCCAGTCAGCATGTGGACAAAAAACATCTGAGCCAGGCAAGCATCAAAGTCAATCTCCTTGAGGTTGAACCAGAATATGCACAGCATATTGGGTATAGTAGTCGTGCACAGGGTGACATCTGTGAAGGAGAGCAGGGCCAGGAAGTAGTACATTGGCTGGTGCAGGGCCTCCTCATGGCTGATGAGGTAGATAAGGCCACAGTTCCCCACCACAGCAAGGATGTACATGAAGCAGAATGGCAGGGAGATCCAGATGTGTGCAGTTTCCAGTCCAGGAACACCATTCAAGATAAAGAATACCGGGGTCAGGCCGGAGCTGTTGACCCTAGACATAACGGCTGACAGGAGGAGGGCATATTATAGTCTTTAAAAGTGGTAGTTTCCTGGACAAGAAAATGACCCAAAAGTTAGTAGAGGGCTTGGAATCCAAATGTAAAACAACAATGTCAAAAGATGATTTTTGAGGGGCCTGCCCCGTGGCCAAGTGGTTAAGTTCATGTGCATCACTGCGGCGGCGGCCCAGGGTTTTGCAGTTCGGATCCTGGGCACAGATGTGGCACCGCTTGTCAGGCCACATTGAGGCGGTGTCCCACATGCCACAACTAGAAGGACCTGCAACTAAAATATACGACTATGTCCTGGGGGTATTTGCGGAGATAAAGCAGGGAAAAAAAAGAGATGATTTTTGGAATGAGAAGTGGTGCTTAAATTCCCCTGGAGTCACATTGTCTAGCTTCATATTCCATCCTGATTCTTAACTAGTATGTGATATTGACAAGTTGTTTAGCCATTTTGTGTCTTAGTTTTCTCAATATAAATTCAGGACAATAACTGTGCCAAGCTCAGAAAGCTGTCAGGATTATTCAATAAGACAATTTATATAATATGCTAAGACTGTGCATAGCACATAGTGAATACTCAATAAATATTAGCAGTAATGTCATTGTTATTATCATTTCCTACCTCCGTAGAAAGCATCCCATCCTATCAAACTTACTGTAATTAATATATGTAAATTCAAACGGAACTAGTCAGCCGTGCTATAACTCAAGTGCCTCTGTGCTCTTTAGGGTGGGAAAAGTAGCATGAGATTTGGAAGTCCTCAATTATATTGGTTGATGGAGAAGTGAACTTTAGAAAGCAAACGGTAGTTACTGGGGTCTCCAAAATATATTCTCACAATTTAGAAAAAGAATTATAAATGTTTCAACTGTGGAATGAAAGCTAAGGACATCTCATCCAGCTAAATTCCTGCAAGATTCCTGCTAACACTAGGTAACTAAGCATGTGGCCACTGGAACTTCTGCAAAGAGAACTGCTGTGCATGAGTTGCCACCTCTGATGTCTGCCTCATCCTAAGATAGCCAGAAGGTACTAGAGCCACAAAACTGAGAAGAAAAGACTAGGATATTAGGATACCGGAGGTGGAGGAATATTCAGCTCTGCACATCTGGCTTGTAAACTAAAACTGCTCACCCATCAAGGGAAACTCTCAGGCTCTTCCAAGCATCAGCAACATATAACTAAACAATCAATCCACACTCATTAAATCGTAGCCAAGCAAACAGTCAGACTAACAGATAAACTCAATGTCAGTTTTTTTTCCCTCTCCTCAGTACAAGATTTCTCTTTACACGTGCCTTGTAGATGATTCTCAAAGATGCACATGAATTTTGCTATTGGGTAAGCTATTTTTAAACTTATAAAATATTAAAAAGAATGAAATCTATATGGATGAGCCCCTGTTCTCTGAAAATGTGAGAGCAGAGTTTTATTGCATGCTTACTTATAGAGAAGTGGACACTCAGACTCTATGAGTTTCCTGTACTAACTAGCCAGATGGACTAGAATGAGTCTCAAACCTTTCTTTTTATAATTTCCATGACTTTTAAGGAGAGAGGTGATATAGTATATATTATAGAGGTGTTAGAAGAGTGAAGTGAGAGTTAATCCTCCAAGCTGTGCCTAGTGACGTCTAGTAAGTAATCAATGTATGTTACCTATTATAATAATAGATAATAATTGTCAGATTATGTGCTAAAACATATGTATTTAACATATATTTATTGACTGTATTCACATACCAGTTATCATTCTAGTTTCTAGGAACACATTAGGGAACTAAACAGACAAAATCCTCTCAAGTCATGGAGCTAACATTTGAATGGGTGATGAATCTTCTATTCAAACTTATAATAATGCTATGGACATGTATGATTATCCTCATTTATATATGAGGGAATCTATGTGTAGATTGAGTCAATAAAATGTTTAAGTCTACAAATATTAAAACTTGTAGAGCTAAGATTAAAATCCAAGTTTGTTTGACTTTGAAACCACGTATTTAATAAATCTATATCTGTTTTCCTAACTTACTGATTCTATTTCTGAGAAATAATTGCAAAGTTAGCATACTTAGCTTAAACAAGTCGTGATGACATAAGAGAAAGCTTATTCATGATAATGTGGTGGGGAATAGAACCCCCCACGTAGAACAAATGCATTATGCTACAGAAAATCTGTTTTTAGCTAAGGGAGCTCTCTACACAGAGAGAAACCATCTGTGATAGAGACCCTATCTGTGTGATAGCCACATTTGTATTCCTGGACTTGTTCACATAGATACTGTATGGCACCTGGAAGGGGAATTGCATGGGAAGATTTCTGTAGAGAAGCCCCTTCCAGGAATTCCTGTCAGTGCCTTCTAGGATTCAAGTCTAGTTTTCTGTTACTTTCCACTTGCCCATAAAGACCATTTCCACTGGAAGCGGTTCTGAATACAGATATTCATTAGTTAACGCAAAACTATTGTTTTCTTCCCACTGGAGCCAAGTACATCTGCACTTCTCTACCTTCAATGTATTATGAGGTGGTTTTAAATTTATTTCATAATTAGAGGAATGTTGCTTCTCTTTGTAGTCCCCAAACAAATGGTCATCTATTCGAGTTGGAGTCAAGAAGAAATACTGAATTTCCAATCACCACATCTCAAACACTTGTATTTCTTGTACTGCAAGCTTTACATTTTGGGAAAGCACAAGTCTTTGAGAATCATCCATACTCACCTCAACGTCAGCAAAGACCAGATTCATGGGCATGACTGAGGCTCCTGGGTATCAAAGAGTTTTGCAACAACCAGATTCCACCTCTACATAGCATTTCTGTACCCTCTGAGGATTCTCCAGACTTGAGTGTCTACACCTAATTGGATCTCCACACTTGATGCTGCAGAGGACTCTGGTGAAAGTATAGACCCTTTGGGACTTTTGAAATTATTTCTATATTTTTCAGCCTTTTAAGTAAGAGTAAAATACAAAACAATAAAAGTATTAAAGTTAAATATTTTCCCAGAGGCATGAATTCTGACCAAAACTTCTAATAGTCATAAGAATTACTTGTTTTTCATTTATCTTGATGAAATAATAGTCTAAGTACGTAATCATGAAATTCCAAAAATGCATTAAAATACCTACAATATCAATCTTACCATCCCCTCACCCTGAATATATATATATATATATGTTCATTGTGTGTGTATATTTATGTATACATATATTACACATGTATATTATACACACACACATATATAGTTTCATGGAACTATATGTATATATATTTAGTGTGATGAATTGTATGAAACTATATTTTTACATGTAATAAATTTCATAAAACTATATATACGCATATATAGAGAAACAGAGAAAATGACATTGACAGATACAGAGAGAGACAGAAACAAAGAGACATAGAATAACATGTATCATACAAGAATAACTGAACAGTTTTGTGTCTAGTTTATGGGTTTGTCCTGAGTGTGTTGGATAAATTAATGAATACAAGAACTCACACATGTGCACATGCACTTAGATGTATATTTGTTTCGGGGGGATTATAGCAAAATAGTTTTGCATATGTTTTACATATATTTTGTTACCTCTCACCCTTGATATTTTATTGTGAAGAAGACTGATGCTGAAAGCATTGAAAAAATAAATTGAAATGCTTTTTGCCATTCCAGATGGTGAATGTATAAGGATTCCTGCTAAACTCAGAGCAAATGCTGAAAGGGTCTTTAAGAAAGTCATTGAAAGTGTTTCACAAAAATCTCCCGATACTGCAACTCTAGCATATTTTTGAGGAAAATGTAAAATTGTATGACTACTTCGTAGACCAGTTCAGCAGTTTCTTACTAGGTTATACATGTACTAACTCTATGATTCAGCAATTCCATCCTTAGGTTTTTACTGAAGATAAATAAAAATATATGTCCACCAAAAGATTTGTGTGTGAATGTACACATAACCCAAATATTAATGAATGGAACAATAATGTGCAGTATATTCATACAATAGTGTGTAACACAGAAATACTAAGGAACAAACTCTTTTTGCATATAACAACATAAATAAATTTCAAAAACATTATACTGAGACAATGAACCCAGACACAAAAAAAATACTATATGATCCCATTTATATGCAGTCCAAAACCAGGAAATACTAAACTAAGATGATAGAAATGAAAAAGTGGCATCCTCTGAGGAAGGATAATGACTCATAGGAGCAAAGGAAAATTCCCAGGGAAATTTCTTTATCTTGTTCTGGGTGCCATTACATAGCTGTATACTACTGTTAAAACATATCAAACTGAACATTTAGGTGCTGTGCACTTTATTGCATGTGAATTATACTTTAAGAGCAAAAAACACCACAAAAAAAATACCACAAATTTTATTCAACATTGAGCTGAAGTTCCATCTAGTGAAATAAGGCCCAAATTGCTAAGAAATGAACATAAATAATGAAAACTGTAATTATTGCAAAATGATTATGCATACAGGAAAACTACCTGAATCTACAGATGCATTACTTCTATTATTACATTAATTTAAGAATATCACTGGAAGCAGGGTCAGTAAACAAAAATAACTTGTACTAATAATCTAGTAACACTTTAGAAAATAAAAATCAAAAGATGATATCTTTTACAACAGTTTCAAAGACCTAGAATTTAATTTAACCATTATATGAAAATCTCCACTGAGTCCTCAATTTCTTCCATGGGCGAAAGTGAGAGTGTCTAAGTGAGCTCCTGGCTTCCCTAGATGCTTGGGATCTGCCCAAGAGGCCCTATCCAGAATACTGACATGATATGCATGGCTGAGGGTCTGGGGAGAGGTTGGGAGTACAGCAACCAGGGCTCAGAACTCCTTCAGAAATCCTAGCCATGAGCCTCTAGGAATGCTTCAACTGAGAACCCTCAGAACTGGCCCATGGGAACTCCCAAAGCTTGGTGAACCACATCCCTGTACCCACAGTGTCTGGCTTCCGGTTCATGATCCCCAAGATAGCAAATGCAAGTGATTAGCAAGCATGCACAGAAGACTGGCCCAACTCTGCAGGATTAGGAGAAGGTTCATGGCCTTGAGGGTTTCAGAGAAACAGCCCTGGGAAAAAAACCCAAACAATCTAAGTACCTGGTCTGGATTTGCAGGATCCAGAGATCCCGCAATCTCTGGATTACAATGGTAAGGATTACCCCGGAGAGGGAACAACAAGTGTACAGGGGATACATGCAAAGAAAAGATCCGAGAAAGTCACAAAATTCTCAGCCAGATTAACTGGTGAAGTTTTTTTCTTCCTTTTCTTCCTGAAATCAGTCAGTAAAGTTATCAGCTTAAAATAGACTGCTATAATTATAAGATGTTTTATGTAATCTTCATGGTAATCACAAAGCAAAAACCTATGGTACATACACAAAAGATAAAGAGAGAAAACAAATATTCAATTGTGGAGAAACATCAAGTCATAAAGGAAGACAGCAAGAGAGAAAGAAAAGAACAAAACAACTACAGAATAACAAGAAAACAACAAGCCGGCATTGTTAAGTCCTTACCTATCAATAGTTGCTTCAAATGTAAATGGGTTAAATTCCCCAATCAAAAGACATAGCATCTTTGATTGATCCATTTGATTTTATCCATTGACTAATGGATACACAACAATAATAAAAATGACCAAAAAACCCCCAAGATCTAAATATATGCTTGCCAACAAGAGAATCACTTCAGCTTTAAGGAAGCATATAGGCTGAAAGTGAAGGAATGGAAAAAGATATTCCATGAAAAAGGAAATCAAAAGAGAGCAAGAGTAGCTATACTTTAAATACATGTTAAGTAAAAACTTTGACAAAAGACCAATAAGGTCGTCATATAATGAGAGATGGGTCAATTCATCAAGAAAACAATTGTAAATATGTACGCACCCAACACTGGAGCACCTAAATGTTAAACAAAGGTGAACAAATCTGAAGGCAGAAACAGACAGCAATACAAAAATAGTAGGAAACTTCAATATCCCACTTTCAATAATGGATAAATCCTCCAGACAGAAAATCAATCAGGAAACATTGGACTTGAACAACACTTTAGGCCAAATGGACTTAATGGACAAATACAGAATATTTTATCCAACAACAGCGGAATACACATTCTCCTCAAACACACATGGAACATTCTCCAGGAGAGAGCATATGTTAGGCCACAAAACAAGTCTTAACAAAGTTAAGAAAATTGAAATTATATCAAGTATTATTTCTCACCACAATTGTATGAAACTAGATATCAATAATGAGTTAAAGCTAGAAAATTCACACACTGGTGGAAATTAAGCAACACACTCCTTAATAACCAATGAGTCAAATAAGAAACCAAAACATATCTGGAACCAAACAGAAATGGAAACATAGCATAGCAAAATATACGGGATACAGCAAAAATGGCTCTGAGAGGGAAGTTTATAGAGATAAATGCGTACATTAAGAAAAGAGAAAGATCTTAAATAAACTTCCTAACTTTACAACTCAAGGAACTAGAAAAAGAAGAATAAATTAAACCCAAAATTAACAGAAGGAAGGAGATAACAAAGATTAGAGAAGAAATAAAATAAACTAGAGGGCCGGTCAGGTGGCGCAGCGGTTAAGTGCATACGTCCTGCTTCAGCGGCCCAGGGTTCACTGGTTCGGATCCTGGGTGAGGATATGGCACAGCTTGGCAAGCCATGCTGTGGTAGGTGTCCAACATATAAAGTAGAGGAAGATGGTCACGGCTGTTAGCTCAGGACCAGTCTTCCTCAGCAAAAAGAGAAAGATTGGTGGCAGACGTTAGCTCAGGGCTAATCTTCCAAAAAACAGAAAAAAAAAAAACCCAAAAAAACCACTAGAGACTAGAAAAAAGATCAGTGAAACTAGGAGCTAATTTTGTTTAAAGATAAAATTTACAAACTTTTAGCAAAACTGAGAAAAAAGTAAAGAAGAGCCAAATAAAATTTTTAAAAACTGTATTGTAGCTTCCAATTAGAATCATAAAACAGTATTTTCAGAATAACGTATGCTAGTATATTCAAGACTCATATCCTAGAACTTTCCTTGAAAATCACACAAAAGCGGAGAATGCCTAAAAGGTATTTTTTTTAAAAAAACCTTTCTTTGTTTTTACATTAAGTTGGTTTAAATATTTGAAAAACATCATGTAATCTTGAACATATCCATGCTACCTATTGTACCAATTCTTCTGGCTCTGTACCATAGAAGAATATCTGTTTAAGTTAACCAGAAATATTTACAGGAATGTTCCTAACAGAAGAGTTTTATTTTTTTTGGTAATATCAAAGGGTTAACAACAAACAAAAATCAGACTACAATACAATTAGAAATTTTGTTCGTCAAAATACAACATTTTAAGATAATAGAAATGGAAATCATAGATAGGAAGAACATATGTGCCAATGTTTGTAACCAACAAAGGGGTCTTATCCAAAATATATAAAGAAATCTTATAAATCAAAAATGAAATTTCTAAAGAGAAATGGATGAAAGTCTTTAGCTATCACACAAAAAGAGAAGATATTCAAATAGCCAAGAATTTATGAAAGTGTATTCCATCTACTTCATCATCAGGCAAATGCAAATTAAAACCATATTGAGACGCCACAACTCTGACGATACCGTGAGTTGAGAAGGATGAAGATTAACTAGCATTCTCAAACTTTTAGTGAGAGTTTAAATTGGCACAACCACCTTGGACTACAATTGATATTATACAACAAAAATGAACCTAAAAATACTGCACAACAGAGAAATCATCCTCTTGGGTATTAAACCAGAGAAGTGTGCAAGTATATGCTTCAAAAGACATATACAAGATATTCATAGTAGCAATATTCAAAGTAACTCACCAAAAAATGACCTTCAAGAATGTATAAATAAGTAAATTGTTGTATATTCATAAATTGGAATATTATATTGGAATGAAAGTGATCAAACATGCTTCACACAGCATGAATAAATTTAAATGTAACCATGCCTTTTTTAAAGTTTGGAACAAATCACCCGACTCTTCAGAAATTTGGCGTTGCAGTATATAAATCCACATTTGTTTATTCTGTCTCCTCCTCTTTCTTTCCCTTCTCCCCGCTCTCCTCTCCTCACTTCTTATTTCTCTTTTACCATTCTGATCTTTTCTTTTATTTTCGTTACATGTAACCTATTTCCTGTTTACATGTTAACTGTATTTCTTTTTTTATCATTATGTTAGTTCAAATATTTTTAAACTGTCTATTATAATGAGTCTCTTGAAGTGTTTTTTCTTTGTATGGTGTACACTCTTTAAATTTGCATGCATGCATCAATATTAACTTTAAATCCATTATTTTCTTTATGAGTTTGAATATCACTTGTGTTCCACTCAGTCTGAGCTCTGCTTTATTAGCACCCAGGATATTTATGTTGCCTCTTCATTCTGTCCTTTCTGTCAACATTTTTACCTCATTGCCTTTATCCACTGCAATCTATAGCAGCTTCTAATATTTTCTAATTACTACTTTATAACGATTACTAATTTAAAAGCATAACTTCTTTTATTTACTCTTTAATCATAGATTTTAATTGTATATCACACTTTTAACTTTCCTAATTAAACTTTCTTTTACTCATTTATCATTTTTTGGTCTCATTCTGTTATGTTATCATCTCATTCTCTAACCTGGCTGTCCGAGGTATTTCTGTCCTTATGATTTATTCAACTTTTTCAGAGATTGTATGAAATTGTGCCCATTTTTGAAACATTCTTTAAATAATAGTTTTACTCCAACAGTGAACATTTTATACATCTGTGATAATCTTTTCATTTTTCTGCATGCTATTTTTTTCTTCTTTATCATGACATTATTATAGTCTCAATATAATTATTTTCTGTGGGGTGTTGCTTTTCCATTTTATTAATCTTCAATAAGAGTTAGATTTGTCTATTCTGTGCGCAAACATGGAGGACAAAGATCTCTGTTTCCTTTCTCTGTCATCCTTCTCATACTTAGACATGGAAGGCAGAATAATATATGGGTTCCTACAACAATTGGCAGTTTCTAGCAAAATTTGATCAGTTTCTCTCTACTCCTGAGGGAACCAGCGTTCTTCTCTTACAGTGGCTGCTAGTGTACAGTGTAGAATTCCCAGAAGTTACTTAAATCAAGGTTCATCCTACCCATATCCCCACCTAGGGTAATTATTAGTAAATACTTGTGGACTAAATGTGTTAGTATGCACCCTTATATATTTATCCTTCCCTTTCCATTGCTACTTCCTGTCTAATTGCTTTCCATATTTGCAATTTCCCCCAGTATGTTGAAGATGGGTGTGCATGCTTTTCTGTGTGGGGGTAGGCATAAAATGTCAGGATGTGTGTTCAGTACTCTTACTACTACACAGAGAAAATAATTGGCTGTATAGAGAAGGACTATTTCCAGAATATGCCTTTGTATGTTTGCATCTTTTTGGATCCTTCTGTAGTGATGTGTGTTGCATTGATGCTTCCTCAAATTATCGTAGTAACAATTTAATGTGTCTTTAGGCTGGCAGGCAAAGGTGTTTTAGTTCCCATTCGAGATTGTGTAGTGATTCCAGATTCTAGGCTTGATGCCTTGTCTGACGTCTACACATAGGCAATAGATTCCCAACACTGAAGTCATTTAAGTAAAGTCTTTGTATAAGCTGTGAATTCTCATCTCCTGCTTGCCTCTTTGATTCCCATTTTTGTGTATAAAATATTGATTTTTTTGCTTTTAGTTTTACTCTCCATAATTTCAGAAATATACTTAATCCAGTATTTCTATGTGTTTGGAGTGTTGGGGGAATTGTACATTTCTGTTTACATTCAAACTGCCACCCTGGCTGGAAACTCTCTAAATATCAACTTAGCATTTTTTAATGAGACTAATACTACTATTTTTGGTGCAATATATCTTCAGAAAATGCTCTATATATTACATATCATAGTATTCAAAATTTCTAGCAGAAGAATATCATACTTTTTCTAATTACATTTTAAAAATTTTTTTTTCTTTTTCTTTTTTTTTGGCGGGGGGAAGATTAGCTCTGAGCTAACATCTGCTGCCAATCCTCCTCTTTTTTTGCTGAGGAAGAGTGGCCCTGAAATAACATCTGCACCCATCTTCCTCTACTTTATATGTGGGATACCTGCCCCAGGATGGCTTGCCAAGCGGTATGTAGGTCCACACCTGGGATCCAAACCAGCGAACCCCAGGCCGCCAAAGCAGAAGATGTGAACATAACCGCTGCACCACCAGGCCAGCCTCTCTAATTACTTTTAATAGTGCACTTCAATATTAATAAATGTGCATTCAAAACTAAAAGTACTGGTATAAAGTCTGAATTGGCTTTAAAATTTACAAAACTCAGAAAGTGTTCATTGAGATTAGATTTCCTTAGTGTTATAGAAGGATATAGAGAACAGGAATCAGTGTGCAAAGCATCTTCAGATTTGTTAAGTGTCCTGCAATCACCCAGATGCAGCTTCTTGCCTCTCCATATTTTGCTTCATGGGAACAGGACCTGGTTACATAAGACAGGCCAATGTCTGTGAATGACTTAATCATTATGTAAACTTTATTTGAGTGATCAACTAACTTTGGAGTCAAATCATAGGAGAGGATTTTCGACTGTGGTGGCTAAATTTGGAACAAAAATTCTGTGAAGTCAGCCAAACCCAAATGTTTATAGATTTTTCTTATGAATCTCCTCTATTTTCTACTACAACTCCACAACTATTTCTAAGACTTCTTCTATGTCTTCTTCAAAAATCTCCCAATAATCTTTAAGAAATTATTTGTTCTAAGTTTTTGCATCTCTAGTCCCTTGCTTATCTTCCCATCCTTCATTAGATCATATTGCTACAAGTATATGAATATTATTCTCTTTGATAGTGAAAATTCAACACAACTTAGACAGACATGACACAGTTTGCATAACTGATCCAATCTACACAAGACTGCATGGTGAAAGAAATAGTGGGAGTGAATGAAGTCACTAAAACATGTGTGAAGGGCCTTATGAAACAAACTCTGAGACTTCTTTTTTTATGGATTTCACCCCAAAACGGGTGAATCCCCAATATAGAATAAAGAAACCTTTTATTATTTGTCCGGTGTGACTCCCATTTCAGATTTTTTCAACACGGAAAATACATTAGAATCTAAGCAATGTAATAATTTCCAAAGAGCCTTGAAATTATGCTAATGTGGAAATCCTTTTAAGAAAAAAAATCTTAAAATTCTGGACATATGTTTCTTACTTATTTAATTAATTTCTATTATTGATTAATTCTACTAAAAAAAGAATTCAGTTAATAATATAGATATTATACATAGTCAATGAATATTGCTTTCTGCAATGAGACTAGTGGTTTTAAATTTACACTTAAAATCTCCTCCAAAATATTCTTTATGTTTCCTTGCTTTTAGATATTAATTCATAAATCTATTTCATAGCTAAAATATGTTTCTCCTTATAAAGTAACTTGATCACTCCTTCCTGGATCTGCTTGGTCTTGACTCCATAAACAATGGGGTTCAAGGTAGGAGGCAACATCAAATAGAGATTAGCGATAATGATATGGACGTGGTGGGGAATGCTTTGTCCTCCAAAACGGTGAGTAAAAATGGTGAATAAGGCTGGAACATATGTGATGACAATAGCACATATGTGGGATGTACAGGTGCTGAAGGCTTTGTGACGAGCATCTGCGGATGACAGGCTCATAACTGCCCGTAAGATCATTGTGTAAGACACAGAAATACAGAAGATATCAAAGCCCCCAATCAGGAGTGCTGCCAAGAGACCATAGATAGCGTTGACCTTGACTTTGCCACAGGACACTTTGGCCACAGACATGTGGTCACAGTAAGTGTGGGGAATGAAGTTCCCTCTGCAATAGGGCAGGCGCTTGGTGAGGAAAGTGAATGGGATGATGAGTATCACACTCCTCAGGAAAGTGGCAAGACCAGTCTTGGTGATAACAGAGCTGGTGAGGATGGTGGCATAGCGTAAGGGGTAGCAGATGGCCACATAGCGGTCCAGGGCCATGAGCATGAGTACTCCAGACTCCATCCCAGTCAGCATGTGGATAAAAAACATCTGAGCCAGGCAGGCATTAAAGTCAATCTCCTTGAGGTTGAACCAGAATATGCACAGCATATTGGGTACAGTGGTGGTACACAGGGTGACATCTGTGAAGGAGAGCAGGGCCAGGAAGTAGTACATTGGCCGGTGCAGTGCCTCCTCATGGCTGATGAGGTAGATGAGCCCACAGTTCCCCACCACAGCAATGATGTACATGAAGCAAAATGGCAGGGAGATCCAGATGTGTGCAGCTTCCAGTCCAGGAACACCATTCAAGATAAAGAATCCTGGGATCAGGCTGGAGCTGTTGACCCCAGACATAATGGCTGACAGGAGAGGGGCATTTTACACTCTTTATCAGCAGTTGCTTTCTGCATAGAAGAGAAAGAGGTGGGATTAGATACCAGATAAGAGGGAGTGGCTTGAACAATAATACAAATACCCACAAATACCATGAACATTCACCTTGTTATGATAATCAGGATAGTTTTTCCTTCCCCAGCTCTAGCAAGAAAGTCTTTGAGGTGCCAGCCTGCTGCATTGTGGTTAAGTTCCCACACTTCACTTCAGCACCCTAGAGTTTGTAGGTTCAGATCCCCAGCTTTGACCTACACACCTCTCATCAAGCCACGCTGTGGCAGTGTCCCATATGCAAAGTAGAGGAAGATTGGCTCAGATGTTAGCTCAGGGCCCGCATTCCTCATCAAAAAAAAAAAAAAAAAAAAAAAAAAAAGCAAATGAAAGCCCTGGAACTGTGGTTTGTAACAATAATTAAACAATACAGTTCTACGCTACCTAATGTCCCATTGAACACTTTATGTAACTGCCCTCACTTTCTAAACCTCTCCCCAGCACACTTCTTGCATGCCACCACATTTCAATAAAAATCAGTGAACTGGGCTATAATTGTTTTCTTCATTCCAATAAGCCATTTCTATTCTCTCCTCTCAGATTCTTCTATGCTAGTTGTACCTGAGTCTTATCACTAAAATCATGTGGGCATATTTAGAAGATCACCGTAATCTGACCAGTCCTCATCAGCAGGATTTTTGTCCTGCCTTGGAAATTATGAAGTAAACTAATACATCATGTAAAATTTTCCAGTGATGCTCCATATAATTTGCTTAAGATAATACATTGTAGATGCTCAATAAAATATATGAACATGAATGAGCATTTGAATTAGAAAGGATTTGGTATGCCTGGTACTCGAACTGTCAATATCATGCTTTTTCACACTAGAAGAACAAGGGAATTTCTTCCTTCATAAAGGAAGTTCTTGAGAAGAAAAAAAAAAGTATTCACACTTATAGATCATTAGCATGTTTCATGGAGTTTTTAGTAAAGGAATTATTAAATATTTGAATTCAGTCAGATAAAAGATCCTTTTCTTTTGTTTCTTTTTTCCTTTTTTTTGTCTTTTCATTGCCCTATCCATTCTCAATACAAGATTTATGCTCAGGAAGCCTTTGCAGTTCTAAGAATTACTGACGGTATGTACTATTTTAATTTAAATAACATTTCTTTTGTTATAACTGGACAGGTAATCAGTACAAAAGATAATACCATATCTTTGGATTGCTATTTCTCGTAGAGGCAGTGGAAAATATTGGACGATACTTTCAGGAATTTACAGATTCAGGGATGTTTAAGGAAAGTTGAACCTTCTAAATGGTTAAAATATTTCTTTTACTTGAAAAAATAAAATGGTACCTTAGCTCTTGAGTAAACCTGAGCCTCTCAGGTGGCAAAGTCAATGCCATTTATCACCACCATCCAGCAGAACTAAATAGTTGCAATGTGATGACATGTATTCCATGACTGTGAAGCCACAAACATGGATTCCTGTCACTTATATGTTCTGGAAATCACTATTATGTCCACTCCTACTGGGCAGAGTGCATAGGAGCCACCATGGCAAGAAGAAAATAAAGTAGGAACTACAAGTTTCAGAGGCTCATGGTCTCTGGTTCCTAAGCTGACTGAATCTCATGTAAATGATCTCTTTCTATAAGAGAGTTCTTCTAAGACCTCTCCAGAAATGGCATCACATGGAGAAACCATCATTTCATAGTCTTAGACTACAGAAACGTAAAGATTAAAATCTCCAGTGTCCATCATCTTTTATGTGTACACCATGATGAAGTGAATGAGATGAATGGAAAATGAGACTAAGTCCAGTGGAAGCCACTCAGAAAGAAAAGGAGCCATTACCTCTTAAGAAGTGAAAGGGAAAGAGAAATACATTGCCTCTTGCTAATATTGCCTTCTGTCGACTGTCTCCATATTCCAAGTCCTTGTATTCTTAGCAAACAGTGTTTTTACTTTTCCTAAAGTAGGTATTTTTGAGAATCATTCAAACTCACCTCAGTGCTAGGTACAATCAAATCTGTATGCATAGCTGAGAATCCTTAGGAGTTCTTCAAAATCTGGGATGACATCTTCTTATATAGAATTTTTAGTTTCCCTGGAGAATCTCAAGCAAGATCTCCCAGGATGACTGGCTCTCAACAATTAGATGTCTCAGAGGGATCTTTTTGAAAGAGAATGAATTTTGGGTCCGGTGGTGAAATATCTGTGTTTAGAAGCTTTTGAGTAGAAAAAGAAACAACAACAAAACATGCATTAAAGTTTAATGCCTTTTCCCAAGTAGGAAAAGTGACTACCAAGCCTGGTGGAGATGAACATCATCTTTAAAAAAAAGTGTTTTTCTCTTACTAAAAAAGAAATACATCCTTATTGAAGAAAATCTGAAAACTATAGAAAAGCATGTAAAAAGTTGGAAAATCATTTGTAAATCTAACACAGAGGAATAACCACTCTCAAATTTTTTCTGTACTTCATTTAGTCATTTAATAATTCTTATGTATAATATTCTGTTTTTGTATATGTTTCAGGCTATACGGAGTTTTGTACACTGTTTTTTTCTCTACCTAATATTATGTGTTGAACATTTCTCATGTCATTCTGTATGCTTTGAAATAAAAATTTTCAATAGTTAAACCTTCTTTCCACCCAATTGCTGCACCAAATTTAATTAAGCATTTTATTACTCTTGAATATTTTAGTCATTTATCCTCCTTTCTATCAAAAGTGATTCTTCTATACATGTCTTAATCCACTCTCTGTATTAATGATTTTTACTCTAAGATAATTAGAAATAGGATTGAAGCTTGTGGGATAGAAAGGCAGGGGCAATTTTAATTATGTTGATAAATGTTGGAAAAAGTCTTCTCCATAAAATTTGTGTTGATTTTCACTTCCATATGCAGTTAGTGGGCTGTACCTCTATAAGTACTGATTACTATATGTTCTCTTTTCCCCAGCTGGACCTGTGAGAATACAATCTCTTTGCTATTTTAGCTTGAATTAAAATTAACTCCACTAGTAGTGATTATGCACATTTTTTTCAAGTGGTTTTGGTCAATTGTTTTTCTCATAATTGATTACTCATTTGCCTGCTGATTCATCTTCAGTGGAGGTATTAGTTTTTATTTTATTGCTTGCTAGACACTTTCAATACAAAAATATGAACCCATTTTTTCTCGTGGTTTACAAACATTTTCCAAGGTAGTATTTTTCTTTAAATTTTATTTTATAGTGAACAGATATCGCATTTTTTTACTTTATGTCTCTTCTATTAAAGAAAGAAATCACTAAAAGAAAAATCTTTCTATACCTCAACACTTTTGTGGGAAATGATATACAGTTATACTACCGCTGCAAACTCACCTGTCACCTAACCTCTCAAATGTAAATGCTATTAAAGCCTATATTCTGGTGTATCTATTTCAGAGGTTTCTTATATAAGCATTTAATAAAATTTTAATATGACATCTTTGTTGTTATTTTGTTTAGCTTTTGCATTAGTAATATTACCAGAAAAGCATACAGAGACTCTCAAGTTGACTACTTGGAAAGACAGCTTTCATTTAAATAAAAACGTTTGGTCTTGTTAAAAAACAATAGAATACACATGAAATAATTTTCATAAAATTTAAATCAACACAACTATATTAAACAATTACATATGAGTCTCAGTATAAATCCTTTACTTTTAGATTTAAAATTTAATAAATAAGAACTGGTATGAGACATTAGTTAAATTTAGAGCAGGGGTTTTTAACATGAAAACCATGGTCCCCAAACTGGTTGTGCTCAACTGCATTGAGATCTCCTAGGGAGATTTTCAAAAGAGATCTAACAGGGTATTCTATAATGTTCATAAATATTTGTGCTAAGTTGAGGCATTGACAGAAGTAGTAACTATTGTTGCTAAAGTTATTTTTTACTTCAAATTTTTCTGAATTTCATTTTTATATTTAATTACATATATAAGAAGTATAAGATATGAAGGCAAGATTTAACTTATATTTATATTATATATTATGAATATTTTAACACATACCTGCATATTTAGCCACTTTTGCCAACAGTTTATTTTGAAAATTATTTTCTCAACTTTCTGCACTACAGAAAAAACTGCTGTTCCAAAATAGAAAGCTTCCATCATTCATCTGTTTAAAACTTTCCATTCTCTTTCTTTTTCAAACCGTAGAGTTCGAAAATGACTCCATGAAGTCATTTGACTTCATAAACATATGGCTCTGTTTTGTGTGAAACAAAAAAACAACAATAATAAATCAAGAAAAAGATAATACACTTGATTTTTTTTAATGGTTATATACTATAAACTCAGAAAAAATTGGCCTCTGGTTTGGGCCCACTTATTCTCATTTTCAGTCCCTTGATTATTGTTTTTCTTTCCTCTAGACCTCCCTGCAGGCCATTTACTTTTCGTGGAATAATTTTTATCTCCCATCCTCTTCCCACCTAATTAACACCAGTTTATCCCTCAGTATCAGCTTAAACACTAATTTCTTCTGGAAACATTTTACCATATTTGTGATTTGTGCTAAGATACATCTTTATTGTACCTAAAACCTTTAACTATGCAGTTGTGTTTTTGCTTTATTTGATTTTTCTTCTATCTTATTCATTTATTTTTCCGTCTTGTCCTAATTTTAACTAAAACTTGAGCTTTTTTAGGGCCTGTTCATAACAACCCCATCTTTTCCTACCCAGTTCAGAGTTAACTGACAAATTGGAGGCAAGGAAGTTCACATCAAAATGTCAACAATTTTATGATATACATCTGGCTTTAGATCTTCAGTCAAAAGGGCTTGTTCATATTTTATCCTCAATTTAGGCAGGCTTGCTCATCTGTTCTCTAGATAGATGAATTCAAGCCTCTTTGGGAGGGGTTGGACACTGACCATGCCAGTGTGGACAGATCAGAATGCATGGTCTGTTTAGACAGAGAGATTGATTAGTATGAGCATTCAGGGCTCAATGTGTAACTCACGCACAACTGAGACCCAAAACTGAAGCTTTTCCTGTTCAGAGGAATGAGAATCAGGACAGAAACTTAGGAATGCTGGTCTAACTTGAAATAAGATGAAGTGGAGAATAATTGTACCTGTCCGCCAAATCTTCTCTCTTCCTTTCCAGAAAATTATTGCTGTTTGTTCTTTCTCATCATACAATGTTTTCTTTTACAATATGCAGATTGTGACAACCTCTCCTGAACTTTCTTCCCCTCACCTTTTTTCTTTTCTTTCTACTGTTCTTTCTCCTTCTCTTCTTTCTTCTGGATTTTGTTCTTTTATGATCCCAAAACTCCCAGCTTTAACAGCACCCAGAGTTCTTATCACTACCCTGGGTTGCAGTACTTTACCCATGGGAGCTATACTTAGTAAAAAACTCCTCCATATACACAATTCTTCCCCCACAGCATCTGCAGTACCACTTTGCACCCTTAACCTCATGTACATTTGCTTACAAATCCCTTTGCCACATTGTTATCTGGAATTTAAGGTGTGTTGGGTGCATGAAGATGGAATTGGTAGGGGAATGAAATCTGTGCCTTGATCACCTAACATAAAAGTACCCAGTGGATAGATAGATATGCACAATTGTCCAATTTCTACAGATATTTATTGCTCCAAAGGAATCAAGGAATCCATCCTTGCGCAATCTTGTTCATTTTCCAAATTTTCTGTAAAACTGCCTTGGTAATAGCTTTAAATTATTTTGAAAGACATGCTATGTCTATGGCATTTTTCAATTCAAGAGAAAGTAAATATGTCATTCATTGATACTGAGAGAGAGAACTCAGGGAAAGAGTAAGGTAAGATTCCAGTTATGTTTTTGGTTTATAGCACCAGTTGAGTAAAACACAAGACAAAACTGTTAGTAGGGGCTTGTGAAAGAGTCATGGAGAATGCTCACTGTACCTTGTGTCCTTGCATTTGTACTCTTTTGATTTGTTGTTCCATTTTATTTATCTCTGTACATCTACACATATGATCAGCCTGAAAAGTTTGGACACGTAGTTCTGGAGATTCTGCAGGAGCAAGATAACTTTCACTAACCTTGGTATCACCTTGTAGTTTCCTTCCACTTCCTTTCCTTTGAGAATATTATCTCATTGTTTGAAAGGAAATCTGGGTGTGAGTTCTTTGCACCTAATACCTTGGTTCTAGATCTAATCAAACTGCGCCAGGTTAACATGGGAGTGTTGGGCCCACTGAGCTCTGCCTTGGTCTCTAGGGTGGGAGATGGAATTTGAAATGAGGTGTCTTCCACCATTTTTTCCAGTCTTCACCCTCCTCTCCTTTTCTTCCCTCTGCTCTTCACTCTCTCTCTCTGCCCATGAATACTGCATAGGGTTTTCATCCATCACCATCTATCTTATAATTATTTTTAAATTTCTCAATGATTCTGGCCTTCAGGTTCTAATTCAGTGGAATCTTAGTTCTTAGAGTTTTATATTTTTTCCCATGAAACCCACTTTTGAGTTTGTAATGGGGAAGATGACATAAATTAATTGAAGATTGTTACTTAGGTTTCTCAAATAAATCTTATCTATTTCATTTTATTTCTCCATATTTTTAATTTTATGTTCTAGTTTTACTTTGTTGCTGTGGTTGTCTCCTATACCCCGTTCCTAAAGCATAGGTCTATGAACATATTGTATTTACATTTTAATCGTAATGTTCTGAGATTCATCCAGGCTTGCTCTTTCTGTAGCTCATATTCTTCATCTATTAAATGGGGATAATTATAGCTACACCATAGTTTGGAAGTAAAATTTCAACAACATAGTATATATGCATCATTATTATAATACCTGACAAAATATATATGTTTAAAAATGGCAGTTTAGGAAAAGTAATTTCTTCATATGTTTGCTGGTGTTTTGATGTGGTTTAAATGAGAATACCTGATGAACAAAGTTTACCAAATTCAGAAACATGATTCCAATAAATAGCAACTTTACTAATTATAAGTTTGTAATTTACATCCATAGATGCACTTTTATAATGTTAGTATTTTTTTAAACACAGATTTTTATTCCAAACGTGTGAAGATTATATTGCGAAAAAATACATGGCGCGTTTATTATATTCCACAATCATTTGACTATATGTAACATGAGATTAAAATATCTTCTTCATATTAGCAGATAAGAATATAATCTTAATCAATATAATTAATATCTCTACCTACTTATCTATTTGTATCCCTTTCCTGACGGCATTCTATCACTCAATTTCCTCTTGGTTTATGTTCTCATTCTTTCTCATTTTTCATTCAGTCTTCCTATTTCTGAATACCACATTTATCATTCCACTTCATTTCTGTTTTTTCTGTTCTTTTCATGAATGTAAATAACGTACTCCTTTCTCCATTTTCCCTGATCACTCAGTATCTCCCTCTATACTAAAGTCAAGTAAAGCAGTCAAGCCCAGGTATCCTTGATTCTCAAAGTACACAGATTTCCTCCAAGTCTCCTTTCCTCTACTCACAGATCCTTTCCTAAAACAGCTGTCAATCCACCATTATTGGATCCCAAATGGTATCCATTCTGTCTTTCAAAATTCTGCTCCATATTAACTCCAAGTAGCACTTGCCAGATTATGACGAACTCCAGTAATCATATTTACTCCTTCCAGTAATCACATTTATTCCTTTGTATGTACACTTGCACATTCTTGGGAATCCAAATAATTACCTAGGTAGCAGAATGCCAGAGATAAATGAGAAGACAATAATTTTTTTCTAAGTTATACAAGTTTTACATAAATGTGGAATGAGAAGGATGACAGGACCTCTGGAATTCAGCGTGGATGTTCTTGGGAAGTGTTTCTTGCTTCCCTGTAACACATGGGAGGTTTTGCATATGTTCCTTCCCAAATCTTCTAGAGTTTCACTAGGCTGTCTGATTTTCTTGATTCTCTCGTATATATTCCCCACAGTGCTAGACCAAAGTGCATTAGTCCTCAAGAGTTTACTTGAAGAAGTTGGATATCCTAAATAACCCATTCTTTGCATCCATACCACAAGATATAACTAAAGTAAAACTAAGTGAGAAATATAATTATTTCCTATTTTATCTTTTTCTTTAAGTTGGAGAGCTCAGGTTAAAAGTTTTGTGATTATTTCATAATTTTTACTGCAGAATATTGACAGGTATTTTCTCCTGACCTTATGGTTGTTGAATTTTGCATTTACTCTCTTCCTCTATAACTTTTACTTTGATCTTTATTATAAATGAAGAATTCTATATCATAAACTTATCAAATATTCAAAATACTTTTCTCTTTAAAAAACAATCTGATCATTCCTTCACGGATCTGCTTGGTCTTCACTCCATAGACAATTGGGTTCAAGGTGGGAGGCAGCAACAGGTAGAGATTGGCTATAAAAATGTGGACATGGTGAGGTATAGTGCGTTCCCCAAAGCGACGAGTGAAGAAGTTGAAGAAGGCTGGGACATAGGTGATGACAATTGCACATATGTGTGACGTACAGGTGCTGAAGGCATTCTGGCGAGCATCTGCAGATGACAGATTGACTACAGCACGGATAATAGTCGTGTAAGACATGGAGATACAGAACATATCAAATCCTGCAATGAATATGACAGCTATGAGACCATAGATAACATTAATCTTGATGTTGCCACAGGATAATTTGGCCACAGACATATGATCACAATAGGTATGGTGGACAAGGTTGCCCCTGCAGTAGGGAAGATGCTTGAGCAGGAAAGTAAACGGGATCGTGAGCGACACACTTCGATTGAAGGTGGCAAGACTAATCTTGATAATTACAGTGTTGGTGAGGATGGTTTCATAGCGAAGAGGGTAGCAAATGGCCACATAGCGATCCAGAGCCATAAGCATGAGCACTCCAGACTCCATGGCCGTCAGCATGTGGATGAAAAACATCTGCACAAGGCAGGCATTAAAGTCGATCTCTTTGAGACTGAACCAAAAGATACATAACATATTGGGGACAAATGAAGTGCACCCACTAAAATCTGTAAGGGACAACAAGGCTAGGAAGTAATACATGGGCCGATGCAGGGTCTCCTCATGGCTGATGAGGTAAATAAGCCCACAGTTCCCGACAACAGCAATGATGTACATGACGGTGAATGGCAGGGAAATCCACATGTGTGTGGCTTCGAGCCCAGGAATCCCATTAAGAATGAAGTACCTTGGTGTCAGGCTGGAGCTGTTGGCTCCATGCATGATGGTCAATTGCAAAGCATGTTACTTTTTATACCAGTAAAGATGTCCTATACGAGAAGATAGTAGTGATATTATTTTCAGCTAGATAAAAAATATGAACAAGTATTTTGCACAATATAAATAATAATTTTAGGAGAAAAATCATCTTTTTTGTGCCAAAACTGTGTTCTTTGATCCTGCTTAGTGGTCCTGGGCCTGTTAGTAAATCACAAGAATGCAAATATAGTGTAAACATAGTAGCAAAGCCCTGGTCTTACATAGTAAAATTGCTGTAACCTCTGTATATGCCTGCTTACATTCCCAGACCAGTCACTCATGCTTATTCTTGCCCCCTTGACCAATTTCAAATTATGAACCCTATATAAATAACACTGATGCTCCTAACTCCTCACATATGTTCCTTTCTTCCAAGAAGTCCTTTCAGATGTCCACTAGATTATACTCAATTAAATTATGTGAGTACCTGCTTATTGCACACAGGTATTAGGGGCTAAACATGATCTATGTAAAAGTCTAAACCTGAAAATCTGGATTTTCCAAGTCAGAACCATCAGCACAGAAGATTTTACAGGCCAAAAAGTTATATAATAAGCTACAACTTACAAAACATGACCATGTGCATTTTGCATTATATCTCTAATTATTTCTTGCTAGTAAACATGAAAGTTTTAAGCATTTGCACTTAACCAATGACATTTCAAGCTTTAATTAATTCTCATAATTTTTATTGATTCTCTCAAATTTCTGTGTAGATAAGCATGGTATATAGCTGTGAATAATCACAATTTATATGTCTCCTTTTGTTATATTACTTTAAGTTCCTAAATAACTATAATATTTATTTTGGATAAGGTGGAATAACTTATTAATTATTTTTTGAAAACAGCTTTCCACTTATCTTCTATATTCTGGGACATGGATCTAGCCTGAAATCTTCCTGATGAAAATCATAAGACTCTAGATCTTTTTTATTTTTGAGAAATTTCTTCTCTATCTTGTAGTTATATATTTATTTTTATTTTTATTATTATTTATTTTATTTTATTTTTTATTTTTTAATTTATTTGTTTATCTTGTATTTTTAAAAGCTCTTTCTTAGTTCTTTTTCATTTGAGATTACCAACTTGAGTTATTTGTCTTCCCACAGCATTATATTTCTATATTTATTGTATTTTCAAAAATCGTTTAATATATTCTTCTGTTATATTTTAATCTGTTCCAGATGACAGTCTTTTCCAAAGTTCTCATTTTGATTGCTTTTAGTTTCTCTCTCTCCATTTATATTTTTTTGTGAGATTTAGCATAGGGTTTTCCGTATAAGTATTTTTTTAACCATTGTTTTTAACCAGTTGAAAACATTTCAAATGATGCTATATAAACAGTGTCAATATATAAAAAAGATAAAAGCAAACTTTTCTAGAAAATAGGAATAGATTAGACATGATGACTTTTTAAAACAATTTGCTCAACTGTAAATGCCTTTTAATGTTAAGAAGAGTAAACATGGAGAATTTCACCACAACTTGGAACACAATAAGCAAAATGTATAGTACTATCATAGTTATTGTTAGCATTACTACCATTATTATGCTTTATAAAATAAATGTAAGTAAAACCATTTTTAGCCATGCCTTAAACCTCCAATATCCTTCCTTACCTTTCACTCAGAACAAAAGCCAACACCCTTATATTTGTTTACAACATCCTACAATTAGGACACTTTTAAATCTCTGAATGTGTATCCCACTGCTCCAACTCTGAACCACCTAGTAGAGGATTCTCATACTCATGAAACGGGTGCAGAGTTCAGGGCATTTCCACTTGCCACTGTCAGTGCCTGTTTTATTATTCCCCGGATAATATCATGGCACAAACCTTCAATAGTTTCAGATCTCCACTGAGTGTCAAACCCAAAGTAAGCCCTTTCCTTACTTCTCAATTTAAAATTGCCACCCCAGACGACGGCTGATCTTGGTATAATATCTTCCTTCCAGCTTTCCCTTACTCCATGGCAATCAGTATTGTCCTTGGTCCCTCACTATAATGACGGATCTATATACACAGGGATGTCTGTCTATTTTGTTCACTGCTATAGCTCTTGTACATAAAATAGTAACTGGCACAAGAAAAAAGTTCTATAATGAATTAATGAATGAATTTCAAAAAATCCTTTTTGGTTCTTCTTCTTAAGGCATTTATGATTGTATATAAATACCTTAAATTAGTGTGCATATTGAAAAGTAAAGTGTATATGGAGGAAGGCAAATGAAATTGGAGATATTTATAATTGGGACTAGTACATGGAATGGATGTATGTAATTGCCTTTTGTATTATTTTGCACGCTCTAAGGTCATATATATGATGAAGAGAGCAAGTTATAGGAAAGTAGACTTGGGTTTAAGTAATGTTGTTCATTCATGCAGATAGAGACCTCTAGTAAGATAACAAGATTACTGTCATCAAATGTATTCAAGCAAAGGAGAAAGACGTGTCATGAATGTTGTTGTCAGGATGCTGGGCTGCACAGTCGTCACTGGAATTCTGTCTAAGTCTTGCACTAATTCATTTTCTTGGTAGAGGTCTTACCACTTCCTACAGAAGACTCCTCCATCTATGGATAGCAGAGAAGTTTTGATATTGTTATACAGAAATTTGCTTACCTATAACATTATCCCTTTGGTCCTGCTGAGATCAGTACCATGGAATCTCCTTCTTCCAGTGCCTAAACTACATTTAATTTTCCCCCACTTTTCCTTGTCCCTCTTCAAGGCAGTTTGCAAATCCGTTTGGTTTCAGAAGTCTAAAGAGTCAGATAATTCAATGTTTATTATTTCAACCACCCTCTGAGTCAAATCTCTCCCATTCAGTTGCAAATTTTCTGTGTATATTATATATTTTTGCTTCTGAATCACCCAAACTCAACCTGATGTCAGATGTTCTTAAATCCCCATTCATGACTGATATGGTTCAGAAAAATTGCACAGCATTGGTTTCGAATCCTATATAGTGACACTTAGTGGCTTCTCTGGGGATTTTCAAACACAAGGAGAAAATGTGTTTGGAGCTTCACAGATAGATGTCCCATAGATATCCTCTGAAGAGGGAGGAGGTAAATTTAGGTTTGTTGAAATTAGATCTATATTTAGAATATATCTGAACAAGGAAAAAACTCCTTAATAATTACCCTCAAATTTTAACAACTTTCCTCAGATGGGACTTATGAACCATCTTGTATCCATTACAGTATAAACCTGGAATTATACCTGACTTCCTAGAGTGCTTTAATTCCAGCCTCATAATTTTTATCATAGCTTTATCTATTTGGCTTGTATGGATCTAAAAGCTTCCTCAAAAATATTGAGTAAACAATTTCATAATCTTCCTTGCTAGAGACTCATCAAAATATATTTTATACAATAAAGCCTGGTTGTATGTTCATTTGAAACATTGCACTGTAAAATGCATCATTTCTTCATTCTTGATCCCCTCTACCATGGTAGAAACACAGAATTCTTTTAAGTTGTAATTCCATTTAGCAAAATTTGGTCAAATTTAAGGAAACATAAAACACTGGATTGAAATTCTCCCAGCAGTGAAGGGATTTTGGAGAAGGAAGCCAGAACATAATGACCACAATTTAATATCATCCTTTCGGTTTGTAGAAGTGAGTGCAGGCTATTGGAAGGTGAAAATAGTATGAAGAAATCTAGTGTAATGGTACATCTTTCTTCTAGAACAGCTAGCTACAATTGGCACAAACCTAGCAAATCTAGATTTTTCTTTTGTAGTGAACAAACCTACTCACCAAGGCACATAAAACAAAACAAACAAGCTCCATACTGCAGAGCTTCGGCCCAAAATGAGAATCTTCAATAATTAGAAATTTGGTGAGTTATAGCTTCATTCCAAAACAGACCATTACAATAATTGAAAAGCCTAGAGGCAAGACTTCTTGAAATATGTTGCTATAATATTAATATTATTAGGCATAATAACATTTAAATAAAATAAATAATAAATTATCAGATGACAGACATGCTCCAAGTCTTAAGCTCTTTTAGGGTTCCTCAAGTAGAAAAACTGTGAGTGAAAACACACTTGTTTAAAATCTTTTTAGTAGCTGTCTGTTTTCCTAATTAAAAACTATATTAATCAAACACGCATGCTTATAAATATTATGCAGATATTATATTATTACGATATAAATAATCATGGGTGTGAAAGGTTAACAAATTCTGCTTATCTATATGTGTTTATAATGTGTACATTATTTGGGAGTGTGTGACATACATGCCAAAACGTCTAGTAAAGACCATTTCTGGGGCTAGCCCCGTGGCCCAGTGTTAAGTTTGCACATTCCACTTCTGCAGCCAGGGGTTCACCTGTTCAGATTCTGGGCATGTACCTATGAACCAGTCATCAAGCCATGCTGTGGTGGCATCCCACATAGAAGAACTAGAATTACCTGAAACTAGGATATATAAGTATGTACTGGGACTTTGGGGAGAAAAAAAAATGGTGAAGATTGGCAACAGATGTTAGCTCAGGGCCAGTCTTAAAAAAAAAAAAAAAAAAAAAAAAAAGACCGTTCCTCTATGTTCATGGATGGGTTTATTGAAGGGAAGAAATGCACAAAAGTTCCAATTGATAAGAGGAAATTAGAAAGTTCTTTGCTTTTTCCTGCCATATAACTGAAAACAAGTTTAGTATTAGGTAAATGAGATAAAATGGATATGACAGGGCTCAGAAATTTATGTTAACATTACTTTCTTTGAGAAAGTCTCCCTGAGTCAAGCTTGGCCTCACTTACTGCCCAACACATGTCAAATTACCTAGAGAGTCTCTGGTAGCCAAAAGTTTCCTGATGAGATTCCTAAGACCATAACTTGAGGGATTGATACTAGGGTTCAGTATTAGAACATAACAGCAGGCAGAAAGCTGTTGCATAATAGTCAGTACAATGTAGTTGTGAACAACCGTCCTTGGTGAATAATAGACCTGAACTTGAGTCCTCCTATACCATTAAGCAGCTGCATGAATTGTGTTGTTTGTTATCATCTCCAGACTTCTATTGGTACTACATCATTTTAATCTCTATAAGATTGTAACAATAATATCTAGCTCAAAGCAATGTTTCAAGTTTTAAATGAGATAATTCATCTAAAGATGATCATATGGCTTGTCTCTTTTATTCTGTTAATATCAAAAACAACATTGATTGAGGTTTAAATGTTAATTTAACCTTGTGTTTCTGGGATCAACTCCAATTGGTTGTGAGTTATTGTCTTTTTTCATGTATTAATAGATTCAATTCTCAGTAATAATATTTTGTTTGAGAGTTTTTACATCTGCATTTATAAGATACATTGGCATGTAATTTTTCTTTCTTATATTGTCTTTGTAAGATTTTGGTATTGAGGTTGTGAAGATTCATTAAACAAGTTTGGAAGTGTTACATGTTTCTCTATTCCCTGAAAGAGTTTCTTTCATATTTGAATATTTTGAAAGACTGACCATTTCACCTGGGCTGAAAGATTTTTTTTATGGAAAGGATTAAATTATAGATTCTATTTCTCTAATAGATATAGTCTTCTTTAGATTTTTTTCTATCTTCTGTCAGTTTTGGCAACTGTATACTTCAAAGAATTTGTCTATTTCATCTACCTTGTCAAATTTATTGTGCATTTCTACTTTGTAAAAATGATGCTCTCAAAAATCGAAATGCAAATGTAGAATAAAAACACCTTATAGAGAGTCAGAGATAGAAAATCGTTACCCTCATAAGAATTCTCTTTATAAAATATAAACAAGCAATGCAAACATTTTAACTCACAATTTAAATAAAATATCAATATATGGAGAAAAATTAAACTAAATTTCTATCAAGGTAGTAACAAATGCAGAAAGCTTTTACAAAAGATCTTTTCCTGAAGAAGACATACTCTTTTCAGTCAGTTTCTTGGATGTAGACTCATACGAATCTAAAAATGAATCCTTTCTCTTCTTTTCCTTGTGACTTCATAATCACACAACCCTGTCTTTTGGTAAGAAATAATTACAACTTGAGTTCTTCCCCATGGTGAAATGACTTTTTAACCCTATTTGTTTTGTTAGCAGAGAAAATAACCCAGTGGTGATTTGTACATTATCAAATTGGTGAAGATGAAATGACGCTTCCAAGAATCTTCTTCTTCCATGTTTTTGGGTTAGTGTTGGCCAAAAAAGGAATTTTCATGAGATTTGGAAGGTAGAAGTGAAGCAGCAGCCATTGCTCTGTGAAGGTCGTCATGGATAAACGTGGTGAAAGACAGACAGAGGTGATGGTCAGTTCCTGCTTGTTTTTATGCCCAAAACAGCAGAATACACATTCTTTTCAAATGCATATGGTTCATAAAACAAGGGAGAATAAATTTAAAAGTGTAGAAATCATAGAGAATAGGTTCTTTAACTAAAAATAATTAAATTAGTAATCAATAACAATAAAGTACCAAATGCTTCTAAGATTTGTGAAATTAAACATCTGTATAAATATGGGTCAAAGAAAAACTCCTAAGGAAAACTAGCAAGCATACTTCAGCCTATCAAAATTTGAGGGAAACAGAAAAGCATTGCTTAGAGAGAAATTAGCAGATTTAAATACTTATTATAATATTTAAAATCAGTTGTCTGAAATTTTCCTTATAATTTAGAGAAAAAGAAGGTTGACTAAAACACAAAATAAGTGAAGCAAATAATAAGACTCAAACTAACTTTGTTTTTATTTAACAACCATAGACCATACGAAATTGAAAGTCTAAAAAATCAATGTGATTTATAGGCTTAGAATTGATAAAACAGGTATTCATTTAGTAAAACATTTGCAAGATCTTTACACTGCACTACAGAAAGTTACTAAGAGATGTAAAAGAATATCTAAAGAAATAAATTTAATATTTTCAAGGACTAGAAGACTTGAGGGTGTTAAAACACCCATTTTTCTCAAATTCATCTATAAGTTCAATGTCATCCTCATAAAAATCCAAGAAATACTGTTGTAGATATAACAAGTTCATCTAAAAGATCTATGGCAATGGAAAGGATGAAGAAAATATAAAGTAATCTTTAAGAAGAAGGAATAAACATAGAGGGCTTACACTAACTAATTTAAAGATGTATGAGGCAACAGTAATCATGGTACTGTAGTGATAATCTAAGGATAGAAATAAAAATAAATAAAATCGAAAAGAGAATCAAGAAATAGATTCATACGTATACGGTCAATCAATTTTCAACAAAGGGATCAAAATATATAATGGGATGAATAATTTTTCCAAGGGGTGCTGGTGTGTCCTTAGGGACAAAAGAATCATTGCCCTTACCTTACTGCATGCACAAAAATTACCTCAACATGGAGCACATAATTAAACTAGAAGCTAAAATTACAGAAGCTCTAGGCAAAGACTTGAGATGTCTTAATGAATTTGGGCTAGGCAATATTTCTTAACAAAGAAACAAAGTATAAAACATGAAAATTTGATAAGATGTACATCATCAAAATTAAAAACTCTTCTTTGAAAGACTCTATTAATAATATAAATATAAGAAGTCAATGCCACAACTAGAAGGACCTGCAACTAAGATATACAACTATGTGTCGGGGGGAGTTGGGGAGATAAAGCAGGAAAAAAAAAGGTCAAATTAGAACCTGAAAAAAAAACCTTGGAAAAAAATCCTAATAATGACGTTTATTCATAATACATATTAAATATTTTCAATTCAGTAATAATAACATAACTAGCCAAAATAAAATTAGCAGGCTATCATCATCATGAAAAATGAAAATATGAGGGTAGTAGAAAGGTCACTTTTTGCCAGGTTGAGATCACCAAGTCAATATGAAACCATCCAAATGAAAGCAGATATCTGGCTATAGGAAATATTTTTATGTGACTTTAATTCTTCTACCTATTTTGAAAGAGTGTCACTGCGCTCATGTAGACAGACCCTCTCTTTTGAAATTCCCTGTTCTTCAAAGCCTCTTTCCTCATAGGGGACTACCAAGTTCAATGCATTTAATCTTCATAGACCGATATTTCTCTCCTGAATGACAATCTACACAACCTTGTGTCATGGTGGCTGGGTCACTACGACTGAAGTTAATTTTTTTTTAGATTTTAGATCCCTGGCAAAACATGAGCCATGGTGATCAGTCTCTGTGCTAATTTATTTATCTTGGCCTTCAATTTCCAAAACCATTTGGTGTTTCTTCTTCTTTCCCAAGTTCGTATCTCCTACTTTCTTTCTCAAGTTTGTATTCCATATATCCAGCAATGCATACATGTGTTCAACAGAAAACTTGTAAAAGATGTACGTTGCAGTGTATTCACAATACCCAGAAGCCATGTCCATCACCATCAAACTGAATAAGTAAATACTTGTGGTCTATTTAAATATAATGTCAAGTGAAAGAGACAAAATAATATGTATTGTATAATTTCATTTACAGAAGGCTCATAAGCAGACAAAACTAACTACTAATTTATGGTGTTAGAAGTTAGGATGATGTTTAACTTTGAGAATGAGAGTCCAGGTAATGATTGTACAGGGCACGAGAGGAGCTTCAGAGGTGCTGTCAATGATTTAATTCTTGACCTGAATGATAATTACAGAGTGTGTCCACTTGGCAATATTTCATAAAGCTGTACACTTATGATGCATTAATTGCATGCATACTACACTTCAGTAAAATATTCATTTGAAATAATATGTCTTAAGCACACTCTATGACTTACCTAAACTGTGAAACATTTTCTTCTTTGACTTCTATGCTATCTGTCTATGGCTTACAAAGTGCATATACTTTCTTTTCTTTTAGAAGTATGTTACATTTAGTGTAAATAATATGTGCATTTGTGTAAATTATAATCAAACAACACAGACAAGATACTCATTTAAAAAATCAAAACCCAGGCCGGTCTGGTGGCGCAGTGGTGAAGTTTGCACCTTCCCCTTCGGCGGCCTGGGGTTCACCGGCCGGGATCCCGGATGTGGACATGGCACTGCTTGGCACGCCATGCTGTGGTAGGCGTCCCACATATAAAGCAGAGGAAGGTGGGCATGGATGTTAGCTCAGGGCCAGTCTTCCTCAGCAATAAGAGGAGGATTGGCAACAGTTACCTCAAGGCTAATCTTCCTCAAAAAAAAAAGAAAATCAAAACCTTCACCTTGAAAATCTCTTCCACTTACTTCCTTGACAGAAATAGCTTCTTAAAAATATTTTGTGGGGCCAGCCCCGTGGCTGAGTGGTTAAGTTCGCGTGCTCTGCTTCAGCAGCCTAGGGTTTCACTGGTTCCATTCCTGGGTGGGGACATGGCACGGCTAGTCAGGCCATGCTGAGGTGGCGTCCAACATGCCACAACTAGAAGCACCCACAACTAAAAAAAAATACATACAACTATGTACTGGGGGGATTTGGGGAGAAAAAGCAGAAAAAGTAAAAGAGTGGCAACAGTTTTTAGCTCAGGTGTCAATCTTTAAAAAAATTATATTTATATATATTTTGTGTGTATGTGTATGTTTTTTCTGTTCTTTATTGTGATTAATTGTTTTACTCCAAAGCATGTTTGAACTTTAACTGAATTACCAACTACTCTGTTACAGACAAGGATTTTAACTTAATTATAATATTTGTCACTTGCGTGTTTTTTTATATATGTGTGTGTGTAGTGTATATACACATATATATGTACGTATGTATGAATATATGTGTATATATTTGCATACACACATATATAAAAAGCACAAGCCATGTATTAAATATTACATATTATATTAAAATGTAATAATATTATAAATTAAACATACATATTAAACATTTGTTTGTGTGTGTAGTTTTCTTTTCTCCCTACCACTTCCAAACCCAGTGTTAATCAGTTATGTCATTAATTTTCTGTTCTTAAAATATTTACTACTTGTTATGATTCTGGAAATTTTCTAGGATTTATTTATAATTTGATTGTAGTAATTGAAAACTAATAAACATTCTTTGAGTTACTATAATTGTGTGAATATTGATATGAATATTGAGTATGGATATATATTCCTTTACAACCAAGTCAGGACTATATCTCCTTCTTTGTTGGTGTAACATCACCATCCTTATTATTTTTTCAGATGGATGTTTATAGCATCAATATTTTTCAGAGATATCAGATAACATAGACCATTCATAAAACAACGAAAGGATTTCTATGGAAAAGGACAAAGTTGACAATTAGAAAATAACAGAAAAAAAATGAATGATGTCAAAAATATCCAAGGAAAGGAAAATAAATTTGCAAAATCTTACAGAAAGGAAAGAAAAAGTCAAGACAATGTAGAACATGATAGAAAAGTAAAGAGATATAGAACTTCTTTCCCAGAGGGCAAAAGTCTGGATTTACTTTTAGGATTTACATTGAGAGAGAAAAGTGTTAAGGCAAAAGGAGAATTTATCCAAACAACTGTAAAATAATATTTCTTATAACAAAACTCAAAATTTGTATTTTAGGGAATATCAAGAAACTCCAAAATATCCATAAAAGTGTTTATAAAAGATTCAAACCTGGACACACTACAGTGAAATTAAAGAACATAAAGATAATGAAAAGACTCCCCAAATTTTCGAGTAGAAAACAAACATCACAATTTCAAAAATATCAATTCACATTTACAGAAATGAAAAGACTACCTAATAGCAAATATTGATGCTAAAAGATAATGAAGCAGTATTTTTACTTACGAAAAGAAATAATTATTAAACTACAATTCTGTACTCAACCCAATGGTCAAATATATGAACAGTAAAGTTATCTCGGATATGACAAAAATGAAGAGAGTATATCTGCATAACCAGTTTTCTTAGAAAGATCTGTGAAGATGCACTCCAGAAAAATGAGAGAATAAAGCAAAAATATGCTTATATATGAGATTCAAGAGTTAGTGGATTCAGTCTAGGAAAGGGAAAAAAGAATATCCACAGCTCAGGAAGAAGGAGATTGAAGATAGAGACAGTTTCTTATAGGCCAACTTTCAATTATTACAATTGTGTTCATCCGTTTTCTCTTTATTACCGTTACCAGAAACTCTTAAGATTATTGCCACAACCTCCCTTGAGGGTGGTTTAAGTAGATAAATTCCAAAGATCTTTGCAGCTCCTCTTGAGAGTGTATTCTGAGAAAGATTTCTATATACTTTCTTTCTTATGAATAATGCTGCAATGAACATGGGAGTGCAGATATCTCCTAAAGATCCCGATTTCAATTCTTTTGGACAAATACCAAGAAATGGGATTTCTGGATCATGTGTAGTTCTATTTAAAAATTTTTGAGGAACCTCTATGTTGTTTTTCATAGTTGCTGCAACTTTTTGTATTCCCATCAACAGCATACAAGTGTTCCAATTTCTCCACATTCTTGTCAACACTTGTTGTCTTGCTTTCTTTTTTTCAATAATAGCCATCCTGATAGATGTCAGGTGACATCTCATTATGGTTTGGTTTGCATTTGCTCATGATTAGTAATGTTGAATATCTTATCATATATCTGATGACCATTTGTACGCCATCTTTGTAAAATGTCTATAAAAGTCCTCAGCTAATTTTTTAATTGGCTTAGTTTTTTTGGCAATTGACTTGTAGGAGTTCCTTATATATTTTGGATATTAACCTTTATAAGATTATGGTTTGCAAATATCATCTCACATTCTGTAGCTTGCCTTTTCACTCTGTTGATTTCATCTTTCTCTCATTAAAACCATCTTATCTTATTTCTTCTGAGAATTTGTTGACATCCTTCATTCACTGCTAATCACTTCCCTTTACTACTCTTCTTAACTGTACTTTGTGGTTATGTGTCTTTTTGCAATTTGTTACTTTTTAATGCCAGAAGGAATACAGAACTCTCCTTTATTTTAACTCATAACTGTTTCTTTATTTCCATTTTCTCAATAGGCATTGTCTTGTATAAATAACTAATGAAAGTGATTTAAATAAATTCATTTAAATTATTGTGTAAGTCACTGAAGATTTATTTGTCCTTTTTTAAAAACTTATTTTTATGAGACACAAATGACACATAACATGCATATGTTTATGGAATACTATCTGTATTGATTTGAGGCATTCATATACTGCATTTTGATTACCACCATAGCTAACGTCTCTATTAAGTCACATAATTACCATTTCTTTTTATGGTGGGATCAATTAAGATCTAGTCTCTTTACAGCTTTTAAGTTTATAATATAGTATTGCTGTCTGTCTATAATAACTATGCTGTGCGTTAAATCTCAAGGATTTATTTATCTAATAGTTTCAAGTTTGTACCTCTAAAGAACATATGTCCAATTTCCCCACCCTGTGGTCTCTGGTAACCTTCATTCTTATATCACTTTTTATTAGTTTGGCTTTTTTATATTACAATATAAGAGATATCACACAGTATTTCTCTTTCCCTATCTGACCTATTTCACATAACATAATATCCTCAGGGTCCATCTTCATTGTCACAAAGGGCAAGAGTTCCTTCTTTCTCACGGCCGAATAATATTCCATTGTATGTAAATGTAAAAAGAAGCATCAGTGAAGGAAATATGCAGCCTGCAAACTATGGTCCTGACTTTTTTCATTACATATAACTGCAAATAATGATATACAAAATCTTAATAGTAGTCATTTTTTAGTGTCAGAAGTTTGTGTTATTTAAAAAATGTTTTTATTGCTACATTTTTCTTTTTAAATTAATGAGAATAATCTTTTAGAATTCAGATTAAACAAAAAAACCACATTATAAAATCACACACACGTGTACATTTTGTTTGAATTTTAATTGCCTTAGTTAAGAATTTCCAACTTCTAACACTAATGGTGGGCTACCTGTACTATGAGAATTACTTCCTGGACTGCCCTAGTTTGTGGACCAGCTATGGTTGGGAGTGTTATTTTTTTCTGAATATATGAAGCTTTGCATTATGTTTTCACTTAGGGCTCTGTGGTCTCTCGGGGTGCTTAAGCCCTGTTTCACAGTGAGACTTGGGTGTCCTGAGAATATGAGATTATGCCTGTTTCCTGAGGGAAGTCAGCTAAACTAAGCACTTCTGATCTAAGATCTATAAGATGAAACCAGGGTGCTGCCATCATATACATTCCTGGATCTTCTCCCTGGCATGAGCAACTTACACATCCCTTCTTGTCTGGAGCTGCGTTTTGGGTAAGATAATGCCTTCCAACTATTTCAGTCCTGGGCTTATTTTATGACAAAGCCTAGTCTTGTTACAGTCTGCCTGTGTCACAGAAATCAACACAAATCATCACAGAAATCAAGGGCCTTGCTGTACAGATGGTGTTGTCGGTGATTTGTTATTCTGGGAAGAACTAAGAACATGGTCATTCCACATTCAAAGCAGAGATGGTACTAGGAAGGGATACGTGCTCTTATTTGGGCAAGAGAGAAGCTGGATGCTCTCAAAACCTCCTTTAGAGTATAGAGAATTCTTCTCTTTATATTTATTCATTTTTATAAATATGTGGTATAATGACAGAGACAGAGAATTAGATAATAATAACCCTATGATGCCTTAGATCAAGGAAAGATAAACAGATAGATCCTTTTCCACAGAAGTCACTAGCTTACCCTTCTGCACCCCCTTTCCTTTCTTCAGTTCAGTCTGACAACTTGCAGTCTGCCAATCTAACTCCAATTCACTTCTTTTTTAATCTAGGTGCTGTCCTCATTCAAATAGGGGTCAAATAGGTGAAATATTCAGTCTGTATATTAAACCAGCTCACAGGTGAGTAAAGGAATAGGATAAATATACAAATAGTTCTCACACAGTTCCCCAGGCTATCATCATCATGAAAAATGGAGAAAATATGAGAGTAGCAGAAAGGGAGAAAGGTAACTTTCAAGTAGAGGACTTGGTTTGACTTAAGAGAGAAGAGGATGTGTTTCATCAGCATTTCGCATAGAGAGCACATAATTAGGTATCTTTCCGCAAGCTATTTAACATATTGAATCTTGGTTAGATAAAATGGCTATGATGATATTGAATTGGTAGACTCATTATAGGAATGTAATGAAATTCATTCATTAATTTAAATAACAAATAGGTAAATATATTTAAATAAGTAAATATAGACAATCAAATAGTACTCCCGCTGTTTTTTCTGAAGGGATGTGGATAAATATTTGTGTTGGCATGCAAATTGGCTTTTTGTACACAAGATGAACCTAAAATAACCGGACAAGAGGCAGAGAAAGGCCTTATGCTAAGTGCAGAAAGGTTTGTTGCCTGGCACATAGTGGATACTTAATGGAATTTAAAAAAATCTATCAAGTGAAATCATTTAATGTAATTTACATTTTTGAAATATTCGGTCTCAGTTATGACATTATGTGTCACTAAGAAATTGGATTTGACGTTTCAGGAAAAACACTTAAGAATAACGCTAGCAAAAAAAGCTGAAATAGTCTCAGAGAATCTACAACTCTCTTTTCTTGATCCAGTTTTTTCCTGACATTCCTCTTTAGAGGATCAGGGAGAAGCTTCTTCAGGTGGCTGATATAATTTTATTCTATGTCCCAGATCCTAAATTCCTCTAAACAAATGCTACCCTAGGCCATCTCTAGAGAAGCATAGCATGGAAGTGAGAAAGATGAGAAAAAGGAAGCCTCCTTTGCCTTCCTAAACTCTGAGCAGTACCTAATTCATCCTGACTTTTCTGGAGGTGAAGTTAAGTGATAATCTAAAGGAGACTGTTTTTTGTTTCAAAGAGTCAGAGGCAAATGGATGCTCCAGGCGCTTTGTGTCAAATGGCTGCCCAACGTGGGATGAGGAAACAGCAGAAGCTGCAATGATAGCATCAATCAGAGTACTTTCCATCGGATCCTGGAGGCTTAGACACCTGGATCAGGTAATGGGACCTGCTGACATCAAGAAGGGAAGAGAAGTTATGATTGACATGAAGAGGTATGGTGCAGCACATCTTGATGTGGTACGCCTTTTGTAGTGCATTGTGTTGCTCTGTCTCTTTCACTGATAAAGGCTGATGCAAGATGGAAGCAAGATCTTGAGGTGCACTTTTCTTCTTGTGCTTTTGTTATATTGTACTTCTAATTCACTCTGATATTCTGTTTACTTTTTACTTTCCCAGAAATACAGGCAAAAATAGGGAAGTGGAGGGAGTTTCAGGGTAAGTCTGAATGCGACTTGTAACCAAATTACCCTCCCCTTTGAAAGAGAAAGTAGAATCATCCCACACAATCCTCTTGCTCTTTACTGGGAAGATGGCTAGAGTGCTGAGCAAGCAGAAATTATAAGAAGCAGGAAGTGCAGAGGTCCCAAGTTAAAAACGTGAAGCGTTGTATTCCTCCAGAGAAAACAAGCAAACACAGAAAAGAATAAATGAGAAATAAATCACTGATCCACTGTTAGTAAGCCTTTATAAAGGAATTGATTTACTGGAACAGATATGAAGTTTGAACTAGAAAAACCTTGATTTCACTGGAAATTAATCACTAATAGTTTTGGGCAAGCAAAGTAAACATCCTGTACCTGGCTCAGGGAATTTAGTGACAATAGCTTACCCTGGACATTGGAATACACAATCCTCTGTAAAAGAAGTGGCATTCTATCTCAGGGTTCAAAGAAGGCTTTTCAAGGTAAATATATGACAGAGAGATTTTCAAATATGGGAAAGAAATTAAGCAAAGTCAACATAGGCTTGAAGTATATGTAGTATTTCAGGCTTGGCAAGTAGTCTAGCAACGTTTAATCATGAAATGCTAGTATACAGTGGTCATATAATTTATCGCCCAAACCAAGATACTTTTGGAGGCTTAGGGAATGGGAGAAAAGAAAAGAGAAAAGAGAAGATAAGACCTAAGTTTTACCTTATTGAAAGCCATGCCAATAAAATTGAGTCCTACCCTCAAATTGAGGAAAAGGCATTGAATATTCTTGAGCAGTATATTACAATGTCTTCAAAATTATGCTATTGGGCAATTTGGTTTGAAAAATACAAAGGACAAAGCAAACCTGTAGGTGATGTAACTAGATGGTCTTTAAAAGACAGTAACAAGGATGATTAATAAAAAAGGCCTGACATTAGAAATATTTCCGGGTTAAAAATAGAAATTTTTCTTGTCTGAAGATAGAGTAAATAGATATGCTGAGGTGACCTGGATAGAGTAAGAGAACCAAGACATTTTGTGCTATAAAGGAATTATACCCAATATGAGGTAGAGGAATACCTGAGAAGATGACAAAGATGTGGGTAGATCATGTGGTAGATGATGACAGCATTCTCCAAAAGACAGAACTCAGAAATGGAGTTTATTCTGGCATGGGATAGAAGTTGAAGTGATGACTTTAGTCTTGGACATGGTGACTTTAAACTGTCCATGGAAATTTAAAATGAAAACATCCAGGATGCATTTAGAAGGAGGACTCAGCAATTTTGACATAGCTTTCTTGTAAAATTATCTGAAAATTAACATCATGTTGCCTCTACTTCAGGTCATGAGAGTGGAAATATTTCCAGGAGAAAGAATAAAGGGAGACTACAGAGAATATGGTCCACAAAAATTATGTAAAAACAGAAGACATGAAAAGAAAAATAGATGACGTCAATGACATTGGTTTATTACAGGTTATGTGAGAAAGGGAGATTTCTTATTTTTCTCTTTCAGGGACAATCACAATAGTTAGACCTTCATGACCACTATCATTGAATCTCATATCCATGTGGCATCCCCACTTGCATTTCAAATTAGTATATACAATCTACCAGGATACTAACTTAGGAGTTAAATAAACTTCTGATTATTTTTCAGAACTGTTCATTATCATTAGCCTTGTATTATAGATAAGCAACTGAGGCTTTGAGTGTCAAGTAAATCAAACCAAGTCATATAACTGGTATGAAAATAATTGAAATTTGAATAAGATCTTATTTGGTATGCATTACCATAATCTCCCTGTTACGTATTACCACTTGAAATTAACGTTATTAACAAATTCCAGGCCATCCTTCATGAAATTATAACTTGCTGTCATAAGCTATATACTCTGTCAAATCAGGATGCAGATAACAGAGATTGCATGAATGTTAGAGTCATATATGAATATCCTTTCTGTCCCTGAATCTAGTTTTGTGACATTCAACATTATTTGATCTCTCTATGTATTAATTTCTTATATTTGATGATAACAAGCATTACAACTTTGTAACTATGGCTTTAAGAACTACGTTTAGACTGTTCATAAAGCTTTTAAAATATTACAGGTAATATAGTATTACTCAATGAATTATTTATTTTCATAGGCAATTTTAGGCAAAATTGTTGGGACTAATATAAATTTAATTTTATTGCAAGTGTAAAATTGAATTTTCAAGGAAGATCTGAATTAAATTTCTATTTCTTAATTCCTTCTTCTTAGGAGAGAGACATCCAGAAAAATAGATTCCCTCTATTGAATTAGTTATGCTGGTTTCAAATAATTCATATGTGACCCCCCAATTTTTTATTCTTAATGGAATTCCTGGTCTGGAAAGAGTACATGTATGGATCTCCCTCCCATTCTGCACAATGTATATCATCTCCCTTGTGGGAAACCTTGGCCTTGTGTACCTCATTCATCGTGAAGAGTCCTTACATCGTCCAATGTATTTCTTTCTGGCCATGCTCTCCCTCATTGACCTCTTTACCTGCACCACTACTCTACCCAATGCACTCTGCATCTTCTGGTTCAATCTCAAAGAAATTAACTTCAATGTTTGCTTAGTCCAGATGTTCTTTGTCCATGGGTTCACGGGTGTGGAGTCTGGTGTGCTCATGCTCATGGCTCTGGACCGCTATGTGGCCATTTGTTACCCATTGCGTTATGCTGCAATACTCACTAACCCTATCATTGCCAAAGCTGGGCTTGCCACCTTCCTGAGAGGTATGTTGCTCATGATCCCTTTCCCAATCTTGGCCAAGCATTTGCCCTTCTGCCAAAGCAATATTATCTCCCATACATATTGTGACCACATGTCAGTGGTGAAGTTATCCTGTGCCAGCATCAAGGTCAATGTCATCTATGGTCTGATGGTTGCCCTCCTGCTTGGAGTGTTTGACATCTGCTGTATATCCATATCTTACACTATGATCCTTCAGGCAGTGGTCAGCCTCTCATCAGCAGATGCTCGGCAGAAGGCCTTTAGCACCTGCACTGCCCATAGATCTGCTATCATCATCACCTATGTTCCAGCACTATTTACTTTCTTTACCCATCGTTTTGGGGGACACACCATTCCCCCTTCTCTTCACATCATTGTGGCTAATCTTTATCTTCTTCTTCCTCCAACCTTGAATCCCATTGTCTATGGGATAAAGACAAAACAGATCAGAGACAGTGTCATAAATCTCTTGCATGGTGGGAAAGGTGCAAGTGTTCAGGACAACTGAAATTAGATAGAAGGAAGATGAACGCAAAACATAAAGAAGAAATTCATATGTGACAGCATACTTTCACTCAGGTACGGTATCATACATTTTCCATGATCTACACCAGACTATATGTTCTGAAACTATAGTTGGGAGATTTAGAACTAATTCTGGATTTATATCCCAGTGACTTTCTCTTACTTTTTCTTCATCATCAGTTTTAATCAGGTCATTGATATCAACTCACTGCAACTTTCCTCTAGTGTATGCAAGTAAAATGTGTTCTCAACCCTGTGAGAGAGTCATTATGTGTCTTGTCTATGTTTGTAATCTTCCCTGTAGATAAGAAATAAAATGGTTTTTCAGGACACTTTCCTGCCTGGGTAGTCTTTGAAGCTAAAATTCAGTTTATCAGTTATGCTGATAGTATGTATACAGGTAAAAACAGCAGTCATGGATTTTAAAAGAAGAGTGTGTAGTAAACATCATATTGGAAAAAGCTGTGCAGACCAATTTTCTCAAGTAATAAAGAATACATATAATATACTGGTTAGCCCTCCAAAATAATAAATGCAATACACAACTCAAAATACCTATGCTGTTTCTAAAAATCAAATCATTTTTCCTCACTTATTCACTAATACCAGATATTTTCTCCACTGAGTAAAATCGCTTCCTAAGAATAGTCATGGATACTACATAAGTAATTCTCACAACTACCAAATGTGTGAAAATGTCTTGGATATGGTCTCTCTATATAATCTCTCTGCTCAATAATCTCCCTTTCCTGGCTCATTGATCATCAATGATCTATCTCCAGTTTCCTCCAGTATTATCTCTGGAACAACTAACAGAACACTTGAAGTGTGGTCCATGGACCTGTGAGGGCCTCAAGATCATTTCAGGAAATCTGTGATGTCACAAACAAGTTTCATAGTAATATTAAGGCATTACTTTCCTTTTTCAGTTTCATTCTCTTACTAACATACCAAGGAGTTTCCCAGAGTCCGCATGATGGGTGATTATTATTGTAAAATAAACTATGTCAAGATTTGGAAGATCTGCATAACTCAATGAACCAATATTTCTAAACGACAAATGTCTGATGTTACAAAATGATAAATGTTTAAGAACTAACTCGAGTACAAGATAGTGGAATGGGTTTTAATGTAACAGAGTACCAAAAGTCCATTGATATGGTTTCAGATTCTACATAGCAACCAACCTTTAGGAAACTATTTGTTGTCAATTTTGGCTGTAGTATCAAAGAAGAATATCCACAATTAACTGAAAAAGTTATGAAAGACTCAACTCCTCCCGCCTTGCAACTATATATCTATCTGAGGTCATATTTTCTTCATAAATGTTAAACAAAACAATTCATTTCAGAAGGTTGCACTCAGAAGCAGATATGAGAATCTAGACATTGTCTATTGTCAGGCATTAAAATACTTGTAAAATATAAATTAATATGACTTTATTCTATTTTTGTTTTTAAAATATAATAATTTTTCACAAAAACTTGTGTTTTATGGTAACAGTAGATTTATTACTGCTATTTTAAAATTAATTAATAAACAAAATTTCTGATTTAATTTTGAACAAAGTTAATGTTTCTAGACATGAACCACATAAGGTGAAGCTCTTTAGGGTTTTGGTAAAGTTTAATGGCTTCAATTGAATAGAAGACCAACAATTTTGAGAATTACTTATCAACTATTTCTGTGAGGTCTTTCTTCTATTCCTCTTCTTTAAATTGAGGTATAACTTATATAGAGTACAGTGCACAAATCTTAAGTATACCTATGTTACTAGCACTTAGACCCAATTATAGAACCTTCTAACATCCCACTGATTTTCCCAGGGCCCCCAAAGACAACCACAATTTTGGCTTTGGTATCATAGATTTCTTTGTGCTTGTTTTTATACTTTACTTCACAGAGATAACAGAGGATGTACTCTTTTATGCCTAGCATTTCTCACTCAACTGTAAGTTTGTGAGATTCATCCATACTGCTTTGCATAGCAGCACTTTATTCTTTTTCAATGCTGTGGAGTATTACATTGTTTAAGTTATATAATAAATAAAAGTATAGTAAATAAATATAAGTAATATATATTTTATTAAAATTTATATATGTAAATGTTATTTATATATAAATATATATATATGAAGATTCTTTCATTGTTTCATTGATGGACATTGTTTTCAATTAGGGGGTATTATTAACAATACCTTGGACATTCATGTACATGTCCTTTGGTGGATATCAGTACTAATCTTTTTTCAAGTAATTTTATTTGGATTATAATGGTTTATAACATATAATTTCGGGTGTACATAACTGTTTATCAGTTTCTGAATACACTTCATCATGCTCACCCCAGTAGTGTAATTTTTACCCATTGCTATACATATGTGACCTTTACCCCCTTCCCCTGTGATAACCACTAATCTGTTCTCTTTATCCATGTGTTGGTTATCTTCCACACATGAATGAAATCACACGGTATTTGTCTTTCTCTGTCTGGCTTATATCGCTTAACATCATACCCTCAAGGTCCATCCATGTTGTTGCAAATGGGATAAATTTGTCTTTTTTATGATTGAGTAGTATTCCATTGTATACATATACTACATTTTCTTTATCCATTCATCTGAAGAAGAGCACTTCGGTGGCTGCCACATTTTGGCTATTATGAATAATGCAACAATGAACATAGAGGTTCATAAATCTCTTTGAACCACTGATTTCAAGTTCTTTGGATAAATACCCAATACTGGGATATCTGGGTCATACAGTATGTCTATTTTTAATTATTTGAGAAATCTCCATACTATTTTCCCACGTGGCTGCACCAGTTTACATTCCCACCAGCAGTGTATTAGTGTTCCCTTTTCTCCACATCCTCTCCAAAATATATTGCTTTTTGTCTTGGTTATTATAGCCCTTCTGACCAGCGTAAGGTGATATCTCATTGCAGTTTTGACTTGCAAATCCGTAATAATTAGCGATGTTGAGCATCATTTCATGTGTCTGTTGGCCATCTGTATATCTTCCTCGGAAAAAAAATGTTTGTTCATATCCTCTGCCCATTTTTTGAAAGGGTTGCTTTTGTTTTTTTGTTGTTGAGTTGTATGAGTTCTTTATATATCTTGGAGATCAACCAAGTGTCTAATAAATGATTTTTAAATATTTTCTCCCTGTTGGTGGGTTGTCTTTCCATTTTGTTCATGGTTTCCTTTGCTTTGCAGAAGCTTTTTAGTCTGATTCAGTTCAATTTTTCACTTTTTCTTTTGTTTCCCTTGCCCAAGTAGACACGGTATTCAAAAAGATGTTGCTAAGACAAATGTCAGAGAGTGTACTGCCTATAGTTTGTTCTAGGAATTTTGTGGTTTCAGGTGTTACATTCAAATCTTTAATCATTTAGAGTCAATTTTTGTGTATGGTGCAAGACAATGGTCTACTTTCATTCTTTTGCATGTGGCTGTCCAATTGTCCCAACACGATTTATTGAAGAGATTTTCCTTTTCCCATTGTATGTTATTGGCTCCTTTGTCAAACATTAACTGCCCATAGATGTGTGGTTTTATTTCTGGGCTTTCAGTTCTGATCCATTGATCTCTTTATCTGTTTTTGTGCCAGTAACATGGTGTTTTGATTACTATAGCTTTATAGTATCCTTTGAAGTCAGGGATTGTGATGCCTCCAGCTTTGTTCTTTTTTCTCAAGATTGCTTTGGCTATTAAGGGTCTTTTGTTATTCCATATAAATTTTTGGATTCTTTATTCTATTTCTGTGAATAATGTCATTGTGATTCTAACTGAGATTGCATTGAATTTGTAGATTGCTTTAGGTAGTATGGACATTTTACTTATGTTTATTCTTCTGACTCATGAACATGGAATATCTTTCCATTTCTTTATGTCTTCTTCAATTTCTTTCAACAATGTTTTCTAATTTTCAGTGTACAAGTCTTTCATCTCTTTGGTTAAGTTTATTCCTAGGTATTTTATTCTTTTTGTTGTGATTGTAAATTGGATTGTATTCTTGATTGCTCTTTCTGTGAATTCATTGTTAACGTGTAGGAATGCAGCTGATTTTTTAAAATAGATTTTGCACCCTGAAACTTTGCTGTAATTGTTGATTATTTCTAGAAGTTTTCTGGTGGATTCTTTAGGGCTTTCTATATATATATAGAATCATGTCATCGGAAAATAGTAAAAGTTTGACTTCGTCCTTTACTACTTGGATTCCTTTTATTTCTTTTTCTTGGCTAATTGCTCTAACCAAAACCTCCAGTACTGTGTTGAATAGGAGTGGCTAGAGTGTACACCCTTGTCTTGTTCCTTTACTTAGAGGGATGGCTTTCAGTTTTTTACCGTTAAGTAGTACGTTGACTGTGGGTTTGTCATATATGGTCTTTATTTTGTTGAGGTAATTTCCTTCTATACCCATCTTATTGAGAGTTTTTATCATAAATGGATGTTAGATCTTGTCAAATGCTTTCTCTGCATCTATTGAAATGATCAGGTGATTCTTATTCCTCATTTTCTTAATGTAGTTTGTTGATTGACTGATTTTCAGATGTTGAACCATCCATGTGGAGCTGGAATAAATCCCACTTGATCTTCACTTATGGTCCTTTTAATGTATTGCTGTATTTGGTTTGCCAATATTTTGTTGATGACTTTTGCATCTATGTTCATCAGCAGTATTGGCCTGGGGTTTTCCTTCTTTGTTTTGCACTGGTCTGGTTTTGGTATCAGGGTAATTTTGGCCTCTTAGAATGTGTTAGGAAGAGTACCATGTTCCTCAATTTTTTAGAATACTTTGAAAAAGAAAAGTATTAAATCTTCTTTCAATGTTTGGTAGAAGTCTCCAGATAAGCCATGTGGTCCTGGACTTCTGTTTTTCAGAAGGTTTTTGATTACCTTTTCAATTTCTTTATTTGTACTTAGTCTATTCAGATTCTTTATTTCTACTTGGTTCAGATTTGGGGGGTTGTATGAGTCTAGGTATTCATCCATTTCTTCTAGGTAATCGAATTTGTGGAGATATACTTTTTCACAGCATTCTCTTATACTCCTTCTTATTTCTGCAGACTCTGTTGTAATTTCTACTCGTTCATTTCTAATTTTATTTATTTGTAGCCTTCTCTGTTTTTTCTTGGTGAGTCTGTCTAAAGGTTTCTCAATTTTGTTTATCTTCTCAAAGAACCAGCTCTTAGTTTCACTAATTATTTCTACTGTTTTTGTAGTGTGTATTCCATTTATTTCTGCTCTGATTTTTACAATTTCCCTCCTTCTGCTGACTTTGGGCTTTGTTTATTCTTCTTTTTCTAGCTCTTGTAAGTGCATTTTAAGAATACTTATTTGAGATTTTTCTTGCTTGTTGAGGTGGACCTCTATTGCTATTAATTTCCCTCTTATGACTGATTTTGCTGCATCCCATAAGAGTTGGTATGTTGTATTTTCATTCTCATTTGTCTCCAGGTATTTCTTAATTTCCCCTTTGATTTCTTCAATGATCCAATGATTCTCCAATATCATGTTGTTTAGTCTCCATATATTTCTGAATTTTCCAGTTTTTTCCTTGTGGTTGATTTCTAGCAACATAGTATTGTCATTGGAAAAGATGGTTGGGATGATTTAAATCTTCTCAAATTGATTGAGGCTTGACTTGTTTCCTGACATATTGTCTACCTTTGATAAAGATCCATGTGCACTCGAGGAGAATGTATATTCTGCTGTTTTGGGATGGAATGCTGTTTTGTGGATGGACCTCGAAGGTATTATGCTAAGCAAAATTAGAAATGATGAAATTTGGCCATTTGTAACAGCATAGTTGGACCTCTAGGGTATTATGCTAAGTGAAATAAGTCAGAGGGAGAAAGTCAAATACCATATGATCTCACTTGCAAGTAGAAGATAATAACAACAACAAGCAATCACATAGAGACAGCGATTGGATTTGTGGTTACCAGAGGGGAAGGGGGTAAAGAGAGGGTAAAAGGGATGATTAGGCACATGTGTGTGGTCATGGGTTATAATTAGTATTTGGGTGCTGGGCATGATGTAATCTACACATAAATTGAAATATAATGATGTACACCTGAAATTTATCTAATGTTATAAACCAATCTTACCACAATAATAATTAATAATTATGGTCTACTCGAATATAATGACAAGTGAAAGGAACAAAATATTTATTGTATGATTTCATTTATGTAAATCTCAGAAGCAGGCAAAAATAACTTACGGTGTTAGAAACGAGGATGATGTTAAATTTGAGAATCAGAGTCTAGGTAATGATTGGACAGGGAATGGAGGGTATTTTTGAGAAGCTGCCAATGATTTTGTTCGTGACCTGAATGGTAATTACAGGGTGCATCCACTTGGCGATATTCCATGAAGCTATACACTTATGACGTATGCTCTTGTTTGCATGCATATTAAGCTTTGGTAAAATATTTATTCAAAATAATACGTCTTGAGCACATTTTCAGATCTTTCTAAACTGTGAAACATTTTCTTCCTTGCCACTTATGTGATCTGTCTGTTTATGGCTTACAAAGTATATATACTTTCTTTCCTTTCAAAAGGGTGTTAAATTTGGTGTAAATAATATGTGTATTTGTACAAATTATAGTCGTGCAACATAAACAAGATAATCATGAGAAAAATAAAAGCCTCCATCTTGAAAATCTATTCCACCTGATTCCTTGTCAGAGAAAAAGCCTCTTAAAAATACTGTGTGTGTATGTGTATGTTCTCTTTCTTCTTTTGGTGATTACTTCCTTTACTCCAAGCTAGTTTGAATTTTAATTCAATTGCCAAGTACTCTGTTACAAACAATGAAGATTTTAACTCAATTACAATATCTGTTAACTGTGTGTTATTTATATATGTGTGTGCCATGTACACACGTGTATATGTATATATAAAAAAATATACATTTATATATGTATATATATAAATCACACACCCACACATTAAATATTATATAATATAAATATGCTGTAATATTAATATTATAAAATTAAACATATACATTAAATATGTGTGTGTGTAGTTTCTTTTTTTCCCTATGACTTACAAGCTCAATGTTAATCAGTTATATCTCTAATTTTCTGTTCTAACATCATTACTACTTGCTATGATTCTGGAAATCTTCCAAGATTTGTTTATAATTTGATTATAATAACTAAAAACTACTAAACAATATTTTAATTGCTGTAATTATATGAATATTGATATGCATATGGAGTATGAATGTATATTACTTTAAAGCCAAGTCAGGATTTGTATAATGTCACCATCCGTATTATTCTTCTAGAAGAATATCTCCAGCATCAATATTTTTCAGAGATATCTGCCAATATACTCCACTCTTAAAACAATGAAAGGATTTCTATGGAAAAGGAGCAAGCAGACATTTAGAAAATAACTTTTATGACAGAAAAGGGTGAATGATGGCAAAAATAACTGAGAAAAGGAAAATAAAATTGCAAAATCTCACAAAAAGGAAAGAAACATGCAATACAATGTAAAACATGAAGGACAAGTAAAGAGATATAGAATTCTGTCCAGGAGGGCAAAAGCTTAACTTTTAGGATTCACATTAAAAGATAAAGGTATTAAGGTGAGGGGAGAATTTATTCAAACAATTTTAAAATAATATTTCCTATAATGAAAATCGAAATTTGTATTTGAAAAAAACACCAAAATATCCAGAAAATTGTTGACAAAAGACTCAAACCTGGACACACTACTGTGAAATTGAAAAACATAAAGATAATGAAAAGACGCCCAGAGTTTTCAAGTGGAAAACAAACATTGAAATGTCAAAAATATCAGTTCACATTTACAGAATTGAAAAGGCTACCTACCAGCAAATATCGATGATGCAAGGCAAGGGAGCAGTTTTCTTACTTATGAAAAGATATAATTATATTAGACTAGAATTCTCTACTCACCCCAATAATCAAATGTGTGAACAGGAAATTTATCTTCGATATGACAAAAATGAATAATCAGTTTTCTTAGAAATTTATTTGAGGGGCCCACCCAGTGGTGCAGCAGTTAAGTTCGCATGTTGCGCTTCGGCAGCCAGGGGTTCGCCAGGCTTGATCCCTGGTGTGGACATGGCACTGCTTGGCACGCCATGCTGTGGTAGGCGTCCCACATACAAAGTAGAGGAAGATGGGCATGGATGTTAGCTCAGGGTCAGTCTTCCTCAGCAAAAAGAGAATGATGGGCAGCAGTTAGCTCAGGGCTAATCTTCCTCAAAAAAAAAAAAAAAAGAGAGAAATTTATTTGAGGATGCACTCCAGAAAAATGAGAGATTAAAGCAAAAATATGCTGATATATAGGATTCAAGAAGCAGTGGTTTCAGTCTAGGAAAGGAAAAAAAAAAAGAGTTCTCACAGCTCAAAACGGAGAATGTGAAGATAGAGACAATCCTTTAGACCAATTCTAAATTATTACAATTGTGTTCATTGAATTTCCCTTTATTACCATTACCAGAAATTCTTAAGATTATTGCTACAGCCTCTCTTGAGGGTAGTTAAGTAGATCAGTTCCAAAGATCCTTGCAGCTCCTCTTGAGAGTGTATTCTGCAAAGGATTTCTTACACTTTCTTTCTCATGTATAATGTTGTAATGAACATAGAAGTGCAGATATCTCGTAGAGATCCTGATTTCAATTCTTTTGGATGAATACCAAGAAGCGTAATTTCTGGATCATGTGTAGTGTTATTTAATATTTTTGAGGAACCTCCATATTCTTTTTCATAGTTGCTGCAACATTTTGCATTCCCAGCAAGAGTGTACAAGTATTCCAATTTCCCCACTTTCTCACCAACACTCGTCTTTTTTTTTTTTAATAACCATTCTGATAGATATCTGGTGATATCTCATTGTGGTTTTGATTTGCATTTCCCTCATGATTAATGATGTTGAGTATATTTTCGTGTACCTGTTGACCCTTTGTATGTCTTCTTAGGAAAAATGTCTGTACAGCCCTTATCCCATTTTTTAATTGGTTTATTAGGTTTTTTTTTTACAATTGAATTGTAGGAGTTCCTTATATATTTTGGGTATTAATCCTTTATAAGATGTATAGTTGATGAATATCTTCTCACATTCCACAGATTGCCTTTGCACTCTGTTGATTGCATCCTACTTTCATTAAAATGATCCCAGCTCATTTCTTCTGAGAATTTTTTGAAATCTTTCATCCACTGCTAATCAATCACTTCCCCTTACTATTTTTCTTAACTATACTTTGTTGTTACATGCCTTTTTGCATTTGTTACTTTTTAGTGCCAGAAAGAATATAGAACTCTCCTCTTTTTAACTCATAACCATATCTTTATTTCCATTTTATAAACAGGAATTGTCTTGTATAAACAACTAAGGAAAGTGAGTTGAATAAATTCATTTGAACTAATGTGTGAATCACTGAGAATTCATGTCTCCACTGCTTGGTATTTATCCAAAGAACATGAAAATATTGCTGCATAAAGATATTTTCACCTCTGTGTTCATTGCAGTATTATTCACAGTAGCCAAGACTTGGAAGCAACCTAAGTGCCCATGAAGGGACGAATGGATAAAGAAGATGTGGTGTATATACACACAATGGAATACTGCTCAGCCATAAAAAAAAGGATGAAATCTGGCCACTTGTGACAACATTGATGGAACTTGAGGCTATTATGCTAAGTGAAATAAGTCAGAGGAACAAAGCCAAATACCATATGATCTCACTCATAAATAAAAGATGAAAATAACAACAAACAAACACATAGAGATAGAGATTGGATTGGTGGTTACCAGAGGGGAAGGGGGGAGGAGGGAGGAGGATGAAAGCGGTGATTAGGCACATGTGTGTGGTCATCAGTTATTATTCAGTATTTGGGTGCTGGCTGTGATGTAATCTACACAGAAATCAAAATATTAGATGCGCACCTGAAATTTATATAATGTTATTAAACCAATGTTACCACAGTCAAAAGTAAAATGGAATAAAATATACTTTATGAGATATAATTATGTAACTTGTATAGGTTTAAAACATAACACATATATTGACTTGATACATTTATATATTGCAATATGATTACCACCATAGCATTAGTTAACTCCTCACATAATTATCATTTCTTTTTTGTGATGGGGACAATTAAGATCTAGTCTCTGAGCAACTTTGGAGTTTATCACAGAGCATTGTCGTCTGTGTATAATCACTATGCTGTGCGTTAGGTCTCCAGAACTGGTATCTACCACTTCCAAGTTTGCCCCTTTAAATAAAATATACCCAATTTTCTCCACCCCCAAGCTTCTGATAACCTCCATTCTACTCTCTGTTTTTATGAGTTTGGCTTTTTTGTGTTCCACATATGAGTGATACCATACAGTATTTTTCTTTCTCTATCTGACTTATCTTGCTTAGCATAATGCCCTCAAAATCCATCCACGTTGTCACAAATGGCAGGATCTCCTTCTTTTCCAAGGCTGAATAATATTCCATTGTGTCTATATGTAAATAGAAACTTTCAGTGATGAAATATGTAGCTTGCAAATTATGATTTTGATTTAAGAAGAAAACATTATATATACATAGAAATGAAGTCACATAGAATTCTAATAGCGAGCATTCTTTAGTGTCAGAAGTATTTTTATTTTAAAATGTTTTGATTTGTACACAATTCTCTTTTTAAATTAATGAGTGTAATATTTTAAAATTCAGAATAACAAACCGCTAAATACTTATTATAAAATGACGCACATGTATACATTTTGCTTTATTTTTAATTGCCTTAGTTAAGAATTTCCAACTTCTAACACTAATGGGGAGAAAAGTGTATCATGAGAATTACTTTCTGGACTGCTCTTGTTGGGGGGCCACCTATAGTTTGGAGTGTTACTTTTTCTGAATATATGAACTTTTGTGTTATGCTTTCCCTTAGGGCTCTGTAATCTCCAGGGGGGCCTAGGCTCTGTTTCACAGTGAGACTTGGGTGTCCTGAGAATATGAGACTATGCCTGTTGCCTGAAGAAAATAATCTAAACTAAGCACTTCTGATCTAAGGTCTATCAGATGAAACTAGAGTGCTGCCATCATATACATTCCTGGATCCTCTCCCTGACATGAGCAACTTATACATTTCTGCTTGTTTGGAGCTACATTGTCTGTAAGATAATGCCTTCCAGACATTTCAATCCTGGGTTTATTGTATGACAAAGCCTAGTCTTGTTCTAGTCTTCTTCATCACAGGGATCAACAATATTGCCCTACAGAAGATGTTGTTGGTGATTTCTTAGTCTGGGAAGAGTTATGAACATATTCATCCACATTCAAAGCAGAATTAGTACTAACAGGGATGTGTGCTCTTATGTGGGCAAGGAAGAAGTAAGATGCTCTCAAAATCTTCTGTAGAGTATACAGAATTATTAGTTTACATTTATTCATTGTTACAAATATGTGGTAAAATGACAGAGACAGAGAATTAGACAATAATAACCTTAAAATGCTTTAGATCAAGAGAAGATAAATAGATCCTTTTCCCTAGAAGTCACTAGCCCACCCATCCTCAACCCATTTCCTTTCTTCGATTCATTCACAAGACTTGAAGTCTGCCAATATAACTCCAATGTACTTTTTTCAAATCTGGGCACTGTCTTCATTCGTGGGCTCAGATAGGTGCCAGATTTGACTCGTACACTAAAACAGCTCACAGATCAGTAAAGTTATATGATAAATATACAAATAGTTCTCACACGGATCACCAGGTTATCATCATCATGAAAAATGGGGAAAATATGAGGGTAGCAGAAAGGGAAAATGGTGACTTTAAAGTAGAGAACTTGGTTCGGCTTAAGAGAGAAGAGGATGTGTTTCATCAGCATTTAGTGTAGAGAGCACAAAATTCTGTATCTTCTGGCAAACTATTGAACATTTTGAATCTTTGTTAGATAAAATGGCTATGACTATGTTGAATTCGTAGACTCATTATAGGAATACCATTCAAATCACCTATGAACTTAAATAACAAATAGGTAAATATATTTAATAGGTAGATATAGGCAACTAATAGTAGTGCTGCTGTTTTTTCTGTAGGTATGTGGATAAATATATGTTTGTTTGCATGTTGGCTGTCTATACACAAGATAAACCTAAAAGAACCAGAGTAGAGACAAAGAAAGGCTTTATGCTGAGTGCCACCATGGCACATGGTGGATACTTAATGGAATTTTTGAAAATCTAACCAATGAAATTGTTTACTTAATTTAGGGTCTTGAAATATTCAGTCTCAGATATAACGCTGTGTGTCACTAATAAATTGAATTTGACGTTTCAGGAAAAACATTCCAAAACATCAGTAACCAAAAATTCTTAAACAGTCTCAGAGAATCTAAAACTCTCCTTTCTGGATCCAGCTTTTTCCTGACCTTCCTGTCCAGGGGACCGGGGAGAGGATTCTTCAGATGCCTGATAAGATTTTATTCTGCGTCCTAGAACCTAAATTCCTCTAAACAAATGCTGCCCTAGGCCATCTCTAGAGAAACGTAGCATGGAAGTGAGAAAGACGTGAAAAAACAAGCCACCTTGGCCTTCCTAAGTCTTAAATTGTATCTGATTCATCCTGATGTTTCTGGGGGCTGGGATTAAGTGATAATCTAAAGGAACCTGCTTTCTGCTTTAAACAGTCAGAGGTAACAGTGAATACTCTAGGTACTTTGTGTCAAGTGGCAGGCCAGTGTGGGATGAGCAAACAGCAGAAGCTGCAGTGATAGCATCAATCACAGTACTTTCTATCAGATCCTGGAGGCTTAGACATTGTGCAACACATGTTGATGAGGTACACTTTTTGTAGTATGGTGTGCGTCTTTGTGTCTTTCATTGAACAAGGTCCAGTGCAAGACTGAAGGAAGACATTGAGGTGAACTTCTATTCCTGTGCTTTTGTCATGTTGTACTTCTAATAGTTTCCTATGTTCTGTCTCCTTTTTTACTTTCCAAGAATCACAGGCAAAAATAAGGAAGTGGAAGGAGGTTCACGGTAATTTTGAATGGTACTTGTAACCAAATTACCCTCGCCTTTGAAAGAGAAAGTATGAATCATCCCACATAGTCTTCTTGTTCTTTACTGGGAAGATGGCTAGAGTGCTGAGCAAGCAGAAATTATAAGAAGCAGGAGCTGCGCAGGTCCCAAGTTAAAAACAAGAAGCCTTGTATTCCTCCAGAGAAAACAAACATAGAAAAGACTAAGTGAGAAATAAACCACTGATCCACTAGTAGTAAGCCTTTATAAAGGAATTGGTTTAGTGGAACAGATATGAAGTTTGAGCAAGAAACAGCTGGATTTCAGTCTAAATTAATCACTAATAACTTTGAGCAAGAAAAGTAAACATCCTGTACCTGGCTCAGGGAATTTAGTGACAATAGCTTACCCTGGACATTGGAATGCACAATCCTCTGTAAAAGAAGTGACACTCTATCTCAGGGTTCAAAGAAGCCTTTTCAATGTCAATATATGACAGAGAGACTTCCAAATATTGGAAAGAAATTAAGCAAAGTCAGCATAGGCTTGAAGTATATGTAGTATTTCAGGCTTGGCAAGTAGTCTAGCAACGTTTAATCGTGAAATGCTAGGATACAGTGACCACATAATTTATCACCCAAACCAGGATGCTTTTGGAGGCTTAGGGAATGGGAGGAAAGAAAACAGAAAAAAGGACGTAAGGCCTATGTTTTACTTTATTGAAAGGGATGCCAAGAAAATTGAGTCCTATGCTCAAATTTAGGAAAAGACATTGAATATTCTTGAGCAGTGGATTAAAATGTCTTCAAAATTATGCTATTGGACAATTTTGATTGAAAATACAAAAGGAAAAGCAAGCATTTAGTGATGTAGTTAGGTGATATTTAAAAGACAGTAAGAGTGGTGATAAAAAAAGGCTGATATTAGAAATATTTCTGGATTAAAAATAGATGTTTCTTTTATCTGAGGATAGAGTAGCAATAATAGACACGCTGAGTTGACATGAAAAGAGTAAGAACCAAGACCTTTTGTGCTATAAACGAATTATACCCAAGATGAGGTAGAGGAATACCTGAGAAGATGACAAAGATGTGGATAGATGATATAAATGATGAAAGCGTTATCCGAAAGACAGAAATCAGAAATAGAGTTCATTTTGGCATGGGGTATAGGTTGAAGTGATGAATTTAGTCTTGAATATGGTGAATTAAAAGTGTCCATGGAAATAAACAGTATGCATTTAGAAGGAGAATTCTTTTTTTTTTTTTTTTTTTTGGTGAGGAAGATTGGCACCGAGCTAACATGTGTTACCAATCTTCCTATTTTTGTTTGAGGGAGGTTGTCCCTGAGCTAACATCTGTGCCAGTCTTCCTCTATTTTGTTTATAGGATGCCTCCTCAATATGGCTTGATGAGCAGTGTGTAGGTCAGTGCCTGGGATGCGAACTCACAAACCCCAGGCTGCTGAAGCAGAATGTGCGAACTTAACCACTATGCCACTGGACCTGTCCCAGAACTCAACTATTTTGACATAGCTTTCCTATAAAATTATCTGAAAATTATCTTCATGTTGGCTCTACTTGAGTTAATGAAAGTGGAAATATTTCCAAGAGGGAGAAAGTAGACAGAATTCAGAAAATATGGTTCTGAAGAATGGTGTAAAAATAGAAGACATAGAAAGGTAATAGATAATGACATTGGAGGATTACAGGCTATTTGAGAAAAGGAGATTTCTTATTTCTCTCTTTCACAGGACAATCAAGTTGAATTGACCTTCATGACGACTATCCTTGAATCTCATATCCATATAGCATCTACACTTGCATTTGAAATTACTATATTCAATCTAGTAGGATACAAACCAAAGAGTTAAATAAACTCATTTTTCAGAACTCTTTGAGGTAGGTATTATAATCCTTTCATTATGGATGAGCAACTGAGGCTTTGACAGTGAAGCAAACCTCACCAAGTCATAGAATTTGTTTGAAAAGGGCTGAGATTTGAGTGAGATTTTATTTGGTATACATAACCATAAGCTTACCATTATATATTGCCACTCAAAATTAATGTAACAAACAAATTCCAGGCCATCCTTCATGCAATTATACGTTGTTGTCATAAGCTATCTGCTTTGTCAAACCAGGCTGCAGAGCAAAGAGACTGCAGGAATATTGCAGTCATAAGTGAATGTCATTTCTATTCCTGAATCTAGTTTTGTGACATTCAACATTATTCGATCTCTGCCTTATTTTTCTCTTTTATTTGATGATAAAACCATTACAACTTTGTAATTATGCCTTTAAAAATTACATTTACACTGCTTACAAAACTTTTAAAATATTACCTGTAATATAGTATTATTCAATAAATTGTGTATTTTCGTAGTCACTATTATTCAAAATTGTTGGTACTATTATAAATTTAATTTTATTCCAAATTTAAATTTGCATTCTCAAGGATGGTGCAATACATTTCTATCTCTTCATTCATTCTCCTCAGGATAGAGACTTCTGGGAAAATAGAGTTCCTCTATTGAATTAGTTATGCTGGTTTCCAACAATTCATATGTGGCCCCTAAATCTTTTATTCTTAATGGAATTCCTGGTTTGGAAAGAGTACATGGATGGATCTCCATACCATTCTGCACAATGTATATCATCTCCTTTGTAGGAAACCTTGGCCTTGTGTACCTCATTCATCGTGAAGAGTCCTTACATCGTCCAATGTATTTCTTTCTGGCCATGCTCTCCCTCATTGACCTCTTTACCTGCACCACTACTCTACCCAATGCACTCTGCATCTTCTGGTTCAATCTCAAAGAAATTAACTTCAATGCTTGCTTAGTCCAGATGTTCTTTGTCCATGGGTTCACGGGTGTGGAGTCTGGTGTGCTCATGCTCATGGCTCTGGACCGCTATGTGGCCATTTGTTACCCATTGCGTTATGCTACAATACTCACTAACCCTATCATTGCCAAAGCTGGGCTTGCCACCTTCCTGAGAGGTATGTTGCTCATGATCCCTTTCCCAATCTTGGCCAAGCATTTGCCCTTCTGCCAAAGCAATATTATCTCCCATACATATTGTGACCACATGTCAGTGGTGAAGTTATCCTGTGCCAGCATCAAGGTCAATGTCATCTATGGTCTGATGGTTGCCCTCTTGATTGGAGTGATTGACATCTGCTGTATATCCATATCTTACACTATGATCCTTCAGGCAGTGGTTAGCCTCTCATCAGCAGATGCTCGGCAGAAGGCCTTTAGCACCTGCACTGCCCATATATCTGCCATCATCATCACTTATGTTCCAGCTTTCTTCACATTCTTTACCCATCGTTTTGGGGGACACACCATTCCCCCTCCTCTTCACATCATTGTGGCTAATCTTTATCTTCTTCTTCCCCCAACTCTGAACCCTATTGTTTATGGGGTAAAGACAAAACAGATCCGAGACAATGTCACAAAGCTCTTACAGGGTGAAAAATGTGCAAGTATTCAGCACAAAAATTAGACAGGAGAAAGATAAATGAAAAACAACAAGGAAGAAACTCATGTGTGACATCATATATTCATTTATGTATGGTATCATATATTTTATTTTTCATGACCTATCCCAGATTATGTTCTCTGCAACTACAGTGTGGAAATCTGTAGGTAATCTGGATTTATATCCCAGTGACTTTCTATTATTTTTTCTCCACCACCAGTTTTAATCAGGTCGTCGATACAGGCTCACTACAACTTTCCTCTAATGTATCCATGTAAGATAAGGATACGTTGTGAGACAGTCTTAACCTTGTGAGAGAGTCATTAAGTGTCTTGTCTATGTTAGTAGTCCTCCTTGCAGATAAGAAATAAAATGGCATTTCAGGATGTTTTCCAGCCTGGGCATCTTTGAAGCTAAATTCAGTTTATCAATTATGCAGATAATATATATATATATACAGGTAAAAATGGCAGTCATGGATTTTAAAAGAAAGGCATTTAGTAAACATATTGTAAAATGCTGTGTAGACCAATTTACTCAAGAAATAAAGAATACATATAATAAATAGATTATCCATCAAAAGTAATAAATGCAATTCATGACTCAAAACATCTATGGTGTTTCTGAATATCAATTTATTTTTCTGCAGTTATTCAGTGATATCAGTTTTTGTCTATGGAATAAGATTATTTATGAAGCTTAGCCATGGATACTACATAAACAATGTTCACAAATAACAGGTGTTTGAAAGTGTCTTGGATATAATTTCTCCACATAATCTCTCAGCTCAATAATCTCTATTTCCTGGCTCACTGATCATCAGTGATGTATCTCCCATTTCCTCCACTTTTACCTCTAGAACATCTAATGCAACACTTGTTGGATTGTTGTCCACAGACCCTTGTGGACCTCAAGACCATTTCAGGGAATTTGTGATGTCACAACAATTTTCATAGTGATATTTAGGCACTATTTTCCTTTTTCAGTTTCATTCTCTTACTAATATGCAGAGGAGTTTTCAAGAGTCCACATGATGTGTGATTATTATTGGGAAATAAACTATGTCAGCACTTGGAAGATGTGCATAACTCAATGAGCCAATATTTCCAAATGATAAACATTTGCTGTTACAGAATGATAAATGTGTAAAGATTAATTCCAAAGCAAGATAGACCAATGGGTTTTAATGCAACAGAATACCAAAAGTCCGTTGATATGGTTTCAGATTCTACATTGCAAGTAATCTTTAGTCAACTATTGTCAATTTCGCATGTAGCATCAAAGGAGAATATCCATAGTTAACTAAAAAAGTTATTAAAAACTCAATTCCTCCCTCTTCCAGCTCTATATCTCTGTGAGGTCATATTTTCTTCATAAGTATTGTACAAAACACATATTTCAACAGGTTGCATGCAGAAGTGAATGTGAGCATCTAGCTGTAATCTAGTAAGTCAGACATTAAAATACTTACAAACAATTAAAATAATATGATTTTACATTATTTTTGGTTTTGAAATGCATAGTTATTTTCCATGGAAATACATTTTATAGTAACATAGTAGATTTATTATTGCTATTTTAAAATTAATTAACACAATATTTCTGTTTTAATTTTCAACACTGTTAATATTTAATTTTCAACACTATTAACCACATAAGCAAAAGCTCTTTAGGGTTTCAGTAACTTTTAATGGGGTCAATTGAATAATAAGATCAATAATTTTTGAGAATTGCTCATCAACCATTTCTGTGAGGTCTTCCTTTCATTCCTCTTCTTTAGCTTGAGGTATAACTTGCATAGAGTACAGTGCACAAGTCTTAAGTATGCCTAACTCACCAGCACCCATACTCAAGTATAGAATCTTTCCAGCATTGTAACGGTTTTCACATCAACCCCAAAGACAACCACAGTCTTGACCTCAGCATCATGGATTTCCTTCTATTTTGTTTTTTTCAACTTTATTTCATGGAAATAACACGACATGCACCCTTTTATGTCTAGCATCTCTCACGCAACAGTAAGTTTGTGAGACTCATCCATTTGCTTTGTACAGCAGTACTTCATTATTATTCGTTGCTGTGTAGTATTATAATTTTTTATATATAAAATACTAAATAAATATAAATAGTATATATTTTTATTAATTTTTATATATGTAAATGTTCTTTATCTCTTTCTGTCTCATTCTCTCTCTCTCTCTCTGTCTCTCTCTTTCTCTTCATTCTTTCATTCTGTCATTGATAGAAATTGTTTTCAATTTGGGGACATTACCGACTATCTTGAATAGTCTTTACATATGCTTCTGTGGATATAAGTGCTCTTTTCTTCTTTTGGGCATATATCCAGAAGTGTAATTTATGTAAAAACTGAGATAGTTTTTTCTGAATTTCTTTGAATTTTATAAAATTGACATTTTTGAAGGTTTTTTTAGTAGAGTGACTCTCATCTTAGATTGTCTAAAGATTCCTCATGGTTAGATTCAGATTATACATTTTTGGAATATATATCACATTTTTAGTCCTCAGTGCATCACACTAAAGGCATATGATATCAGTTTATTCCATTATTGGTAATGTAAACATTGATATTTGCTTAAGGTTGTCAATGCCTTCCAGACAAACACATTAGAAACACACTTGCAGTCCAACTAAGTTGGATTTAATACTTGCTGCGACACTCAGAAAACTGTGTGAAACTGTGAGACATCTCAGCAAAAGGATTTTAAAAGGGGCAGTTTTTTTAATTCTTAGAAAATGGAGCAAGGCAGAAATTGAATAATGACATTCTGTGGAGTTGAGAGACTCTCCTTCAGTATGTGGCAGATACTTGAAGTAGAGGAATCACACGGTCTTCTGTCTTTGATAACTAAACCACAGCATTCAGAAGCCAAAGGGTAGAAATAGAAGTAGCCTTAATTGTTATTACGCCTAGTAGCCCACGTTTTTCTTTCTCTCACTTTAACCTCTACTGGTAATAGGTTCTAATTTTCAAGAGTAGGGGCCTCTTCTACCAGAGGACACAGTACCTGAAACTATAGCTACTATTTGGTAAGTGTGGCTCACCATGCCTATAGAGTAGGAAATAGAGAAAGCAGACTGCTGGAAGAAATACTTGACCTAGATTCATCATGAGGAAATATGATTGCTTCTACCTAATGGTGGTGGGAAGATAATGTATGGAAGCAAGGAGAGTTCAATGAGAGACCTCTTGGTGCTTCCAATATCTGGTGACTATCAATGGGCAGATATAGCTTAAAAATACTAAAAATGGCATAAAAACCTAGCATCTTAGTCCCCTCACGGATAAACTTGTAGGATATTTGCCAGTGCAAAAGCCTAAACTAACTGACCTTCCAGCCATAGGTGAGGGAAATCTAGAATAGAATGTATAATAGGGACATGATGGTTATCATTTATGGCTTCAGGATCAACTACAGCAGTGGGTTTGTATTTTCTCCCATTTACTCTCCAGTTGCAAATTGACTTGCTTTTTAAAGAAACTTTGGCTACTAACTTTAAAAAGCCATGAAGGGGCCTGCCCCGTGGCCGAGTGGTTAAGTTCTTGCGCTCCGCTGTGGCGGTCCAGGGTTCGGATCCTGGGCGCAGACATGGCACTGCTCATCAGGTCACGTTGAGGCGGCGTCCCACATGCCACAACTAGAAGGACTCACAACTAAGATATACAACTATGTATGGGGGGGTTTGGGGAGTTAAAGCAGAAAAAAAAAAGCCATGAAAAACTAGGGTTAATATAATGTGGGACCCAATAGTGTTGGAGGTTGCAAGTGGTCAAATATACTAGATGCTGTTGCTACTCCCCCCATATTCACTTGGCACTCACTGTCCCTACAGTGTCTGAGTGCAAGCTATGACTCTGCTTGAGAGCTTTCTTCAGATATCAAGCAGGGAAATCCAGACGTAACCAGGAATTAAGTCACCTAAATCCCATTATTGGGACATGGAGGGCAAATACTCAAATTTTCTCACCTTATTGTTGGAAAATGATAATATGTGTCTCATAACATTATCCAAAAAACCCCCAGTGGTACTGAGCCCATTTACCCACAGCCAATAACCTTCTTACTTACATGCCTTGTGTTGACTTCCTTTTCTTCCCTGTCTTACATCCCTTCACATCAATATTTCCCAGTATCATCTTCAAAATAAAACATTTAAGTCAAATTCTTACCTCAGGTCTGTTTCTGGGAGAACTCCTTGATAACGTCTCTTCTAAATCTGACTATTGTCTGAGAAACCACTTACCCAAAGAGAGATGTTCAGTATTTAATTTATTTATAGTATGTACTAATACTAACCAGTTGGATAAAACAGAACATTATTATCCGCAATTTTAGGATGAAGTTCAAAGAGATTTAACAACTATTTTAGAATCATACAGATAATAAGAGGCCAATTTAGGGCTTGAAACCTGGTCTGTCTGATCCCAGAGCCAAAGTTTCTAACTAGTGCACTCTTTCTTTTATCTTAAACAACTACTGGCTATGAAGGAGAAAAATGAAACAAGTTATATTACTCAAATATTAAATGGAAAAGATTGACTCAATTATTTACTTTCCTCTAAATTGCTGCTAAGAAAAGATTACAAAAGAAACCACAAAGCACACAACAGTCATACAGTAATTTCAGGAATTATGGATAATAGCATTTATTGCAGTATAAGAATTAACAAAGGTTTATGTATAGACTGTTCAATTAATAACAAGGTGGCACTTATATAAAGTTCAAAAAGTATTCAATGTGGATAGAAGCCAAGAGACTGGTCGCAATTAGGTTAATAACTGCAAGGGCACATAGGTGGAGCAATTCCGATGTTGTGAAAATACATTTCTTGTCCTGATTTGTGTTCTCCTCACGATAATTCATAGAGTTGTGTAGTCATGACTCATGTTGTCTTCTGTGTGTTTGTTATACCTCAATTAAGATATTACTTAAAAATAAATTAACAATCTTTGAGTTTTTAAGTTAATTTAATATTTGTGTCTCAAAAATTTTAGCAGATTGCAACAATGGGCTAGGTAATGCACTAATCATGACAAATTTATAGTGAAAACATATTCTATTAGCCAAAAATATATGCATATTGAGAAGGTGCTTGGCATTATATAATGTGCTAACTTTACATCTGTGAAGGTTTTATAGTCTCTTTCAAGGGAAAGTTTAAATCTAGAGGTGAAGAGAGTCATGATAAGATACTTAACTTACAGTTTTTTTGTTTTTGTTTTTGCTTTTTGACTGTCACACATCTGCCTTTATTGTGAGCAGCAGGGGGATCACTTCCAGCAATAGTAAAAAAAAATAATTTACAAAAGCAGGGATTCAGTGAAGCTGCCTGGTTGGAACCCTTGGGTGCTCATACGTAGATGCCGACCCAGAGCAGCAAGAAGAGGGCTCCAAAGTCCGTGAAAAGCAAGGCCACCAAAGAGATGAGGAGCTCTTTATGGATATCCTGAATGTACTTGGTGGAGCTGACCTCATAAACGAACAACCAGGTGGTGAAGAACATGCCAATGGCCAACAACTCCATGGTCAGATGGAGGAAGACAGCCAGGTTCCCTGGGCAGGTATATCTGCTCATGGCCTCAAGCTCCATTTTGCTGGGCTCAGGGTATCCGCTGCTCTGCCCTTAACATACAGTTTTTTCAATGTAATTTTAGAGGCGTATCTCAGTTTGTGCGTTGGTGCAGGTGAGCTTTTATCTCTATCTAGTGCTAGTAAGATCTATAATTCAACGTTACTATTGCCAGATTTATGGGTCAACTATCAAGAAGAAACACCGGTTGATCCCTAGCCTGTTGTTAATGAATGAACTCAAACCCTTAACAAGAGCTCAAATAAAATGAACAGTGTTAATAAAATACTTGCCTGAAGAGAATAAGATGTGCTTTATTTTACACTTGGATTAGAAAAATAAGCTATATCATATCAGACACACAGTATTTAAGCTTCATAAATTGATTTTATTGTTACAATGTAAATTATTCCTTTGTTTTGTATTGGAGGATCCAGTGTAAGAAGCGTTTTTTCTTCTTTTTTGTTATCCACGACCCTGAGATCCCAGGAAGTTAAAACACAATGTACTAATAGCAACCCATGGCCTTGATTTACATGGTACTGACTCTTATTCTTCGTAGTCCATGTCACTTACAGAAGTAGGACACAGTTACAAAGCTCTATATGAATCAGACAGGATCTAGAGGTGGACTTGCACTTTCTCCAGGTGATTCCATGAGGCTCAATAAATCTCTAGATACAGTCCTGCAAGTGTCAAAATTCTTCCATACTAGTAGGACCCTCTGGAGAAGCTACATATCTAAAACCTCATAGCCAACTAGATACCATGGTACTTGTGATATAAATTAGAACTCAATGACTGTTAAATTTAAGATGAAGAAAATCTACTTCTTCAGTCAAAAGTATTCATTTATGGGGCCAGCTCCATGGCATAGTGGTTAAGTTCAGCGTGCTCCACTTCAGTGGCCTGCGTTTATGGGTTTGGATCCCAGACATGGATCTATACCACTCATCAAGCTATGCTATAGTGGTCAACCATATACAAAATAGAGGAAGACTGACACAGATGTTAGCTCAGGGCTAATTTTCTTCAAGCAAAAAAAGAGGAAGATTTGTGATAGATGTTATCTCAGGGCAAATCTTCCCGAGCAAAAAAAAAAAAAGTATTCCTTTAGAACTTACAATATCTGTCTGGCATTATGCTAACACGCTACTGATAGACAGATGAATAAGTCGTTAATCTCTTCATGGGATACTTGGTTCAGAGATCCACGTGTGTGTAACAGGCACATATGCTATGACACAACTGCTATATTATGAGAATTAAACAAGCTTCTCTGATAATGCAAATGAGATCTTTTGACTTAGCTTAGGGCAAGCCTGTACCTATCATTTAATTAGTTGATTGACAAAAAATATGAATTATCCCTTAATTAATAACATGTTAGAATAGATGTACCCCAAATTCCTACTAGTATTGATAAGCAAGAATATATAAAATAGTCCAGGTAGATGTGACAGTGCTATAGGATTAACTGAAGGAAAACCAATTCTGGCATTCATCTATATATTAACAACTTTTACCTAAGGGGGAAAGAACAATAGAGAACTTTATACCAGGACCACAATGCAATCAATGTTGTATCCTCATAAAATGACTTTTACTGAATCTTTGTTTTTTGTTATTTTCTTGGTCTTATGAGGTACACTATACGAAACAAGAAACATCAATTATTTTTATTACAGAGATGCTATTTGGAATGCCATAAATTATAACAATGTGTTATATTCATTAGGACTCATGCAAACTAATATATCTCCTATCTCAGTATCAGAAATGTGTGGTCTCCCCAAAACAACTGGCTTTCATTAAGCATTTATAAAACTTAAAATTTAGAATTCTTTCTTTTTGTGGTCAAAATGATTGAAGGAAAATTTGAAATCCTAAGTGTGGCAATTTTTAAGAAGCATGGTGTCAATTTCTGTTTGTGAGTATTGTAATTAGATTATATTTTCTTGTTCATATTTTGCATAGGACTTATTTCCATCAATATCTATTTTTACCCTATTTTACCACCAGCATTTTTGCATCTGGGTCAATTCAACAGTTAAATGAGTGAAGGGTTAATAAATAAACAATGAGCAGGAAATATAAAATGAATTTGAGTTGACTCTGAGATGACTTAGAGAAACCAAATGAGGTTTGATTGAACTTGGAGGATGACTTAAAGTAAGGAAGTCTTGAAAAAAATGATCAGTCTAGGATAGAAGCATAAAAGGCTTAAAGAAGGACAAAAAAAAAATGATCCTGAACATGATTGCCGTCTTTTGGTTATAATTATGGAGAATTTTTTAAGAAGAATGTAAAATAGATGTTGACAATATGAAAAACAGTCCTGATAACTTTTTCAGTCATGGTGTACCCTATGTATTTCATACACAGTGAAATCATGAGAGTGTGTCCCCACCCCAATATAAATTACATTGAATGTTTTGTCTGTTTTACTTTCTCAGGGCCCATTGTCCCCAGTAACGTTCCTCCTCTTTCTGAAAAATGCCCTTTTATTCCTTCTCAATTTATCACCATGGAACCTGTGATAATCACCTTAGAATACACAAGCCCCAAACTAGTTTAATAGTTCTAGAAGCTCTGAATTCAAAATATGAAGGTGCTCTGATCATATATAATTTTCAAAGTTTTACCAAGTTATATAGATATCTATTTATGTTGATATTCTTAAAGTTTTTCATTAGACATTCAGATTATAATATTTAATAGTCCATTAAAATTGTACTATTCTCATAATTTTTAATTCTTCTCTTCCTGGTATCCGAAGGACATTATTTGGTTCACTTATTGAGTGATGCATGAAAGATATGGCACTTGGACAGTGAGTAATTATTCCATAAATGATTTCCCCAACCAGACGTGGACAATGAGAATGGTTCACTGGGCATTTGTAATAGGAAAAAATATTCCAAATGATTCTGAAATGTCTTGGTCTAATGAATATGATTAATTTTGATAATCAATATTATCTTAGTTGTGAACTGAGAAATAGAGAAAGACATTATGAAGCAAGGAAAAAGGGTGCAGGAGATGCATATAAAGAAGATGTGAAAAGAGAGAGGTCTGAGAAACTACAGGTAGCATATTTCACATGCATTTCCCTTTAATTCCTTCAGACAATAAGCTTCATAATGTTGCTCTTTTTTATTAAGATTTTTGCTTTCAACCCAAACACTTCAAATATGTGTCACTTTTTCTTTGAGTTTCAATTGTTGCCACTGATTCCTTATAATAACTGAAAAGATACAAAGTGCCCCTTTTTCTTAGTTCTAGTGTCATTAAGGACACATTGGATATTGTATTCAGTAGATATCTTGAGAAATTAGAAAAGTGAGCATCATCTCTCCGTTAGCTGCTCTTATTTCAGAGTGAGAATGTTATATAAGCCCTGTATGAGCTCCTTGTTCTTGAGTGCATACACCATGGAGTTGAGGGCAGGAGGAATGACATTGGGTAGTACATTGAGTAGAACTGGGATGAAGGGAACTGTCAATGCTCTACTGTGGGTGATGGAAATGACAATGATGACTGTGTAGAAGAAAAGGATTAGGATGAGGTGGGAAGTGCAGGAACTTAGGGCCTTGGATGCAGCTTCTGCTGAGTTCAGCTTTAGCACAGAGTGAAATATCAAAGCATATGACAAAACAGTCAAACCCAAGTCACTCCCCATGAGTCTTCAGGCCAGATGGAGCTTTTAGATGCTGTGGATTGTCCTGTCGTCACAGAATAGGCTAGTGACTCCAAGAATAGAGCACAGACAGTGCTCAGTTTGGTTCCAGGAGCAGTAATGTTTCTGAGCAGCCAACATAGGCACTGGCATGGTAGACAGACTGTTCCTGAGTGCCATGAACACAGCTGCTTTGACCACAAATGATTCAGTAATTATTGTTGAGTAGTGTAGGTGTTAGAAAATGGCTACGTATCTATCTATAGCCATACAGACAAAAATTCCTGACTCCATGGCCACAAAACAAGGTATGACCTACATCTGAGCAAAGTACTCTGGGAGGCTGATGATCTGAGCATTAAACCATAAGATGGCCCAAATTTTGGACATGATGGTGGTAGCCAGGCCCATGTCCACCACAACCAGGATGCCCAAGAAACAGTACATAGGCTGGTGCAGGGTTGCCTCTTGATTGATGATGATCAGGATAAGCATGTTAGCACTGACAGCTAAGAGGTAGAGCAGAGCCAGGGCCAGGGAGAGCCAGTGCTGCCAGCTGTGAATGCCTAGGAATCCCTCAGAAGGAATTCAAAGACCTGGAACTCAGAACTCTTGGAATCTCTGAAATCCTGGAACATCCTTTACTAAAAGGAAATGTATTCAAGGTTAAAATTTTCAATAATGTCTGGCAGTATTTGAATTAGAGTCACCCAGGTCATGATATTGAAGAGGAAGAATTCAACATCTTTAATTTTCTCATCCCACCACTAACGTTATTGGACATTTATAATGAACTACGAACCACGGTATCACATTCTGTGTGTTAATTAATCATCACAAAAACCTCATAAGGCAGGTCACAGTAATTCCAGCTTCACAAAAAATGAGAAATAGAACATTAGAACAAACTGGGACCTTTGTTATTATCTTCTATCTTGTGAATCATGAAAGCTGGACAAATGGAAAGCAATCTGATATCACAGCCTGGCCGCTGAAATTTTATTTTGCTAAAGGGTTAGTTTCTTTAGAGATCAAGTGATAGACACTGAGTAAAGGTTTTTACACATGGAAACATTTAGGCAACATAGTAGTTAATAGAATCTAAGAAAAAAATTCATTTTTCGAAATGTGCTTGAGAATTTGTGAAATACTCATGAATATTATTTAATTTTTATTAAATTCTATGAGATAATTTTGTGCACCTTTTTTTGGGTGAGGAAACCGAGGTTCAAAAACGTTAATGAGAGCTCAGCCTGGTGGTGTATTGGTTAAGTTCAGCATGCTCTACTTCAGTGGATCAGGGTTTGTGGCTTTGGATCCCAAGTGTAGACATACACTGTTGATCAATCCATGTTGTGGTAGCAACCCACATAAAAAATAGAGGAAGTTTGCCACAGATGTTAGCTCAGGGTCAGTCTTCCTCAAGCAAAAAGAGGAGGATTAGCAGCAGATGTTAGCTCAGCACCAATATTCCCCCCCCCCCCCACACACACAAATGCTAATGGCATGTCTAAAGCCAAGCTTCTACAAAAGAGAGAAATATGATTGAGAAATCTCAGTATTCTTTGAGCCCAGTTGATTCTGGTTTTGAGTAAATTTCCCATAGTCTGACAGGGTTTTGCTTCTCGAATCAGTCCAGAGAGTCACAATATAATGACTAAAGGAGACATGAAAAAAATAAAAAACAATGAGTTTGAGATAAAAGTTTTGAGAGAAGACCTGCTAAAACCAAATTACTCTATATCTAAGACATCCCTGATTTAATTATTCATTAATATTTCAAATGTGTACTATTTATTATATCTTTCCTTTCAACTTTTCAAATATTAAGGATGTAATATAAAGACATGAAGTTAACAATTTTGTGGTTCAGAATTATTGTATCTGGAGAGCAGCAGTGAAGATGTAGATTTGGGGGATGTGTTCACCCTAATAAAGTAATGACATTCCATAATATGTATAATATGATAGAGAAAGGTAAATTAAAGAATCCATACATTTATATATTTATATAAGTATATAAATTCTGATTCATGTATATTATTTTCATAAATTCTGAGGTTAAATCATTTATTCTGCTAGCTTTTTTTGTTTTTCAACTTTAATTTTGGAACTATTTCTCAAATGTCTTGCAGTCTTTGACTTTTAAGTCATAGGTAATAAAGGGCCTTTAGAAAGCGGATTTGAAACTCCAGGTGATGAGTGAGTCTCATCAATTATAACATTTACTTTGAGTGGTCTTGTAGGGAGCTCTATGCTTCATTGTAGACATCCTCAGTTACCAGTGCTTATAGGTCTTCTCTCAGGAACTTTTAATTTTTCCAGAAAAGAAACCACTGATCTATGTTCTGGAGAAATATATGACTGACTGCCAGTGTTCTTGGCATTGGGTAGTGGAAGGACACTGAGGATCTCATGCTTAAATATAAATATTGGAGTCAACCCTCTCATATTTTATGATACCTTGTCCTTGGCCTTCATCACATATGATATATGTGCATTAATAGAGTTTGTTAAAGTTTCTTCCCAGAATAAGCTTCCAGTCATCATAAGAATATAGTTAATATTATTTAGAATCATGGATAAATCAGAGATTTTAAGTTGTTCCTTGTTCAGTTTTTCTGCCACATCCCTGTTTTATCTTTATGTACTTACACTGAAGCGTGACAGATTAGATACTGCAAAAAAGCGACTTGTGTTGGAAATAGCAAATCAACACAAAGCACATTATTTAGTACAAGCGATTTTCAAAGAGATCTCTTGTGTCATCATAAACTCTAGAGTCATACAGGAGTAGACAGAAATGGAAACCAAGCAAATTTTGGAAAAGGTAAGGAAATTTTTAGAAGAGTAAAAGACAAATGCTCTTATACCTGAAGCATGATTAGGATTCTTCCAGATCAGTGTTTCATTTTGTTGCTTTTTGTTAATTCCTACTCACATCACACTGATATTTTTAGCTTTGTGATTTTGCGATCCCGTATTCTATTTCGTTCCCTCCCAAGACCACATATAGCGTCAATCATCACTTCTTCAGGAAGACTCAACTCTTTCCCAGAGAGGACAGAGTGCCACCCTTTAAATATTCTTAGATTAATGACGTAATTAGAAAAGTGGTGGGCTTCATAGTTAAGGAATATACTTGTTAATAGGTCAATATATTTCTTAAAATTTTAACATCATGGTTTTATAAGTGCTTATTTGTATTCTTGAATGAATCACAATTTAATCAAACTCTTAGTACATGACCATATCCTGCTTAAGTTTGTATCTGCAGTGTCTAGCAAGACATTGTGCACATGTAAGATGTTATAAATGTTTTCGAGTAAATGAATACATGAATGAGTAAATGAATCAAAGTTCATAATAAACTTTAAGAATTATTAAACTGTAGCCTAAATATACTTTTTGGAAGCATAAGAAGAACCATCAGAAGAAATAGAATTATAGTGTATACTTCATAAATTAACAGAAAACATAAATGCTTGAAAAAACAATTCCACATAATAAAATAGACAAAACAAAGAAAATCTAAAAATGCCGAGAAAAAAAATAAGGTGAAAGAGAAAACAAATATTTTGTACGAGACAATCAAGGTCAATTAAAGGAACTATACTATTAATTGAACATATTTCCCAGTAATTTTATGTACCTATATGCAATAATATATATACATATATAACATGTATATATAACACATATACATCTAAAGTATTTATATATATGAATATATGTATATATAAAGGAAACCATACACAAATCATACACAAAGAGTTTTGGAGAAACAAAAAACGTGCTAACACATCAAACACATAAACCAACCAAAATTTTCTGAAAAAATTATAATGTCAGACAAAATAGAAACCAAAAAGAAAAAGAAAAATGTTAGATCAAGTAAATTTTGAGAAAAAATAGATGGCATGCTTCACATACTACAGTTAAAGCTGATTGTACTAAATTGCTTTATCACTAGGTTTAATACAGTTTTTCACAAGCAAAGTAACAGAAAGTACCGAGATTATATTTTTCACTTTATTAGTACATGGTGGAAAATTTTAAAATGGAGATTTCAATTAAATTAATTGCAATTTTACTAGCTGATTGCCAATTTTCTACTTAGCCACACTCGTTGGACTAAAGCTAAGAATTGCAAGGGTAAACAGAAGCCCTGTAATTTGTATTAGAGAAAAAAGAAGAGTATGAATTTACAATATAAGTATGTTTCCTTACATACAATAATTTTCATCAACTTTCTTTCTTTTAGGCTTGCAAATTTGTAACTTATGTTTGTATACCACGTTATATTTTTCATGTTCCTTTTGAAACTTATTATAAAGAAACAAAACTGTGACTATTTGCATATATGCATACTTACATATATATTTACAAACATGATTACTATGGAAGTAAGATAGACTTTGAAATGTATTATTGATCAATATTTGACCAGCATGTACAAATTGTCAAAGTAGTTGAACAAATTGAGTCATTACTTTTTTCTCCCTATCAATATATTTGAATAGTCAACTCTTACCTCTATGTGTCCATGCAACAGAAGCAAGTAGAGAAATTAGGGGAAGCATAGATACCCATAAATTGAGAATAGGAAATATATCTCTGAGATTACTTGTGCTTTATTCCTAAGAATGTATTTCCTACATATGAGATAAATATCCTATTTACGTCTTTTGCATTTCCTTTTTATAGTTCCAGTGTCAATTAATAAAACTGGCTTTATTGTTACATGAGATGTTTAGATTCCATCTTCAATACATTCTCAAAACTCTCAGTGAAAGATCCAAGTTTATACCAAGTAATGTAATAATACTCACCAAGTATATTAGATTTTTTCCAAGACAAATTTAAGTGATTTTGATATATTATAACTTAACTTTTCTGCAAAAGGGCTCATATTATGCAGTAGGTGAGCAAGTATACTAAAGCGGTAATAACACATGAATGTTGCCACTTATAAAGCACAATTTTTATGTCATCTCTTGTCTATTCTCATTTCCAAACTCCATCAACAATAAGTTTGTTGCCTCACTAGATGTTACTTAATTTGACAACTCATGATCTTCTCTAAATATAATGATGAGTTCTTCCAAGTAGATTTTCTATCAAAAATTGATTAAATAGTCAAAAATATGTCTCTCTAGAAATTAAGCAAATAAAATAGATTCTCCTTCTGAGAACAAAGGGAGGTAGGTTAAAAAAGCAAGAGTGTTCTGATCACAATCAATAACTATTCTGTAACTTTCCCACCATTTCTTCTTGTAAGAGTGAGTTATACCTGACTTCCACTGCAATAAAACCTAAGATTCATAGTTGTTTAGAGAGATAACATAGATATACACAATCACGATGGAAAATTACACTGAATTTCAACCTGAGAATTGGGGAAATAAGTATTTTCAAGAAAACTTAATCCTTTATAATACTTCTGTGTTCAATTGAGTAAATAAAATCAAATCTGTGTTTCTGAGAATATAGTAATCAATTCATATACACTCAAAACCTCTCTCCACTTTGTCAAAGCCTCCAATTTATCTTAATACTAACAACAACAAAAATCATGTGATTAGTCTCACTTTTGTATGTCCTTTTAATATCTTAGCTTGTGGATAGGAAAACAGTGAGCTGAATATCATCTGGTCCAGGTGTTCAGGATCTTGGTCAAAAAAATCACAATTCTACAATATGTGCACATAAACAGCTCTCAACCTCTAAATCCCCTGGTATCTGTATTATTGAAATTAATCTTTAAATAAAAATGTGTACTACATACCCCAAAGGATATTGCACAACATTAGATATACAAATGCTGTTTTGGAAATCAAGCTAACCTTATCTGTGGAGGAAAATGAATGGAAGCTGTACATTCTCACTACCTATAAGATGATACATAAATAAAAGAATAATTTCATATGCATTTATCTATATTTGCTTGTGTGTGAGGAAGTACATATGGGAGGATGAGAATGAGCACAGCAATGTTTAATGAATATTTGCAATTTTAATATTTATTGAAGAGTTTTGTATCTTTCCATGTCAGGTTCTTAAGAACACAGGTTGAAATTACTCGCAATGTTTCAGAATGTTTAAATCACTCTCACACACAAACATATGTTCTTTTATTGGTTTATTTTTTCTTTCAGTTGAAGTTGATGATGAATATTATGGCATTGTACAGTTCCATCAAAAGTTCAGGAAGAGTGACGTCAGTATCATGGCAGAGTGTGTTGCTCCCTTTGTCTCTCCCCTCTAAGTCACAATGATTGATCAATAAAGGACTCCCTACAGAGCACACCAGAATGCCTGGGATATTTATGCCTTTATACATCTAAAGGTTGGTGGAGTGGACTTCCAGAAGGCAGTGGAATGAGGGGAGAAGTCGCTCCCTCTGCTCCTTGTGGCAGCAGTCCAAAATGCCGATCCTTATAACAGCACATACACCAGTGACCAGAGACTGCAGGGGCAGACACAGCATAAGCAACTTAGGCCCTTCCCCCTCCAGCAGTGGTGGGTGGTTTACATATCCAGAGATTCAGGACACCGAGTGGAGAGGGTGACCCAGGCACAACCCCCTTTCTTGGCAATGGCACTGGTCTTTCCAGCAGAGGGAATACCATCCAAAACAGGGATTTCCCTGGTGGGAACAGGGTGTCATGAGCTGAGATTTCAAAGCAACCAGAGCCTGAAGTACCAGCAACAACACTCACTCTTATCTTAGCCTTTGCCCCATAGTTGTGGTTGATGACACACACATCCTGAGTCTTCACGGCACAGAGTGGTGCTGGTGACCCAGCCTTCTCCCTGACCCCTGGCAGTGGTATTGCTTTTTCCAGGAGGAAGGACAGCATCAATAACAAGGATATCCCTGGTAGGGGCATGATGTCCTGATATGAGGTTTCAAAAAACACACTGGTGCACCAGCAACCAGAGGCTGCAGGACCAGCAACAACACTCATGGCTTAGCCCTTGCCTTCCCACAGCAGTGACCATTGGAACTTGTGACCTGAGGCTTCAGGAACCACAGCAGGTCTGGTAAGCAAGCAGCTAGTGGTGGCACCCCTGACACTGACTCTACCAGCAGTGAGAGCTGCATACATGATCCCTGGGCCCCAGCAGTGACAGCAATACCTGTAAACCCAGCATCACTGGAAGTAGTGCTGCCAGCACCATCAGAAACCCCAAGAGCAGTAGTGCAAGTGATGCATGGGGAAGAAGCACCCAAGCCCCTGGAGAGCCTGAAGATAGACAGTGGGGAAACATGGGACCCATGCAATCCTGGGGGCAACAGAAGTGTTTGCAGCCTGATGACTCTGCTGGTGATGCTTAATACTGTAGTGACACCATAAGAAGTAAGGGATCAGCAACCTCAGAGGCACAAACAGCACCAGGAGGGCACTGATGACAACTCTATCAGACTGCAAGGTGGAACATTCAGCCTCTCAATGACAACAAGAAGCAGCACAGAACCACTGTAACCAAAGTCTTACCCACAAAAGACAGGTGTTTATTACCACAAATGTACTGGGGGAGAAACAACTCATCAAGTACCATGAAGAACTAAAGTAACACAGCACAATTGAAAGAGAATGACAACTCTTTAGAAGCTAAACTTGAAGACACAGAAGATTACATTATAACTGACAGAGAATTCAATATTGCTGCCATGAAGAAACTCAAAGAGTTACAGAAAAATTCAGAGAGACATTTCAATGAGCTCGGGAATAAAATTAGTGAACAGAAAGAGTACTTCACCAAAGAGATTGGAACCCTAAAAAAAGCCAAATAGAAATTCTGGAGACAAAGAACACAATTAATGAGATAAAAAAAGGTAAAACATAATAAAAATAGACCAGGTCATATGTAAGCAAGAATTAGAGAGCTCAAAGAAAGAAATCTAGAAATGATTCAGGTGGAAGAGGAAAACAACAGGATTTTTTTAAAAAATGAAGAAATTCCATAAGAAATATGACTCAATTAGGAAAAGCAACATAAAATTAATAGGTATCCCAGAAGGATAAGAGGGGTAGAAAGGAGAAAAGAGCTAATTCAAAGAAATAATAGCTGAGAATTACCCAAACCCCAGGAACAAACTGGATATACAAGCAAATCAAGCTAATAGAACTCCTAATTATCTCAATTTCAAAAAGACATTCTCAAAGGCATATTATATTAAAACCATCAAAAGTCAATAACAAAGAAAAAATATTAAGGGTGGCCAGAGAGAAGAAAATAACTTATGGAAGAACTTCCATTAGGCTATCATCAGATTTCTTGGCAGAAACTCTACAGGTTAGGAGAGAGTGGGATGATATATTCAAAGTATTGAAAGACAAAAGTGATCACTATGAATACTCTACCCAGCAAAGTTATCCTTCAGACATGAAGGAGGAATAAAACTTTCCCAGAAAACAAAAGCTGAGGAAGTTCATTGTCTCTAGACTTGCCTTACAAGAAATGTCAAAAGGAGCCCTTCTACCTGAAATAAAAATGCAAAAGTTTACAAAGCTTTCATAAAGGTGCTGAATTGAAGGATATAATCAGAAAATTGTAATTCTATATTGCAATAGGTTAATACACCATTATAACACAAAGACAAAATGGAAAGAAAGTATAAAAAAAAAACTATAGCCTCTTCAATTTATTAAAAAATATCACTAATTATTAGGAAATAGAAATCAAAACTACAATGAGATATCATCTCACATCTGTCAAAATGACTATAGTTAACAAGAAAAGAAAAAACACAAAAAGAAATAATGGAGAAAAAGGAAGACTCATATACTGCTGGTGGGAATGCAAACTTGTGAAACCACTATGGAAAACAGTATGGAGATTCCTCAAAAATGTTTTAAAAAACTACCACACTATCCAGCTCTCCCACTACTGAGTATTTATCCAAAGAAGCTGAAATCAACAACTCAACATGATTTATGCACCCCTATGCTCATTACAGCAGTATTCACAATAGCCAAGAGGTGGAAGTAACCCAAATGTTCATCAATAAATTAGTGAATAAAGAAGTTGTGGTGTGTATATACAATGGAATACTACTCAGCCATAAAAAAGGTAAAAATCATGCCATTTGTATGATGACCCTTGAGGCTGTTATGCTAAGCAAAACAAGTCAGACAGAAAAAGGCAAATGCCACATAACTAACTCATATGTGGAAGATAAACACATAGATAAGGAAAATAGTTATTACTCAGTAGAGGAGAAGTGGGTAGGGAGAGGACAAAAAGGATAAAGGTGCACATATGTATGATGATGGATGAAAACTAGACTAGTAGTGGTGAACACAGTGCAGTGGGACATAAACTGAAATAGGCTGAGGTACACCTGAAATTTATGCAATATTACAGCCAATATGACCTCAATAAAATAATATAATAAAAAAAAACTATAAGTACCTGAGTTTGGTAATAAATTCACAATGCAAAAAGGAATAATTTGTGACAACAAAAACCTACAAGGGGAAGAACAAAAGAACAGAATCTTCATAGACTAATGGACATAAGCCAGTATCAGCAGAAAAAGGACTATCTCACTTATAAGATCTTTTGTACAGACCTCATGGTAACCACCAAACAAAAAGTCAGATCAGTCACAAAACATAAAGAAGAAACTGAGAAAAACATCACAGAAAACCACTAAACTGAAATGACAGACAGAAATACAAGGATACAAATGATGGAACAATAGAACAACGAGAAAAGAAAAAAGAAAATGGAAGTATGAAACACTCATATATCAACAACCACTCTAAATGTTAATGGATTGAATCCCCCAATCAAAAGACATAAAGTAGATGGATGGATTAAAAAACCAGACACAACACTATGCTGCCTCCAGGATACCCATCTTGGCTCTAAAGACAGACATAGATTCAGACTGAAGGGACAGAAAATGATACTCCAAGCAAATGGCAACCAAAAGAAAGTGGTATAGGCATATCTATATCAGAAAAAAATAGACTTTAAGCCAAAAAAGATAAGAAGAGACAAAAATGGACATAATATAATGATAAAATGTACATTCCACCAAGAAAACATAACACTTATTAATATATATCTATCTGACATAGGAGCATCAAAGTATGTAAAGCAACTATTAACAGACCTAAAGGGAGAAACTGACAGCAAGACAATAATAGTAGGCGATTTTAACACACCACTGAATCAATGGATAGATTATTCAGAGAGAAAGTCAACGAGGAAACTGTGGCCTTAAATGAAACACTAGACCAGAAGGACTTAATTGATAAACATAGAACATTCCATCCAAAAGCAATAGAATATACAATTTTTCAAGTGCCCACGGAATATTCTCAAAGACAGACTATATGTTAAGAACAAAACAAGTTTCAAAAACTTAAGAAGACTGAAATCGTATCATGTATCTTTTCTGATCACAATGGTATGAAACTAGAAATAAACTACAAGAAAACTAGAAAGGTCACAGATACACTGAGACTAAACTTCATGCTACTGAATAACTATCGGGTCAATGAAGAAATCAAAGGAGACATCAAAAAAATACCTGGAGACAAATGAAAATGAAAACACAACATACCACAAACTATAGAAAGTAGCAAGAGCAGTACTAAGAAAGAAGTTTATAGCAATACAGTCCTACCTCAAAACCAGGAAAAATATCAAATAAACAATTTAACATATCTAAAAGAACATGAAAAATAAGAAAAAACAAAGGCTAAAATGAGTAGAAGGAAGGACATAATAAAAATGAGAACAGAAATCAATAAAATAGAGACTACAAAAACACTTTAAGGGATCAATGAAACTAAGACTTGTTTCCTTAAAAAGATAAACAAAATTGACACACTTTTAGCCAGACTCCCTGTGGAAAAAAGAGAGAAGGCTCAAACAACTAAAATCAGAATGTAAGAGGGGAAACTACAATGGATATCACAGAAATAAGGATTATAAGAAAATACCATGAAAAGCATCCTCATACACTGCTGGCGGGAATGCAAAGTGGTGCAGCCACTATGGAAAACAGAATGACTATTTCTCAAAAAATTTAGAATAGAACTACCGTTTGACTCAGCTATCCAACTACTTTGGATTTATCCAAAGATCATGAAAACACTAATTCAAAAAGATGTCTGTGCCCCTATGTTCATTGTAGCCTTATTTACAATAGCGAAGACTTGGAAGCAAGCCAAGTGCCTGTCAATGGATGAATGGATAAAGATGTGGTATATATACACAACAGAATTCTACTCAACCATAAAAAAAGACAAATTGTGCCATTTGCAACAATATGGTTGGACCTTGAAAGTATTATGTTAAGCAAAATAAGTCAGACAGAGAAAGATAAATATTTGATTCCACTCAAATGTGGAAGATAAAGAAAGAAATACATAGATAAGGAGAACAGATCGGTGGTTATAATAGGGAAAGGGAGTTGGGGGAGGGTGAAAGTAGTAAAGGGGCATGTATGGTGACAGATGGCAACTAGGGCTTTTGGTGGAGAACATGATGCAGTCTATACAGAAGCCAGAATATTATGATGGACAACTGAAATTTACACAATGTTATAAACCAATGTGACCTCAATAAAATACAAAAGTAAAAAATAAAAAAATAAAAAGACTAAAATAGCAAGTGTTGGTGAGTATGTGAAATGAATAGAAGTGTCTTACATTGCTGGTGGAAAGTAAAATGATACAGCCACTTTGTAAGAGACTCTGGCAGTTTCTTATGAAGTCGCATATACATCTACCCTACGACCCAGCAGTCAAACTCTTTGGTGTTTAAGAAAATTAAAATGTACTTCCATACAATGATTGGTATTCAAATGTTCATAACAGCTCCATGTGTTGTAGCCAAAACCTGAAAACAATCCAAGTATTCATCAATTAGTTTTTCTCACCTTACCATTTTTGATATTGAGATGAAATTCATATATCATAAAATTAAACATTTTGCCATTTGAAATGTAAATTAAGTGGCTTTAGTGCAGTCAAGATGCTGTGCCACCATCAGCACTATATAATTCCGGAACATTTTCGTTACCTCAAAAAGAAACTCCATAACCATCAATCAGCCATTCCTGGCAATAACTAATTTGTTTTCTCATTCAATGGACTTGTCTATTCTGGACATCCCATAGAAATAGAATCATACAACATGTAGCTTTTTGTGTCTGCCTTTTTTCATTTAGCATAAGGTTTTCAAAGTTTATATAACATGTATCAGTACTTTATGTGGATGATTAATAATTCTTTGTATGAATATGTCTAGTTTTGTTTTTCCACTCAATAGTTGATAGCCATTTGGGCTCTTGTAATTTTTTTGGTTAATGATGCTACTATGAATATCATGTGCAGGTTTTATTGTAACATCTGTTCTCAATTATTTTCGGTATTTACTTAGGAGTTGAATTCCTGAGTCATATGGTAATTGCATTTAACTCTTTATCTGTCAGTACTGTTTTCAAAAGCTCCTGTATGATATTAGGTTCCCACCAGCAATATATGAGGATTCCAATGTATTCATAAAACTACCAACACTTGGTAATTTCTTTTTTTTTTTCCTTTTGAGGAAGATTAGCCCTGAAGTAACATCTGTGCCCATCATCCTCTATTTTATATGTGGAACACACGCCACAGCATGGCTTGATAAGTGGTGTGCGGGTCTGCTCCCAGGATCTGAACCAGCAAACCCTGGGCCGCTGCAGTGGAGCACATGAACTTAATCACTACACCACCAGGTGGGCCTGGTGATTTCTTTTTATAAAAAGTATTCTAGCCACTTTGGAGAATACAGTGATATACCTTATTGTGCTTTTGATGTGAATTTATGTAACGGATAATTAAGCTGACCATCATTTCACGTGCTTGTTGGCCATTGCACGTCTGCTTACAGAAATGTCTATTCAAGTCCTTTGTCTATTTCAAAACACTCATTAGAGGCAAATAGACAAATTACAATAGTAAGTCTTATGCTATCAGTAACTACATCAATGTGTATGAATTAAACTCTCCAATTAAAAAGAAGAGATTTTCCAGTTTTGCTAGGTACTTTCAAATGAGAAAAATATCACAACCAGAAGGACCTATGACTAGAATATACACTATGTACTGGGGGGCTTTGGGGAAAAGAAGAAAAATTAAATAAAAGAGAAGATTGGCAATAGATGTTAGCTCAGGTGCCAGTCTTTAAAAAAAATGAGAAATATGGAATAAAAATTACAGTGCGCTTCATTTAAAATCTCACTAAAACTTTTGATAAAAAAGAAAAGATTGGCAGATATCTGCTCTTACTATCCCTATTCGACAGTGTCTAGAAGTTCTAGCCAGGGCAACTAGGTAAGAAAATGAACTATATATTTCACTTATCTTTCCCTTGAGTTCCTTGAGATAATCAGTATCATTGTGTTATTCTTTTGGATGACAATCTTTCCTAAAAACCAAGATTTCAAAGATTAGTTTCATCATCTTTTTGAGGTTTCATTAACTGCAACTGAAAAATGTCTGTGTTCCTTACTTCTTCTGATTTATTTATTTATTTTTTTGGTGAGGAAGATTGGTGCTAAGCTAACACTGGTTGCCAATCTTCCTCTTTTTGGTGTAGGAAGCGTGGCTCTGAGCTAAAATCTGTATCCATCTTCTATTTTGTATGTGGGTTGACGTCACAATGTGGCTTGAAAAGTGGTATAGGTCCACACCTGGGATCTAAAAGCATAAACCCAGGCCACTGAAGCAGAGCACGCTGAATTTAACCACTACGCCACTGGGCTGGCCCCCAGTTCTTCTGCTTTCTGGAATCCTTGGAAATGTAATGGAAATATATGTGGATATACATCTCTGAAAATACCTGTGCTCTAGGCTTAAGAACATATTTCCTAAATATGTCCCTCATGATTCTTTTTATCATTCTAGTATTCATTACCTACACTGGTTTTATTGTTAAAAGAGAACTTTAAGTCTCATCTTCAATAGATCTGCAAAACTCTTAGTTACTGATACCAGCTTACACCAAGTAATATAGTATTTACCACAAATTACACTGGAGTGCTTCCAGAACAAATTTAAAATGGTTTTGATACATTATAACAATTTTTCTGCAATGGATTCATATTATTCTGAGGATGGGAGGTATATGGAAGTAGTAACATTAGCAAATGAATATAGCCACTTATGGAATAGATTTTTTCTATCGTCTGTTGTCTATTCTCATTTCCAAACTGCTTAGAAAATAATTTTGTTTCCTCACTAGAAAGTCTTCAATTTTACAACCTATATTCTTCTCTAAATATGATAGCAGGTTTCTCCAAGTAGGTTTTATTATCTAAAGTGGATGAAACACAGTCACAAATAAGCCTCTCTAAAAATGAAGCAAGTAAACTAGATTCTCATTCTGAGAACAAGAAGAGGGCATGTAACAAGCAAGAGTGTTCTGAGCATCATCGAGAATTGTTCTCTAGCTCTCCTCCCATTACTTCTTGTCCTGAGGGTGATTTATACCTGACTTCCACCACAACAGAACCATTGATTCCTTTTTAGTTAGGGAAATAACTTAGATATTCATAATCATGATGGAAAGTCACACTGAATTGCAATTAGAGAATTGAGAGAATAAACATTTTCAAGAAAACCCAATTGTTTACAACATTTTTTGCCTTCAACTGGGTAGGTGGAATCAAACTAGTGTTTCTGATAGTATAGTGATCAAATCATATACACTGAAAGCCTCTCTCCAATTTATCTTAGCATTAACAACAACAACAAAAACAACAATTCTATCATTAGTTCTACTTTTGTATGTCCTTAATACCTTAGTTTCTAGATAGCAAAACAATGAGCTGAAAGCAATCTGGTCCAGGTATTCAGGGTATTGGTCAAAAAACATCATGATTCTGTAATATATGTACATTCACAGTCCTCAACCTCTGAATCTCTTGATATCTGTACTATTGAACTAAATGTTTAAAGAAAGATGTGTGGTATATATCCCAAGGGGATATTGCACAAGACTACTCACAGGTGTTTCTATGGGAATTAAGCTGACTATTACCAGAGAAGGAAAATATTGGAAACTTTCTGTTCCTGCCTATAAGATAACGTACAACTAAAATAACAATTTTATATGCATCTAACTATGTATATGTGCTTGTGTGTGAGTGATATATATGGGGGAATGTGAATGAGCATCAACTAATTTTAATGAAATTAGCAATTTTAATATTTTTAAAGGGTTTTCTTCCTTTATGTGTAATGTCCTTTAGGACACAAGTTGAAAGCCCTTACAATGTTTCAGGATGTTTCAATCACTCTCATATACAATCATTTGTTCTTTTTTATTTAATTAATTAATTAATTAATTTTTTTGAGGAAGAATAGCCCTGAGCTAATATCTGCTGCCAATCCTCCTCTTTTTGCTGAGGAAGACTAACCCTGAACTAACATCCATGCCCAACTTCCTCTACTTTATATGTGGGACGCCTACCACAGCATGGCTTGCCAAGCGGTCCCATGTCCCCACCCAGGATCTGAACCGGCAACACCCTCAGCTGCCAGAGAGCCTGCAAACTTACCTCTGGGTCACTGGGCTGACCCCTTCATTTGTTCATTTATTGGATTATCGTTTCTTTCAAGTGAGATTGATGAGTCTTATGGCATTGTACAAATTCATCCAAAGTTCAGGCTTATTATTCATGCATCTTAAGTTAGGAATACTTAGATGCCCAAATCTTGAGATAATGATGATGATGGTAATAATATTTTCAACATACATTTGCTATGCATATTTTGGAAAAAAGTTTGGATAATACCATATTAAAACACAAATTATGTCATTTTTAATTGACATTATATGATAAGCATATTTCAAGGAGGGTTATTGAGCAACATTGTGATTGAATGAGTACATAATTATCATTTACATAATTAATTTAATGATTTTCCTAAACAGATATATATGTTCTTTTATATTGCAGGAAATAGTAAAAAAATGTATATGCAGACAATAGATTTAAAACAGCTTTTGTCCAACTTATTTTTTATCAAGGTGAAATTCACATGCCATAAAACATCCATTTAAATATGTACAATCAAGTGCTTTTTAGTACTTTCACAATGCTGGGCAACCATCAGCACTACATAATTCCAGGACACTTCCATTGCATCAAGGGGAAACTCCATAACCTTAATCAGTCACTGCTTATTGACCTGTCTCTCCAACCCCTGCCAATACCTAATGTGATTTCTGATTCAATGGATTACCTATTCTGGAGATTCCACATAACTGAAATCATACAATATGTAGTATTTTGTGTCTTTTTTCACTTAGCATAATATTTGCCAAGTTCATCTACAAAAGAGCATGTAACAGTACTTCATTCTTTTTATGGGTGAATAATAATGTCTCGCATTTGTATGTCTAAATTTGTTTATCCCTTCAATAACTGATGGACATTTGGGTTCTTCCCATTTTTTAACTAACAATACTGTTATGAGCATTTCTGTACAAATTTTGCTGTTACATTTATGTTCAATTATTCTCATTATAGACTTAGGAGTTGAATTGCTGACTCGTGGTAATTGTGTTTAACTATTTGAGTAATTATAAAACTCTTTCACATCTCATCTCTGATTTTACATAGTATGAGGACTTAAATGTTTCCAGAAAATCACTGCGTGCTATATTTTTAAAAAAATACATATTATAGCAATTTTAGTTTATGTAGTGGTATCTTATTGCAGTTTAGATTTGAGTTTAGTGATGTTGAGTATCTTTTCGTGTGCTTGTTGGGCATTGTGCATCTTCTTTAAAGACATTTATGTTCAAGTTCTTGGGTCATTTAAAAACAATGTGAGACATATTTGAAAGCAAATAGACAAATGGCAGGAATAATTTCTACCCAGTCGGTAATTACATCAAATATACATGGATCGGTCTTTCCAATTAAAAAAAAGAGATTGGCATCTATCTGCTCTAATCATCTCTATTCAGCATTGTCTGGAAGTTCTAGCTAGGGCAACTAGTTAAGAAAACTAAATGTATATTCCACTTGTCTTGCACTTGGATTTCTTGAGACAATCAGCATCATTGTGTCATTCTTTTGTATGAATATTTTCTTAACAACCAAAATTCCAGATATTAGTTTCACCACTTATTTTGAAGTTTTTTTTTTTATAGCCACTGTTTCCTTATACTAACTGAAAAGTTCCCACAGTGTCCACATTCTTTAATTCCTCTGCCATTTCCAATTCTTGCAGAATATAGTGGATATATATGTGGGTAAATTCCAAAAGTGAGTACCTTCTCCATATTAGTTTCCTTTCATGCCCAGTTTAAGAACCTTATAAAAGCCCTGTCTGAGCTCCTTGTTCTTGAGTGCGTACACCATGGGGTTGAGGGCAGGAGGAATGACATTGTGTAGAACATTGAGGAGAACTGGGACAAGGGGAACTGTCATCGCTGCACTATGGGTGATGGAAATGACAATGATGACTGTGTAGAAGAAAAGGATTAGGATGAGGTGGGATGTGCATGTACTTAGGGCCTTGGATGCAGCTTCTGCTGAGTTCAGCTTCAGCACAGAATGAAGTATCAAAGCATATGACAAAATAATCAAACCCAGATCACTTCCCATGAGTGTCCAGGCCAGAAGAAGCTGGTAGATACTCTTCACTGTCCTGTCATCATCACAAGATAGGCTAGTGACTCCAAGATTAGAGCACAGACAGTGCTCAATTTGGTTCTGTGAGGAGTAGTGTCTCTGAGCAGCAAATACAGGCACTGGGATGGTAGTCAGGCTGTTCCTGAGTGCCATGAACACAGTTGCTTTGATGACAAATGATTCAGTAATTATTGTTGGGTAGTGTAGGGGTCTGCAAATGGCTACATACCTATCTATAGCCATGCAGACAAAAATTCCTGACTCCATGGCCACAAAACAATGTATAACATACATCTGAGCAAAGCACTCTGGGAGACTAATGGTCTTAGCATTAAACCATAAAATAGCTAAAATCTTGGGCATGATGGTGGTAGCCAGACTCATGTCCACCACAGCCAATATGCCAAGGAAATGGTACATAGGCTGGTGCAGGGTTGTTTCTTGATTGATGATGATCAGGATAAGGATGTTGGCACTGAGAGCTAAGAGGTAGAGCAGAGCCAGCGGCAGGGAGAGCCAGTGCTGCCAGCTGTGAATGCCTGGGAATCCCATCAGAAAGAACTCAGAGACCTGGAACTTAGAGCTGTTGGAATCTCTGAGATCCTGGAACATTGTTCACTAAGAGGAAAAGTATTCAGTGTTACTAATCTTAATAATCTCTCTCACAGTATTTGAAAGGCATCTCCCAGTTTCAAGATATTGAAGGAGGGGACTGATGATATTCGTTATTGGCATCCCGTCACTAACATTATTAGGCATCTATAATGAAACAGGAACTGTGGTATCACATTATGTGTGTTAAGTCAGTTAATTATCACAAAAACTACATAAGGTAGGTCACATTATATCTACCTCTCATCATTAGAGAATAAAATCTTAGATAAAATAAAAATTTGCTCATGATCTTCCGTCTTGTAAGTCATGGAAACTGGACAAGAAGAAAGTCATCTGATATCACAGCCTGTTTCTTAGGTTCACTTTGCTAATGTGTTAGTTTCTTTAGAAACTGAATGTATAGACTCCAACTAGTGGTTATATGTTATAGTATTTTTAGATAAAAGATAAGATTGTAGAGTACGTGGAAAATAACGTTTTTTATCTAAGGACTTGGGATTTTTTGAAGGACTCAGAAATAAAATTTAATTTTCATTAAAATGTAGGTCAGTTAGCATACCCATTGTATAGTGAGGAAATTGCTGTCCAAAATACTAATGATCTATGTAAAGCCAAGCAAGTATAAAAGAGAGAAATAGGCTCTGGAAATCTCAGTATTTATAAATACAATTGTTTATAGTTTTAAGTTACTTTAGTCTAGTTGAATATATTTTTGCTTCTTGGTGTAGTCCAGACAGTCACATTATAATTAATAAAACAGAAGTAAAACAAAATCAAAACAGACCATGCTAACCAGTCCAGGACAATTTTTTTTTGTTCAGAAATTCTGCTAAAATCAAATAATTCTAAATCTAAGACACTTTCATGATATAGTATTTTATTTTAAAACTGACAGTTGATTTTCATTATTTGTTCATACCAAATTATTTGTTACTTATTTCCTTTTAAGGACTTCCTATACTAAAGACAGAACATTTAAAAATTATTATGGATTAACATTATAGTACCTACAGAGAGGCAGTGTTGACGTAGACTTCGTGGATATATTCATCTCATCTCAGATAATGGCACTTTATACTACCCATAAAAAACCAAAGTAAGGTAAGTTAATTATGGTGGAACTACAAATTTTTAATTCTTAATAAAATATAACAAATAATAGTTCTAATAAATATACTAAATATCAAATTAAAAATTAAAAAAGGCTGAGTTTTAAATGAAGAGAGACATTTAATCCAGATATCGAAAATTGCAAATTGAAGCCACAGTAATGTGGAGAGATATTCTGTAAGACAAAAGCTCTAACGTCTATGATTTGCCATTTTAACACAAACCAGAACAGGGAAAATGGTCTTGAGTGAGTTATGTTGGGTGCTGGGAGTGAGATCGCTTCTTCAATTTAGAAAGATGCAATAGCTTCAACGATACTGAAAAGAGCAGTTAGAAAGATTTTCTAACTGTCCAAAGAAGAAACAAGGATGCATATCAATGTCTAGGTCATTAAGTCTACGTACACTTCTCCCAAAGAAACAAAAGGATGATATGCTTGTGATTAATATTACTGATTTATCTCAAGAACCTGGCACTTAATAGGCACAGTATATATTTCTTATATGAAGAACATTGGAGGAGGATTAAACAGTTTACATGCCCACGATTTTTGTATTATTCAGGAGGAGTTTAGAGCTATTGACAGATAAGCATGTTAAGAATGTAAAGATAGCGGGGTGGTGAGGGAAGAATCATATCAAAACAAAGGGTTAGGAGACAATAACGAATATTTCATCGAAGTCAAGATAAAATCCAAAGTAAAATGATAGGTATTAGAAAACATAAAAAATACAAATCATATATATTTGTAATCACAACAATTATTATGGAGCACACTAGTTGATTAAAAAATTAGATTAAATTATAAAAACCATGTACTATTTATGAGACACAAAATACAAAGTTTGAATGCAAATGTATAGGAAGAATCAGGTATTCTTGCGTAAACAAAACAGCTTAATAATATCAATATCAGATATTTAAAAAGCAGTGATGCAGTTAAAAATAATATTTATACAATGATTAGAAGAACCATTACCAGGATAACATAATATTTGTGACTAGCCTGAACTTAAACATATAATCTCAAGTAGAAACAAATTCCAGTATAAAATTACAAATTCAATGTGATATTAAGAATAAATTTTAAAATGTGTTTCTTGAAATGAATATGTAAACAAAAACTGATATAGCATAGATTTGAGAGCACTGTTAAGAATTTTGGGCCAAATGGCTTATATATAAACCTACATGCAAAAAAATAAGAGATTATAGACCATGTTGAGCACACACATGTATATATCAGCCACGTTCTGTCATAAGTGAGAAGAAACAAAGAATTACTATCATAGAGATCATAAAGCAAAATGTAAAAACAACATTAATAACACAAAAGAAACAAGAAATGCATATATTTGGAAGATTTAGTGATAGTATTAAATGATAAATGGATCAAAAATAAAATAATACTGGAAATCACAAAAAGTAAAAAATAGCAAAAATGAAAAATTTAAAACTTTGACATGTTTAAAATGGTATTTAATATATCTGTAACTTTAAATGCATATATTATAATAAAAGAGTTTAGGAGTTAGTAAACTAATCTTTTAACACAGAAATAAGAATTACAGAGTAAACAAAGGAAATAATAAAAAATGAGACAATAAAGTATTGAAATTGAAAAAATGTAATAATTATCTAAAAATGAAATAAATTATTTAAAGACAGTCATAAATAAACAAAACATCTCAGAAATTATTCAATGGAAAACAAAAACAAAAAATTGAGACATTGCATGAAGAAAAATTATTTTAAAATACTAAAGAATGTAATGAGTTACTTTATGACTCAAAATTGAACATTAAGAAACTCTACAGGGGCTGGATGGGTGGCGCAGTGGTTAAGTTTGCACATTCTGCTTTGGTGGCCCAGGGTTCACTGGTTCAGATCCTGAGTGCGGACCTACCCACCACTTGTCAAGCCATGCTGTGGCAGGCATCCCACATACAAAGTAGAGGAAGACGGGCACAGATGTTAGCTCAGGGCCAATCTTCCTCAGCAAAAAGAGGAGGATTGGCAGCAGGTGTTAGCTCAGAGCTAATCTTCCTCAAAAAGAAAAAAAAAAGAAACTCTACAAAATATTAAGGAGTGTACAATTCACTATAACCAAATAAAACAGATTAGTAAATTGAAAAAGAATTGGAAATGTACAGAATACCAAAAAAATTTTCCATAGAATTTAAGGTATAATTCTTAAAGTACACCTTAAAAGATAATTCCCTTCTTGAAAGATATAATAATACCTCATGCATGTTGTTCTAGGAATTATAAAAAGAGAAGAACTCTCCAACTGGACTATCAAACTAAGACAATTTAAAACTGGAAAATACACTTAAAAAATGTTAGGGATAATTTGATCATAAATTTCAAATATTGGCAAATCTTATTAAGTATGTAAAACTCAATATATATGCATGACCACGTATGATTTAGCATTAGAAATTTATTATTTGTAATTCAGTACATTAAAAAATTTAAAGAAATATGTATGTATGGGTTTAGGAGGTACATAGGATATCTCTGTACATTCTGCTGATTTTTAAAATTGTGTTAAAACAGACATAACATACAATTTATCTTAAGTATTTTTTTCTGTACAGTTCAGTGGTATGAAATACAATCATGATGTTGTGCAACCATCACGACCACTCATCCTCATAAATCTTTTTATCTTGTAAAACTGAAACTCTATGTATCTGTTAACAACTCTCCATTCGCTCCTCCCCCCATCCACTGGAAACCACCATTACACTCCTGTCTTTATGATTTTGACTAAGTATCTCATACAAGCATAATCATATAATATAGTGGCTTATTTGACTTAGAATAATGTTCTCAAGTTTCATCCATGTTGTAATTTATTGCATAATTTCCTCCCTTTTTAAGGTTAAATAATATACATGTATATATACACACAATATTTTGCTTATCCATTCATCAGTCAAAGGATACTTGAATTGCTTGCACGTGTTAGCTATTGTGAATAATGCTGCTATAAACATGTATGTAAAATATGCATTCAGGACCTTGCTTTCAATTCTTTTAGGTATATACTGAGAAGTGGAATTGCTAGATCATACGGTAATTGTTTTTTAAATTTTTGTGCAACTACCTTCTGCTCAATTTTGCTGTAAACCTAAGTTGCTATAAAAAATAAAGTATATTAAAACATTTTTAAAAATTAAACAACATATCAGTATAGATAAGATAGATCAAAGAAGTATTTACCTATTTATAATTTTAAGAAAGTTAAACAAGGTGAAAATAGAACTTTTGTAGTATGTATTATATAATAATATTCAATGGTTATTTAATTGATGAACAAGATAGTGGTTCCCACCATCTCAATTTCTATTTATCAATGTAGTTGAGATCCAAAGGTCAATGAATAAATAAATACAGCTCATAGCTTAGAAAATACAATGAAATAGACTGAAATACCAGAAAATTTTAAGATGAACCTTTTAAAACATGGAAAATTGCTTGGAAGAAAACAGCAATGTATTCTTACAGTGGATTATGTTTATTTATCCACTGATTTGTGCTAATATTAACATTGTATCTTGCCAGGTGTTTAAGAGAAATTAAATGTCCTTTCAACTACAGGGTTGCTCCTTGAAAATTGCACACCTGAATGTGTTATTCTTATAGTTCAGCAAAAATTGGAATATTTTGGATAAATTGAAAAATTATCATAGTCTCTAGGATCCCCTGTTCTAATCTATAAAATGAGATAATCCATTTCTAGCTCCTGAGGTTGGGTTAAGAATCAAATTCTATTAAAATCCTTGCTTGACAGAAGGAGAATTACTGTTTATACTTGTCAATTTTAATGAGGTCCTGGATAGCTGCTTCCTCAATCAGGACAGTAGCCATTATTGTCTGATACTATGACAATGCTTAGGAGTCAGAAAGCTAAGAGAAGCATGTGCATGAATATGTGTAGAAACTGTGGAGCTGGAGACTGATGACTTCTGGTACAGCCAGCTAAAACTTGGGATTGAAAAATTTTGTGAAGAATTACAAAGATACAAAGTATAGAATAAAATAAAATAGACAAATCAGTAAATATAATTATAAAGAATATTGGTGCTAATATATTATATATTTTTTATGTATTAGGGCATAGCGGTTATGGAAATTCTAATATTTTGTCACATCAAGTTCGATAAAATTTTCCAGTATTTTGGTTAATGTGACACAGAATGCATTTCATGATTTCCACAGAGTCACTGGAGGGTTATAATGCAGATACTCCTACCATAGATGAGCCCTCTTCTATAGACATTCCCGAATATCTGCAGAAGATTAAAAGACTGACTCGTACTTACTGTGTACTTACCGTGGGGGTACTGTACTCAACACGTCTAGTATTAAGTAGCATATCCAGAGCTGGTTTACAGCCATGGCAGATGGACTCTAGGATTTTATGACCAGTAGAGAGAAACTCTGAGGCCTGGGTGGTGGAGAGAATGCTTATTCCCTTGAGCTGTAAAACCTGAGTCAGCCTGAAGTAATCAAACCCGGAGGTGGAGGTAAATAGGGACAAGAATAGAAATCACATCATTTAACTGACATCCTAATTTGGGTTGATAGAGCTAGATTTTATTAAATACAGGCACAACTGTTTTTAAATGTCTATGTTTTAGGGTAGCTTTCTCTTTAAAGACAGCCTTTTAGTTTTTTTTTTAAAGAAGAGTAGAATATAAAATCTTTCTCTATATATTTTTTAAGTTTTGTATACATAGAAATTGGAGAGGGATTTTCTCACAATTTGTGTCTCTAGGACTTGTTCTTTTTTTGTGTGAAGAAGATTGGCCCTGAACTAATATACCTTCCTGATTTTTGTCTATTTGCTTGATAAACCACCAAAGAATAGAGACTTGGAATTCTTGCATCTTGTTGTTCTTGGCTTAGATAGTCTGAGGTCTATTACATAAAAGGAGAGAAGACTATACTCTTAGCTGTCTGAGAGGCTGCAGAATAGCTGGATTCTCTCTGGGTGACTCTAGTAATAGTCTTCATGAAGAGTTCAATCAATCAACTCAGTCCTATCCTCCAACTTACCTCACACAAACATACACAAGTCAGGAAAGCATACGATTTTATAATATTACATATCAACTAATATGCCCATTTTAATAGCACAGAGTGTCCACAACATGCCTCCCCAAACTATTTCCCAAAACTTTCAAACAACTTTTTCTTCATGCAAGCTAGATTCAGAACTATACCTATTTCAAACTAAAAATAGCAAACATTTCTATAGTGCTTCCTATATGCCATAAATTATTCTAAGCTAGAGATATATTTTAACAAACTAATTGTCCTATTAATCCTCACTGAATTAGGTACCATTATTTTTCCATTTTACAGATGAGGAAACTGATGTTGAAAAATATTAAGAAACTTGCCTGACATCACACAGTTAGTACGTGGTAGAGCTGAATTTGGAATGCATGTACTCATTGTTTCCATTGATCCATCTACACCAACAAAACCCCAACACTAGATTAAAGTCTCTAATAGTTATGTTTCTCTTGATTTTGGGTCCTATCCAAATTTTGTTTCAATGACAAAGCTTTTCTTTATCCAGGAGTATGTTTACCACACTGCTCACAAAACTAGTACTATTAAATTTTAAACATTTTCCCCATTCTTATAGCCACATTCTTTTCACAGATTTCTACAAGGGTTATTGAAGCCTGTGTCTTGAGTGTCTATACAAATATCCAATAATTGCAAATTTTGACTATGTAGGCTTTCGAAAAGTAAAAAAATGCTCTTTCACAAAATTAAATTTTCTATTTTTGTGATTTGTTTTACTCACATGTAAAGGGTAAGTATAAGCCACAACTAGAAGGACCCATAACTAAAATATACAACTATACACTGGGGGGATTCAGGGAGAAAAAAGCAGGGAAAAGAAAAGGTAAGTATAAAAGATCCATTCATTTACACACAAAAATACACACATTTAATGAACATATTGAAACTTTAACCATGTTTAGACATTTTCATTTGCTGGAAGTTTTAAACAATGAATCAAAAGTCTTGCATTTGAGGAAATTATTTTCCATCAGAGGTGAAATTCACATTATTATGCCATATAATATAATATAATATAATATAATATAATACAATATGATATGCATTTCTGTATCAAAAGGGACACATAGAAGCAAGAAATTGGTTGCATGTGATGAGAACAAAAAAGTGTTCTCAGAAGATGTAAAATTTGAGATAGACCTTGGAAGATGAGCAGGAACCTTCCAAAGAGATAAGTTAGAAGGAGAAGTACATTGCAAGCTCAAGGAGTTGCATGTGCAGGAAGTAGAGAAAGTTACACAGGAGTGACAGAAAATTTTGGTTGAGACACAGGGGAACTTTCAAATTAAATTTCTGGGCAAGATGTTAGTTTTATTCTGTTGATACAATACCAATTAAAGATTAAAGATGAAAAGAAATCATATAAATATGTAAGATCATGGGAAAAATGTTCCATTTCAGAGGGTCTTCTACAAACACACCAAACGATGACAGGACAGGAGGAAGAAAGAAGACAATATTTTCTGTAAGCTTTACCAACTTCTTACAACCAAAATCACAAGCAGAGTTATATTTCCCCCCTTTTCCATCAGCCTGCTGGCTAACGTGGAAGAGATAGCTCCTCTTTCTACTAATGCCCCCAGTCGTACTTCTGCTTTCAGATACTTGTTTTCTTCTCTACTTTCTGCCTTTCTGGCCTCTCTTTTAATTTTTAATTCTTCCTACCTCAAACATTTAATCATGTTTAATCATTAATAATTTTAAGAAACATTCTAATACTCTCTTTGCTCCATAGAAGAGACTTTTATGTGTTGTTTTCCTCCCTTCCTGATGATTAATAATTTGACTGTCATTAAATCCCATTATTAACGAACTCCTGTACCTGAATTCAATCTACATATTCAAAACCTCTTCTTGTTCTCTCTGCAGCTTTTGACATTATTCAGTAGGTACTTGTGATAGATTAATGGCATCAATACCTCCAATGAATGGTCTTCTATACCAACATCCTTTGACACAAAAACTTGTAGTCTTCTGTCTATTATCTTGGGCTTGGCTATGTGACTTGCTTTGGTCAATGGGGCAGTAGCAACCCTGATACAAGCATAGGCTTACCAGCCAGTGACACCATAAGAACAAGCTGAGGATGCATGACCACATGTACCAAAAGTCAGGACTTCCAAATAAGGCTCTCTTATGCCAGTCAGCCCCAAGTGATCCAGTCAGGTGACTGCTGGATATCTGAACAAGCCCAGTGGAGATCAAGATAATTCTCACTTAAATCAATGGATTTGCCTAGGTGATTCCCACGCTCATGAACAAAAATAATGATTTATTGCATGCTAATGAAGTACTGTGGTTGCTTGTCAAACAATATTATTTGTATTGACTGATTGTTTGTATTTCTGTGACTGATTCAATCCTTCACTAGAAGACACTGTATTCAGAGATATTATATACTTATAATTCCAGTCACATATCTGTCCATTTATTTCAAGCTCCTTGGATGGCCTTTTATTCCAATGTCTCCTAGCAAACATTGTTCTTCAAAATTTGGACTGAAGCTTCCTTTCCTACAGTCCATTTTCTTCTTACCTGCTTGATTTTTAGAAATAATTTCATCAATACGTTTATTTATTCAACAAATATATTTTGAAGGTCATGTGTGTGTGTGTGTGTGTGTGTATGTGTTCATGTACACATGAATCATGCCTGTAGTCACTGTGCTGAACAAGAAGGAAAAACCTTATATTTTGGCTGGAGAGAAAAATCAATAAAAAGCATATAATTAAGATATTTAAGAAAATATGAATCTTGATGATATAGTAATTGAAGAAACCTTTGTTGACATTGGACCTTAAACAGACAGATGTAAATAAAAAAGCCATGAATAACAAGATTAACAAGTATGAACAAAGAAGATATATTAAACCTCACAATAAACAAAGAGAAATCATATGTATATTAATGTAATTTAATTAATATTAAATCTTTTGTATAATCATATGTATATTAATCATATGTATAGACATATTAATTGTATGTATAAACATGAGATGTGTGCACAGAAATCAATATATATGGAGTTCCAAATAAGGTCTCAATCTCCCCAAAATCCACATGAATAAAATATATTTTCTGACTATAACAGAATAAAACTAGAATTTAATAACAAAAGAACAGGCTAAATGTAAAACATGTGCTACTAAATAACTTGTGAGGAAAAGAAAAATGTATAAAAATAAATTATAATTGAACAACTTCATGATAAAATGTGAATGAAATATCTAAAGGACATAGCAAATTTGCTTTCTTTTTTTAGCTTGACAAAGTCTGTCAAAAAAAAATAAAGTACTAATAATTAAGCAAATATTTTATACAGAAGTCCAGATATAGAGCAAGTGAGTTAACTCAAAAGAAATAGAAACTAATTAAAACAAAGGCAGAAATTAATGCAATAAAAACATGAAAAAACTATGAAAAATACAACTAATGAAAACAAAAACTGACTCTGAAAGTATCATTGAGATAGACACATTTCTTACAAATCCATTATGAGGAAAATTAGAAGTAAGATGAACCAAATTTGGATTCCCAAAACACAAGAAATAATTAGCACATGCTCAATTTAAAATAATTTTAAAATTATTAACACTATATATATAAATATATATATATATACTATATATATATAGCATAAAGAATTCTAACAAAGTTGAATCTTACAGTTTTTGTTAACTTTTTAGTAATTTCATTAGGAACAGACTTTTGAAGAGTCTACTTTGCCATTTTGGATGATGTCATTCATTGTTTACCGGTTTGTGTGAACCTAAGTATTCACTTATCTGGGATAAATGTCCATCAGTGCTACGGGTATGTTGTGTGGTATTGTGTGTTTGAACTTTTAAGAAACCACCAAATTACTCTGCAGAGTGGCTGTAAAATTTTTAATTCATACCAGCAATGTATAGCAAGGCATGTGTTATCCAGTTTCCCCACATTATTGATAGCATTTGGCAACGACTATTTTTTTATTTTAGCTGTTATCAAGGTTGTGCAGTGATTCTCCATTACGATTTTAATTTTCATGTAACTAATGACTAACAATGGTACACATCTTTTCATGTATCTACTTTTCAACTCTACATCCTCTTCACTGAAATGTCTGGTTTTTGCCTGTTTTCTAAATTTTTGGGTTTTTTTCTATTCAAGTGTTGAATATAAGTGCACACAAACACACACACACACACAGACTAGACCTATTTTCAGATATGCGATTTCTGAATATTTTTTCCAGGCAGTAACTTCTCTTAATTTCTCTTAATATAGTCTTTACAGACAAAATTTTTATTTCTTGAGGTCAAATTTATCACTTTCCTTTTAAAGATTTTTATTTTGGCATCAAGTCTATATTGCTTGGCTCTAGATTCTGAAGATTTTTCCCAGAGTTAAAAATATATATATTTTAGAGCTTTGTAGTTTACATTTACACCCATGATCCACTTTTAGGTCACTTTTGCATAAGCACAAATGTGAAAGTTAGGTCAACGTTTTGTTGTTGTTGTTGTTTTCCTATTTCTTAGTTCTGTATTCTGTCGCATTGATCTATGTGTCTATCCTTTGCCCATACCACACTGTCTCAATTAGTATAGCTATATAATAAATCTTGAAATTGAGAAGACAATGTTCTCTTACTTTAGCATTGTATTTCAATTACTTAATATTTTTATTGCAGTAACATTGGTTTATAACATATAAATTTCAGGTGTACGTCGTTATATTTTGATTTCTGTGTAGGTTACATCATGTTCACCACTGAAAGTCTGATTGCAATCAAGAACCACACACATGTACCTAATCACCCCTTTGCCCCCCATTCTCTCTCCCCTTGCCCCCTGGGAACCATCAATCCAATCTCTGTTTCTATGTGGTTATTTGTTGTTATTTTTATCTTCTACTTACAAGTGAGGTCATATTGTATTGGACTTTCTCCCTCTGACTTATTACAATCACTTTAGTTACTATAGTTCTTTGATTTTATATTTTAAATCATCTTGTCTATATCAACAAAAAGTCTTGGAATTACTATAGGAATTGCATTAAACTTGTGTATCTACTTGGGGAGAATTGATATTTTCACATCCATGAGCATGGTATGTCTCCCCATTTACTGAAATTTTATTTTATTTCTTTCAAAAAGATTGTGTAATGCTCAGTATAAAAGTCCTGTACAAGTTTCTCATATTTGAATCCAAGTATTTTCTTTTATTCAGCAGTTGTAAATAGTATTGTATATTTCATTTTGTGTTTTCATTGTTAGTATATGAAACTACAATTAATTTTTGTATGTGTATCTTCTTTTTTGTAACCTTACTAAACACTCTTATTTGTGTGATATTTTTCTTAGTTTACTTTGTAGTTTCTACCTAGACAATCATGACATCTGTAGATAGGGACATTATAATTTTCTGCTTTGTAATTTGTATGCCTTTTATTTTCTTCTTTTGCTTCATTGCACTGACAAGAATTCCAAGCACTATAATAATAATGGTGGTGAGAGAAAACATTGTTGCTATGTTCACAATATTACGGGGGAAACATTTACTATTTCATCATTAAGAATATTAGCTTTAGGGGATTTTTAGGTTATCTTAATAAAATTGAGGAAATTCACCTCTCTTCCTATATTCGTTTTTCATTTAAATCAAGAGACGGGCTGAGGGCACCAGCCAGATGGGAGAACAGGAAGCCCCAGACCTTATTCTCCCTTTGAGATACTACATAATAATACGCGGTGAAAAAAACCTTTAGGAGAACTCCAGAAACCATTTGGGAAGCAACAGTACCCCAGGCAAACTCAAAGCCTAGAATGGCTGCATTGAAATGAGTAAGAAAATTTGTTTTATTTCAACTATACCAGCCCCTCCTCCAAGCTTGCACAGCTCACTGCAATTGGGAAAACCCCCACAACTGGCAACTTTTTCTTTGGGAGGGAAAGAGAAAAGCAGAATGTGCATCCAATGTCAAGGGACTGATGGAGAGACTGATTTCTGTCTCACTTGACTTGGCCCTACAGAGGCCCTACAGAACCAGCATACTTTTAATGCCTGAGGACAACTGAGAACAATGAGAACTCAATTTCTTGTACTGCCAGAGAACTTGTAATACTGCAGACAGAAACCAACACTAGGCAGTACAGTTATGAGAAAGTGTCTAGCTCACAGCTTCCTCCATGGGAGAGAAAGAGGAGAGTAGAATGCATGCGTAATGTTCTGCCTTTTCAAGGGGCTGGTTTTTGTCTTGCCTGACTTGGAACACTTACAGACCTAGCATACTTTAGATGTCTGGGGGCTGCTGAGAATGAAAGGGAGCTCAGTGGCTGCAGTGCCTGAGTATTTCTGACAAGCAGACTGATACCAGAGGTAGCAAGAAATTATAAGCTGAAGAAGAGACCAGCAAGCCTCTTTAATTGGGAAATTACACAACCAAATTCAGTAAGATGCCTCCCTGTAAAGGATTTGAGAGCTTCTCAGAATGTCTAGCTACGTTGATTGGTGAAGGTCTTTTCCTAATTGGAGATAGTTGGTAAAGACTCGGAGAGATGATTCTTTTTTCAAATGAATAAATCATAACCAAAATATAATAAGGCAAAATAAGAAACAGGGAAACATGACTCAATCAAAAGAACAAAATAAATCTTCAAAAACTCACCCTACAGAAATGAAGATCTATGAATTGCCTGACAAAGAATTCAAAATAATAATCATAAGGAAATTCAATGTGTTACAACAGAAAACAAATAGACAACCAAACAAAATCAGGAAAAGGATGCATGAAGAGATAATATCAACAAATAGAAACTATGAAAAAGAACCACAAAAAATCTGGAGCTGAAGAATACAACAAAATAATTTAAAAATTCACTAGAAGAGACAAAAAAAAGATTTGATGAAGCAGAAGAAAGAGACAGAAAATCTGAAAACAGGTTATTTGATATTATCTAGTCAGAGAAACAAAAAGAAAAAAGAATCAAAAAAATGAAGAAAGTCTAAGGAACTTATGGGAACTTAGTAAGAAAATCAATATATGTATAATTGGAGAGACGAGAAAGCGAAAGGAAAGGGGCAGTGAATTTATTTCAAGAAATAATGGCCAAAGAATTCCTAAATCTAGGGAAGAAAATAGACATCCAACTTCAAAAAGCTTAAAGAACTCCAAAGAGGATAAACTCAAAGAGGCCCATACAGACACATTATAACCACATTATCAAAAGTCAAGACAAAGCGAGAATCTTGAAAGCAGGAAGAGAAAGGCAACTCACCATGTACAGGTGAGCTGTCATAAGATTATCAGTATGTTTCTGAACAGAAATGTTACAGGCGAGAAAGGAGTGGCATGATATATTCGAAGTGCTAAAAGAAAAAAACTGCCAAGCTAGAATACTATCTGGCAAATTGTCCTTCAGAAATGAAAGAGAAATAAAGACTTTCACAGATAAACAAAAGCTGAGTGAGTTCCTCAATACTAGATCTATCTTACAAGAATTGCTAAAGGGAGTACTTGAAGTTGAAACAAAAGGACGCTAGACAGCAGCAGGAAATCATATGAACATATAAAGCTCTGCTGAAGGTAAAAATCAGACAAATACAGAACCCTGAAATACTGATACAGTGACACATAAATCACTTTTAATTCAGGTATAGAATTTAAAAGATAAAAACATAAAAATAGCTAAATATAAGACTATGCTAATGGTACAAAATAACGTAATTTTTGACATTGATAACAGAAAGTAGAGGGGGAGCAATGTAAGGGAGTAGCACTTAAATAGATTATTAAAACCAATATATTATTATACATAATCCCCATAGTAACCACAAAGAAAATACCTATAGAATGCTCAAAAAAGAAAAAAGAAGGATATCAAGCATGCCACAACAAAAAAATCAATGAAATGCAAAGAAAGGCAATAAGAGAGGAAAAGGACAACATAATTAAAAGACAAACAGAAAATAATTAACAAAATAGCATCAGTAAATCCTTCCCTAACATAAATTTCTTTAAATGTAAATGGGTTGTAAGTAGAAGGGTGAAAAAAGTAGTCCTGCCAATGATAATCAGAATAGAGTAGGAGTATCTATACCTGTTTTTGACAAAATGAACTTTGTCAAACTGTCACAAGACACAAAACAGTACATTACATATTGATAACAAGTTCAATTAATCAAGAGGCTACAACAATTATATGTATGTATATATATATATATATATATATACATACATATATATATATATATAAACCTAATGGCAGAATATCCAAATATATAAAGCAAGTAATGACAGAATTGTTAGAACTAATACTCAAATTCATCAAAGTACAGGTTACAAAATCACCACACAAATTTCAGTTTTTTCCTCCATGCTAAACATGAACAACCCAAAAAGAAAATTAAGAAATCCTATTTACAGTTGCATCAAAAAAATAATATTTGGAGGGGGCTGGCCCCGTGGCCAAGTTATTAAGTTTGCACGCTCTGCTTTGGCAGCCCAGGGTTTCACCAGTTTGGATCATGGGCACAGACATGGCATGGCTCATCAGGCCATGCTGAGGTGGCATCCCACATGCCACAACTAGAGGGACCCACAACTAAAAATAGACACCTATGTACTGGGGGTGGGCGCTTTGGGGAGAAAAATAAAATCTTAAAAATATATATTTAGGAATAAAACTAAGAAAGAATGTAACAGACTTATACACTGAAAGCTACAAAATATTCCTGAAATAAATTAAAGAAGACACAAATAAATGGTAAGACAGCTTAGGGTCATGAGTTGAAAGATTTAATATTGTTAAAATGTTCATACACCTATTCCAAAGCAATCTATGGAATCAATGAATTCCTTATCGAAATCTCAGTGGAATTTTTTGCAGTAATAGAAAAACTAATCTTAAAATTTACGTGAAAGGATTCTAAGTAGTCAAAATAATCTTGTGAAAGAAAAACAAAGCTAGAGGTTCACACTTCCTGATTTCAAAACATATTATAGACATAATGCAATCCATATGGCATGGTACTGACATGAAGACAGACATCTAGAGCAATTGAACAGAATAGATAGTCCAGAAATAAATCCTCATGTATACAATCAAATAATCTTTGACAAGAGTGCCAGGATAGTCTTGTCAACAAATGATGCTGGGAAAATTGGATATGCTCATGTAAAATCATCAAATTGGACCCTTATTTTACATAATACACGAAAGATAACTCAAAATGGATTAAAGAGTTAAAAAGAACTGAAAATATAAAAATCATAGAAGAAAACAGAGGAAGATATTCATGACATTTTATTTGGAAGTGGTTCCTTGGATATAACACCAAAAATACAGACAAAAAAAGCAAAAGCAGACAAATGGAAGTATATCAAACTTAAAAACTTCTATGCAGCAAAGGAAACAACCAAAGTGTGAAAAGGAAGCCAGTGGAATCTGGAAAAAATATTTGCAAGTCATATATCTGATAAAAAATTCATATCCAGAATATACAAAGAACTCCTTTAACTCAACAACAACAAAAACAATCTAATTAAAAATTGACAAAGAACTTAACAGACATTTCTCCAAAGAAGATATGCAAATGGTCAACAAGCACAGAAAAAGATGCTCAGCATCACTAGCCATTAGGAAATTGCAAATCAAAACCACAATGAGGATCTCGTCAAGATGGCGCTGTGAGCAGACGTTGAACTCGCCTCCTCCCATGAATACAACCAGGTTACAACAATTTTGGGAAGAATCACCCTGGATTGAAAACTGAAAACTGGATAAAAAGAACCCCCACAACAAGGGACAGTCCTGACAAAAGCAGAAGAGGCAGTAACTCCAGCTGGAGAGGAAAAAAGCCACCTTTGGGAGCAATGGAGCTTCTCAGCTGGCCAGGCGGGAGCCACCCTAAGGTACGAGCCCTCCCTGGAGGTGTGAGGTCTGGAGCAGGGGCAATACTGCTATAACCATCCTTCAGACTCAGCCCAAATGAGATGGGGGTCTTACTGTTTGGCTTTGCTGGCTATTAACTGCAGTGAGGACAGCCCCAGAAAAGCTATCCACCGAAAACTGAAAAGATCCTCATCTTAAAGGGCCCACGCACAAACTCACTCATTGAAGCAACCTAAAATCACCAGAGAGAAGGTTGGCTGTCCTTTGATGAAACAAGACTCACCTGGTGGGCTCTGGGGGCATCTTGGTGAGAGGTGGGTCCTCTCCAGAGACTGAGACATTGGTGGGGGCCATTGTTCTGAGCTGGTCCAGGCGTGCTGATAAGACACTGGTGGGGGCCATTGAGGTGCATCCCTTGGGCTGTTAGCCCAGGGGTCTGCCACACCCACTAGAGCACAGATTTAATCCAGTTCAGCCAAGGCAGGCAACCTGCCCTAGGGACTGGTCCCACCTAACAGCAAGCCCTCAGGCTACTTTTCAGCCTGCATTGACTGAGTGCCTTGATCCTCTACAGGCAGGCAAAGGTATTCATCTCTGTGGGGCAGGGCCTGTGTGAGGACCAGGTGAACTGTGAGGGGCATTGGGGCAAAGGTGGGGACCTCTGCAGTGTGGTATTGGGGTACGCTCCAGGGGGTTGAGAAGTGTGCACAGACCAGGACTGTGTTGACAGTGTATGTGGTCCAGTGGGGGGTGAGGCTTATCAGTGGCAGAAGACTTGTGCTTCACAAATAGCCATGAAAAGGATCAACCCCATCTTCCAAAGCCTGAAACAATTGTGTGCCCCCATGCCAAGGGCTAGCCCCACTCAACTGCACTCCTAAGAGAATGGACAATAGCCTTGTTGGCCTCAGGCCTATCACAACTGTATGCTCCTGAGCCTAACAACCAGCTACACTGGGTACCAACCCAATTAAGAGGACAATTGCAATAAGAGTGTGCTGATAGACTTTTTAGCCAACAGTGTTGAGGACCCCCAAACCGGATTTACAAACAGCTGGCCAGGGAAGGAAAGATCAGACTCCCTGGGTACCTGCAGTGGGAGCAACCCTGCCACAGTAGAAGAACACAAGTAGCCCACAAAGGCATCACTTCTGGTTCTTATGGTCTGGTGACAAGAGGCAAGCACACTGCTGGGCCACATAAGCCATCTCATATATAAGGCCACTTCTCCAAGATCAGGAGACATAGCTGACTCACCTAGTACAAAGAAAATAGCACAGAGAAAGAGGCATAATGAGGAGGCAAAGGAATACTTTCCAAGCAAGGGAACAGTACAAAACCCCAGAAAAAGAACTAAGTGAAACAGAAACTAGCGACCTCCTTGACAAAGAATTCAAACAAAATATAATGAGGATGCTCACAGATATGTGGAGAAGAATGGATGAACACAGTGAGCACATCAGCAAAGAACTGGAAGATATATAAAAAAAATCAGAAATGAAGAATACAATACTTGAAATGAGAAATTCACTAGAAGGACTCAATAGCAGAGTAGAGGAAGCAGAAGAACTGATCAGCGAGCTAGACGAAAGACTAGAGGAAGTCACCCAAGCAGAACAGAAAAGAGAAAAAAGAGTTAGACAGAATGAGAACAGTTTAAGGGAACTCTGGGACAATATCAAGTGTGCTAATATTCAGATCATAGGGGTCCCAGAAGGAGAAGAGAAAGACAAAGGGGTGGAAAATTTGTTGAAATAATAGAGGAAAATTTTCCTCACCTGAGGAAGCAAACAGACATCCAAGTTCAGGAAGCACAGAGAGCTCCAAACAAGAGAAGCCCAAAGAGACCACACCAAGACATATTATAATCAAAATGTCTAAAATTAAACACAAAGAGAGAATCCTAAAAGCAGCAAGAGAAAGGCCACAAGTGACATATACAGGGAAGCCCATCAGGCTCTCAGCGGACTTCTCAGTCGAGACCCTACAGGCGAGAAGAGAATAGCATGACATATTTGAAGTGCTAAAAGGAAAAAACGTACAACCAAGAATACTCTATCCATCAAGGCTGTCATTCAGAATGGAAGGAGAGATAAAGAGCTTCCCAGACAAGCAAAAATTAAAGGAGTTTGTCACCAAGAAACCAGTTCTACAAGAAATGCTGAAGGGACTTATTTAAGTGGGAAAGCAATGACCACAAATAGAGATAAAAGAAAAAAAATTATCAAAAAACCCCAAAATAACAAGAAAAAACAGGCAATAAAATCACTTGTAAGGTAAAAGTATAGTAAAGGCAGCAGATCAACTACCTGTGCAGATAATATGAAGGTTAAAAGACAAATGTACTAAAATTACCTAGTTCAATGATAAGAGGGTAATGGATAGACACACACTAAACAAAAGACAATATATGATGTGAAAAACATAATGTGGGAGGAGGGGAGTGAAAAAGTAGAGCTTTTAGAAAGAGGTCAAGCTAAAGAGTCTATCTACTCAATATAGACTGTTATATGCATAGTATATTAAATAGGATCCTCATGGTAATCACAAACCAGAAACCTATAACAAGCAGGAAAAAAAGTAAGACAAAAGAAATCAAACATATTGCTAAAGATAGCCATCAAACCACAAGTGAAGAGAGCAAGAGAAAAAGAAAGGAACTGAGAAGAACTATTAAAACACCCCAAAAAAAGAAAAAGTGGCAAAATGGCAATAAATACATATTTATCAATAGCTAGTTTAAATGTCAACGGACTAAATACTCCAATCAAATGCCATAGGGTGGCCAACTGGATAAAAAAACAAGATCCATGTATATGCTGTGTACAAGAGACACACTTCAGACCTATAGACACTCACAAATTGAAAGTGAAAGGATGGAAAAAGATATTCCATGCAAATGGCAAAGAAAAGAAAGTGGGGGTAGCAATACTTATATCAGACAAAATAGACTTTAAAGCAAAAACTGTAATGAGAGACAAAGACGGGCACTACATAATGATAAAGGGAACAATCCAACAAGAAAATATAACACTTGTAAATATCTACACATCCAACATAGGAGCACCTAAATATATAAAGCAATTATTAACAGACATAAGAGGAGAAATAGACAGTAACACAATAATAGTAGGGGACTTTAACACTCCACTTACACCAATGGATAGATCATCCAAACAGAAGATCAATAAGGAAACACTCGCCTTAAAGGACACATTAGACCAGGTGGACTTAGTAGATATATACAGAACATTCCATCCAAATACCACAGAATACACATTATTTTCAAATCCCCCATAGAAGATTCTCCAGGATTGATCACATATTAGGCCACAAAACAAGTCTCAATAAATTTACGAAGATTGAAATAATACCATGCATCTTTTCTGACCACACAGGTATGAAACTAGAAATCAACTATAGAAAGAAAACCAGAAAAGTCCCAAAAATGTGGAGATTGAATAAAATCTGAACTATGATTGGGTCTACTGAACAATGATTGGGTCAATGAAGAAATCAAGGAAGAAATAAAGAAATTCCTGGAGACAAATGAAAATAAAACATGGCATGCCAAAATCTGTCGGAGACAGCAAAAGCAGTTCTACGAGGGAAGTTTATAGCAATTCAGGCCTACCTCAACAAAGAAGAAAAATCCCAAATAGACAAAAGCACACCTAAAGGTACTGGAAGAAGAAAAACAAACAAAGCCCCAAATCAGCAGAAGTAAGGAAATAATAAAAATAAGAGCAGAAATAAAGAAAATAGAGACTAAAAAAACAATAGAAAAAATTAATGAAACCAAGAGCTGGTTCTTCCAAAAGATAAACAAAATTGACAAACCCTTAGTTAGACTCACCAAGAAAAAAAGAAAGAAGGCTCAAATAAATAAAATCAGAAATGAAAGAGGAGAGATTACAATGGACACCTCAGAAATACAAAAGATAAGAGAATACTATGAAAAGAAATATGCCAACAAATTCGATAATCTAGAAGAAATGGATAAATTCTTAGAAACATACAACCTTCCAAAACTGGACCAAGAAGATGTAGAAAATTTGAATAGATCGATCACCAGCAAGGAGATCAAAAGAGCAATCAAAAGCCTCCCAAAAAATAAAAGTCCAGGACCAGATGGCTTCCCTGGTGAATTCTACCAAACATTCAAGGAAGACTTAACACCTATCCTTCTCAAACTCTTCCAAAACATTGAAGAGGAGGGGAGGCTTCCTAACTCCTTCTACAATGCAAACATTATCCTGATACCAAAACCAGACAAGGACAACAAAAAAGGAAAATTACAGGCCAATATCACTGATGAACATCAATGCAAAAATCCTCAACAAAATACTAGCAAATCAAATACAACAATACATTAAAAAGATCATACATCATGATCAAGTGGGTTTGATTCCAGTGATGCAGGGATGGTTCAACATCCGCAAATCTATCAACGTGATACACCACATTAACAAAAATGAAGAATAAAAATCACATCATCATCTCAATAGATGCAGAGAAAGCATTCGACAAGATACAGCATCTATTTATGATAAAAACTCTAAATAAAGTGGGTATAGAAGGAAAATACCTCAACATAATAAAGGCCATATATGACAAACCCACAGCAGATATCATTCTCAATGGAGAAAAACTGAAAGCTATCCCTCTAAGAACAGGAACCAGACAAGGATGCCCACTGTCACCACTCTTATTTAACATAGTATTGGAAGTCCTAGCCACAGCAATCAGGCAAGAAAAAGAAATAAAAGGGATCCACATTGGAAAAGAAGAAGTGAAAATCTCACTCTTTGCAGATGACATGATTTTATATCTAGAAAACCCTAAAGAATCCACTAAAAAACTTTTGGAAATAATAAAGGAATACAGTCAAGTTGTGGGATACAAAATCAATGTACAAAAATTGGTTGCGTTTCTATACGCTAACAACGAAGTAGCAGAAAGAGAAATTAAGAATACAATCCAATTTATAATTGCAACAAAAAGAATAAAATACCTAGGAATAAACTAACGAAAGAGGTGAAAGATCTGTACACCAAAAACTATAAAACATGGTTGAAAGAAATCGAAGAAGACACAAAGAAATGGAAAGATATTCCGTGCTCTTGGATTGGAAGAATTAACATTGTTAAAATGTCCATACTTCCTAAAGCAATCTATAAATTCAACGCAATTCCTATCAAAGTTCCAACAACATTTTTTACAGAAATAGAACAAAGAATCCTAAAATTTATATGGAACAACAAAAGACCCCGAATAGCCAAAGGATTCCTGAGAAAAAAGAACAAAGCTGGGGGTATCACACTCCCTGATTTCAAATTATACTACAAAGCCATAGTAACCAAAACAGCATGGTACTGGCACAAAAACAGACACACAGATCAATGGAACAAAATTGAGAGCCCAGAAGTAAACCGACATGTTTATGGACAGCTAATATTGGACAAGGGAGCCAAGAGCATATCATGGAGAAAGGAGAGTCTCTTCAATAAATGATGTTGGGAAAACCGGACAGCCACATGCAAAAGAATGAAAGTAGACCATTCCCTTACACCATGCACAAAAATCAACTCAAAATGGACTAAAGACTTGAATGTAAGACTGGAAACCATGAGATTCTAGAAGAAAACATAGGCAGTGCACTCTATGACATTGGTCTGAGCAGTATATTTTCAGTCCCATGTCTGACCGGACAAGGGAAACAAAAGAAAAAATGAACAAATGGGACTACATCCAACTAAAAATCTTCTGCACAGCAAAGGAAACCATCAATAAAATGAAAAGACAACCTAACAATTGGGAGAAGATATTTGCAAACCACATATCAGATAAGGGGTTAATATCCAAAATATACAAAGAACTCATACAGCTCAACAACAAAAAAACCAACACTCCAACTAGAAAATGGGCAAAAGATCTGAACAGAGATTTCTCCAAAGAAGATATACAGATGGCCAACAGGCATATGAAAAGATGCTCAACATCATTAGCTATCAGAGAAATGCAAATCAAAACTACAATGAGATATCACCTCACTCTTGTCAGAATGGCTATAATTAACAAGACAGGAAACAATAAATGTTGGAGAGGGTGTGGAGAGAAGGGAACCCTTGTTCACTGCTGGTGGCAGTGCAAACTGGTGCAGCCACTATGGAAAGCAGTATGGAGTATCCTCAGTAAACTAAGGATATATCTACCATATGATCCAGCTATCCCACTGCTGGGTATTTATCCAAAGAACTTGAAAACACAAAGGCATAAAGATACTTGCACCCCTGTGTTCATTGCGGCATTATACACAATAGCCAAGACTTGGAAGCAACCTAGGTGCCCACCCAGGGAAGAATGGATAAAGAAGATGTGGTATTTATACACGATGAACTACTACTCAGCCATAAGAAATGACGAAATCTGGCCATTTGTGACAACATGGATGGACCTTGAGGGTATTATGCTGAGTGAAATAAGTCAGAGGGAGAAAGTCAAATACCATATGATCTCACTCATAAATAGAAGATAAAAACGACAAAAAACCCCACAAACACATAGCATTGGAGATTGGACTGGTGGTTACCTTTGTGGAAGGAGGGAAGGGGGGCAAAAGGGGTTATTAGGGTCACATGTGAGGGGATGCACTATAATTAGTGTTGGGGTGGTGAACATGATGTAATGTATACAGAATTTGAAATATGATGTACATCTGAAAAAAATAAAAATTAAAAAATAGAAAAAAGAAGAAAATCTTAAAATATTTTGCCCAAACAAAAAAAAATAGTAAATAAATAAATAAGATGTTAATAAAAAAAAAACCACAATGAGATATCACCGCACACATTTTATTATGGCCATAACAACAACAACAACAACAACAAAAAACAGAAAAAAACCATTTTGAAGATGTGGAGAAATTGGAATCCTTACATGCTCTTCATGGGAATGTAAAATGGCACAGCCTTTATATAAAAGATTATGGAGTTCCTCAAAAAATTGACAATAAGATTACCACATAATTCAGCAATACCACCTCTGTGTGTATATCGAAAAGAAGTGAAAACAGTATCTGGAAGAGATACTTGCACATACAGGCTTATTACTGCATTATTCACAATAGCCAAGAAGTAGAGGCAACCTAAATGTCCATAGACAGTTGAAGAGAGAAACAATATACATTATGTACATACAATGGAATGTTATTCAGCTTAAAAAAAGAAAGAAATCCCATCATGTACTACAACATGGATGAAGCTTGACAACACTATGCTGTATAAAATAAGCCAGTCACAAAAGGACACACCACGTGATTCCACTGATATGACGTATCTAAAGTAGCCAAACTTAGAAACAAAAGCCGAATGGAGGTGCAAAGTGATGAGAGGAAGGAGAAATGGAGATTGTTGTTCAACAGGTATAGTTTCAGCTTTGTATGATGAAAAAGTTCTAGAGATCTGCTGTACAAAACCGTGAATTCACTTAACCCTACTGAATTGAACTGTTATAAATGGCTAACATGGTAAATTTTATGTGGTGTGTTTTCACCAAAATTTTACTTTTTTTTTGCTTTTTTTATTGTTTATGATAGTTTACAATATTGTGAAATTTTAGTTGTAAATTATTGTTTGTCAGTCCTGTTGTAGGTGCACCCCTTCACCCTTTTTGCCCACCCCCAGCCCCCTTTCCCCTGGTAGCCACTAATCTGTTCTCTTTGTCTACATGTTTAAATTCCTCATATGAGTGGAGTCATACAGAAATTGTCCTTCTCTATCTGACTTATTTCACTTAACATAATTCTCTAAAGGTCCATCCATGTTGTTGTGAATGGGATGATTTTATTCTTTTTTATGGCTGAGTAATATTCCATTGTGTATATATACACCATATCTTCTTTATACAATCATCAGTTGATGGGCAGTTAGGTTGCTTCCACATCTTGGCTATTGTAAATAGTGCTGCAATGAACATAGGGTTGCATGAGACTTTAGGCATTGCTAATCTTAAGTTCTTTGGATAGATACCCAGTAGTGGGATGGCTGGGTCATATGGTATTTCCATTTTAATTTTTTGAGAAATCTCCATACTGTCTTCCATAGTGGCTGCACCAGTTTGCACTCCCACCAGCAGTGTATGAGGGATACTTTTTTTCCACAACCTCTCCAACACTTGTTACTTTTTGTTTTGGTTATTTTTTCCATTCTAATGGGTGTAAGGTGATGTCTTAGTGTAGTTTTGATTTGCATTTCTCTGATGATCAGTGATGATGAACATCTTTTCATGTGCCTATTGGTCATCACATGACTTCTTTTGAGAAATGTCTGTTCATCTCCTCTGCCCATGTTTTGATCGGGTTGTTTGAGTTTTTTTTGTTGAGTTGTGTGAGTTCTTTATATATTATGGGTATTAACTCTTTGTCGGATATATGATTTGCAAATATTTTTTTCCCAATTAGTGGGTTGTTTTTTTGTTTCACTCCTATTTTCCCTTGCCTTGAAGAAGCTCTTTAGCTTGATGAGGTCCCATTTGTTTATTCTTTCTATTGTTTCCCTTGTCTGAGAAGACAAGGTGTCTGAAAAGATCCTTTTAATACTGATGTCAAAGAGTGTACTGCCTACATTTTCCTCTCGAAGCCTTATGGTTTCAGGTCTTTCCTTTAGGTCTTTGATCCATTTAGAGTTTATTTTTGTGAATGGTGAAAAAAAATGGTCAATTTTCATTCTTTTACATGTGGCTTTCCAGTTTTCCCAGCACCATTTGTTGAAAAGACTTTCTTTTCTCCATTGTATGCCCTCAGCTCCTTTGTCAAAGATTAGCTGTCCATAGATGTGTGGTTTTATTACTGGGCTTTTAATTCTGTTCCAGTGATCTGTGCACCTGTTTTTGTACCAGTACCATGCTGTTTTGATTACTGTAGCTTTGTAGTATGTTTTGAAGTCAGGGATTGTGATGCCTCCAGCTGTGTTCTTTTTTCTCAGGATTGCTTTAGCAATTCGGGGTCTTTTGTTGCCCCATATGAATTTTAGGATTCTTTGTTCTATTTCTGTAAAGAATGTCATTGGGATTCTGATTGGGATTGCATTGAATCTGTAGATTGCTTTAGGTAGTATGGACGTTTTAACTATGTTTATTCTTCCAATCCATGTACATGGAATGTCTTTGCATCTCTTTATGTCCTCATCCATTTCTTTCAGGAAAGCCTTTTAGTTTTCATTGTATAGCTTCTTCACTTCCTTAGTTAAATTCACCCCGAGGTATTTTATTGTTTTTGTTGCAATTGTGAATGGTATTGTGTTCTTGAGTTCTTTTTCTGTTAGTTCGTTATTAGAGTATAGAAATGCTACTGATTTATGTACATTGATTTTATATCCTGCAACTTTGTTGTAGTTGTTGATTATTTCTAAAAGTTTTCCAATGGATTCTTTGGTGTTTTCTTTATATAAGATCATGTCGTCTGCAAACTGCGAGAGTTTCACTTCTTCCCCTGCTATTTGGATTCCTTTTATTCCTTTCTCTTGCCTAATTGCTCTGGCCCAAACCTCCAGTACTATGTTGAATAAGAGTGGTGATAGAGGGCATCCTTGTCTCATTCCAGTTTTCAGGGGGATGGCACTTAGTTTTTGCCCATTGATATGATGTTGGCTGTGGGTTTTTCATATGTGGCCTTTATTATGTTGATGTAATTTCCTTCTATCCCCATTTTGTTCAAAGTTTTTATCATAAATGGCTGTTGGATCTTGTCAAATGCTTTCTCTGCATCAATTGAGATGATCATGTGGTTTTTATTCCTCAATTTGTTGATTTGGTGTACCATGTTAATTGATTTGAGGATGTTAAACCATCCCTGAGTCCCTGGTATGAAACCCACTTGATCATGATGTATGATACTTTTGATGTATTGCTGAATTCAAGTTGCCAAGATTTTGTTGAGAATTTTTTCATCTATGTTCATCAGCGATATTGGCCTGTAGTTCTCCTTTTTCATGCTGTCCTTGTCAGGCTTTGGTATCAGGGTGATGTTAGCCTCGTAGAATGTGTTAGGAAGTGTTCCATCTTCCATAAATTTTGGGAATAGCTTGAAAAGTATAAGTATTAAATCCTCTTTGAAAGTTTCGTAGAATTCCCCAGGAAAGCAATCTGGTCCTGGGGTTTTATTCTTTGGGATGCTTTTGATTGCTGTTTCAATCTCCTTCCTTGTGATTCGTCTGTTCCGACTGTCTGCTACTTCTTGAATTAGCTTTGGGAGATGGTAAAAGTCTAAGAATTTATCCATTTCCTCTAGGTTATCCATTTTGTTGGCATATAGTTTTTCATAGTATTCTCTTATAATCCATTGTATTTCTGCAAAGTCTGTTGTTATTTCTCCTTTTTCATTTCTGATTTTGTTTATTTGAGCTTTCTCTCCTTTTTTCTTTGTAAAACTGGCTAGGGATTTGTCAATTTTGTTCATCTTCTCAAAGAACAAGCTGTTTGTTTCATTGATCCTTTCTACTGCCTTTTTTGTTTCAATAGCATTTATTTATGCTCCAATTTTTATTATTTCTCTCCTTCTGCTGACTGTGGGCTTTGTTTGTTCTTCTTTCTCTAATTCAGTTTGGTGTAATTTGAGGTTACTTATTTGGGATTTTTCTTGTTTGTTAATGTGTGCTTGTGTTGCGATGAATTTCCCTCTTAATACAGCTTTTGCAATATCCCATATGAGTTGGTATTGCATGTTTTCATTTTCATTTGTCTACAGATAATTTTTGATTTCTTCAATGACCTATTGCTTGTTCAATAGCATATTGTTTAGTCTCCATATCTTTGTCCCTTTCTCAGTTTTTTTCTTGTAATTAATTTCTAGCTTTATAGCATTATGATCAGGGAAGATGCTTGTTATTATTTCAATTTTTTTTTAATTTATAGAAGCTTGTCTTGTTTCCCAACATATGGTCTATCCTTGAAACTGTTCCATGTGCACTTGAGAAGAATGTGTATTCTGCTGTTTTTGGATGGAGTTTTCTATATATTTCTATTAAGTCCAACTGTTTTAGCTTTTCATTTATCTCCACCATTTCCTTGTTGATTTTCTGTCTGGATGATCTGTCCATTGATGTGAGTGGGGCATTGATGTCCCCTACTATTATTGTGTTATTTTTAATATCTTCTTTTAGGTTTGTTAATAGTTGCTTTATGAACTTTGGTGCTCGTATGTTGTGTGAATAGATATTTATAAATGTTATTTCTTCTTGATGTAGCGTCCCTTTGATCATTATATACTGACCCTCTATGTCTCTCTTTACCTGCCTTATCTTGAAATCTACTTTGTCTGATATAAATATTGCAACACCTGCTTTCTTTTGTTTGCCATTAGCTTGGATTATCATCTTCCACCCCCTCACTCTGAGCCTGTGTTTGTTGTTGGAGCTAAGGTGTGTTTCCTGCAGGCAACAGATTGCTGGATCTTGTTCCTTAATCCATCTTGATACTCTGTGTCTTTTTATTGGAGAGTTCAACCTATTTACATTGAGGTTGATTATTGATGCATGAGGGCATGGCCTAAACTGATTCAGGCCCTTTCCTCCTTCCCTCCTAAGTTATTCTTGTCATCTCTTATTCCAACTTGTGTTGTGAGTTTGTGGTTAAAGTGATAAGATTGTCTTTGTTTTTCGTGTTTTCCTTCCCTTTATCCTAATGCTATAGCTGTATATTTGCTATCCTATTGTGATTCTATCAGTCTCCTTAATCTGTGTTTTGTGACGCTTTCTCCCTATTTTCTTTTTTCAGGTATGAGGGCCTTCTTGAGGATTTCTTGTGTGTGTGTGTGTGTGTGTGGGGGGGTCTCTTGGCTATGAAGTCCCTTAGCTTTTGTTTGTCTGGGAAAGATTTAATTTCTCCCTCATATCTGAAGGATGTTTTTGCTGGATAGAGTATTCTTGGTTGAAGATTGTTATATTTTAACGTTTTTAACAGGTCATTCCAATCTCTCCTAGCTTGTAAGGTTTCTGCAGAGAAATCTGCTGCAAGTCTGATAAGGGTTCCTTTGTAGATTATTTTCTCCTGCCTTGCCACCCTAAGTATTCTTTCTTTGTCAATCACTTTTGCCAGTTTTACTACTATATGCCTTGCAGTTGGTCTTTTTACATTGACATATCTAACAGACCTCAAAGCTTCCTCCACACATATTACTCTCTCATTTTAAAGATTTGGGAAGTTATCTTCTATTATCCCTTTGAGTACACTTTCTGCTTCATTCTTCTTTTTGTCACCCTCAGGTATTCCAATTATTCTTATATTGCATTTCCTCATTGAGTTGGCTATTTCTCAGAGATTTTCTTCATCCTCTTTTATTTTTATTTCTCTCCTTTCCTCTATCTGGAGTCATTCAACCTGTCTATCTTTGATTATGCTGACTTGCTCCTCTATGGCATCCACACGGGCACTCAGGGAATCAATATTCTGTTTTATCTGATCCATTGTATTTTTCATTTCTAGTATTTCTGATTGATTCATCTTTATAGTTTCAATCTCTTTTGTGAAGTAACTCCAGAACTTGTTGACTTGTTTCTCTATATTTTCCTTTACCTCATTGAATTTTTTGACTATAGCTATTCTGAATTAATTTTCACTTAGTTTACTTATTTCTGAGTCCTCAGGGCATAATTCTGGGTGCTTTTTTTCCCTATGATCTGGAGATTTGTTGAACTTACGGATGCTGGAAGAAGGACGGGTCTTCCCATGGTGATATTATTCAGTTGCAGTTACAGCCTGTTGCCACTATATGGGTGTTGAGAGCTGCTATTGTGAGCCCTTCACCTTCAGCTGAGATGGTGGCGCACAGTGCAGGTTGGGGGATGGAGGGGCTCCTCCTCTCATAAGCAGACCTGGCTTCCTGATCAGCTCTTGTTATCTGCTCTCCTGGGGTCTTGGCTTGCTGAGGTTACCCCACGAGAAAGCTTTCCCACATTAGAGGGCGTCCATCAGGGTTGCACAGCTGTGGGAGTCCTGGGTGATCCTGCAGACATGTGGCCCCTCCCCCACTCCTTCCCTCACAGAGCCTCCCATGGCAGTGATCCCAGTCTCTAGGGGAGGGAGCAAAGATCTCTTATGCCATTCCTGCTCCTCTGAGGGGCCTCTCTGCCCTCCGTTGTTTGGCTGCTGTGGGTCTCTGATGACTTCTGTGCTATTATGATAATTTTTGTTGGAATATTGTTGTTCATTTTTTGTTGTATGTTGGAGGGGAGAGAGTCCCAGTAAAGCTCCCTCCGCCATGACTATGATGTCACTCCTAAAATTTTAAATTTTTTAAAAAAGTAGTCCAACTGTTAGAAATAGAAAGTAGAATGGTGTTTGCCAGGGATGGGGAGGAGGAAGAAACGGGGAGTTATTCAATGTTTATATACAGGATGTTGGTTTTGCAAGATGAAAAAGTTCTAGAGATCTGTTACACAACAATGTGTATATACAGATCCTCCTCTACTTAAGATGAGGTTACATCCTAATAAACTCACTGTAAGTTGAAAATACCATAGGTTGAAAATATATTTGATACCACCTAACCTATGGAACATCATAGCTTAGCCTAGTCTAAGTTAAATGTGTTTAGAACACTTACATTAATCTACGGTTGGGCAAAATCATGTAACACAAAGCCTATTTTGTAATACAGTGTTGAATATCTCATGTAACTTATTGAATACTGTACTGAAAGTGAAAAACAGAATGGTTGGGTGGGTACAGAATGAGTGTTAAGTGTACTGGTTGTTTAGCCTTGTGACCACATGGCTGACTGGCAGCTATGGCTTTCTACCTCTGCCCAGCATCTGGAAACAGTATCATACAGTGTATCCCTGGCCCAGGAAAAGATCAAAATTCAAAATTGGACATATTATTTCTACTGAAAGTGTATCACTCTCCCATCATCACAAAGTCAAAACATCATAACTTGAACCATTGTAAGTCAGGGACCATCTGTAGTTAACATTACTGTACTGAAGACTTAAAAATGGTTAAAATGGCAATGTTTATGTTATATCTTTTTTCTGTAATAATAAAGAATAATGGGTTTTGAATTTTGCCAAATGCTTTTTCTCAGCAATTGACATGATGATACTATGAGTTTTAGTTTTTAGCTTGTTAATATGGTTTAGTATTGAATGCTGAAACAGTTTTAAACCCTGAGAATAAACCCCACTTGACTGTGGTATATATATTTTATATATATTGTTGAATTTTATTTGTCATATTTTTCAGGATTTCTGCATCTATATTCATAAATGATATTGTTTTGTAGAGTTTGTTGTTTTCTGTCTTTCTCTGGTTTTGGTATCAGAGTAATACTAGTTTTATAGAAAGAATTGTGAAGTGTTCTCTTGTTTTCTATTTTCTAGCAGACATTGTGTATATTGATGCTAATTTTTCTTCATGTGTTGGGAGGGTTCTCCCTTGAAACTACCTGGCTCTAGAGATTATTTTTTTTTAATATAAATTCAATTTCCTTAATAGTTACAGGACTATTCAAATTATATTTTTATTATTATTATTTTTTATTTTTTAGGAAGATTAGCCCTGAGCTAACATCTGCTTCCAATCCTCCTCATTTTGCTGAAGAAGACTGTCACTGAGCTAACGCCCATGTCCATGTTACTCCACTTTATATGTGGGACACATGCCACAGCATGGCTTGCCAAGTGGTGACATGTCCACACTCAGGATGTGAACCCTGGGCCACCAAAGCAGAACCTCTGCACCACTGGGCCAGCCCCACAAATTATATTTTTAATAATGAATAAGTTGTGGAAGTTGGTGTTTTCTGAGGAAGTGGTTCATTTCATCTAAGTTGTCCAATTTATTTGTTCAACGTTGTTCATAACATTCCCTTATAATCCTTTAATGTCTACACAGTCCAATGTGATATCCCATTTCATTCTTGGTATTGACAATTTGTTTCTCTTTTTTTTCTCCTCATCAATATTGCTAAAGTTTTGTTAATTTTAATGATTTTTTTCAAATAGCAATCTCTATGCTTCATTGATTTTCAATTTCATTGATTTCTGCTCTCATCTTTATGGTTTCCTTCCTTCTACTTGTTTTGGATTTATAGTCTCATTGTTTTTCTAGATTCTTGAAGTGGAAGCTCAGATTATTTCTTGGATACTTTCCCCTTTGCCTGATGTATCTATTTAGTGCTCTAAATTACTCTTTCAACAATACTTTAGTGTGTTTCAGAAATTTTGAGATATTTACTTTTATTTTTATTCCGTCAACATATTTTTTAAATTTCCTTTGACACTTCCTCTTTGACTCATGGATTATTTAGAAGTGTCTTGCTTAGTTTTCAACATTAGTGGATTCACCTTTTTAAATTTTTGTTATTGAGTTATTGTCTGATCTTGTTGCAGTTGGAAAATACACAGTGTATGCTTTCAATTATTTTAAAATGTTTAAATTTCTTTTATGGCCTGGGATACATCTTTCTTGGTATATGCTTCATGGGCACTTGTAAAAGAATGTGTATTCTGATATCCTTGGTTAGATTGGTCTATAAATGTCCATTAGATTATGTTGATTGGCAGCATTGTTTAGTTTTCCAACATTCTTGCTGGTTTGCAGTATAGTTGTTCTATCAATTGTTGAAAGAGATATGTTGCAATTTCCTATTCTAATTGCAGATTTGTCAATTTCTTCTTCCTGTCCCATTATTTTCTATTTCACATGTTTTTTAAGCTCTGTTTTTTGGTAAATATATATTTATGATGGTGATATCATTTTGGAAGATTGACCTTTTTATCATATATAATGTCCTCCCCTCCCATCTGGCAATTTTCTTTCCTCTGAAGTCTACTTTATCTGTTGTGAATATAGCCACGCCTGCTTTCCTTTGATTAATGTTTGCATGATGTATTTTTTAAACACTTTACTTTCAACCTGGCTACATAATTATATATGATGTTAGCTTTTGGTAGATAGCACATAATTGAGTCATGTTTTTAATGCACTCTATTAATCTCTTTTAAATTGGTGTATTTAAATGATTTATATTATTGATATGTTAGGGCTTAAGTCTGACATTTTCTTTTTTGATTTATGCTTTTTGTCTCTGTTTTTTAAAGTTTTTCTGTCATACTGTAGGTCCTGAACATATTTTTAGAAGCTCATTTTGATTTATTTATAATGTTTTTACAGTGTATCTCTTTGCATGAATTCTTCAGTGATTTCTATACATACTATATTTATATACAGAACTTATCACAGTCTCCTGATCTTCCTTTACTTGTTCAAGTGAAATATAAAAACATTAACTCCCTTTATTTCCCTTTACCCTACCTTGTTTGTAATTATCTTAAATATTTCTTCAACATAAATTCAGAACCATATCAACAGTTATAAATTTTGCTTCAATAGTCAAACATAATTTAGAAATTTGAAGATGAGAGATCATATTATTTTATATATCTATTTTTTTCCTTACTACATTCTTTCTTCTTTCCAGATCCAAAGGTTTCTTCGTTGGTAATATTACTATTTGAACAGTCTCCTTTGGCCACTTTGCAATTTAATAGAGGAGACACAGTCACATGTCTTATTTCCAATTTACAGTCCAGAGGCTGAAATCTCATTACTCTCTACTATTACCACAATCTCATTGTCTAATGACATCATGGTTTATTTTCTAGCTTCTCTTAAATAAGATGATACTGAGAAAATGAAGAAATTTTGGTAATGATGAGAAAAACATAGCACATATCCAGAGGGAAGTAATAACTGTCTTGCAAAGTGGAAATTGCAGTCACTATTTGAAAACAAGACAAAATGCCTTCCAGACACAGATTATCTGTCTCTGATCCATTCATTTATTGTAACAATTTACTGTTTCCTATTATATTTTTGTTCATGGGAATTTGGGTTAATGAAGAGACTAGTCCTTCACAGGGGTGAGGTGGTGAAAAATTCATAGAGACTGTGTGGGGCATGTCAGTGATTTTGAGATTCGAAGACATTTAATGTCCCACTCCTCACCTTCCCTTACCATGACCAAAACGGTACACTTAAAAAGGTATCCTGCCATTTCCGGATGCCGGGTTAGCAAACGCATCTGCAGGATCCGGGCAAGAGGGGAGCAGGAAAACCCATACGAGGGTGTGTGGATTTGAGCCTCAGCATTTCTAACCCACGATCTCGACGTGCATCGTGATTCCTGTCCATTGGACTGTAAGGTTTATACAGGTAATCTTGGAAACAATGGTAACAAGACTGAATTGGAACGAGCTTTTGTTTGTTACGGACAACTCCGAAGTGTGTGGGTTGCTAGAAACCCTCCTGCCTTTGCTTTTGTTGAATTTTAGGATCCCCTAGACGCAGCTGATGCTGTCTGAGAGCTGGATTAGAGAGCAATATGTGGCTGCCGACTAAGAGTGGTACTGTGGAATGATGAAAAAAGTCGAAATCGTAGCCCACCTCCCTCTTGGAGTCATCACCCTCGAGACAGTGGAGGAGTCCTCCACCTAGACGCAGATCCCCAAGACAGAGAAGCCTCTCCCGTAGCCGGAACAGGTCCCTTTAGAGAGAGAGGAGGAGAGAGAGATCACCGTCCCAGAAGAGAAATCACAAGCCGTCCTTATCCTTCTCTAGGTCTCATAGCTGATCTAGGTCAAACTGGAAATAGAAAGCCAGTTTGGAAGAGGAGGGGTGTTCAGGAAATAACTTCATTTTGAAAGAGTATGTACAGAACATTCAAGTTTTGTTTGAGATTTCATGAGCTTGGTGCATCTTTAGGATGTTTTAGCTGTTCACATTTTTTGTCTCTTTGAATAGTGACGCATAAAGACGTAATTCTTTATGGTTTGCAATCGATCATAAAAGGCATGTAATACTGATTGTTACTTTACATTGTTCCCTAAAGAAAAATTGAATTTGCTTTGAACTTTATTTAATCTTTCATAGACTGATAATAATCATCTAACTCCTGCCCAGCTAAAGTGTGATGTTTAATATGACGGAAACAAAACCTGCAAAGTTGAACTAAGACTAACTTTTGCCATAGCTGGGATATGGTATGTAGCTGTAGTTGGAAAAACAGTCTTTAAAAGCTGCTGTAAACACAAGCCAGCAGGTAAAAATTAAAGCTGCACAATTAAACCAAATTAGAGTTTATTTTGTTTTCTTTTGAAAGATGCAACTAGTCTTCACACTGGGCAGAGGTTGTCTAGTTGGTGTAGAATCTAAGAAGTTTCAAGAAAGTTAGTTTACCTTTGCTTTAGCTCAAAAGTTTCTGATCTGAATGCTGTATATGAACACATAGCTCTTTGTGACATTCTTTATTTGGAAATTTGAGACTATTCAAGATACTAATGTCCTTCCGGTTTAAGGGTGCATTGTAGAGCTGAACTTTGAGTTACTGTGCAAGATTCTTTTTCATGCTGTCATTTGTAATATGTTTTGTGAGAATCATTGGTGTTAAAGTTTTGGTTACAAATTATTGTTTAACCTGAAAGCCTGTTTTTCTTTGAAAAACTAAAATCCATGAGCTTGGTACCCAGTCCAGGTAGAACATTCCTATTGGAAGCTATACTTATATTTTCTTGTAAAGTGCTTTTGAACTGATAAAATATTAGCATAATTGTGTAATAGTTAAACCTACTACTACTATATTTCTTTTCCCATGGAAAGCAGTTGGTTACACAAATCTTATTTTATAAGAAAAACAATTGAATATTTTGAAGGAAGGGAATTTTTGGTTGTCATCCTTAAGTGATTGTTAGTACTTACCATTTTTTAGGAGTAGAAGCCAGTTCAAGTCCATGATACTCAGTGACCAACATTTTAAAGTATAGCAGCCTGGTACATTATAACTCAAAGTTGCCCATAAAAAAAGAGCTTTTAATCATTAGCTTGAGGCTATGATTTAATGACAAAGCTTTAAATTAAATTAAAGCTTAATGATTTATGACAAAGCTTTAAAAATTGCTTCCATTTTATATAATTTGAGGTGTTGCATGGAAATTCTAAACTGATTCATAATGATGTAAAATTGACTAAATGGTTTAACTGTAACAGTGCAGAACTGAATATGAAGGCATGCATAATCTTCCTCTTAGAAATCCAGAGGAATTGTAATTTCAATTTTGTGTGCAATAGATTAAATCATAATGCAACAGTCTTGCGGCTAGTTTCCTTAAATGTGCTATTTAAAGATAGTTTTGGATTATGCTGTACTGACATTCTTTAATATTAAAGGTAAGTCATTGCATTAAAAGCTCAACCTATAAGGATATTTTATAAGATGTAGGTCTTAAACAGAATATTTCCAGTGGTCCTTCTTAACCTTTCATGTGAATATCAATGAAGGAGGAGAGTCCTTGATGTCACAAGGGAGAATTGGTGTCAATGAGGTTCAGTATCAGCCTTCTTACAGAAGACACTTTTAAGACTACCTGTTGATGTACTGGGAGCACTGACTTTGGACCTTTTGTCTTTTGGCATTTCCTCATAGCCTTAAAACAAAGCAAGATAACTAAGTCATAGAAGTAATGCAATACAGAACATCAATAATTAAAACACTGTTCTTATAACTGAACATTTATATGTGCATTTTTGGCAGCATGCAACTTGAAAAATCTTAAATTGGAAGGGTTTCTGTAAAAAATATAATAGATTATGAGTATAATGTGGCTAATACAGAATCTGGGGTATAGTTGATCTTAGGGAGTTAGCCTGACTTAGGGTCCAAATTTACCATCACTTTAACCAGAAGACATAGCACAACTTTATGGCTTGTAAAAAATATAGAAGATAGAAATTATTAAAACCTTAGATTTCACACTTATATTGTGGCTATTGAAAGTTCTGAAGTTACTCTAATTTCTACAATTACAAGTCTTATTAGCCAGTTTTGTCATAACATACTCTGAGTTGAATATGTTACTGAAAGCAGTCACAAAATCTTTTGACTTGCAGTGTAATGACTACAGGTGTTCTTTAGAGGTCACTATTAATACTTGGTGACAATTTAAGGAAACATATCTAAAGATTATACTTGTTTTTTATGCCTTCAAGAATTTTTAATGACCTATGGTTCACAGTTCACAGTGGCTTACATTTGACCTCCATATCTTAAACATAAAGGTGAAGACAAAGACAAATTAGCCAGAGAAATTTTAATTTCATGAGATGTAGATACCTTTTGTCTACTGTTTAGATACTTTTTACAGTTCTTTGAAAGATCATTTTATTAGAGATTGCCTCTCCATGCTTTTGATTGGACTCACCCATATCTGGATGGGAAGTCCTGGTTTCTTTTTACTGTAAAGTCATGGTTCATATTAGTACAATGTTTTTTTCATCAGGAATAGTGCTGATCATAAACAATTTTCAAAATATATACAACTTGGGGCTGGCTGGGTGGTGTAGTGGTTAAGTTCACACACTCCACTTTGGCGGCCCCAGGGTTTGCAGGTATGGATCTCGGGCTTGGTCCTAGCACTACTCATCAAGCCATGCTGTGGTGGAGACCCACATACAAAAAAATAGAGGAAGATTGGCGCAGGTGCTAGCTCAGGGACAATCTTCCTCACTCCCACCCCCCCAAGAAGCATCATTAGACACTCAATAAGCAGCCAACAGAGGATCGCTGTTCTTTCTTTTCCCTTCCATCTCTCCCCTGAAATACATCCCTTTCATATACTGTGAGATTTGATGTGCTTAGAACCTGAAAGGATCCTTATGACACAATCTCTTATCTGCTTGGTTTTCACCCCATAAACAATAGGGTTCATGGTGGGAGGCAAAAGCAGATAAATATTGGCTACAATGATATGGCAAGATGGAGGAATTGTATGACTCCCAAAGCGGTTAAAAAAGAAACAGAAGAAAGCTGGACTGTAGGAGAAAACAATGGCACAGATGTGGGCAGTGCATGTGCTGAAGGCCTTCTGCCGGGCATCTGCAGAGGAGAGGCTGACGACTGCCCGAAGGATCATGGTGTAGGAGACTGTGATGCACAGGATGTCAAATCCTCCAATTAAGAGGGCAGCCATGAGACCATAGATAACATTGGCTTTGATATTCCCACAAGATAACTTGGCTACAGATAGCTGATCACAGTAGGTATGATGTATTATGTTGCCTCTGCAATAGGGTAGTCGTTTGGTGATGAAAATCAAGGGAATGATGAGCAACAGTGCTCTCAGGAAAGTAGCAAGCCCCGCCTTTGCAATGACTGGATTGGTGAGGATAGTTGAGTAGCGCAGAGGATAGCAGATGGCTATATAGCGGTCCAGGGCCATAAGCATGAGCACCCCAGACTCCATCCCTGTGAAGGTATGGATGAAGAACATCTGGACCAGGCATTCTTCAAAGCTGATTTCCTTAAGATGAAACCAGAAGATGCAGAGGGCTTTAGGGATTGTACTAGAGCACATGACAAGGTCCGTAAGAGAAAGCATGGCCAAAAAGTAATACATGGACCTGTGCAGGGAGTACTCATAATGAATGAGGTAGAGGAGTCCACAATTGCCTACCATAGCCACAACATACATGGAGCAGAATGGCAAGGAAATCCACATATGCATGTCTTCTAGTCCTGGAATCCCATTAAGAATGAAAGAGGCTGGTGTCACATGTGTTTGGTTCAGCATTATCATGGTTAGGCTGGTATAATTGTTAAGAAACTTGTAGGGTTTTAGCTTTATTGTTGTTTTGTTTCATTTTTTGACCTTCCTAGGTTTAAAAAATAGAAAAAACAATTTTAGTTGTGGTGTTCCTCCCTCTTTGTCTTTCTCTTTATGTCTGTCTCTTCTCTCTGATAAATATCACATTTAATACAAAGAACTAAAAATTGTAAGTGCCAGGAAATACTTACTTAAACATAGTTTAAATCAATTATGTATTGTTTTTTATTCCTTAATTTATCAATTAATTCAACGAATACTTATTTGGCATCGACTATGTGCCAGGCTGTCTCACAGATATTGTGTCTACATTATCTTAAAACAAAATGACATTGATACAATCCTCACAAATTTATAAGCAAGTGTAATTGTTATGATCCTTCTGATTGATATTTATTATAATATCGTGTTTAAATGTTAATTACCATACACATCTCCCTATGGATGATTTCTTAAGGTAAAGCTCATTGATTACTTCACTAATGACACAACAGATGTGATTGAGATGTATTTATTCTTATTCTTAATTAATAGTTCATATTTATGCTTGCAATATACCAGTTATGGTTGAAGGGATTTTGTAAATATTAACTCATATAGTCCTTACTACAAGCACAGGAGGTACTTATATTAATCTACACTTTACAATTGAGTAAATGGAGGCACTATGAATTTTGAAGACATTCTCAATATCTTAGCTTCAGGTATAGATACTAAGAGAATACTTCTGATTTTGAGACTTTTTACATGAACTCTGTTCCTCTTCCTTTCTTTCTTTATTTGTTTTTTGGATTTTAAATATTTAAGAAAATTTTAAAACATCTATGCTTTCAAATTTAATGGTGATGGTAGAGATGATGAGGTGTATGTGTGCATGTGCATCTTTTATTGTGCAGGAACTTAGCTGTTTGAATCTATAAATCTATGAACCACAGCATTCAAAATTTCCTTATATTAATTTTTGATCATTTCTTCCCAATTGTGTCCATATTATTTTATTTCAATTACTTTTAGTCAGATATTGAATTTCTGATTTATTCTCTTCTTTTGTTTAATTTCTTCTATTGCATTTCTCTATCTTTTTGATTCATTTTCTAGAAAAATTCTTCAATGATATCTTCCAAACATATTGATGTTTTTGTTATCTAATTTCACAAATATCCAAGATCTTATTTTTCTTGAATCTTGTGAATCTGACAATTATATATATAATTTCTATATCATCTAAGTTTCAATTATTTATTTTTATAGCATTTTTTTGTCGTTTACTTTGAAGGAGTTTCTCATGTCTAGTAGTCATTGAATGTTAATTCACACTTAAGAAAGAAGCTATAGAAAGCTGATTCAAAACTCCAGGGAATGAGTGACCTTCATCAATTGGTAGAATCTGCTTAGACTGCTCAAGTAGGGAGCTCCACTTCACTCGAGACATTTTTGGGTATCAGTGTTCATAGGTTTCTTTCTCAGAGACTTTTAATTTTTCCAGAAAAGAATTCATAGTCTGCATCCTGGAGGATTTTATGACTTGCTACCAGTGTTCTTGGAGTTAAACAGTAGAAGGCTACTGAGGATCTCACATTTAAATATGAATATTAGAGTCAATCCTCACCTTTTTTATGAATCCTCATCCTTGGCCTTCATCACACCTGATGTATACAAATTCATATAACTTGCTTGAAGTTTCTTGCCACAATAAATTTAGAGCCATCATCAGATGATAGTTAACATTCAGTGGATGAAAAAGAGATATCAAGTGGTTCTTTATTTAGTTCTACCTACATCTCCGTTTTATCTTTATGTGTTTGCACCAAAGGATAACAGATTAGGTTCTGCAAAAGGCAACTTTTTTTGGAAATAGTGAAGCAACATAGGATGAACATGTGCATGATAGTGGTCTTCAAGGATCTCTTCTTATGTTAAGAAATGTTAAGAGTCATATAAGAACAGATAGAAAAGACAACTAAGTAAATTTCGAGGCATAGCAGGAAGAGTTTCTATCGCTCTTAGTCCTGAAACATGCTTAGGTTTCTGACAAACCAAAATAGGCAGAACAGTGTCTGTCTTGTTGCTCTGTGCTATTTCCTACTCAAAGCATACTGATATTTTTAGCTTTGTGATTTGGCAATCTTCTCTGCTCACTGACCCCCTCCCCCCTACAAAAGCCTCTAGTATGACATTTTTCGTGAAGACTCAACTCTCCCTTGGAGAGGGTGGAGAGCCAACCTCTAAAGCCTTTTAATATAAGGTAATTAGCAGAGTACCAGGCACATAGTTAGGGAATAGATTTATTTATGGAACGAATTTGTTTCACCATTTTAACATCATAGTATTATAAAATTCTTATTATTTCTTGAATCATTCACAATTTAATAAAACCCTTAATGTTAGGACTTATTATTTTTTATACCTGCAGTGTATAGCAAGACACTACATATTAGTAGTTAATACATATTTTTGAATAAATGCACCTACTAATGAATTACCAAATCATATTTTATACCTGACTTTAAGCATTAGTAGATGAATCCTGTAGTCTAATTATTACTTGGAAAGCAGAAAGGAACCACCAGAAGAAACAAAACGATAACATCTACCTTATAAGTCACCAGAAATCAGACATTTAAAAAAAAACCCCATGAAATAGAGAAATCAAAGGGAATCTCAAGAAAGCAGAAAAAGTATGTGCTGGGAAAAATAAATATATTGGTTTGGGAAATAAGGTTGAATTATTTAAACTACACTACAAAGTGGTCTTAGTTCAGAGTGATTTTTTGAAAAATACATTTTAAACAAAGAGGTGTTTCAGAAAGACAACCACACTCAAGATATGCACAAAGATTTTTTTGGTAAACAGAAACCATACCAAATAATAAAACACACCATAAAATTTTGGAGAAAACACTAATTTGAGACGATGCAGAAATGAAAGCAAGAAAGTGTTGGAACAAGATCACTTTTGAGAAAAAGAAAAGAAAGGCTTGACACAGGGTAATTAAAGCTGTTGAACTAAACTGTTTCTTCTCTAGATTTGGCAAAGTTTCTCCTCAATAAAAACATTAGAAAGTACTGAAAAAATTCTCTTGCTCACTTTGCTCGTAGACCGTAAAAGTTTTAAAAAATAGGATGATCAGGGGCTGGCCCCGTGGCCGAGTGGTTAAGTTCGCGCGCTCTGCTGCAGGCGGCCCAGTGTTTCCTTGGTTAGAATCCTGGGCGCGGACATGGCACTGCTCATCAGATCACGCTGAGGCAGCATCCCACATGCCACAACTAGAAGGACCCACAACGAAGAATATACAACTATGTACCGGGGCGCTTTGGGGAGAAAAAGGAAAAAAAAAAAAAATAGGATGATCATTTAAATTATATTGCAGCTAATTAGCTGATCCTCAATTTCTCACTTTAATGTCATTAGTATGCCCTTCAACTGGAAAAAAGAATACTAGAAGTTTATAATATAAGAGTTGTTTCCACAAATATCAAAATTGTTACCAACTTGTTTTCTGTGAGGCTTGTAAATGTGTACTTTATATTTTAATTCTTCCACAGATATCATTAAAAGAAATAAAAAACCTATAAAAATCATATACATGTACATATGTGCATATGTCTCCCATATATATGATTACCATTGAAATAAAATAGACATTGAAATTTATTCTTGAGAAATATTTGGCTAGTGTATAATAAATTGCCATAAGTTGTTGAAAAATTAATATCACTATTCATTTGTCTGTCTTAATACATTCGTATAGTCAACTCTTAATTGTATGTATCCCTGCAACAGAAGCAAGTAGAGAAATTAGGAAAAGTATAGGTATCCATAATTTAAAAATAGACAGTGTATTTCTGAGATTACTTGTGCTGTATTCTGAAGAATATCTTTTCTAAATGTGAGATAAATAACCTTTATGTCCTTTGTGTTTTCTTTTTATACATATATCTTTAATTACTAAAATTGACTTACTTATTACACAATAATTTTAGGTCCCATCATCAATACCTTTATAAAACTGTCAGTTAGAGATCCACACTCATACCAAGGTAATACATTATTAAGCACAAAATAAGTAAGAAATTTTCTAAAACAAACAAAATGATCTCAATACATTGTAATTTTATTTTTCTTGCAAGGAAAATTAACAAATATTTTGCTGTGGGTGTGGACAGCTATTTTGGAATATTAGGATTAACACATGAATGTCATCATTTATAAATCACAACTTTGATATCACCTGCTGTCTATTTTCATTCCCAAGCCTCAATGACAATGTTTGTTTTCTCACTAGACTGTCCTCAATCTTTAAAACACATGATCTTTTCTACATATGGCAGTGGATCCCTCCAGGCAAATTTTGTTATCTAAAAATGGATGAAATATAGTCATAACTAAGTCTGTTCAGAAATGAACCAAGAACAATTAGACTTTCATTTTGAGGAACAAGGTGGAAGGTAGGTAAAAAGTAAGAGTGTTTTGACTATGCTGGGCAATTGTTCTCTAGTTCTTTCCTCATTTCTTCTTGTCATGGAGGTGATTCATACCTGACTTCCACTGCAACAGAACCAGATTCCTATTTGTTTAGGGATATCTGGTTATAAATATCTATAGTAATAATGGAAATTTAAACTGAATTGTAATCTGAGAATTGTGGAAATAAACATTTTCTAACCTCATACCTTCCCACAATACTTCTGCCTTTAAACATGGTGAATGAACTCAAATCCGCATTTCTGAGAATACTGTACACAATTTATATACATTCAAAATCTCTCTCCACTATATCTTACTGACTGAAAAAAATCCTGCCAGTAAACTGACTTTTGTACATCGTTTAATACCTTAGTTTCTGGATAACAAAGCAGGGAGCTGAATGCAATGTTGTTCGGGTGTTTAGGATCTTGGTTAAGAAAACATCAGGATTCTACAATATATGTACACACACAGGGCTCAATTTCTAAATCCCATGATATCTGTACTATTGAACTGAGTATTTAATAAAAATGTGTATTATATATCCCAAGGCAATACTTTAAAACATTAGAGACACAGCTGCTTGTGTAGCAATCAAGCTAACCCCAGTGAGAGGATAAAAAGGAGTGGAAGCTTTCCATTCTTACTGCTATATGATGATACTTAAGTAAATTATTTCATATGTGTGCATCTATATGTGTATACTTGTGTGTGAGCATATATTTAATGGAGAGGAATTAAAATGAATGTGGACTAATTTTAATGAAAAGGAGTGATTTTAATATCTATTGCAGAGTATTGTTTCTTTCTATGTGAGGCCTTGCGGGATGACACGTGGTGAAAGCGCTTAAGTATAGAATGTTCGGTCATTCACAGATCCATCCATTTCTTCTTCTATTCATTATTTTTTGTGTCTCTAATTAAATAACATCACTGAGTACTTAGAACTTGCCAAGTCAGGGTATAGCTATGAAGAAATGATCAAATAACATGAACCTTAAAAACTTTATTCTGGGTCAAAGACCCTAGAGACAAATAACCACATATTGTATGATTCCACTTAGATGAAATATTGAGAATAGGCAAATCCATAGAACAGAAAGTAAATTTGTGGTTGCCAGGGACTAGGGGAAGAGAGTGACTGCCTAAAATTTTATCAGTTTTTTTTTTATGGAATGATTAAAATATTCTGAAGTTAGATAGTGGTGATGGTTGCACAAGATTGTGAATGTACTAAAAGCCCCTGAATTGTACATTTAAAATGATTAAAATGGTGATTTTTTTATGTGACTTTTACCACAATTTAAAAAATTCCACAAAGCTCTCTTGCTGAGATTCAGCTGTCTTTTCTTGACTAAGCATTCCTATAATTGCTGTAGGCTTTTGATTAGTATTAACAGTTATGAGAAAATCAGTTCTGATAGTTTTTCCCCAGTTTATCCATTCCTTTTATTAGGGATAAACTTTTTATGTTCCTTACTTTGCCATTTTCATTCACACCACTCACAGTTTACTGGTTTTTGTTTGAAAATAAGTATTCATTTCTCTGGAATAAATGCCCAGGAGGGTCACTGCTAAGCTGTATGAAAGTTCCCAGTTTGTATTTTTAAGAAACTGTCAAAATATTTTCCAGAGTCATGGTACCATTTTACATTCTCATCAGCAATGTATTAGTGATTCAGTATTCTGAGAAGATGTCAGCACAAGAGAACTATGAACTCACCTCCTCCCATGGATGCAACAAACTGAAAACTACATGGGAAATAATTTTCTCTAAGACATATTTGGAAACTGGATAACAAGAACCTCCACAATAAGGGACAACATTGACAGGGGTGGAAAATACAGAAATATACCCCTGCAGAGGAAGAAAACACATCCTAGTTGTAGCGCATCATGGCTGAGAGCAATCTTATAGGTACAAAGCTTTTCCAGGAGGAGCAGCGGGATCTGAGTGAGGATCTGTACCACAATAAGCTTTCTGGCTTTGAAAACCAACAGGGAATACCCCAGAAAAACTATCAAACTTCAGAGAAAGAAAAACCCACTTTTAAATGGTTCATTAACAGATTCAGCTGTTCCAAAAAACAACACAAAAACACCAGAAAGAAATTTTCATAGTCCATTGGTAAAAAAGACTCACCTACTAGGCTCTGAATACATCTCAGAGAGACAGGAGGCAGCTGGGCCCACTCACTCCAGGGATTGAGACTCTGGTGGCAGCCATTATTGTGACTTAGTTTATTCATGCAGACAGGGACACTGGAAGACAGTATTTGATTGCTTCCTCTGGGCTGCTGGCACAGGTGTTTTCCTCCACCCATTAGGACACTGATTCAATCCAGCACAGCCAGGGCAGGCAGCCCACCAGAGGGACTTGTCCTGCTCATCAGCAAGCTCCTGGTGAACTTTTGGGACACATAGGCAGGTTGTGTGGGACTTCTGCAGTACGGCAAGTGGGGGGAACCTGTGTTGGTGGGTTGTACGGGCCCACAGGTGTGGGCCGTGTCAATGGCAGTGTACTTCTACCACTGGTCATCTCAGAAAACCACACAAGGAATCTTTCCCATCCTTCAACAGCTGAAAAGATTGTGTGCTGCTGCTCCTAGGGCAGGCCCTAGACATCTGTGCTCCTGAGAGAGATGACAACAGCTGCATTGCAATGAATAGCTACAGAAATTGTAAGCCATGAGCTTAGCAACCACACATACTTGGGGCCTGACTCACTTAAGAGAAAAACAGCAGTGCTTGTGTGCTATCAGACTTTTCAACAAGCTATACCAGGGCTCACTCCCCCCCCAATAAAGTGACCATAGCAGCCATGCTTGTCTGAGCCTTACCACAAGCCATCCAATGGGCCAGCCTAGCCTACGTATGTGCCCATAACAAAAGCAACCTGGCCACAACAGAAGGGCAGACATAGCCCACACAGGGGATACTCCTGGAACATGTGGAAATGGTGATGAGAGGGAAGGAAACACCTGGGCCCCACAAGGCATCACTTACATAAGAACACCTCTCCAAAATCGGAAGATACAGCTTATTTACCTAGTACAAGATATGAGCAGAGACAAGTAGGCTAAGAGAGGAGAAAAAGGAATATGTTTCAAATAAGGTCACAGGACAAATTCTCAGAAAAAGAACTAAATGGAACAGAGGTAAACAATCTACCTGATAAAGAGTACAAAGTAATAGACATAAGGATGCTCACTGATCTTGGGAGAAGAAAGGATGAACACAGCAAGAACTCCAATAAATATTTAGAAAAGATGAGAAAGAACCAAATGGAGCTTAAGAATACAATAATAGAAATAGAAAATTCACTAGGGGAAATCAATAACAGAGTAGATGACACAGAAAAATGGATCAGTGATCTGGATAAAAGAATAGAGTAAATTACTCACTCTGAACAGTAAAAAGAATTAAAAAGAATGAGAATAATCTAAGGGACCTCTGGAATAACATCAAAAATATTAACGTCCATAGTACAGGTGTCCAAGAAAGAGAAGAGAGAAAAAGGGAAGAGAAGCCATTAGAAGAAATAATAGCTGAAAACTTCCCTAACCTGAAGAATGAAAGAGACATCCAGATACAGGAAGCATGGAAAGTACCAAACAAGATGAATCCAAAGAGGCCCACACCAAGACACATTATAATTACAATGTCAAGAATTAAACATAAAAAGAGAATCCTAGAAGCTGCAAGAGAAATTAGTTACAAAAGAAACACCATAAGTTTATCAGCTGATTTGTATGCAGAAATTTTACAGACTAGAAGGAAGTGGCACCTTATATTCAAAGTGCTTAAATGAAAAAACCTAAAGCCAAGAATATTCTACCCAGTGAGGTTATCATTGAGAATGAAAGATGAGATAAACAGTTATCCAGACAGGCAAAAACTAGAGGAGTTTACCACTGCTATACAGGCCTTACAAGAAATCTTAAAGGGCCTTATTTAAGTGGAAAAGAAAAGACCATAAATAGAAATAAGAAAATTGTCAAAGAAAAGTTCACTGGTAAGGCAAATATATAGTAAAAGCAGTGGGTCAATTACCTATAAAGCATGTATGAAGGCAAAAAGACAAACTCATTAAAAATATCTATATCCAAGATAAGAAATTTGAGATACACACACAATAGGTTAAGTATGATATCAGAAACAAAATGTGTGTCTGTGGGAGTAAAACTGTAGGGATTTTAGTAAGAGGAAAAACTTAAGAGACTATCAACTTAATATAGGTTGCTATTTACATAGGTTATTATATATAAACCTCAGAGTAATCACAAATTAGAAATCTATATAAAATACACAAAAAATAAAGAGAAAGGAAGCGAAACATAACACTAAAGAAAGCTATCAAATGATAAGAGAAGATAGCAAGAGAATAAGAAAGAGAGAAGAACTACTAAAACACTCCCCCAAAAAGTGGCAAAATGACAATAAGTACACAGTTATCATTAGCTACTTTAAATTTCAGTGGACTAAATGCTCTAATCAATAGTTATAAGGTGGCTGAATGGATAAAAAAAAAAAGACCTATATATACACTGCATACAAGACACACACTTCAGACCTAAAAACACAAACCAAATATGAAGCGATGGAAAAAGATACTTCATGAAGTTGGAAACAAAAAGAAAGTTTGGGTGGCAATACTCAGATAGGACAAAATAGACTTTAAAACAAAACTGTAACAAGAGACAAGGAAGGACATTACATAATAATAAGGGAACAATCCAACAAATGTCTAATATGTATGCACCCAACATAGGAGTACCTAAATATATAAAGCAATTATTAACAGACATAAAAGGAGAAATAGACAGTACCCCAATAGTAGTAGGGGACCTTAACACTCCACTTACACCAATGGATAGATCATCCAAACAGAAGGTCAACAAGGAAACATTGGCTTTAAATGACACACTAGTCCAAGTGGATTTACTATATATATATATATATATAGAACATTCCAGTCAAAAAACACAGAATACACATCCTTTTCAAATGCACATGGGACATTCTCCAGGATAGACCATATATTAGGACACAAAATAAGTCTCAATAAGTGTAATAAGACTGAAATAATACCAAGCACCTCTTCTGACCACAATTGTATGAAACTAAAAATCAACTACAAGAGGAAAATTGGAAAAGCTACAAATATGCGCAGATTAAACAAAATACTACTGAAAACTATTGGGTCTATAAAGAAATAGAAGAAGAAATCAAAAAATTCCTGGAGACAGGGGCTGGCCCCGTGGCCGAGCCGTTAAGTTCGCGCGCTCCGCTGCAGGCGGTCCAGTGTTTCGTTGGTTCGAATCCTGGGTGCGGACATGACACTGCTCATTAAACCACGCTGAGGCAGCGTCCCACATGCCACAACTAGAAGGACCCACAACGAAGAATATACAACTATGTACCAGGGGGCTTTGGGGAGAAAAAGGAAAAAATAAAATCTTTAAAAAAAAAAAAAATCCTGGAGACAAATAAAAATGCATACGTGACATACCAAAATTTATCTGATACAGCAAAAGCAGTATTAAGAGGGATGTTTTCAGAAATATAAGCCAACCACAAGAAACAAGAAAATTCTCAAATGAATGATCTAACAGTACACCTAAATGAGCTAGGAAGAGAAGAACAAACAAAACCCAAAATCAGTAGAAGAAAGGAAATAATAAAAATCAGAGTGGAAATAAATGAAATAAAGACTTAAAAAATAAATGAAATTACAACTGGTTCTTTGAAAAGTAAAAAAACACAAAGCTTAATTGCAAAAACATTTTGCTAAACTCACTAGGAACAAAAGAAAGAAGGATCAAATGATCAAAACAAGAAGAGAAATGTGGAAAATACAACGGACATAAAAATTAGGATTACAAGAGAATACTAAGAAAAGCTATGCACCAACAAATTGGATAATCTAGAAGAAATGGAGAAATTCTTAGAACTAAACTAACTTCTAAAAATGCATCAAGAAGAAAAGGAGAATCTGAATAGACTGATAACTAGTAAGGAGATTGAAAGAGTAATGGAAACCTCCCAAAAAGCAAAAGTCCAGGACCAGATGTCTTCCCTGGTGGATACTACCAAACATTCAAAGAAGACTTAATAGCTATCTTTCTCAAACTCTTCCAAAAAATTGAAGAAGAGATGCTTTCTAACTCATTCTATGAGGCCAACATTACCCCAATACAAAAACCAGACAAGGACAGCACAAAAAAGAAAATTATAGGCCAATTTTGACTGATGAACATAAACAAAAACATTCTCAACAAAATAGTAGCAAATGGAATACAACAATATGTTAAAAAGATCATACATAATTATAAAGTGAGATTTATTCCAGTGATGCAAGGATGGTATAACATCTGGAAATCAATCAACGTGATACACTACATTAACAAAATGAAGAATAGAAATCACATGATCATCTCAATAGATGTAGAGAAAGCATTCCACAACATATGGCATCTATTTATGATAAAAACTCTGAGAAAAAGGAGTATAGAAGGAAAGTACCTCAACACAATACAGGCCATATATGATGACCCACAGCTAACATTATACATATTCAATTGTGAAAAACTGAAGGCTATACCTTTACAAACAGGAACGAGACAAGGATGTGCACTTTCCCCACTCTTATTTAACCTAGTTTTGGAAATCTAGGCCAAAACAACCAGAAAAGAAAAAAAAAGGGGGGGATTCAAATTGCAAGGGAAGAAATAAAAGTCTCAGTATTTGCAGCTGACATGATTTTATCCATAGAAAACCCTACATAATCCACCAAAAAACTATTAAAAATACAAAAAGAAAACAGTATAGTTGCAGGGTACAATATCATCATACAAAAGTTAGTTGTTTTTCTATATGGCAACAAGAAAATACCAGAAAGAGAAACTAAGAATACAATCCCATTTAAAATCTTAACAAAAAGAATAAAATACCTAGGAATACCAAAGAGGTGAAAGACCTGTACACTGAAAACTATAAAACATTGTTGAAAGAAATTGAAGAAGACATAAAGAAATAGAAAGATATCCTGTGCTCATGGATTGGAAGAATTAATGTAGTTAAAATGCCCATACTTCCTAAAGCAATGCACAGATTCAATGCAATCCTTATCAAAGTTCCAATAACATTTTTCATAGAAATAGAACAAAGAATCCTAAAATTTATATGGAACAACAAAAGACCCTGAGTAGCCAAAGCAATCCTGAGGAAAAAGAAAAAAACCTGGAAGTATCACACTCTCTGACTTAAAAATATCTTAAAAAGCTATAGCAATCAAAACAGCATGGTACTGGCACAAAAACAGACACACAGATGAATGGGAAAGAATTGAGCACTCAGAAATAAACATGCAGATCTATGGACAGCTCATTTTTGACAAGGAAGGCAAGAACATCTAATGGATAAAGGAAAGTCTCTTCAATAAATGGTGCTAGGAAAATTGGATCGCCGCATGCAAAATAATGAAAGTAGACCATTATCATACACCATACACAAAAAATTAACTCAAAATGGATTAAAGACTTGAATGTAAGACCTGAAACCATAAAACTCCTAGAATAAAACATAGGCAGTATGCTCTTTGACATCTCTCTTAGAAGTTTCTTTTTGAATACCATATCTGACCAGGTAAGGGAAACAAAAGAGAAAAATAAACAAATAGGACTACGTCAAACTAAAAGCTTCTGCACAACAAAGGAAATCATCAACAAAATGAAAATGCAACATAACAACTTGGAGAAGACATTTGCAAATCATATATCTGATTAGGGGTAAATATCCAAACCATATAAAGTACACATACAACTAAACAGCAAAAAAACAAACAACCTAATTAAAAAATGGCAAAGGATCTGAACCAGTATTTTTCCAAAGAAGATATACAGATAGTCAAAGGGCACATGAAAAGATGTTCAATATCACTAATTATTAGGAAAATGAAAATCAAAACTAAAATGAGATATCACCTGATGCCCATCGGAATGGCTGTAGTTAATAAAACAAGAAGTAAAAAGTGTTGGAGAGGATGTGGAGAAAAGGAAACCCTCATATACTGCTGGTGGGAATGTAAACTGGTACAGCTACTGTAGAAAACAGTATAGAGATTCCTCAAAAAACTAAGAATAGAGCTACCTTATGACACAGCTATTTCCCTTCTGGATATTTATCCAAAGAACATGAAAACACGAATGTGAAAATATATTTGCACCCCATGTTCATTTCAGCATTATTCACTATAGTCAGGACTTGGAAACAACCTATGTATCCATCAATGGATAAATGGATAAAGAAGTTGTGGTGTGTATACACAATGGACTACTACTCAGCCATTAAAAAAGATGAAATCTTGCCATTTGCAACAACATTGATGGGCCTTATTATGCTAAGTGAAATAAGTCAGACGGAGAAAGTCAAATACCATATGATTTCTTCCATAAGTGGAAGATAAAAAAAAACAACAATAATAAAACAAACATATAGATACAGAGATTAGATTTGTGGTTACCAGAGGGGAAGGGAGGAGGAAAGTGGGCAAAAGGTGTAATAGGTTATATGTGTATGGTGACAGATGGTAATTAACCTTTGGGTGGTAAACATGATGTAGTCTACACAGAAATTGAAATATAATCATGTACACTAGAAATTCATATAATGTTTCAAACCAATGTTATCTCAATAAAAAATACATATGTGTATATATTAATGATTTGGTTTTTCGATATCCTTGCCAGAATTTCATGTTGTTACTAGGTTTTAATTTAGCCATTGTCATGGTTTTGTAGTGAGATTCTATTCTGATTTTAATCTGCATTTATGCATGTCTTACGATGTTGAACATTTTTCATGCATCTGTTTTCCAGTTGTATGTCCTTATCAGTGAAATAACTGTTCATATTTTTTGCCCATTTTATAATTGAATTTTTCTTTTTACTGTTGAGCATGTGTGAGTGTGTTGTGTGTATGTATGTTGTCTGTGTCTTGCAAATATTTTTCTCATTCTGTAGCTTGTCTTTTCATCCTCTTATTGGGGCTTTTGCAGAGCAAAAGGTTTTTTAAATTTTTATATAGCTTAATTTTCCTTTTTTTTGTGTGTGAATTGTGTTTTGGTGTCAAGATTAAGAACTCTGCCTAGTCCTGGATCCTAAAGATTTATCCCATTGTTTTTCTAAATATTTTAGAGCTTTGAATAACATTTAATTTCATATTCTATTATTTTGAGTTCTTTTGTAAGCTACAATTAAGAGATTTAGGTGAAGAGGTGATTTTGCCTATGGATGCCCACCTATTCCAGCAACTTTTTTCAAAAGCATGTGTTTCCTTTCCTAAATTGTTTTTACATATTTGTCAAAAATCATTTGGGCATATTTGTGGAGGTCTGTTTCTGAGTTCTCTATTCTGTTGCATTGATCTGTATGTGTATCCTCTGCCAATACCACAGTCTGGATTACTATAGCTGTATGTCTTGAAATTGTGAAGACTGTTTCCTTATTTTATTACATGTTTTCAAATGTTTTAACTATTTTTTTGATATTTTAAATACATTTTAGAATAATCTTCTATATATCAATAAAAATGTTGCTGTGATGTTTATAATAATTGCATTTTACCTGTGTATCAATTTGGGAGGAATTGATGTCTTCCAATCCATGAACACTGAATGTCTCTTGATTTAATTGGTTTTAAAAATGTTCTTTCATCAGCAATGTATAGTTTTATCATACATAATAATACACACATTCTCATAATATATGAGTAATCACCATTCTACTTTCTGCTTCTATGAATTTGACTACAATAAGTAACTCGTGTAAGTGGAATCATACAGTCTTTGTCCTTCTGTGACTGACTTATTACACTTAGCATAATATCCACAAAGTCCATCCAAGATGTAGCATATGAGAGAATTTCCATATTTTTATGCCTGAAATATTCCATTGTATATATACAACACATTTCTTGCCTATTTATCCATCCATGGACATTTAGGTTGCTTGGATATTGTGAATAACGCTGCAATGAAGATGAGAGTACACATATCTCATTGAATTCCTATTTTTGATCTTCTGGGCAAATACTCAGATATGGGATTATTGGGTCATATGGTAGTATATTTTTAATTTCTTGAGGAATGTCCCTACTGTTTTTCATACGGGCTGCACAATTTCACATTCCCACTGACAGTGCACAATAGTTTCAATTTCACCACATCCTCACCAAGAACTCCTTGTCTGATTTTATAATTGCCATCCTAACAGGATGTGTGGCGATATCTCATTGTGGCTTTGATTTACATTCCCTAGTGACTAGTGATGTTGAACATTTCATACACCTGTTGGCCATTTATATGTTTTCTTGTTAAACAAGAGTGAAGAAAATCATAAAATGCATAGTGTTTCTGAAGTAAATAAGAAAAAATTGTTTCAAGAGATTGGAATACAGAATTACAATTGATATTCCTGAGAGGTAGTGTCGGATGAATCCAGAAAGAGGCCTATTTAATTCGTTAACATGGAAGCCACTGGTGAAATTGGCAAAAACAGTTTCAAGTGATGGATGGGATCACAGAAAGACACACTAGGGGAAGAAAGATTTTAAGTTGAGAAGGTAAAGCAAGAGAATGTTGACAACTTGTTGGAGGAGGTCATTAAAAGGACATGATCGGTGGTTGACCTGCGAGCTGGACCCAGGCAATTCGAGGCTCTTCACCCACTCCTCTGTCCTTGGAATGTATGCTCTTCTTGCAATTCCCACAGCCTTAGCCATTTTCAAGGATGCATCTTTGACAAAGCAATGTGTTTCTGAGACCATCTGTATGGTATATGAGACTGAACCTTGTTAAGGCCTCTATATAAACTTTAAAATTCTGGAAGGCAGGTGGGTGCAGGAATCTACTCATCTTGCAGCCACCCAAGGCAAGTCTTGTATGTACTTTCCTTGTTTATTAAACCTGCCACCTACCAATGTGGAGTGGTCTGCCTCTTTCTTTGTCTCTACCTGCCCTTTGTGTGTGGAAGCCAGTTTATGAACCAACAATTGTTCCAGAAGTTTTGAGGTTAAGGTGAGCAGAGAAGTAGCATAAAACATGGAAAGTAATTATATATCAAGGTGTGGGGTTATTTTGTAGGACAGTAAAATACGTGACATTAAACAGGGTCTAACTAAATGTAATTTTATGGGTCTAATTAACTGAAGTGGGAGAGACAAGGTTTATTCTTTTAAGTTGAACAGGGAGAGATGAGAATAAAAATTCAGTTTATTCTATATTCCTTATATAATTGGCATAGATCATGAGATATTAATATAAAAATACTACTTCCTTCAGCCTCTCACTTGTTTATTAATATAGAAGAATCTCAAATATTAGAAAAGGATATTTAATTTTATTTATTAGATTTTAAATTACAGGTTAGATGAAACAAGTTGATTCTGATCCCATGTCATGCTATTCTTATTTAAAAAAATACTCTTTTTACATTTGGTTAAGAGATCTATCTAGTTCACTTTCCAGATTGTGTGCTTTCAAAGACCCGCTAGAAGGAAATTGGATATCAAATTAGTTTGTAGTGAAATAATGTGTGTGGCTTGGCTAGGAAAGATCTACTCAGCCTAATAATAAGATTCTCTAAGATGCCCAGAGGCTTAAAATTCTTTATATTAATGACTTCATAGGATACTTTCTAGCTTCTCTTTCTGGAAGATGTCATTCAAAAAAAAGTATTCTGGTATGACTAAAAATGTATAGCATGCATTTTCCAGGGGAAAGGAACAGTTGACTCTCGATCTGGAAATTATAATCACTCTTTGCAAACATTGGAAAATCTCCTTCCACTTTATGTTTCTTAATAAAAAAATAGACAAATTAGGTTTTGATCAAGGAATCATGGGTTAATTATGAGACTAATCCTTCCCAGGAATGGGAAGGAAAAAAATTTACAGAAAAGTTGATGGGTGGGCAAGTGATTTTGCATTCTCAAGACACGTTTTTAAAAGTGTACCTTTCAACAAGCTCCATTTCCATGGCCAAAAGAGTCATTTCAAAAGATTTTATCAGCTCCTACCTAAACATGAGCTCTTATCTGTCCTGGAAAATGGACACTGATATGCCATGAGATTTGGTATCCTTAGAACTTGAAAGAATTCTTATTACACAGTCTCGTATCTGCTTGGTTTTCACCCCATAGACAATAGGGTTCATGGTGGGAGGCAAGAGCAGATAAACATTGGCCACAATGATGTGGCAAGATGGAGGAATTGTGTGGCTTCCAAAACGATGGGAAAAGAAGGAGAAAAACGCTGGACTGTAAGAGAAAACAATGGCACAGATGTGGGCAGTGCACGTGCTGAAGGCCTTCTGCCGGGCATCTGCCGAAGAGAGGCTGACGACTGCCCGAAGGATCATGGTGTAGGAGACTGTGATGCACAGGATGTCAAATCCCCCAATCAGGAGGGCGACCAGCAGACCATAGATGGCATTGACCTTGACATTCCCACAGGATAATTTGGCTACAGACATGTGGTCACAGTAGGTATGGGGAATTACATGCCCTCTGCAGTAGGGCAGGCGCTTGGTGAGGAAAGTGAAGGGAATGATGAGCAACACCCCTCTCAGGAAAGTAGCAAGCCCAAACTTTGCAATGACTGGATTGGTGAGGATAGTTGAGTAGCGCAGAGGATAGCAGATCGCTATATAGCGGTCCAGGGCCATAAGCATGAGCACTCCAGACTCCATCCCTGTGAAGGTATGGATGAAGAACATCTGGACCAGGCATTCATCAAAGCCGATTTCCTTGAGATGAAACCAGAAGATGCAAAGGGCTTTAGGGATTGTACTAGAGCACATGACAAGGTCAGTAAGGGAAAGCAAGGCCAAAAAGTAAAACATGGGCTTGTGCAGAGAGTCGTCACAGCAGATGAGGTAGAGGAGTCCACAATTCCCTACCATAGCCACAACATACATGGAGCAGAACGGAAAGGAAATCCAGAGGTGTGTGTCTTCCAGCCCTGGAACTCCATCAAGAATAAATGAGGCTGGGGAGAGATCTGTTTTATTAAGCATTAGCATGATCAATTAGGGTTAAAATTTATTGGGTTTTCCTATAGTAAGTAAAAGAGAAGAGACACGGAATTAATGGTTACCATGTCCTTCTCACCTCCACGTTTTAAAATTCCATAGTGCATTTTAATGATCAAACAGTCACATTTGCTGAGTGCACAGAAGAGATCTTTTGTTTGTTTGTTATTTATTAGTTGACTAATTCATCTTTTCATTCAACAAATTCTTATTGAGCAATCCACAGTCTCATCACAGACACTGAGTTTACATGAAGTTTTTAAAAAATCAGATGCCCATCCTCATAGATTTATATTCAAGAAGTCTTATTATGACTTCTCTAAAGACATTTTTGTTAGCATATGTGACTTAACTCTTAATAGCTATATACATCTTCCTATTGATGTGACCTTAACGAAGAGTTTCTTGATCACCTCACCAATGACCCAGCAGGTAGGACTACTTTTTTATTCTTATTGCTAATTAATGGCTGATAGTTATTTTTTTTTACCAGCATACTGTTCTAAGCATTTGGAAATGTTAAATCATTTTTTCACCAATGGAGCTTGGGATCTCTCAATTTGGTAAATTTTTGATTCATTCATCTCAATTTTAAGACAATTCATTATTGTCTGATACTTGCTATATATGCATTTATATTAATGTTTTTAAATTTCTACTCAGTGTAAATTTCCAGTAATAACAGGAGAGCAGCTAGCATTGTTTTGGTAGTAAATCTGTCAATGATAACAAATCATTTCTTTCATTCTGTTTGTCTACCAATCTCCCTGTTGTATCTTCAGGCATTGCCCTCTGAGATTATCTGGTGTCCGTGGCAAAAACAAAAACAAGCAAAAAAAAAACTAGCTTCATATTATATCTTGCATCTTCCTTAAGGTTACAAAGAAAGATAAATAAACAAAACATTCCATTAATAAAATATGGGAACCAAGAAAATAAAAATAAACCAGAAGGAAAAATAAGACGGCAAAGGGAGAACATACATATTAATTTCAGCAATAAATATAAATTACTTAAACTAGCTTAGTTAATTATAATTAATATTTAAATTCCAATTAACTTTTAAAAAATATATATGCAGTGCAAAAGATTACATCAGAATTAAAACTATACTCAAAAGTTGAAAAAAATATATACACTCGCACACACAGTGTTTTAGGTAAACAGGTTATAAAAGAATTGGGAAGGCTATATTAAAGTCAGAAAAAGAGAATTCAAGGCAAAAACACTTGGGTCAAATCAGTTTGGGGAAATAAAATGCTTGGAGTTGTGTAATTAAAGCTAATTGTAGCAAATTGTTTTATTACCAGATTTGATAAAGTTTCTCTACAACCTATATCCGAAAAAACAATTAAATTAATTCCTCACTTTTTTAATAGGAGGAAAGTTTTAAAATGAGAATTTGTCAAATGTACACTTACATCATATGGCAACTTTTAAGCTGACTTTCAGTTTTCTGTTTAATGTAAGTGGTTTGTTCATAAGATAAAATTTTAGCTTTGGAATTTCAAGAAGTGTATTAATTTCCATTTTGAATAAAAGCATAAAATAAGGTCCTCAGAATATAAGAAATATTTTCCCATGAAGACCAAAACTGCTGACGAGGTTTTATCTTTTAGACTTGGTAAACTCATAATTTATTTCTATATTCAACATAATTTCGTTTTCTTACACATATATCATTACAAAAAATATAAACATAAAACTTTTGCTATATATATATCACAAACATAATTACAGTTGCAATGGATTTATCAAATTTTTTTCCAGTATTTTACTACAATTTAGTATAAACTAGTCAATAGGATCAGTATTCTTTTCTCTCTTTATCCCACTTTAATGCATTGAACTGTCTCTCTTAACTGAAATGTTCAATACCTGCTTTGATCTATATATTGCATTGTAAATAGCAGTGCACGATGCAATATCACAGCTTCTCTTGGAGTTAAAGCGTCCAGTGTCTTAAAGATGTCTTCACAGAAAGAACAATTACTTGGAGAAAAAGATACTATGTTTTTTATCCAAATATGTTTCCTTAGTTCTATTGCATTTTAACTATATGCCCATGTATAAGAAGCATGTAGAAAAATTAAAGAAAAAACAAGCACCATTAAATTTAAAGTTGAAAATATTTTCCTGGGACTCTATGTGCACTTTTGTTGAAGGATTTTTTAATACTAAACATTCTATTTATACTCTTCAATTTATTTTTATATGTATAGCTTTAGTCACTAAAACTGGCTTCATGCTTACACAACAATTTTGATCCAACCTTCCATACAGTTAGAAAGCTCTCCAAGATGTAAGTTAAGATCTAAGTATTAACTACAAATTTAAAGGTTTCTTTTCCAAAACAAATTTAAAATAATTCTTTACAACAGAATTTAATTTCTTCTGCAGGGAAATTTGATGTATGCTATGCTAGTGTGTGAAGAGGTTTACTGGAATAGTAATATTAACACGACCATCACTAATTATAAAATAAAACTATGATATCACCTGCTGTCTACCTTGTTTCTTCAACTCTATTGGTCATGAATTTGTTTTTTCATTAGACTGTCTTCAATCCTTTAGACCCATACTCTTCTTTTCACATGAGAGTTGTTTGCTTCATATAGCTTTTGCTGTCCAAAAGCAATGAAACAAAGTCATAGCTCAGTCTCTCTAGAAAATAACAAAGGAAATGAGATTATGATTTGAGGAATAAGGGGAGGACATGTAAGAAGCGAGAATAATCTAAGCATTGGTCTAATGATCAGGAACTATTTTCTAGCTGTTCTACCATTTCTCCTTGTCATGGGAGTGATTCATCCCTGACTTCTACCATTACTGAAAGAAGGATTCCTATTTGGGTAGACAAATAACCCAGATAATCATGATCATGATGATGTTACACTGAATTTTAATGCCGTGTTTGGGAAACACACATTTCTAAAACACTCCAACAAAACACTTCTGCCTTCAAATTGTGTGAATAAAATAAAAGATTTATTTCTGGAAAAATAATAGGCAATTGATGTATATATCTTCAATGTCCCTCTCCACTTTATCTTACTGCCTACCAACAACAACAACAACAAATCCTGACACTATCCCCTCTTTTGTATATCTTAAATACCTTAGTTTCTGAATAGCGAAACAGTGAACTGAATGCAATCTGGTCCTGGTGTTCAGGGTCTTCGTCAAAAAAATAGCAATCCTAGAATAAATGTTCATGCGCAGCTGTCAACCTCTGACTTCCTTGGTAGCTGTACTATTGAACTGAGCTTTTAAAGGAAAATGTGTGTTATGTGCCCCACGGGGATATTTCAGGATATTAGGGACATAGGTGTTGGTGTGGGGATCAAGCTAACCTCTATGGGAAAAGGAAAAGAGCAAGAATTTCCATTATTAGTACCTAAATAATGATACATACATAGTAAATAATCTCTTATTGTGTGGGTTTTTATGTTAGCATGTATATAGGGGAAGAGAGAGAATCAAAATGAATACAAGTTATTTTTAATGAAAACTAAAATTTAATATCTATCCCAAATTAATGTTTCCATTTTTCCTACTGCCCTTTGGAAAAATAGATCAAAAGCACTTAAGAAGAGAATGTTTCTTTCATTCACACACTGATTTATTTTTTAATTTCTTGTTTTATTTAAGTATAGTTTCATCTCTCCATTTAATTAATGTTAATTTAGAACTTTCTACTCTCCAAGTTAAGCTAGGAGATATGTAAACTTGGTCCCTAGTTTAAAAAGCTTGCTTTCAAGTGAGGAAAATGATGAACATTATGATGTTACAAAAGAAAGTCATCAAAAGTATAATCTTATTTTTTTAAAGATTTTATTTTTTTCCTTTTTCACCCCAAAGCCCCCCAGTACATAGTTGTATATTCTTCGTTGTGGGTCCTTCTAGTTGTGGCATGTGGGACACCGCCTCAGCGTGGTTTGATGAGCAGTGCCATGTCCGCGCCCAGGATTCGAACCAATGAAACACTGGGCCGCCTGCTGTGGAGTGCGCAAACTTAACCACTCGGTCATGGGGCCAACCCCAAAAGTATAATCTTATTATACTTATATAAAGTTAGGAAATTAATATATGAACCTTGAAATAATGATCATGATGATAGCAACAATGCAAAAACATAACTGATTCAAATTTTTTATCAGTTTAAAATAGATAATAAAAGTAATGTCAATATACATTGAATAATTTGGAAAAAGATAAAGGTGTTTTAAAGGAAATTAAAAAGCACCCACAGTCAGGGGCTGGTCCAGTAGCATAGTGGTTAAATTTGAATACTCTGCTTTGGTGGCCTGGGGTTTGCAGGTTCCCATCCTAGGCTCAGATCTAGCACCTCTCATCAAGCCACGCTGTGTCAGCATCCCATATAAAATAGAGGAAGATTGGCATAGATGTTAGCTCAGTGACAATCTTCCTCAAACAAAAGGAGGAAAATTGGCAACAGATGATAGCTCAGGGCCAATCTTCCTCTCACACACACACACAAAAGCACCCATTGTTCAACAACTGAGCGGGGACTTCTGGTGTATTTTTATCTTGATTTAAAAAATGCATATATGCAAATGTATTGATATGCACATATTATATATGTTTTAGCAAAAAATGACCATAATGTATACAACATAGACTGGTACTTTCATTTAACATTATATCACTAGTTAATCCAAAACAGGATTATTTTGATTGAATAAAAGTTCATTATGGATGCATATAATTTATTTAAATATATCTTATTCTCATACTTATAGATCCTTTTAAAAGAAAAGTTATAATAAATGAATATGTATTTGAAACTTTTATGACATTTCAGATCTGATTATTTCCTCAAAATAAACTTTGTGTATTAGAGTCCTTATTTTATTCCAATAGTTATGTGTCAATTTGATGAGAGACTGTTTTCTCATTGCCACTTAACCATGCTGTTGGTTACTTACTAAAAATGCCATTTTTAATTTTATATTACTAGTTTGAAGCATTATGATGAGAGTTTCTTGTATTATTTCTCTTTACATGGTTTGTTGATGGTATTGTGTGATTTCCTTAATAAGAAAATGGCATTTTTATAAACGTTTTACATGTGCTTGAGAAGAATGAATATTGTCTATTGGAGTGTAAGCTCAGTACATATTCACAGGAAATATAACATTTATTAGGCTTATCTATTCTGTGTACTCCTGATTGTTCTTGGACAGCAAACAATGTATTTAAGTCTCCCACTCTTGGGTTTTTCATTTATTTATTCTTGCATCTGTGCTAAGCTAGAAGCAATCATAATAAATACTCAATCCAAAAGAAGGCAAAAAAGAAGGAAAAGGCATCAAAGAACGTATATGACAAAGAAAACAAGTAAAAGATGACAGAGTAAAATCTAACCATATCAATGATCATGTTAAACATTAATAGTCTAAACACTCAATTAAAAGGTAAGATTTTTAGATGAGATGAAATAGCAAGACCAAACTGTATTCTGACTTTAAGAAACACGCATGAAGTGGAAAGATACAAATAGGTTAAAAGGATGGAAAAAGTTACACAGTGCTAAACACTAGTCAAAAGAAAGCTGAAGTGACTATTTTAACGCCAAAATAGATTTCAGAGCAAATAATTTTACCAAGGATAAAGAAGGTCAATTTCATAATGATAAAAAGGAAATTAAGGGTCCGGCCTGGTGGTGCAGCAGGTAAGTTCTCACTTTCTGCTTAGGCAGCTCAGGGTTCGCTGTTCAGATCCTGGGTATGGACTTACACACCACTTGTCAAGCCATGCTGTGGCAGGCGTCCCACATATAAAAAGTAGAGAAAGATTGGCATGGATGTTAGCTCAGGACTAATCTTCCTCAAAAGATTAAAAAAGAAAAAGCAAAGGAAATTAATCAAGAGAGCATAAAATTCTAGACATTTATGCCTCTAATAAGAGAAATTCAAAATGCATGGAGCAAAATTGTATAGACCTGCAAGGAAACATAAACAAATCCAAAAATAGAAGTGGAAAATTCAATATCCTCCCTTAATAATTAATAGAAGAAGTACGCACAAAACCAGGAAGAATATACTAAACTTGTACAATACTATCAACCATTCTAACCCTGGAGAAAGCTGTAAATGAGTACCGTTGCTCATTCTACTTGAATCTGAACTATTTCTCTTTTTTGATTGAAATAGTAAAGAATGCATTTATTAGATCTATCACTGCATACCATGTACCAGGGACTTTATTAATCTGTTCTAACATAGGTACAATCTCAGGCACAGCTGCTGAAATGGTGGCTGAAACTTGATTGAACTGTCAGTTCTCTATCACTTCAAGGCTCCATCATCCCCTCAGCTGCTAACCAGCCCAGATCTCTGACTACCTCTCCTTCCCACAGACTTGTTCTGGAGAGGAGAGCCATATCTTAACATTTTAGTGATACTGAGAGGTGCCTCTCTCACCACTGCATTCCTTGGTAAGTGTTGTGTTTTCTGGGCTCTTCCACAGAACACAATTCTCTGATGACTTCTGGCCTCACATTATATATCAATTCCAACATGCTCACTTCCTTTACCTTTTCACTGCTTCCTCTACCAGCTGCCAGGGCAACACAGGCATTTCCACTTAACTCATCATGGGCCATTACTTTCTCCAGGCTTCAAAGAGGCACTCTATCAGTGAGTTTGACCTGTATCCTGGAATTCTTACCAGGGTGCTCAATAAAGTGTCTACACAAAGTTCCTCAATTCGATAAATTCTTGCTTATCCCCTATGTTCTTATGTCTTATGTTCTGGTTCCTTCACTGAGAACATTTAAGTTCCAATCCCCTGGCTTCTGTTAGTACACACTCTCTCTTTCTTGTAACTCACTCATAATGTAATCACATTGAGATTTAACTTCAGTTAACAGCCTGGCAACCTGCAGAGGGTGGTAATCATAGCCTTGTATGGGAGAGAGCTCTTCATTGTCTTCCTGCTTTAGGGTAGTGTTAGTCCTGCAAATGAAGGGGTTGACCAATTTGCAAACTCTGAGGGTTCAGGGGCTGTGCAGAGCCAAATCCTCAGGAGCTTCCATCCAGATATCCAGATCCTATGTTTCAGGGTCTCAGGTTTTCCAAACCAGGAACAAAACCTTAGTATTACAGATCTGTCTTGCTAAGCATTAAATGACAGTTGAGTTTTGTGATTCAATTTCCAAGCTCAGTTTTACTCCTCAGCTGTGTTCTTTTTAGTTGAGGAAATAAACTTCTGTAAACTTCTTGAAATCTGTCACATTTAAATTTTACTATTGGTTAACTCATTTCATTTTCTCATTATTGCTCAACATAGTCTCAATACAGCATGGTAATAATCAGTCAACTCCACCATTCTTCTAGCTTTTGCTCCCCGCCCCCACCTTCATATCTTTCAAATGATTGAAAACAGAGACATTTTCCCACATCACCATTGATGAACTCTTCTGCACTTGGGTCAACACCTTGTTCTGAGGGACTAATTATGCCCATATTCCATGCAGATTGGGGTTCTTCTTGCTAGCTGTGAAGTGGGTGACCAGTTTCACAACCTTCTCTAACCATCTGTTTTCTTGGATCAATCCACTCCCATTATGACCTGTGTTTGTTCTAGACCTCTAAGGAGAGGATAACAAGATAGGATTAGACATTCAACAGATTGGGGGAAACACCTGTGAAGTGTAAAGGCTAAGAATCAGGAGAAAGTGAAGAAGTTTTAGACTTAGAAGCAGGTCCAATGCATGAAAAGAAACCAGTAAGGAAGGATTGCATAGGAAAAGCATCAGCTTTCAGTGCAGCTCTGAGAAAGCCTAGTGGAGAGTCCACAAACAAAGTCCAACCATTAAAAGAGCCCCATATCTGGCAGGAATGACCTAGCTCAAGTGCCCCTTCTGTGTTCAGTCATTGTCTGAGAGCCGTCAAGGGAAGCAAGATCTTAGTGTGTGTGCCATGGTGCCTCTAAAGATGCAGCAGCCGGAAGTCAGTCAACAGAACTACGTACATCAGCCTCTCTTGAAGGGACATCTGAGAGGTGCATGTCAATGGCCACCACGCTATTTTTTTTTATTTTTTGAGGAAGATTAGCCCTGAGCTAACATCTGCCACCAATCCTCCTCTTTTTGCTGAGGAAGACTGGCCCTGAGCTAACATCCCTGCCCATCTCCCTCTACTTTATATGTTTGGCGCCTGATACAGCATGGCTTGACTAGTGGTGTGCAGGTCCACACCTGGGATCCAAACCAGCAAACCCCAGGTCCCCGAAGTGGATTATGCAAACTTAACTGCTGTGCCCCCAGGCTGGCCACACTAACTTTGAGGAAATATCATATAATACAAAATTGAGGGATATTTTGCAAAATACCTATCATTGAGTCAAAAAATATAAAGACCAAAGAAGCATAAGAAATATTCAATATTAAAATGAAAACACATGACAATAAAATGAAATGTTTAATCAAGATTGGATCCCAAACTGGAAGGAATTGCTATAAAGGACTTTATAAAGACCTTTGAAAATATTTGTATATGGACTTAGGATTAGATTGTAGTAAAGTGTCTGTGTAATTTCTCTAATTTTGTTTTCTGTTTTATGTTTATATAAATCAATGCTTTTATTCTTAGAAAATGAAACTTGAAATATTTGAGTAAACAACTGACCTATTTTCAAATTGCTCAGAAAAAAATAATATATACGTATATTTATGTACAAGTGGAAAGAAAGAGAAAAATGATAAATGAGCAAAGTGTGAACTATTAGTGGATCAGTGTAAAGAATATGCGGCACTTCTACTCTTACAACTATTGTCTAAGCTTGAAATTACATCCAGAATGAAAACTTCTTTAAATTTTGCTATAGATGTTTACCAGGAAGTAAATTACTTAATTAAAGGAATTAATTAATAAAAGTGATATGTACCATTTTTGTTGGGCTTTTTAAGGGATTCTATGATATGCATGCAATTTGTCAGCTTTCAAAGTTGTGTTATAAATTCCTTTTTCATTCTAAGCAAATATTTATTTTGTAGTTTTTTTTTTCAGGTAGACCTCAAAATTTACATGCACTTCAGACCCTAGAAAATATGAATGCATACCTGGCCACATGCGTAGAGAAGTAGGGAAAACTGACCTACATGAAGAGAAAAATTATGCCAATTCTCTCTCTGTCTCTGTCTGACTCTCTGTGTCTCTGTCTGTCTTTCACACACACACATACATAAACACACACACAAACACACACACACACACAAGACAATACCCATGTAGCTCAAAGGAATGGGAAATACTTAATTCCTTATGGAACTCAAATTTCTGAATCAGGAAGTCCAGTTTCACTTTCTGGCTTGTATAATAAGCCTCTAGGTCCTTGTATTAAATGACCAATTTTGGCTGATGTTGGTTTAAGAGAGGTTATGCTTCTTAAAACCAGAAGAAACCCTCTTGATTTCCAGACTCAAGACTCTATATTTGTATACAATGCGTCCTTTAATTTATATTTTTAATGAGTACTTCTCTTCCTTTTGCTTGATTTTCTCTTCTTTAGTATGTGAAACTTTTATTTGAACTAATGCATTGCTACCAGATTACCTCACTTTTCAGTTAGAGTAACATGATCTTGAAAACCAAAGCAAACAGCTTGATAAAGCAAGAGTACATTAAGTCCAACACATATATTCTTAATTTTTGTGACCAAATCTCCTTGTTTTAGGTGTAAAATTATTCATGGAACCTACATGTTCTGTTGTATCCTGTTTGAGTTCTGAGTACACTCTCTACTCAGAAGCGTCATATTCAACATCATTTTAAATTTAACAAGAGAGTTTGATGACACAAGTTTTAAAACAAATAGGTATGTATCAAATCAAGTGTATTAAGGCAAAATATGTCAATTGTTTACACCTTGGGTATGAGACAGAAGATATAAATTCAAGATACTTTTTTCCTCTACCTATAATGTATTTTTACTTACTATATACATACTTACTTGTATGTATTTACTTACTTATTTTTACTTACCTCTTTTAAAAAGTAGCAAAATCAGAAGTCTTGTTCAATATAATAAAAATATTATTAAATGTACAAAAAAGATCATGTAGGAAGAATATCATAAAAACAGTTGAAGAATAAAAATATGAATAGCTTCTACTATATTCTACAGAGTTAATGACTTTGGCAAATATTTAGTTCTATAAGAAAAAATAGGACATTCATATGCACATACCCTGTGACCATAGATCTTGAATAAGAACTAGCACAATGGGCAGAAAGCAAAATTAATGTCCAATAACATTCATATCCAATCATCTAAGCAAATTCCAAAAGGTAGATCTTCTAACAGGAAAAAAGATAGAGAGAAATAGCATAGGGGAAATGTCAAGGGCAGCAATTTAGGAGAAGAGAGTAAAATAATTCCTTAACTGGACAGCTCTAAAATTCCTTTCACAGGCCAAATCCGTTCTTTCCTGTTGATTTGTTTTGTGGGAGGTTTTGGTAATATCACTGCTTTTTATCACTTAGAAATATAAACAAATCTGTCAAAACATATCTTCCCATATTTATTCCTGTCACCATCTAGAATAGACTTTTGAATAATTTCACTCCTTTTATCCTGGTAATGACATATTAGCTTCCTTGAAAAGCAAAAGAAGTTCATAGTCACAAATTAATCCATTGCTGTTGAGATCAACTTTAATAAAAGGTTTTTTGAGTTCATCAAGCTAATTTTCATAAACCTGAGTGGGAACCATCTCACTCAGTTAAGGAAGATCTATGATGTTAAAATTCCACTAAAGATGGACGAGTTCTCCACAGATAATCTGGATAAAAACAACTTTCAGAGTTGCTCAGGATGTAAAGTTGCAGAGTAACTCATCTGGTCCAATAGCCTCTGACCAATGCTCTCAGAAAACTTCTGCTCCTCAGAATCTGTGCAGCTGTCTCGATATTCTTTATGTGACAACATATAATGACTTATTTTGGAAATCCATGGTCTATATTCCTTAATTCTTCTCGTACTTTTTTCTCTTCATTTCCTTTCTGTTTTGCAAATTGTCCTCACCTGACTCTTGAATAAATTTCTGACATTTCAGTTCTGTTTGACTATAATGTATAAGTTATCTCTAGTAGAATAACATGTCATTTCTGTTTTGTTTCACTGAATTTCCCCCTTATCATGGCCATTGTTATTGAATAGAAATGCCATCTTCTTGTTTCTTCATTGGACTTCTGCAAAATATATTTTCTTAAATTTTCTTAATGTTTTGAAATATATCATTATTACAGAAAGTAGATTTATGAGACCATAGAACACTGGGTTTTCCCTTTATTAGCCTTTAAATGAATATAATCTAATTCAAGATTGTGTGGAAAGCCAAACTGATAAGGAATACTATTCATGTTATTTTCATAGTGCCCGAGAACAGATAGAATTTACCTTTCACATCTAACTGAAGAGTGAATGACATTATGCAACGTGTAATAATGTTACTAGCATCTGGTGGGCCTTCATCCCAAATTAATCCTCATTTTTTCAAGAGATAACCCATAAAATATTCCATCTGTTTAATAAAACACTCTAATCATGAGCTCAGTCGAAACCAGCCCAGATAATAATGAAATACATGACACAAATAGGGTAAGCTTTATTTCTGCTATTCATTGGTGTTAAGATTGTGAAAAAGAAGAAAATTTTCAGGTAAGACTTTCTGCTGGGTTAAAAATCCTGTATCTGCCTCCTACCTTACAGATTTCTTTATTTCTGTTCATCTGTAGATCTCCTTCTCACCTACTCAAGCTGCCTATATGTTGTGTGGCTGTAGTCACAGTAGCAGAGGAGTAGTTGTAATTGAGGTGTTGGTGATGTAGGCAAAGCTAGTGAAACAGTCAGGGTCCCGGCAAAAAACAAAGTTACACACCATTGTGAGTCTGAGAGGATTTAATGAAGTTACTATTAACTGAGATGTTGGTGGGATTGAGGAAACAATAATGGGTGTTGAGAAAAATAATGGATGTTGGATATCCAGAGACCAATATCATAAAGAGTTTATCATTCCTTTATCCTGAAGGGGAAAGGGAAGAAAAAATGTTCCTGAGGAAAACTGTAAGAGGTGTAGCTGTAGCAGATGGGCTACCTGCCAAGTGCTTAAGGGGCTCTTCTAGTCAGAAACGTGATGTCAAAGCAGGTTGGCAGCAGAAAAACAACCCAAACTATTTCTCTTCTTGCACTCTAATCTCATGCAAGTGTTTCCATTGGCTCAACCAATGGAATGCTCGAAGACAAAGAAGTTTGGGTTATAGAGTACATGAGCTTCAGTCCTCTATGGCACTGAACAGCACAGAAAGTGCAGAGAACAAACCTGGAGAGGCAAATGGAGTAAGAGACATCTTTCTATACACCTACATTTCTTTCTCTCTTTCTCTCTCACTTATCTATCTACTTATCTATCTATGTCTTTGGTGTTCTTTTTGTGCAAGTGTGATCACCTTGCCATATTCTACCAAGAGCCCCATCATAGTCTGGTTTGGCTTTGCTCATCTGAAGTATTTTCTATTCTTGCGTCTTCATTCATATTACTGAAATGATGCTTCTTGAAGCAGACTTGACTTTTCTCACAAGTTATACCTATTAACGATCAAGAATGATCTGTAATTCATGTCCCAATCACTTATTTCTTTAGTTGTGTATGTGCATGTGTGTGTGTATAAGTTTGTTATTATATTCATTTTTATTTTAGGAGAGACATATAAATCATTAATTCTGGTTTTGATCTCATTTAACTGGTTTGGTAGAAAGTCCTTCCTTTTCTCACATATATGTTACTCTTGTCAATATTTTTAAGCTACCATAAAGGTTTTTTTTTCTTCTTTTTAGATGCTTTCACAAGGTTATATAAAATGCGAAATAGAGATCTATCTCAAAGGCATTCACTTTTCCCATCGTCTTTGAAATTCTACTACTGAAGTTCAGGTATATCATGGACAAGTTCTCCAGGGCCTTTTTTCAAAGCTCAAACAAAACACCTTTTGGAAGCCCACCCTAAGTTCTTTAGTCCTAAGTGCATAAACCATAGGGTTGAGAAAAGGGGGGATGATGTTGTGCAGCACATTGAGTAGAACTGGAATCAAAGCAGCCTTAGTCTCTGCCAAGTGAGTTACTGAAATCACTACAACAACTGTATAGAAGAAGAGGATAAGGATGAGATGGGAGCTACAAGTGCTCAGAGCCTTGGATGCAGCTTCAGCTGAGTTTAGTTTAAGTACAGAGCGCAGAATCAAACTATATGACCATATTATAAGACTTAAGTCACTCCCCATTCCCAGCCATGCCAGAACCAATTGGCAAATGCTGTTTGGCCTCCTGTCATCACAAGCCAGGCTTGTGACTCCAAGGTTTGAGCACAGGCAGTGGTCAATCTCATTTCTGGAGCAATAATTACGCTGGGCTGCAAGCACAGGCACTGGAATGACACACAAGCCATTTCTAAGCACCATGAACAGGGTAGCTTTTAAAATTAAGGCATTGGTAACAATTGAAGGATAGCGAAGAGGGTGACAAATAGCTACATATCTATCAAAAGCCATGCAGAGAAAGATACCAGACTCCATGCCAACAAAGCAGTGAATGGCATAAATCTGAGCAAAACACTCGGGGAGGCTAATGACCTTGGCATCAAACCAGAAGATGGCTAGGATCTTGGGCATGATGGTGGTGGCCAGGCCCATGTCCACCACAGAGAGGATGCCTAGGAAATGGTACATAGGCTTCTGAAGAGCAGAGTCCTGGCAGATGGTAAAGAGGATGAGGATATTAGCTCCAACTGCTGAGAGGTAGAGTAATGCCAGTGGTAAAGAGAGCCAGTGCTGCCAGCTGTGAATGCCTGGGAATCCCATCAGGATGAACTCAGATACCTGCAATTTGGAGCTATTAGTGCCTATCAGAGATGCAGACATATTTTCCTAAGAGACAAAAATGTTTCTTAAAGTTGCTTTCTCTGAGCATAATCCTCATTAAATGTTATTTTTAAGCTATCTCCACATACTATAGTTTTGTGCTATAACAAAGTGAATTCTGTAGTCCATCTCTTATAGTAATTTGAAATAAATTAAAATGAAATTCTAGGGTGTAGAAAGTAAATTTAGAAGTGGCAATTATCAGTGTTTACTATTCAGGGAAAATTCAGCATGAATGTCAAATGTCTGTTTGTATTATCGTCACTATTTCAGAATGGGCAAACCACATAAATATGACTCTAGTTTTTCTTTTTTTAAGTCTTTGTGTGTCTCTTCAGAAGCTTTGCAGAGTTAAGTGGATGCGTTTGTCTTCTTCATATTTGGCTCAATCTTGCTTGATTCAGATTTTTATTAACAATAAATAGATTTGTTTAAATGTGGATTGATGGGAGATTAAATTTTGTGGCTGCACCATTCCAAGTTGTTACAGATGCCCACTAATGTTTTATATATCATTCTAAACCTTTGATAGCACAGACTTTAAAGATTTGTCAACATAAAGCACGCTGCACATTGGAAGATGAATAGCTTTTCTTTGATATTTTCCTTTGTATAGACTTCCAAGAAGGTCACAAAAGAATAGCTTGAAGAGAAGTGAAGTGATCATGACTGAATTTGTCGATGCATAATGGAGACAAACCATAGCAAATATTTTTTTCTAGTTCAGTCTTACAGCACCTATAAAGATGTACAAAAATAGGATTTAGGTACTGGTAGTAAGGTGCTTTTCATTTTCCTTAGTAAACGAGAATTACTTGTCCACCATATTGAAGAAACTGCCATTGTATATTCAGAATCATGTTCAAGACTAGACTCATTATCTTTCCTCAGACTCAGTTGTTTTTCATGTACTTTTTCTTCTGCACAGGGGTCAAACCAGCCAGGCCTGAAACTAAGAAACAGCCTTCTTTTTCTACAAACAATTGTTTCCTTATTGTGTTGATTTTTCTCCTTTACTTCACTCATGCACCCTTCTCTTCAGTACTACTGTTTCTGTAATCTTACCTGGTCACACATGTTTCTCCTCATGATTCTTTATTTTGGTCAGTAAACTGATCTTTCTAAAATTGGTATTCCCTTGCTTAAAACAATCCATGCCCTCAAACTTTCTTTCAAATAAAATTAAAATTCCTGTATAGTGCATAAGCTAATCCCTGACATGAATAAGTCCGTTGAGTATCATCCCTTGGTTTTAATTCCTAGCATCCTGCATTTCAGATGTACACAATATTTGGTTTTTCCTAAAATCATTGATTTTCCAAGGCATTTAATTATCAATATCTTTGCCATGGTGAAAGCTATTGTAGGTTTATGGGCAAGAAAAAAAAAAGACTGGAAAACTATGGACCAAAGTTTTAAAATGTGACATTTAGATTAGGATTATTAGAAATTTAGTTATAATTATTAGGGTTTATTCTTGATATAATTGCTTTTAAGTACAGAAAAAATATCTGAAAAAAATCAAAATTGTCTTGTATCACCGACAAGAGAAGGTTCATATTAACAGCTAGATGCTTTTTTTCTATATATTTCTTGCTGCCTCTATGTTTGGACAAACATATATTGTCTAACCATAGACATATGGGAGAACATAGATAGGGAGAAATCATCCTTCTTTGACACTGGATGTAATTTGATGAATACTAAAATCATCTAAATGTATTCATAGCAATTTTTTTGGAGGAGGATTAACCCTGAGATAACTACTGCCAAGCCTCCTCTCTTTTTTTTTTTTCCCCTGAGGAAGTCTGGCCCCGAGCGAACATCCATGCCCATCTTCCTCTACTTTATATGTGAGACGTCTACCACAGCATGGCTTTTGCCAAGCGGTGCCATATCCACACCCTGGATCCAAACCAGTGAACCCTGGGCTGCCAAGAAGCAGAACGTGCAAACTCAACCACTGCACCACCTGGCAGGCCCTGCAAATTTTAACAAATAATAGGCACAAACAACCTTGGAGTTGAAGCTAGTTTGACTTGAAGTTTTAGATAAGAGTTCTGAGGGATTTAAGCACAACATCTCCATCTTGAGAGCTTGGAAGTGTGTAACCCATTCAACTGTACAAGGCCTGGTAGTTTTCAAAATACTAATTTGTTATTATACTTCCTCATATCAAATATACAGCCTTATATCTTTGATATTTTGCCCATATTCTTTTAAATGATTCCCCCCGATTGACATTTCTATGATTCAGTTAAGAGAAGGAGCAAGTTTGAACTCACAGAAAAGAAGTAATTGTTTATATATATATAAACAATTAGAGTTTAGCAGGAGATGGAATGTGATTCTGCTATGTAAACGATATATTAATCCTGAAGATATTCTGGCAGTTGTTTTATAGACAAGGTAACTTCTGCAGCACCGTATGAACCTTATAATTTCTAACTCTAGCCCTAATTCCCTTGAAAAGTCTCTTCAAGTCTCTATATCCTGCTAGGGCAGAGGAAAAGTTCAATCTCTTGTGCAGGATGTTCTCAAAACAACGTAAAGACAAGTTAAGGATGAGCCATCAGATGCTCTGGGATATAGTACATGTGACCATGCTAAGTTTTTAGTACTTACTGTGATTATGAGCAGAGACTCACAGTCTGAAGTCTTGGCAATGGCAGGGGTTTCCAATGGGGCAAAGACACAACTTTCTAATAAAGGAGTTTTCATACGAGATTAACATGTGTTCCTAGCTGACAACCCTCAGAAATTATGAGTTTGTGGAATTTATGGGAAGTAATAAGCAGCTCAGGGATCTAAAGATAATGGACCTCCATTGGAGACATGGGGAGAGAACCCCATAGAGAATTCAGCCCACAGATAAAACTAAATTCCTGCTGTTAAATCCCAAAAGGTTGGAAAGGAGATCAACTCAAAGATATATTTCCTATTGATGTAATCTGAGAACTTACATAGGCAATAAAATGCCTTCACTGATGAAACCATAATGGGCCTACAAAGAGTAGAAAATTTTGTTACTGTTTGAATTGCTATTGAGTACAAAATTTCAGGGGATTCTAACTTCTGTGGTTAGGAAGTTGTGCTTAAAAAGAAATTTAAAGGAGTAATTATTTATTCATCCCAAAATATATATATATAGAGAGAGAGAGAGAGTTCCCACTGTGTTTAGAAAACATGGTAGACATAAAATGATTAATAAAACTGCCGTGGTCCTTGTCCTCACAGAAATTGTGGTCTAATTGGTGCAGGGAGATAAAATGCTACTGTAAATAATCAAGCAAATATATACTTATAGACTGGGATAAGTGCTTTAAAGCAAAAGTAGCCAGAGAGATGAGAGCATATAACAAGGAGAATTAGTTTATTCTTGATATCAGAGGAGGATTTCCTGAAGAAACAACACTTTGTGTTGAGGCCAAATATTTAAATAGACGTTAACTATTGCATGTGTTTGGCGAGGGGGAGGTGGGGAAGGTGAAGGATTCCAGGAACTTTAAGATGCTGAAATGAGGTGAATCATATTATATTCAAGGTAATAAAAAAGGGTAATTGTGTCCAGAGTCATAGGATGTACTGAAAAATGAGATAGGTACAAAATAGAGCTGCTGAGGTAACAGAAGCCAGAGGCTTGTAAGCAAATTTATGCCAAAATAATGCTGAAAATTTTTAGAGTATTAGGACATAGCATCAATGTGGAGACTCCATGAAATGTGGCAAAAATAAATATAAGTAAATCAGATAGGCAACAGTAATCCAAAAGAGTGATGACTATACCTTGAACTAGGATAGGGGCAGTGAAGATGAAGAGAAGTGGATAGATTTACAATATATGTTGGAGGTAAATTGATAATTTTTATGACCAAATAACAATTCTAAATCCCTGGTATATGCAGTGGTTTGGAATGTGATGTTATGCACATCCTTAAGGAAGATTGGACAAAGACAAAGTCACAGAGGAAGAGAAAGAGTTCATATTAAGCCAGGACAAACATGAGGTGTCGCTGATGCATTCATGTAAGGATTGTTTAGCCAAAATATGGAAAATTAGTCCCAGAGAGCAGGACAGCAATTTGAACAAAAAAAAAATTGGAATGATTGGTATATTATTTGAGAGTCATTGGAATATAGAATATATTCACCTAGGTTATCCTAGTCATTGGTCTGCAATTGTTCGTAGTGGTCTCTTATGATCCTATGTATTTCTGTGGTATCAGCTGCATTGTCTCCTCTTTCATTTCTGATTTTATTCTTTTGAGTCTCCTCTATTTTTCTCTTAGTTTAGCTAAAGATTTGTCAATTTTGTTTATCTTTTTTAAAAAACCAGGTTTAGTTTCATTGATCTTTTCTACTGTTTTTTTAAATCTCCATTTCATTAATTTCATTTATTTCTGTTTTTGTTATTTCTTGCTAATTTTAAGTTTTATTTATTCTTCTTTACCTAGTTCCTTGAAGTATAAGGTTAGGTTGTTTATTTGAGATCTTTATTTTTTCTTAAACTATGCATTTATTACTATAAACTTTCCTCTTAGAACTGCTTTTGCAGTATGCCTTATGTTTTGGTGTATTGTATTTTCATTTTCATTCATTTTGAGTCTTTCCAATACCAATGTCTTTTATTTCCTTGTATTACTTTATTCCACTGCTGGAACGTATAGTACAATGTTGGATAGAAAAGGGAACAGTTGACATCGTTGTCTTGTTATCATCCTCATGGAGAAAGACTTTAATATTTCTCTATTAATTAGGAAGTTAGCTGTAAGTTTTTTATATACTTTTTATCAAGTTCAGGATATTCCCTTCCAAATTTATTTTACTGTATCTTTTTATCATGAATAAATGTTTAATTAAAACAAATTTTTTTCTTAATCTATTGAAATAGCCCTTTGATTTTTGTTTCTTCTTTAAATCTATTTATGATACTTTAAATTGATAATCCTTTGTGTTCTCAATCAACTTTGAATTCCTGGAATAAATTCTACTTGGACATAATGTACTATCACACAAACCCCAGCACACACACATACACACATGCTTATGGAGATTTTTTAGGTAACTGATTCAATTTCTTAGGTGGATGGCTACCATGACCTTACATTTATTCTTAAATCACTTGTAGTGTTTTAAATACATATCTATTTGATATATATTTTCAAATGCATTGAGATTAAGTTGTTCTTAGCATCCTTTTATTGTTTATTTTAGTAAATGTTTTATGTTCACTTGAGAAATAAAAACTGTAGTTTAAAGATGTTGAATGTTGTTTTCTGTAGAAGCCAATTAGGTTACATTGCTTATCACCTCACCCCTGTTAGTATAGCTTTTAGCAAAAAGACAAGAAATGGCACGTGTTTGCAAAGATTTAAAGAAAAGAGAATTCTTGTGCACTGTTGGTGGAAATGTAAAATAGTGCAGTCACGATAGAAAACAGTATGGAGTTTCCTCAAAATATTAAAACTAGAACTACCATATGATCCAGCAATTCCACTTCTGGATATTTATTCAAATAAAACGAAAACACCAACTCTAAAGGATATATTCACTCCCATGTTCATTGAAGCATTACTTAGAATAGCCAAGATATGGAAACAATCTACACGTCCACTGATGGATGAATGAACAACGAAGTTGTGGTATATGTAAAATGAAATATTATTCAGTCATCAAAAGAAGGAAATCCTGCCATTTGCAGCAACATGGATGGACCTCTAGGGCATTATGCTAAATGAAATAAGTCAGACAAAGAATCACAAATACCCTATGACCTCTCTTATGTGTGGAATCTGAAACAAACAAACAAAAACCCAAGCTTGTAAATACAGAGAATAGGTTGGTGGTTGCCAAAGGTGGGAGGTGGGGGATGGGAAAACTGGATGAAGGAAGCCCAAAGGTACAAACTTCCAATTATAAAATAAATAAATTGTGGGGGCGTAATGTACAGCGTGATGATTACAGTTAATAATACTGTATTGAATATTTGAAAGTTAGTAAGAGTAAATCCTAAAAGTTCTCTTCACAAAGAAAAAATTCTGTAACTATGTATGGTAATGGATGTTAACTAGACTTCCCTCCATAATCATTTTGAAATATACACAAATATTCAAGTCATTATGTTGTACAATTGAAAATAATATAATGTTGTGTGTCAATTATAACATAGTAAAAAAAGAAAGAAAAGGTATAATAAACTTTATGTCACCTTGAACTTGCTCCTGAGCTTCAATGAATCCATTAAAAAGTTAATCAGTTTGTGAGTCATTATCATGCAATCATACCATTTATAATGAAATGCCTAGGGAATGAGTACAAAAGGGAAAGAGAGTTAAACCCAGTGATATGTTAGCATAAAGAAATCCAGAGGAATAGGAGAAAAATAGGCATATAGAAAGTGTTCAGTGAGTATGAAGAACAACTTGGAATGTGTGACGTATTCCAGAAATCAAGGAAAGGAAGTGTTTCTAGACAAAGAGGCTCATCAACTGTATTCAGTACTGTTGAGAGGTAGGGCAGGATGGGCATAGAGAAGGAACCATTTGGTATAGTAACAATGAAGTCATTTGTGAAACTGACAATATCTATTTCAGTGAAATGATGAAGTGAAAGATGTTCTGAAGAAAGCTAGAAGGAGGCAAGAATTATTTGAGGATCAGTAAGTGGAGAGAATAAATGCTGGCAATCTTTAAAGAAATTTTACTATTAAAATTGAGAGAAATAAAACAAAAAAGGTGATTTTGAGGAAAGCTTATTGGTTTTCTGCCTTTATAAAATGAGAAAAAGACTAGAAGATGAACCAAAAAATGGAAATTAATGCGTATAAATTAACAACTTCAGAGAAAAGTAATGTGGATTTTGGAAGTTGGGCAGGAAGAACTGACTCTGCAATCTTCTTTATGGTATCTTTGACAATGCTATCAAACTACTATTATTTGTAGTCTGTCACTTTCATGGTAATTTAGAAAGACCCTGAGTATTATACAGGAAATTTTTAAGCAATTGTCTTAGTTTCATTCTCAGCTCAGAAGAAGAAAAGTAACCATTGCTCTTCATAACCTTGTAGTTATAGAAATACATTTATCATAATATTTCATAAATGTCACTAATAGTTCTACTTATCCCTCCAAACTGTACATTGTTTGAAAGCCATCTTAAAGAAAATATAAAACCCACTAGTTGGGAAGGAGGCAATTGTGGGAATTGCTCATATTAGGAGAGAACTAGTCATATACCAGGTCATCATGTTTCTCATAAGTTATCCAGAGGCTTACCTCATTATTCTAATGGCTTCCTGATGCACTTTCTAGTTTTGTCCTTAAAAAGTTGTGAAAACAGAATTTTTGTGAATAATGAGAATTTATAGCACATTTTTTCCAGAGTTAAATCACAGTGAACAAACTGGAAATTCCTTTCACAATTAAAAAACAGAACAATTTAGGTATTCTGGCCCCAGATCATCAGTTTTGCTTGACTTAATTTTCTGGATAATTGCTCTAGCTTCCCATTAGTAATTTTCTTTCTTGGAAGCTGATATTATTGAGACCCAAGTCATACAGAGAACCTGGAGGTGGAAAACTCATATGGAGGTTGATGTGGCATGAAAATTATTTTGGTATTCTGCAAAAAATTGTATAGCAATGGACTACTCTTCATGCTTATTTGGGAAGCTCAGATACCTATTTTTGGACATTCTCCTGCCTAAACAGAGAGAAGCATTCTCTTCCTTCCCATCCAACCCCAGGCAAATATCCCTTTCACATGTTATAGGATTTGATGTCCTTAGAACCTGAAAGAATCCTCATGGCACAGTCTCATATCTGCTTGTTTTTTACCCCATAAACAAAAGGATTCATAATGGGAAGCAAAGCAGATAAATATTTGCCACAATGATGTGAGAAATTGTGTGGCCTCCAAACTGATGGGAAAAGAAAAAAAAGAAAGCCGTTCTATAGGAGAAAACAATGGCACAGATGTGGGCAGTGCAGGTGCAGGAAGGCCTTCTGCTGAGCATCTGCTGAAGACAGGCTGATCACTGCCCAGAAGATCGTGATGTAGAAAACTGTGATGCACACAGCGTGTCAAAGCCTCCAATCAATAGGGCAGGCATCACACCATGGATGACATTGGCCTTGATTTTTCCACAGGATAACTTGGCTACCAACATGTGGTCATAGTAGGTATGGGGAATTATATTGCCTCTGCAGTAGGGAAGCAGCTTGATGAAGAAAATGAATGGAATGATGAGTGACACCCCTTTGAGAAAAGTGGAGAGTCCAGCCTTTGCAATAATAGGATTGGTGAGGATAATTGAGAAGCACAGAGGGTAGCAGATGGCCACATATCAGTCCAAGGCCATGAGCATGCACACCCTGGAGTCCATCTCTGTGAAGGTATAGACAAGGAATGTCTGGACCAGACATCCATTAAAGTTGATTTTCTTGAAATGGAACCAGAATATGCTGAGGGCTTTAGGGATTATACTAGAGCATATGAAAAAGTCAGTAAGGGAAGCATGGCCAAAAAGTAATACATGGGCCAGTGCAGGGAGTCCTCACAGCAGATCAGGTAGGGTAGTGTAAGAGAGATTGTAGGCCCGGGGTTCTGCTTTTATTGGAGCTGAAGGTGTAGGCCTAGGGCTTTGTGGGCTCACTCTTTATTGGTGAATTTAAAAGATGAGAATGAGCATTTAAAGTGTGGGAAGAGAAAAAACAAGTGGCCCAAATGGTCAGTTGTAGAAATCAACAAAGATCTCTAAAACAAAGGAGACTGGAGAGGCAGGGGCAGCTAGGCTTTTTATCTAGTGCTGTGGCTGGCCATGTGTTTATCTGAGATAGCCTTCTCTGAAGTGGATGCTTCTTTGAAGTGGATGCCTTGGCAATCAAAGCTTAAGTCAGACACTTGCATTACAAAAAAGAAAAAACAGCTGTCAGAGCTTATACCTCAGCCCTACTAGACCATTCTGAATTTTTATACCATGAAAATAGATTTCTCCTGGTAGATATTGCTACAAAATACATATTGGCCTAAAATATATTTGGCAGAACTAAGAATTTATGGATAGATCTAATTCAAGTTAAATTGGACACTAATAAGGAAAAAAAAGAAGGCAAGTAGGCAGCAAGAGAAATTTGAGGATGATTCTCATGACCTAGAATTGTTCTTTACATAATTCCTATTATTCCATGACACGGCAGTGGTCTATTCCTGACTTTCCCCACTCCCAAAGCCAGCATTCTTATATGGTTAGAAGAGTTGTTTATGTAGATGTATGGGCATTATTATCATCTAAATTGACTTTTAATGCCAAAGATGAGAAATAAATATTTCCTTCAGCCCCTGAAACATCACCTTCTATCATCTTCTGACTTGAACCTAGATCAATGGAATAAAACATTTACATCTGTGGGGGTAGGAGGGGAATCAGTTAGTGCCCATCTTAAATCTTTTCTCCTCTTTACCTCTATGGCTAAGTGGAAATTCTCCTGTCCCTGACTCCTATATTGTTATATCTAAATACCTTAGGTTTTGGAGGGCAAAACAAAGATATGAATTCCAATTTCCCAGGAAGTTGGCTTTCTAAACATCACAGTCTCTGGGCAAGTTTTTAACTCTGGATTTCTTTGATATGAAGACCATTGACCTGAGTTTGAAGAGAAATGAGTGTTATATATCCTAAATGTCCCAAGGGATCCTTTCAAAGCATAAGAGACACTACTGGTACTGGAATCAAGCTAACCTCCAGGATGTCTAAATGGTGATTGATGAATAGCTAAACATGTATATGTATGTGTGTATGAATGCGTGTGTGCATGTGTATACTAACATATGAACGTGTATCTGTGTAGATAGATAACTGGCTATAGTTCAGAAATGAGATGTTTTAATAGAAACTAATTATTTCACTACCGCAGAGCTTAGTTCCTTTCCCTATGAAGTTTTGCAAGGGCCCTGGGGGAACCAAGTTGAATACATTCAAATTATGTGAATGCTTTTAGTGCACAATAATTCATTAAATTATTCTTTTAAAATTACCTTTTAAAATACACTTATTTGTCCCTCCACTGAAGTAACATTTATCAGTGTATTTTTTAAATTTACTAATATGAGGATATATGCAAGTAGATAGTTTAATAGAAATAGAATAATATTGTATCATTACATATATATTGCTGTTTATACAATTAACAGTATACAATTAGCACACTAAATATTCTTCCAAAAGAGGATTTTTAAGACTGTATAAATGTTTGTTACTAGATAAATAGAATTTATTCAAACATTTTTATATCTTTTGATATCCAGCATTTTTTTATTTAATAAAAATGCTACAACAAATATACTTGCTCATGAATCATATATGGCACTCTGGTATTATTATTTATTTAAAATTAATTCCTAGTAATGTATAAGAGTTTACATTCTATCATGCCATGAATAAGTTTGTCACTAGAAAGTCTATACGAATTTTATTGGAGAAATTGATATATCCATGACATTTAAATTTATAATTACTTAATCCATGAAAATATTGGCATTTTATTTTTTTATTTCTAGCATTACTGCTCTTAATTTTGCATTTTAAAAATCATTTATTCCTGGAGGGAGGATCCAAGATGGCGCCGTGAGTAGTCCTCTTTGTCTCTCTCCCTTCGAGTCTACAATTATTTGGACACTCATCGCTTAACAAAGGATATCCAGACAGCATCTCTGGACGTCTGAGAGACCCACGCGACTATACATCGGAAGGCGGACAGACTTCCCTCTGGGAGGTTATGGAGATAGGTGAAAACTCTCCGACCCCGACTGAACAGCCTAGTACCTGCAAGCGGCTTTCTTCCAATGGACGCCCCCAGAGGATCAACACACACCTAGGGCAGGAGCGAGCACACAACAGAGGAGCGATGGTGGAAACAGGTGATCAGAACCCTACCTAAACCCCCCACAATTGCTCCTAAATGCAGGGGAAACTCTGGAGTTGCACACCTGAGCCCGCGGGGAGAGTCTCTCCCCACCATTGGCGGGGAGATCCTGCCTGGTGTCCCAGAGAGAATCACTGAGGGTACAGAGGCCCCCCAGCTGCCACTGCCTGCACGGTGGGGAAAGGGATTGCCGGAGATCTTGGAGAGGACTGGGGCTGGGTGAAGGTGTAGAGGCTGGCTCCGCGCCCTGGAGGGGAAGCTCCAGAGTTCCACCCGGGCAGCAGACAAAACTCTCTGTCTGCCATTAGCGGAGGGGCTACACCCAGCATCCACAACACTGGGAGGGTCCCGGAGAGGAGAATATCAGGCAGGGCAGCAGCTGACCAGCTACCACTGAAATCGGGATCTACGGCTATCCTCCAGACAGGGCAAAGGGCTCCCCGAGCTCCTGGGGAACAGGACTGGGGCTGGGTGGAGTTCCAGCGACCCGGCTCCATAGCCTAGGGGGAAATCCTACAGGCTCACAGCAGCCTCAGCGAAAGCCTCTGCACAGCACTAGTAGAGAGCACCCAACTGGCAGCCACAAGGCTGGAAGACCCTGGGACAAAAGTAGCATAGCTAGGTGAGCTAACCACAGGCTGTAGAAGATGCCAATAGCTCTGCTGCGACTCATAGTGGACAAGTGAGATTTTGTGGGTGCCGACAGTGATGGAGCGGCAAATATAAGTGATCCCACCCCTGGCCACTGGAAAAGCCCATAACACCGTTGCAGACCCCAAGGAGGGAGCACGTCTAGGTGGGCTGCAACAATAGGCACCAGCAGCCTGAAGCCCCCCCGTGACGGCGCCCATGGCAGAAGAGGGAATCCAAAGGACCACTGTGACTACAAGGAGGGGCCCAGGCCTGGTTAGCAACTGCGGATAGAGTTCCTGGTTGGTGCAGTATAAACAGCTGCTCCCCCATCACAGCAGCAAAAACAAGTGGAAGGAGCAACTAAACTCTATCTCTATGTGGAGACACAAATCAACAACATCAAGCAATATGAAAAAATACATTAAATCTCCAGAACAGAAGGAAAATAACAAATACACAGAAAACAATCCCAAAGAAAATGAGATGTATAACCTAAATGATGATGACTTCAAAACAGCCATGATTAAAATACTGAATGAATTAAGAGAGAATTCAGATAGACAACTCAACGAGTTCAGGAGCTATGTCACAAAAGAATTTGATACAATAAAGAAGAACCAAACAGAAATACTGGAAATGAAGAACACAATAGAGGAGATTAAGAAAAATCTAGATGCACTGAACAGTAGGGCCGATAATATGGAGGAAAGAATTAGCAATTTGGAAGATGGCAATATAGAAATGCTGCAGGCAGAGGAGGAGAGAGAAGTAAGACTAAAAAGAAATGAGGAAACTCTCCGAGAATTATCAGACACAATTAGGAGATGCAACGTAAGGATTATAGGTATACCAGAGGGAGAAGAGAAGGAGAAAGGGGCAGAAAGCTTATTCAAAGAAATAATGGCTGAGAACTTCCCAAATCTGGTGAGAGAGATGGATCTTCAGGTGACAGAAGCCAATAGATCTCCAAACTTTATCAATGCAAGAAGACCAACCCCACGGCATATAGTAGTGAAGCTAGCAAAAGTCAACAACAAAGAGAAAATACTAAGGACAGCCAGGCAAAAGAAACTAACCTACAAAGGAACCCCATCAGGCTATCAGCAGATTTCTCAGCAGAAACTTTACAGGCTAGAAGAGAGTGGAATGATACATTCAAAAATCTGAAGGACCAAAACCTACAGACGAGAATTCTCTACCCAGCGAAAATATCCTTCAAATATGATGGAGAAATAAAAACTTTCCCAGATAAACAAAAGTTAAGGGAGTTCATTGCCACAAAACCTCCTCTTCAGGAAATCCTCAGGAAAACCCTCATTCCTGAAAAATCAAAAAAAGGAAAGGGACTACAAAACCAAGAGCAGAGGAGATAAGTAGAAGGACAACAACAAAGAGTAGCAGCTCTTCATCAGAACAGATTAAACCATGGGACGAGAAACAAAGGAAATTGAAGAAAACCAGAAAACAAGACATAAAATGGTAGTGGTAGGCCCCCACATCTCAATAATCACTCTAAATGTAAATGGATTGAACTCCCCAATCAAAAGACACAGAGTGGCAGGATGGATCAAAGAACAAGACCCAACAATATGCTGCCTCCAGGAAACACACCTCAGCCCCAAAGACAAACACAGACTCAGAGTGAAAGGATGGAGAACAATACTCCAAGCTAATAATGAACAAAAGAAAGCAGGTGTCGCTATACTAATATCAGACAAGGTAGACTTCAAAGCAAAACAGATAAAGAAAGACAAAGAGGGACAGTATATAATGATAAAAGGGACTCTCCACCAAGAAGACATAACACTTATAAATATATACGCACCCAACACAGGAGCACCAAAATTTGTAAAGCAACTCTTAATAGAACTAAAAGAAGACATCAACAACAATACAATATTAGTAGGGGACCTCAACACACCATTAACACCAATGGACAGAACATCCAGACAGAAAATCAACGAGGAAATAATAGAATTAAATGAAAAATTAGACCAGATGGACTTAATAGATATATATAGAACACTTCATCCAAAAACAGCAGGTTACACATTCTTCTCAAGTGCACATGGAACATTCTCAAGGATTGACCATATTTTGGGAAACAAAGCAAACATCAATAAATGCAAGAGAGTTGAAATAATATCAAGCATCTTTTCTGATCATAACGCTATGAAACTAGAAATCAACTACAAGAAAAAAGCAGAGAAGGGTGCAAAAATGTGGAGACTAAACAACACGCTTCTGAACAAACAATGGATCATTGAAGAAATTAAAGAAGAAATCAAATATTATCTGGAGACAAATGAAAATGAGAACACGACATACCAAATCATTTGGGATGCAGCAAAAGCAGTCCTAAGAGGGAAATTCATCGCAATACAGGCTCACCTCACTAAACAAGAAAAAGCTCACATAAGCAACCTCAAACGACACCTAACAGAACTAGAAAAAGAAGAACAAACAAAGTCCAGAGTCAGTAGAAGGAGGGAAATAATAAAAATAAGAGCAGAAATAAACGATATTGAAACAAAAATGACAATAGAAAGGATCAATGAAACAAAGAGTTGGTTCTTCGAAAAAATTAACAAAATCGACAAACCTTTAGCCAGACTCACCAAGAAAAGAAGAGAGAAATCGCAAATAAATAAAATTAGGAATGAGAGAGGAGAAATCACAACAGATACCAATGAAATACAAGGGATCATAAGAGAATACTATGAAAAACTATATGCCAACAAATTGAACAACCTGGAAGAAATGGACAAATTCCTAGACTCCTACAATCTCCCCAAACTGAATCAGGAAGAAATGGAGAATCTGAATAGGCTAATCACAAGTACAGAAATAGAAACGGTAATCAAAAACCTCCCCAAAAATAAGAGTCCAGGACCAGGTGGCTTCTCTGGAGAATTCTACCAAACATTCAAAGAAGACTTAATACCTATTCTTCTCAAACTGTTCCAGAAAATTGAGAAAGACGGAGTACTCCCTAACACATTCTATGAAGCTAACATCACTCTGATCCCCAAATCTGACAAGGACAACACAAAGAAGGAGAACTACAGGCCGATATCACTGATGAACATAGATGTAAAAATCCTCAACAAAATTTTGGCAAACCGAATACAGCAATACATCAAAAAGATTATACACCATGATCAAGTGGGATTTATACCAAGGACACAGGGATGGTTCAACATCCGCAAGTCAAACAACGTGATACACTACATCAACAAAATGAAAAACAAAAACCACATGATCATCTCAATAGATGCTGAGAAAGCATTCGACAAGATCCAACACCCATTTATGATAAAAACCCTCAATAAAATGGGTATAGAAGGAAAGTACTTCAACATAATAAAGGCCATATATGACAGACCCACAGCCAACATCATACTCAATGGACAAAAATTGAAAGCCATCCCTCTGAGGACAGGAACAAGACAAGGGTGCCCACTTTCACCACTCCTATTCAACATAGTACTGGAGGTGTTGGCCAGAGCAATTCGGCAGGAAAAAGAAATAAAAGGAATCCAAATAGGTAATGAAGAAGTAAAACTCTTGCTGTTTGCAGACGACATGATCTTATATATAGAAAACCCCAAAGAATCCATAGAAAAACTATTAGAAATAATCAACAACTACAGCAAAGTAGCAGGGTATAAAATCAACATACATAAATCAGTAGCATTTCTATACACTAACAATGAACTAACAGAAAAAGAACTCAAGAACTCAATCCCTTTCACAATCGCAACAAAAAGAATAAAATACCTTGGGATAAACTTAACCAAGGAAGTGAAGGATCTATACAATGAAAACTACAAGACTTTCTTGAAAGAAATTGATGACGACATAAAGAGATGGAAAGACATTCCATGCACATGGATTGGAAGAATAAACATAGTTAAAATGTCCATAGTACCTAAAGCAATCTACAGATTCAATTCTATCCCAATCAGAATCCCAAGAACATTCTTCACAGAAATTGAACAAAGAATCCTAAAATTCATATGGGACAACAAAAGACCGCGAATTGCTAAAGCAATCCTGAGCAAGAAAAACAAAGCCGGCGGAATCACAATCCCCGATTTCAAAACATACTACAAAGCTACAGTGATCAAAACAGCATGGTACTGGTACAAAAACAGGTCCCCAGATCAATGGAACAGAATTGAAAGCCCAGAGATAAAACCACACATCTATGGACAGCTAATCTTCGACAAAGGAGCAGAGGGCCTACAATAGAGAAAAGAAAGTCTCTTTAACAAATGGTGCTGGGAAAACTGGACAGCCACATGTAAAAGATTGAAAATTGACCATTCTTTTTCACCACACACCAAAATAAACTCAAAATGGATCAAAGACCTAAAGATTAGGCCTGAAACAATAAGTCTTCTGGAAGAGAATATAGGCAGTACACTCTTTGACATCAGTTTCAAAAGAATCTTTTCAGACACTATAACTCCTCAGTTGAGGGAAACAATAGAAAGAATAAACAAATGGGACTTCATCAGACTAAAGAGCTTCTTCAAGGCAAGGGAAAACAGGATTGAAACAAGAAAACAGCCCACTAATTGGGAAAAAATATTTACAAGCCACTTATCCGACAAAGGGTTAATCTCCATAATATACAAAGAATTCACACGGCTCAACAACAAAAAACAAACAACCCGATCAAAAAATGGGCAGAGGACATGAACAGACATTTCTCAAAAGAAGATATGAATATGGCCAATAGACACATGAAAAGATGTTCATCATCGCTAATCATCAGGGAAATGCAAATCAAAACTACACTAAGATATCACCTTACACCCATTAGATTGGCAAAAACATCCAAAACCAAGAGCGACAAATGTTGGAGAGGTTGTGGAGAAAAAGTAACCCTCATACACTGTTGGTGGGAATGCAAACTGGTACAGCCACTATGGAAAACAGTATGGAGATTTCTCAAAAAGTTAAAAATTGAAATACCCTATGACCCAGCCATCCCATTACTGGGTATCTATCCTAAGAACCTGAAATCAGAAATCCCAAGAGTCCCTTGCACCCCTATGTTCATCGCAGCATTATTTACAACAGCCAAGACGTGGAACCAACCTACATGCCCAGAAACTGATGATTGGATAAAGAAGATGTGGTATATATACACAATGGAATACTACTCAGCCATAAAAAAAAGACAAAATTGGCCCATTCACAGCAACGTGGATGGACCTCGAGAGTATTATGTTAAGCGAAATAAGCCAGTCAGAGAAAGATGAACTCTATATGACTCCACTCATAGGTGGAAGTTAGTATATTGACAAGGAGATCTGATCGGTGGTTACCAGGGAAAAGGGGGTTGGGGGGAGGGCACAAAGGGGGAAGTGGTGTACCCACAACATGACTAACAAAAACGTACAACTGAAATCTCACAAGTTTGTAATCTATCATAACATTAATAAAAAAAAAATTCAGGTCCTTCCAAGAAAAAAAAAAATCATTTCTTCCTTATGGACCTCACTGAAGTTTTCTTTTTGATCTAATATAATTTCTTTGAGAACAAGAAAAAAAATACACATACAAGAAAAGCTAGGATTGTGTGGTATTACAGAGGTCGCAGCAGGCAGATTTTGGAGATGCAGATATGGCCAATAGCAAAACATACTGTAAATTAGTCCAATTAGAAAAGTTTACTGTTGACTTTGATAACAGATGTTTCACTGGAAACTTTAACTTGTCGTTGAAGCCAGATTATAATGTAGGGAAGGAACAGGAGTCATGAAAGCAGAAATAATTAATTCCAAAAATATTTTCCACAAACATGCATAAAAAAGAAAGCTCATCAAGGTCAAGGGAAATTTTACTATTGGGTAAAAGTGTCAATAAATTCAAGCAGGTTGTGAGCACAAGACATAGAAGTGAGCAATGGTTTGAGCTCCCAAGAACATATTTTGAGAAGCTTGCTTTATCAGAAAAAGGAATTAATAATAAATTAATACAATAATAAAGGAGGAAATAATGGTAATAGACGTAAAAAGTTCAAGTGAGGATTAGAATGTGAGGTAGTTTACTTCCAATCATTTCATTTTTCTTTATTTTACTTTTTTTCTTTTCTTTTATTTTTTCATTTCATTTTTCTTTATGAAATAGAAATTAATGGAATATGGCAACCCTGAGGGGCACGAGGTGTATAAAAGCATTAAGTACAATAAAAATGTATTATTGCACACCATGCAGCAGGTAAAGGCATTGCCATATAGTGATGAGATCTCAGTTAAAATCTGAAATTATGAACAAATAGTGGTTGCAATCTGCATGTCTGTATACTTTCTTCAGAAGTGTTCTGCAGTCTGAGTACGGGAACATATGACACCACGTACAGAATTGTTCCAGATTTAGGGTTCTAGGGTTTGCATGCTAGCAAGATGGTCAATTTGAAGCATAAAATAGAAATCCTGCAGAGAAATTCTGCTTAGAATTGTATACAATTCTTAAAAATCTGTTAAGAATATCTCAATTTGATGATTAGAGGGAAAAATTAACTAAAACCAGTGTCACACTCTGCACTGGCAATCTTCCTATAGAGTGGTGTAATAATTCTTTCCTTTGAAAAATAGACCGTGTTCAGCACACTTTATTGAAGTGCAAACTGTTTATCCCCACCTATGTGAAATATCACAATCAAAACATTCATATTCCTACTAATGGAAGCTTTAAAAAGTTGTTCCTTAGTTTTCTGCCCTCAAGACCCATATTCTTCAAAGGTGGGAGTGTCTATGAATTTACAGAAGAGGTTTCTGTGTCTCCTCCATTTAACAGTGTGGAATGGCATGCTGAGAGGATGAAAAGCAGATGACATGTGCCATCCATAAATTCAAAATTAGTGCTAATTTGTCAACGAAATGTAGAAGGCCAATTGCTTAAAGCTATTCTTTTTGGAAAACAGGTCTCAAGATGTATAGTAACCAATTTCCAATTTAGCAGGTACAGTTAAAAACTTTCCACTGAGGGAATAAGAGCAAGTTGGCTCTCTTTCCTTCTAAATATATGGATGGATGAATGGCTAAGATTTCCTACTCTGGTGTGGATAAGTGACTGTCCTTTATAGGTTCAGAGATAGGAGTCAATGACCTCTGGGAGTCCCTCACAGTTGTATGAATGTGTAAGAATATTTACACATTGCTTGTCAGGGAGTCATATCCAGGTCACCTGGACTTAGGTTGTCTTCCTAGGGCTGAAGACAAGCATATATCTGTGGGATGAATATTCCAAGTTTATAAATGAAGAGCTATTCCTGACCTATCCTGTGCCCTCATCCATAGAAGTCTTATTGTTTTGTAAAAGGATTCTCAGTTTCAAGTCCTTGCTCTGCCACTTGCTATTATTGTGGGTATTGGTGAGTCCCTTCCCTCTTCTTGGCTTTAGGTTTTAATGGAGAAATATAGGATTCACTCAAAATCATAAAAAACCTGTGTGGCTCTGTGACTGTACGGTCCTATCTCTGATCTTTGCAGATGGTCATACAGCAGCTATGACCTAAAGTATGAAATTAGGAATCCATGCCTGCTGTATTGAGAGAGGGCCAGAAAGTGAGGAAAGCTCCTATGACTATGCAGAGGCTCTTCTAACGTAGGTTGGAAGAATGTTCCCATGTTACACTTCCCTGAATGCCAAACCAATTTGATCTCTTCTCTGATTTATTATTAGAAATAGTCTAGAAGGTGTTGCAGAGGATATCAACACTCTATTAAAACTTCTTTCCAGTGTCAAATACTAACATTGTTTAATCTTGAAAAGTTTCTTTTCTTTTGGACTAAGTCCCTTCTATACCCCTGGATCACTCAGATGCTTTGATCTGGGTTCCTTTACCCCTTTGAAACACTTTGACAACTCTTTCCCGAATTTCTCTGGTCTTAACTCCATATACCATAGGGTTAAGAGCAGGTGGGAAGAGCAGATAGACATTGGCAAAAAGAATGTGAATATGGATTGGAATGTGACGGCCAAAGCGATGGGTAAAGAAAGAGAAGAGGGCTGGTGTGTAAGAGATTAGGATGACACAGACATGGGAACCACAGGTCCCTAGGGCCTTGGACCGAGCTTCATGGGATGAGAGGCGAAGGACAGCTCGTGCAATGAGGACATAAGAAAGACCAATGCAGAATAAGTCAACTCCAATGACCAACAGTGCTGCTGTCAGCCCATACATGCGGTTAGGCCTAGTGTCCCCACAGGCTAGCTTCACTACAGCCATGTGCTCACAGTATGTGTGGGGGATCACATGGCTTTGGCAGAAGCTCAAACGTCCAATTAGAAAGGGACATGGGAGCATTGGCATGGAGCCCCGCACCATAGCAACCACTCCAATGTGGGCAATGATGGTGTCAGTGAGGATAGTGGCATAGCGGAGTGGGTGGCAAATGGCCACATAGCGATCAAAGGCCAGGGCCAGCAGCACAGTGGACTCCATCATGCAGAAGGCGTGAATGAAGAACATCTGTGCCAGGCAGCCAGAGGCAGAGATGTCTCCAGCTCCACACCAGAGGATGGCGAGTAGCTTGGGAACTGTGGAGAAGGAGGCAGCCAAGTCAATAGTTGAGAGCATGCACAGGAACAGGTACACAGGCTTGTGCAGGGCTGGTTCAGTGGCAACAACAACCAAGATGGTCATGTTGCCCACAATTGTGGCTGTGCCCAGGCAGCACACAGGGGGTGAGAACCACAGGTGGAACTGTTCCAGACCTGGGATGCCCAGGAGGAAGAAAACAGAAGAGTCCAGATTGGTATAATTAGGAGACTCCATGGTCTGGCCAAGAGTTCTGGGAATCTTCTCTGGTCAGAAACCTCCACACAGTATCACCTTACCTGAAGAGACAACACAGGACAGGGATATGAATGAGACTAGAGTAACGCTTACTAGCTATACAATGTTAGGCAAATTTTATCACCTGTAAAATGGGAAAAATAATAGTATTATCTGCTATAGTTGTTAAGAGAATTTTATGGATTAAAATTTGTGAAGAGCATTGAATAGTGCCTGACATAATACTTGTTAAATAAAATAAATGAATATGAGAAAGGGTTCAAATAAGAATTTAAATAAATCAGAAATGTCTTCTGGCTAAGGCTTATTGGCCTCAAAATAAGATACAGACCCCATTTATTCTTCTCAGAAATATACTTCATACACACACACACACACACACACACACGCTTTCTCTCTTTCTCTCTCTCTCTCTCTCTTCTGGAGTATAGGAAGAGATTAGGTGGAATCAACAGTCTAAAACACATACGGCCAACACAGTTCACTGAATGAAGCTGGACATCATTTTTATTGTTTTTCAACTTAAAATGGGTTCTAGTTTTGGACCTGGTGCTTGGTGATTATTTCTGATCTTAATATTACCCTAGTTCTTTCCACTCCTTACATTAACTAAGAGAGATATTCACATGTCCCTGATCTATCTTCATCTGAAATTCCAAAAGATGCTTCATCTAGCCTCACATATTCAGTTTCCATTTCCCAAGATGTTTAAGTGAACACTTTTTGGATTTCGTTTTATTTCTAAAACAGAAACTTCCAACATTTTACAGTCCACTTCTTGGTTAATCCTTAATTCATATTTTATCTGTGGTTCTTGGTAATGTCAGAGAAAAGATATAGCCAAATCCTTCTCAATTTCACCCTTCCAGAATGTCAAGAAGTGACTTTACAAGACTACCTTGACTGCTGCCTGGATGGCTTATCCCTCCATGTGGAAAAATCTTACACTACCCTCTCATTTATCTCACCTTTTTCATACCTCCCCTCCCTAAGAGACACAATTCATAGCAAGAAGTACTTAAGCTAAAAGGAATTATGCAGAACATGGGAAACCATGATGGTGATGGGATAGAAATTAAGATATAGTCATTAAAATAAAAGCTGCAGAATCACTTTAAAGGGAAGTTTTCAAAATGGGGATGAGAACTTTACTGCCCAGAAATTCATATCTATTTATTCAACTGTAAATATTTTCTGTGAACCTCCCCTTTAACTAGCCCTATTCTAGATGCTGGATAACCAGCATTGCAATAATCGGTACGAAAAAAGCCACTGATTGTAGGAAATGTGAGGAATTAGAAAATAGTTATCAAAGAGGAATCAATTATTTGCCACAACTATTTCTTGCTCTGGATGTGTATATATCAGATGAGAAGCAAACTCTCCTATTCCTCAAAGAGCAAGATACCATGTGTGTAAAGTCACTGGGAAAAAAAAATCAGAAAAGAAGCTTCTGCATCTTTGGACTGCATAGAAGATCCTTCTTCACCACGTAGGTGGGTTTAAGAAACAAAACAACACCAGATAGCCTAAACATGTTGATAAACAAGAGCAACCATTGCGTTAGTTCTCAGAGACATAGTGACTAACACTAAGAGAGGAGGTTGGTGACAAGTGCTATTCTAATCACAGCTCTGAGACAATAAACCACATGACCTCCACAGAAGAGGGATAAATGTGGCTTGTACCACTAGGTGCATATGAGAGTTTCGTTGGGCACACTGCTCTCTGTGCTTATTCCTGGGAAGGCAGAATGCAAAGATCTAAATTTCTGATCAGTTTGACCAAGAGTTTTATCTTCTCTAAGGACAAACACATCAAGGTGAAAGTTTGAACTTGTCTAAAAATGTGACTGTTAGTGATGTGATGTGAGCTCTCTAGATCTTCAACTAATATTTGCGCAAGAATGTACTCATATCTCATGCCTGCTTTTACATATTCTTTGAAGAGGCTGACTATTTTGGAGGTATAGGATCTTGGAGTTTTTAAAGCAGGGAGCTGTGGTGGTAAAAAAAATAAAAAGAGTTTAAGCATTGGAATCCATGAAACTGGGAACAAATATTTGTATTTACCTCTCACTGGCAGTGTTGCTTTGGACAGTAAATTTGTCCAAGATCCTACAGTTTTCTAATCTATTATATGGTAATAGTTATTCTTTGTAAGATCCTTAAAATTTAAGGAAAACACCTAGTATAGTTTGTGGCCCATAGAAAGTGCTAAATAAATGTAATTTACTATTATCATTGCCTTCATTTTAATAGGAAAGTGATCTCATATTCAATGCAGAATCCTCGTGCAGTTTCCTTAACCAGCTAGAATCCAGTTTTAGCTTGACTGTTTACATAATAAAGACTGCTCATTATAGAGCAAACTTGCTGATAAAACAAATGTTCTTTATAATTTTTTTCTATATGCCCTCTAGGGTCACAGGACAATCATTAGGAGATTGGAAAAAAACTTCGCTGGCTGCTCTCACCTAAACTAGACACACTCAACTCTGGTTTTTAAGACAGTTTTGCTCACTGAGCTAATGTGGATCTCTGCTCAACTGAGTGGCTCAACATAAAGAATAAAGCTGGAGTCAGATGCAGAAGCAGAAAATCACTGCTCACTACACCACACCAAACATTTAGTTTATGCCAGACAATTTTCAGTCTTCTCACAAATTCACTTACCCATAGGCAGGAGGCATAACTTGATGATTCTTCACTGAAGTTCCTTCCTGCTCTTTAGGTCTCTGACTCTATGCTTTATGATTTTTTTCTTATTGTGGAAGCTGGACTAAGCACAGATTACCACATATTACTTGTCAAGATCACCTCTTAATTTGATTGATGTAAGTGAATATCAATTATGGTCTGTGTAGTTTCTTTCTAAGGAATCCCAAACTCTATACACACCAACCCCTTCACAGGACAATGTATTCATCATTTCACTCACTCAGTCCCATCACCATCTCATCCAATTCACAGGAATGAATCTGTAGTCTCAAACCATCTCTTTTATAAAATATTTTATGCTATTGATAAAATTTGTGACCATTCTAACACCTCAGTTTGAACCTGTTCCTTTGACTCAATCTCTAATCCAATTCTTACTGTGACATTAAAGCCAAAGCCCTCAGTAGGATAAAAGTTTTAACATCACAATTTGGGGGAAAGACTGTGAATGGAGAAAAATTCCATTCCTGAAACAGCACCACAAACCAAAAGCTGCCATTCTGTCTGCACAAGAGCACAGCTAGACCATTGTGAGAACACTGGACCATGAAAAAGTTCAAGGTCATCATTAAGGTTCTGTTGATTCCTCCTGCCCAGTTTATTGCTGTTGATCTCTGCGGTATCTGTCTATCTCACTAAGCACACACATTTTCTCAGTGCTCAGTGAATAATTATTTCTTGTTAGTTATTTCAGAAACATCACAGTAAATGTCTTGAAATTTCTTCACAATGCTTCTCATTTCCTTGCTCTGGCTAATATATCACTCGCTTCTTCCTTTGTTGGAAGCTCCCCGTTCTGCTCCCCTTTCCAACCACTGAGGCTGATGCTAAATTAAAACACCCATTTTAGGAAACCTGATAAATAAAACTCCAAATTAGACACACTGAGATATTATTTAGCAAAATCCCCTTTCCTGGCCTCTAAATCTCATTCTCCCTGCTTTGAAATAAACTGCCAATCACCAATTGCACAGATAGACTTCTCTTGAGGCTAAAAAATGTCTTTTCCAGACTCTTTCCCCAGCCAAAACTCACATGACTCCAGAAAAGCAGAAATTAGAAGGCACAGCATTGTAGAAATATCCTCAGAAGACTGAAAGAGCATTGCTGGTCTTCCACCCTCAACTAACTGAATATTTGACCAAGAGGTTGTTATAATGATGAAACCTATCTCACAGCCCCACTTGGGAGTTCAGTTAGTTGCACTGGGTTTGTGAATAGAGCCATCTAAGGAGTTTTTGTATTCCCTAGGAAATTGAGCGTCCAAGCAGTTCTCTTCTCATTGACAAGATCAGAATATGAAGATGAAGCTAGAAGTTTTTGTTAAAGAGGCAGGAAAGGAGTATGTGCAGTCTACTACCACGGTGCAGTCTAATACCTTTCTCTATTTTTGTATTGTTTTAGTTTTAACACTCCACCTCTCAGGGCTGGCCCTATTTATTTAAGAGCACCTAACATAAAGCCACTGAAACTACAGGTGCTGTGATTCTCTGATCTGGATCCATCTCTGTTTCCAATGCAGCAACATTCCCCAAGGATCACAGAATATGCTTTCCCTCCCATTCATCTCTACAACTATCTCTGGGCTCTTCTGCTATGTTTACTCCTTCCTGGGACTCCACTGTTATTGAGAGTTTACTAACCATGTCTTGGGACTAGCCATTGCTACACTGCTGCAGAGTGACTGGCTTTGTAAGATGGCTTGTCATTTTTTTAATATTACCTGTGCAAGATATAGCAAGCTGGTAATGGAACTCAATAGGAAAATATACCCAAATCTAGAAGATGTGATTTGCTAAAGGCAGCTTTTCAGTATATGAGATAATTATATTGAGAGGACATATACATTAATCATTATCAAACCTATATCTCCTGGTAAGCTTTGCTGAGAATCTATTCACTCTGCTTATCTCAGTAAACTCTATTGTAAGAGAGTTCCTTTGTATTAAATACATAACCCAATTTTCTCTATCAATACTCCCATACGCAAAGAATTTATTTGGTATAACCTCACCACTCATATAGTTTACTCTGCCATGCATCATAAGGCTCTTTCGGAGCATGAATAAATTTCTTAAAATCCTATTCTCAGAAAACCAGCCCCAGTCACCATGTAGCACCCCACATTATGCCAGGATAATTCCAAGAATTCTCTGTGCAGAATTATGGTTGCTGTCCACAATGTACTACCAGACTTGGTCTCCTCATCACCTTTCTAAATGCTCCCCTGTTATTTTCTGCTCTAATTCCATGATGTTTACAGGGATCTATCTTCACTATATGCAGTCCTCACAACTGGACTAGATATAACTTCACTCAGCTGTATACTCTTGATCGGAGTTTGAGAGACTCTCCAAGACAGCAGTTTTCAAACTTTCATGTGCTTCAAAATTACCTAGAGATCTTGTTAAACAATGAGTTGCTAGTCCAAAACTCCAGAATTTCTGATTCAGTAAATTTGGAGCAGCACCCCAAAATTTGCTTTTTTATGACTTCCCAATTAATGCTGATCCTTCCAGTTAGAAAATCACACTTTGAGGATTACTGCTTTAAGAAAAAAAATATATATATATATTAATTTCTATTTGGTTTCCTCCACAAATTGCTATCTGGTATGTACTCCTAGTGAGTTCTACTGGACAATGTAGCTACCACAAACGTCTTAATAAGTCACCTTAAAAATCTAGAGCAGAGCAGCCTTGCAGTGGCTTTCCTTTTTTAGAAACCTGCCCTGAAACATCTTGTCTGTCTACAGCTAAAGGTGCCTCCAAGAAGACTTCAATCCATACCACTCCTATTAGTTAGAGGAAAAATTAAAAATTAAAAGTAAATAACAATAAATCTTTAGAATGTCTTTGCTCACCCCTCCCCCCCACAAACAAAGCTACCTCTCAGCAAGTTCTAAGAAAAGTCCTGGATGATGCATTCTATAGAACAGCTCTGTGGTCTGTCAACTAGAGTAGGCTAAACTCCCCAGAATTTCCTTTTTATTCTGTTTCTAGATAGGTTGGGCTGCTAGAGGTCGTCTCTAGAGAGGGTTAGCAGATGGAAGGGAAGCGGCAGCTCTGGTGCTGCACACAAGCACCTCCCAGTTATTCAAACATTAATATAAGTGCTGCTGCAAAGGGATTTCAAAGATGCACTAACACACTTAAATGAGTTGACTTTAAGTTAGAAGAATTATCCTGAGTGGGCCTGACTTAATTACTTGGAAAGCCTTAAAACTGGCCTGGGTCTTCCTTGGAGATAGAGAGACCTACACTGTGGAAAATAGCTTCAGTGCATGCCCAGGAAGGCTCCAGCCTACTTGTGTTCTTTCCCTCCTGACAGGCTGTCACGGACTGGACTTGCTTAGCCAACACAACACTGTATAAACCAATCTCTTGAATTATACATGTATGTCTCCTACTGGTTATGTTTTTCTGATTGAAACTTGAGTGACAGAAACAAATGTATTTTTCTTAATTTATCTCATTGTATTATTGATATATGTTTGCCAGGAATTTGGAGGTGTTTGAGAGAAGAAAAATGACAAATAAAATGAAAATTAGAAATAAAAACAGGACACAAATCAGACATACAAATATGAAAGTATTACATGATGTTAGTACAAAAACTTAATGAAAATAAGTATGAAATCTTAGACAAACAATATGCTTTTCAAGAAAATATAATGGGAAGCAAGTGGTATCAGATATTGGCAAGTCAAAAAATCAGGAATGTGAAATAAATGGGTGAAAATTTGGAAGCACTACTAAATGACTCTAAAGCAAAAATACAATGGAATCCACTACCATCCCCACTCCTTCCATATTGAGTATTGTGCTGGAGGTCCCAGCCATGAAATGAAAAAGAAAAATAACAACAAAAAAATAAGAAGTATGAATGATATTTGTATTTGTATAGAAAGTATAAGAGAATTTCTTAGCCTATTAAGATAGGTCAGCAAGATTTACAGGTACAAAATTAACATAAATGGGAAAAATTTATGAAAAATTATGGAGCAATATGAGAGATGTTTATGAATATAAAATATGTGATTAAAGAGAATACCACATCATGATCTTCGATGAAAGACTTGATACCCTATAGATATCTAATCTCCTCAAATGAACGTATAAATGAAATGTAAGTTCAATTAAACTCTCAAGAAGAATTCTGTAGAGCTTGTCAAACAATGACATTTAATTGAAAAACTAAAAATCTAAGAATAGCCAAGTTTGTAAGAGCAAGGTTGGGAGACTTGCCCTACTAGGCCTGAAGAATCATTAAAGGATATATAGGTTTATGTCAAAATGCTACTAGAATAACACCTCTAAGAAAATAATGGAAAGCCCAGAATCAGAGCCACACATTTATTTGATATATGTGCCATTAATAACTAGACAGCATAGGATATATTAATTAGTAGTTGGACTTAGCTATTAATATATTTAAAACATAATGAATATGATTGTTTCATGACCCAAAGGCAACAATAATTCTGGATGGGTTAAAGATAAGTGTTTGAGATAGTGCAGGCTTATATTTCAATGGCACTGGAAAAAAAAATAAGACAAAAATATACAAATCATAAAAGACAATTAATGTATTTCTCTTTTTCATAATTTATGTTAGTATGACATGTAATAATAACATTCAAAATAAGTAGGTTAGGAAAAAATTATTGAAACACATATGAGTGACAATGTATTTATAAGATTAAAATAAAAATAGTTACAAATCAATAAAAAAATATTAACAACCAATTAAGAAAATAGGCAAAAATATATGGAAAGAAAGTTTGCTTGGTTAACTGATAAATTTAGCCAAAAATATACAATTCTAAATAATAATGAGAAGCCATTTCACATGCATTAGTTTAGTAAAAATAAACCACACCAAGTGCCAGTAAGAATATGGGGAAATGGAGACTCTCATATATTGTGTGGATGTTAAAAGGACAGAAATATTTTGACAGAAATTTAACAATATGCAGTAGAGGTGAAAGTGTGCATAATCTTGAGTGAGATAACTCTGTTTATTTACATAGCTTATATTTTAGGATATTTCTACATTGTAATAACATGGAACTTCAAAGAAAAGAAAAATTATGGTATTTTGGTATAAAGGAATGAAGCTTCTCATAATTGGAGGCAGCCTAGCCTCCATAACAGTGCTCCACTTCCACTCCACCTCCATCCCAACCCTCCACCTCTATCCCTCTCCCCCTCCTCCCATCCCCACCCTCTCCAACCCTCACCTCCCACCATGAAGACTGAGGAGAGCAATAATTTGGCACACCTGTAACTCATCTATTATCACAAAAGGCATATCATAGCAGGCCAATTAGGACACTAACACAGAAAACTTCTTGTAAAAGGAGACATAAAAAGGAAGTTCTTTATTTGTAACAGCAAAAAGTTAAAACATTCACGTGAAAATTAAAAATATATAAAGCACATTCAAAGGATGGAATACTATGTTACAGTTAAAATAAAGAACTAGGTTATGCAAAATGTTGCATGTAAAAGATTATACAGTAAAACTATATTTAAACACACACATAAAGAAGGCAATATATGTTAATAGCTCAATCCACAATTATTTAGGAAACAAAACATGTGAGAAGTATGTATGCTAAATTTGTCATTAATTAATTCCCAGGTGAGAAAGAGGACTGTGTCCTTCTTCATTTAAAAGACAGAAAGCAGAAATTATAGAATTCTACACAGTGAGAAACTACTTGAGATTAATTAAGAGATATTCACGTGTGTGGAAAATCTCTTGATCATCATCTAGCCCAAAACTAAAATAAACACAAAGTATGTTAGGTTTAGACGTCTTTTGCCTTGATAATGCTGCAACCCACAAGTCAATGGTTTACGTGATAGGCAGAATAATGTCCCCCCACACTCCTTAAAAACATCCAAATCTTAAAATCTGTAATATGTTAGATTACATAGAAAAGAGCAATTAAAGTTTCAGATAAAATTAAAATTGGCCAACAGCTGAACTTCTGATGGGGAGAGTATTCTGTATTATCCACATGGACCCAATGTAATCAAAAGGGTCTTTACAAGTAAAAGAAAGAGAGAACTAGAGAGAAGGCAATAACTGGCTCTTACTGGCTTTGAAGAAGGGGGAAAAGGGCAAAAAGCCAAGAAACAAGAGTGCCCTCTATAATCTGGAAAATCAAGGACACAGATTCTCCATTAGATTCTCTAGAAGGAACGTAGCCCTGCTGACATCTTGATGTTTACCTAGTGAGACCTATTTTGGACTTCTAACCACCATAATTGTAAAGTAAGAAATTTGTATTGTATTAGCCTGCAAGTATGTGATAATTTGGTGCAATAGCAATAGGAAACTAATACAGTTTATAATAACATGCGTTTTGTTTCAGTTATAGTTGAGTTAGTTTGACTAAAGGCTGAGCTCAGCTGGATAGCTCTGTACATAAGACAGGTTATCTGAACTTGGTTCTAGGATTTGAATTGAATTGATGTCAGCTCCAAGTGTTTTCTCCCTAGATCCCAGACTAAAGAGGCAGAAGCCACCTGGGGCATGCTTTTCTCAGATTAGATCCCTGGCACACAAAGAGCCAAGTCCAACTGCATAAACACACTTAGGGCCTCTGCTTGTGTCACATCTAGCAAGCTCTCAGTGTTCAAAGCAAGCCATGGTTAAGTTCCGCATCAATGGGGTGGGAAAGTACATTCTACCCAGAGCCAGGGGAATCATAATTGCTGGATAATAACCCACACTATTATGCATGTTTTTAATATTCATGGAATTTTCCTATGAAAGAATTAAAGACTGGTTCTACCTTAATTTGTTCAGAACTTTACCAAGTTCTTAATAAGAAATGTTAAGTCACTAATGACAATGGAGCATGGTGTATTTGAGTCTCTTGCACCATTCACTTCTATCTGTCTGCATTTGCAACTGTCCTCTTTACAGAGATTAACTTCTAAATTCACTAGATTTCTGTTTTTTGTCATGCCTGAATATTGCATACTAAAGGACATTATTTTTGTTTATCACACACATGTGTTATATATACATGTATATATTATACATATACTTATCACATATATGTATGTATCACATACATATATTGTATATACAGTTATTACATCTATTGTGAATTTATTTATTCTCTGTATTACTATTAGCATATTATATAGCCTTTGTCTATTAAAGTAGATTATACCCATAATTTTATAATTAAAAATTACTTAAAGGTAATGTTGGGTTTGAGAAGTATAGAGGAATGTCCCTAGAGTAAAGCATGCATTAACACAAAAGAGCAAAATGTACTCAATATCATCTAGATTCCCACAGAGAATTAAAACCATGCCCCCCACCAATACAAAGTGAAGAACAATATTGATTAACATCATTATCAAAGGAGAAGAGAATTTAATTCCAAAATCTAGGATTCTCTAAGAAATCTCTGGCTATATGTGATAAACTCATCACCAAAAAGTTGTTCCTATTTTGACTAAAGAGGGAAGAAATGCAACTATGAAAATGTCAAAAGACTGACATATTTTAAAGAATCTTGAGAACCTCCATTAGCATCTCTGATCATCTGAAATTAAACGTGAATGTATGAGAAAAAAATTGCAAATATTCCCCTCTTGCAGTGTTGATAACACAGCTGGCTGTGCATTAACCCAGTGCTTCTCAAATTGGGGTTCTCAGAATAGCAGATTCAACACAAGGGGACTTGTTAGACACGAAATTTTTGGGCCCCACACCAGATACACTGAATCAGAAAAACGGGAGATGGAGCTGAGCAATCTGCATTTTAAAAAGCCCTCCTAAAGTTTGAGAAGAACTGCTGAATTCTTTTCAACAGAGATTATACAGAGAAATTCATTATGGAGACATTTGGATGCAAAATGATTGTATTTGTGTCTTCCAAAATTAGTGTCCATTTGGAGAATTCTGTTCTTATTTGATATGAAATTGCCATTTGTTGACTCAGTCCTTTGCGTTCCTCTTATAATGGCATAGAGGTACCTAAATTTCCTCATAAGCAGCATTAATTGTTTTGCACAAGGACTGTAGACTATTATCTACTGAAGCATGACCTTATTCAACAGTCCCTATTAAATTCTTAAAATTGTATCCATAGGCATGTAACACCATCATTATATGGACACTGGGAATGGTCAAAATTATCCCTTTTCCTCTGGGAACTGCTATTCAGGTCAGGTTGCTCTTTGAGTAAGAGGCTCAGTGGGATCCCCTAATGAACTGCTTCTTTCACTCCCTATCTTTCCTTGATCTCTGGAGAGTCATGACTGTGCCCAGAGTTGTTGGATGATGAAATCATAGAGTCCAAAATTTCCCATATATAATGTGAGACCCTTGGTCCACCATAATAAGAAAGCTTATATGTTGTGTCCCAGGAAAGAACACAGAAGGAGAGCCAGGGTGGGAAGGGAGCCCCTTGCCAGGGGCTAAGATCAGCTCAACAAAAAAGAAAAATAGTGTTCCATGAAACAAGAGATAAGTAGCTTCAAGCTGTGACTTCCAAATCACAAGGCTCTAATTATCAGAGGAAAAGATGCTGGTAGGAAGAATATAGTAGAACGTTTCTGGGTAAGTTCTGATTTAAATCATTAAAAGTACATCTACTTCCCTTTCTTTCAGTCAGATTGTTTCCCTAAGTGCCTTCCATCTGTAGTCCCACTAATTCTATTTAACTGGCATTTATTTGATAGCCAGCCAGCTACCTCTACTCTGGATACATGAAAGTACTGCTTCACTTCTGAAAGTTGAGCAAGTTTACAGAGAACGTAGGGGATGAGGGAGTAGGAAATTCAAGAATCAGAGGGTTTTAAAATAATGCAGAAACGTTGTCAGATATGGCACAGTGGAGTTGATTTACAAATCCTTGCCTGTAGTGACTACTTAATAAACACTAGTGAAATGAAAGGAAGTGCTTAAAGAAAGGAAAGTTAGCTTAAATGCTATGCAATAGAGCACACATTTGGGCAGAACTGTGATGCTGACAAAGTGGAGAAGTAAGGATAAGATTGAGTTAAATAAGGATAATTCTTGAGTTTGTCAAGAAAAGAAGAAAGAGATGTGGAAAGCATTTTAGACAAAAGGAGCTGTCAGTCATGGGTCTACTTCTGACTTTGTCTCCAGAACTCCATGCACTTGGCAGCAAGGTCATACCAAATTTCTCATTATAGATTAAATAACCTAAGTTTTCTTTTATTTTGTCTTTTCACTTGTTTCCTCCATTCAGAATGCCCTCCCTTCACTTATCCATTTGACTAATTATTGTTTCAAGCTATGGAAAATTTTAGTTCTTTAAAATTTTCCTTGTTTTCTGTACAAGGAAGAGTCCCTTTATCTTCCTTTAGCTCCTTTTTATCTCAGTTGTAACACTTATTGAACTGTTGTAACTGTGTGATCATGTTTAAATTTACCTGCTAGACAAAGAATGATGAAGGAGAATGAGGAGCAAGGGGCCAAAAAGGAGGAGGAAGAAAAGGAGAACCATGTCTTGTGCACCTCTTGCATCCATAGTTTCTGACTCAGCCCTTGAGCTGGTCATTCCCAAAATGGCTGCATAGGAAAATCCCCCCAGAAGCTCTGAAAGAATATAGATCCCAGGGCTACAGTTCTGTACACTCTGATTCAATTGGTGAGGCCCGGGTATCAAAAATTTTTCAACTCCTCAGATGTTTCTAATATGCAGCCAGGACTGTGAAGCACATTTGACCCTATGAACTATAAAGATATTTACTGGGGGTGCAGGTTGGGGGTGGCTATTTCAGAAGATATGTGGTTTAGTGTGATAAAAGTAGAAGTTTAGGAGGTAATTATATTTTTACAGACCTACATAAAGGTAGGGAATGGGTCATGTGAAGGTATTTGGGGAGATGAAACAGCAAGGGTAAACATCTTGAGGCAGTGACAAACTTATCCTGCTTAAAGTAGAGCAAAATAGACAAGTGTGAAGTGAGCAAGGAGGGAGGGTGGTAGAACATGAAGGCGAAGAGGTGAGCTGAAGCCAGATGATACTTTGTATATCAAGAGTATCATGAGTATTCATGGTCAGAATACATCAGAGTATCTTGTATATCACGGTAAAGACAATTAACTTTATTCCTTATATAGTAAATATTTGAATAGGAAGATATTGAGGATTGTAATATCATGTTATTTATATTTTTAAAGATAATATGGCTGCTCTGTGGGGGATAAGAAGTATGTAGGCAAAAGAGAAGCCAGATGACCCGTTAGGAGGTTATTTCAGTAGTGGAAATGAAAACAAAATGTGTCTTGGCTAGAATGGTGGTGATGTAAATGAGAATATTGGGAAGTCTCACTAGAAGAGGGAAAGTCAGTTAGGCAGGGGGGAGTGGTATAAGTGCAGGAATAAGTTTGTATATGAGGGAAAGGAAATGTGATTCAGTTCAGAAGCAGATGGGTAACCTTTAATTAGAAATGAAGCAGGCCATCCGTCCTAAGAGGAAGGCACAGTATATGGGTACCAATTCACTGGGTGCTATTTTGCTGGCAAGGAAAAGAGAAAAGTATCTTTTGGTTTATCCTGTTTTCTTATGAAAAGGGAAGATCATCTTCTAATTTTGAGGAGGGAGCTCAGAATGTTGGGAGATTAAGAAGAAAGACAATGAAATATCTAGCAGGATAAGAGTGGGAACAGAAATGGATTATGATTGTCTGGCTATGCTGAGAACTCACCTAAGGACTGTGGTTAAACTACAATCAATGAGTATGTGTTTTTTGAAAGCCATGTTCAGCTTCTTAGGTATAGATGCAAAGAAGATAGAGTTGAGTATAACAAGGATTGGATCTTTACTATATTAGTATAATTAAGGGAAAGAGAAACAAGGAAGTGGACTATAAACAAAAGAAGATGATTTTAGTAATGGAACATATTTTCTAACTTGGTGAGGTGGTAAGATGGTAATAGACAAGAAAATGTGGTAGCATTGATGGATTAGAAATCTTTATGATGTCAAAAGGTTGTTGAAGTAGAAGGTACTAGGAAGGATGAAGTGGAAAACAATGAGCTAGATGTAAGACAATGAGTAAGAGTTTTAAACGAGATTGTTACAGTTTGTAAGAGTTTTAAAACAGGATTTTAAAGGTGATGCAATTATTCTAGTGTATTATTTATGATATTGTGAGTGGCAGAGTGGGATGAAGGAAAAGACCTTTGGAAATGAGGTCAAGAAACAAAAGATGAAGCTTTTTATCAGATCATCTATATGAATTGATTATAGGCAATAATTACGACAGAAGTAGTAATAGAGGGAAAAGGAGTAAGAAAGATGCAGAAATGTAACTTGATGGGGAAAGGTGACTGAAAGCATACTAACTGCTCAGGGAGTGGAAAAGGGTGGAATGATCTGACAGCATGTATTTCAAAGGACCCTGGGTTTTTTAGGAGGAAAAATCTGGAAAGTACAATCAGGAGCAAGAGGATTTAATACATACCTCATTTCTAGACTCTGTAGTGTGCGAGTAGTGAAACTTATAAAAAAAGCTTCCATTTGACATGAATGTACAAAATGCAATGTGCTCAGAGCATAGTCTAATTTCCACTAGAGGAAGAAAGTAAAGTGAATTTTCAAAGAGAAGTCATTTTTACAACAGTCTGTAAATTCCAAAGAGCACAACATAAAGATTTTGGTAGTGATGGGTGGTTAGGGAGTTGAATATAATTAGGAGATTCCATAACTATTTGGTGATAACAATACTGGCGACAAAGACTGATTAGGAAAGCTAAGTTTTCTTCAGATGGCAATAGTAAACAAAGATGTGATCTATGATGGGATTTATTCTGAAAATATATGAGGGGGAAATGGATGTTCAGATCTAACTTAAATTCTTTTGTGGAACCATTCTATAGACAGATTGTTGTGTCAAAAGGGACAGGAGATGTGTGTTGATGGTGGATAGTGGGTAGGTTTCCAGACTAGCGTTGATTTGCCTAAAGCAGAAGGACATCTGTGGGTCTCCTCTAATTCCTGTCATGGACGGTGTTTAGTTCAGGAGAACTATCAGTCTCATTAAGAGCATGCCTTCACTATATGCTACAGATGCTGGAGTCAAGGCTCTGGAACAGGAGCAGTCTTGACAAGAAATAATATATTTTACCATTCTTTCTTAGCAATGACTCAAGATCAGGAAATTACTTTTCAGAAATCTAAGCACTTTATTTTCTCCATGACAAATGAGAAATGTTGTTGCCTGAGAGTACCGGTCAATTAAATATGAGATCATAGCTATTGGCCTTCTGGGAAGTAATGATTTTTGAAGTAAATGACAAACAAATAATAATTATTGATATTTGAGAGCTCAATTGAGACTGAAAAAACTATAAATTGATTGTGGGCTCTATTAATAGAATTGTGCAATGTTTTGTCTATATTATGATAATCAGTACTGATTTAGAAGTAAGGGTTATGGTTGAAGGACAATAGTTCAGACATCTTGATGTTGGGAGGAAATTAAAACAGTTTTAGGGTGAAGAGTTAGAAGAGTGGAAGGATAAGAGTGCGTGCAGGGAAGGTGATGGACATTGGAATAGGAAATCCAAGGAAGTATGAAATCCTCTCATCTGCATATAAACTTAATTTACCCAAAAGAATGACAGGAGTGAGGATAGAGGAGAAGAATGTGATGTATGATTCTTCTATATCTTTAAGTGGTACATGCCATCTCTCTACCTGTATTTCTGTTCCCATTCTCCCTCTAGGTCTTGTTAGCTCCAGAATAAATACAGACTAGCTAATGCCCTATCAATTATTTTCTTCTTTGAATATGTATCCCAAACTGAGTCCAATTTTACGAATGTGGAAGAATCTAGCAACATAAATTCTGTGTAATCTTTTGTAGCAACCTTAACAAATGAATTAATTTTATGGGTGTCACATTTTAATTGATTTAAGTATGATTAAGAGAGTAATCTGTAAGAGGTGCTGCTTTTCAAACTTGAAATCTCAGATCACAAGAATTTTACTTGTAATAATCAGTTAGGGTCAGACACCTATAAGAAAAGTGAAGATGATCTTTAGGGAATGTATAAAAACAATACAAGTAGTAACCAATAATGAGTGAGCTCAAATTTGAGAATGAGAACTGGAATAAGCCATGCTTATTTTTTTAAAAAACACAAAGAATATGCAGAAAATAGTTAGTATAGGCAAATTTAATATTTATGTTCCTACTACATGCAGGCAAGTCCCAAGAATCCTGATGTGTGGTGCAGAGTTTATTTTAATACAGAATTCATTTTAATCACACTACAGATAATCTGAAACAAGTATTTCTTGAATTATTATGTTCTAAAGGAGAGATTTAAATATTCAGGTATTTTCCCTAGGTTGTGTGGTGGAAATGGTATCCTGTAACATTATTAATGAAACCAGCGATTCACATTGTTCTCAGAATATATTACCTGTTAATGTCATGTGTGTTCTCTACAGTGGGCTTCTAGTATAACTCAAGAACTCTTACCAATATGGGTAAATTAATGTCTCTGTTTTCATCTTAAGCTCTTAGTGTATTGTGTGTGATCTACAGATCCTCTTCAATAAACCCGACCTGGGATGCTGCTTCCTTCTATAAGAGCTAACTGTTCTCAGTGCCTGTGTAGATGTCAATGCAAAGTTACTTCTAAGTACACCCTATATGACTATTTTCCAAAGAAAAATTGTTCCCTCTAGTATGTTCTACAAAACACTGGTGACAGTGTTACCTTTATATATTCAGGCAAGATTCTTCTTCCTGTGTCATTGGTCCGGGCTGTTCCTCCCACATACATGTGTACATAGTCTAATAAAGATTAACTTCCTATTAGAAATCTAAGTTTAATACAGATTTCCTTCATTATGCAGACATATGTACACCTGTTTCTTATAGAAATCATTAATCATCCTCATGACTGCAATAACTCAGATAAATTTCTAAATATCATTTTAGATCATAATGTTAAGTTTCATAACATATGGAACCATGAGTAGAGGCTATAAGCACAAATTCAACGTACATGAAGTAAAAAGAAAAGAGGGAATGGGCAGCATGTGTGAGATGGAAGAAAGTAGGTACCATACAGGCAGGCATTAGTGAACAACTTCTCGATTTAAACACTCCTTGGAGTGTCTATGGAACTCTGGAAAGAGAGAGAAATTCTGCATAATTCATGATAGGAACTGAAGAATAAATGAGAACTTTTAGGTAGCCTGGTGGACTAATTTGAAGTAAATGCCCCATGTATAAAGGCAATTCAATCCACACATGAGGGCCAATTGTAGCGAAAGATGCATGTGTCATATAAAAACCTCAAAGGACTGTCCTTTAAGTGCATAAATGCTTAGCTTTAGAGATACTGGGATGCAGCAATATAATTGTGTCTTTATTTGGACAGTACACCCTTCATATTATGTCCAAAAAACAGAGGACCCCCACGGGGAGAAACAGAATCACGGGGAGAAACAGAATTATGACCAGACAGTGGATTCTTTTTTTTTTTTTTAAAGTAAGATTAGCCCTGAGTTAGCATTGGCCAGTCCTCCTCTTTTTGCTGAGGAAGATGCCCTGAGCTAACATCCGTGCCAATCTTCCTCTACTTTATATGTGGGACACCTGCCACTGCATTGTTTGCCAAGCAATGACATGTCTGTACCCGGGATCCAAACAGCGAATCCTGGGCCGCCGAAGCGGAACGTGCGCACTTAATCACTGTGCCACCCGATCGGCCTCCAGACAGTGGATTCTTGAAAGAAGGTTGACACATTAAAGCAAAGTAACTCAAAGGAAATTTTCCCCAACAGCTCAGCACTCCTGTAGCAAGGGTTAAGGGAGCATATTTCCTCTCTATTTAGGAAGTTTCACAATGAGAAGATCATTGTTCTCTTATCAAGTTCTTCCATCCTTTAATCAAGGATAAAATTATTTTCTCCTATTCTTAGAACGCCACAAAAATTTTTGGAAGTGTAGAATTGCTGAACTGGGAGAGGAAAGAGTAAAGCTCCACTACAACATCCCTTATGCAGAAAAGAAGACTAAGGTTTGAAAAGAAATGAGTGTGAAAACAATATAGGTGCTTAGAGATAGGCCTGAATCCAGTTTGCAGACTCCATGATCCCAAAGAGGTATTCTGTCTTTCTCTGAGCCCCAGCTCAGCATGTCATTAAAAGACAAACTAATAAAAACAATCCACAACCCATGTCTCATTGGCAGGTGTTTAAACTTTCTTTAACAACCACCAACGGTGTCTACTATGCTAATCTTCAACCATTCCAGCTTCACAACCTTCACTTTGGTGGGTATACCAGGCTTAGAGTCACAGCATTTGTGGTTATCTCTTTCCTTCTTCTCCATGTTTTTGGCTATCCTCATTTGCAATGGTGCTATCCTCTTCCTGGTGGCAACAGATCCCACACTCCATACACCAATGTATCTGCTCCTGGCCCTGCTTATGGTGGCTGACCTCATATCCACTCTGGCTCTGTTGCCCAAGCTCCTCTGTCTCTTCTGGTTCAATCACCGGGACATAACATCCAATGCCTGTTTCACCCAGATGTTTTTCATCCATGGAGCTTCTGTGGTACGATCAGCTCTACTTGTTGCAATGGGATTTGACCGCTTTGTGGCTGTGTGTGAGCCATTACGCTACAACACAATTCTGAGCCATTCCTTAGTTGGACGCTTGGGACTAGCAGCTCTAGCCAAGGGTGTGATTCTTATTCTGCCCATGCCTCTTCTACTTCAAAGGTTGACTTTCTGCCATGTAGTCATTCCTCACACCTACTGTGACCACATGGCTGTGGTGAAAATGGCCTGTGACCACACCAGGCCCAACCGTATCTATGGACTCTTTGTGATTTTGATTGTGGTGGGACTTGATATGCTGCTTATTGGTTTCTCCTATGGTCTCATTCTGCAGGCTGTGGTGCACCTCAACTCTCGAGATGCCACCTGCAAAGCACTCAGCACCTGCTCAGCCCATCTCTTTGTCATCCTTGTCACTTATGTGCCTGCACTCTTTTCATCTTTTACCCACCGTATTGGTCACAATTTCCCACCTCATGCCCACATTCTCCTTGCCAATCTCTACCTTCTCCTACCCTCAATGCTGAACCCTATCATCTATGGTATAAAGATGAAGGAAATGCGGGACAAGGTGGCCAAATATCTGTGCAGAGGAACTACATAGGCTGTGGGCCCTGGCAACATACCTGTAAGTAAAAGACCAATGAGGACAGCTGACAATGCCTTTACCCAACCATCCAAGATCCAGTTGTATTCCAAGATGAGCTGTAGAAAAAATAGACCATGGAGTAGCATTTTGTTTTGTTTTTTGGCTTACATGAAGGACCAATTTGTTTGTACTTTCATTGAGCTATGAACTGAAAAAAGGAGTGCTTAAGATATCTCTTTCTATGTCTGTTTAACAGGAGCATCTAATAGTATGGGTTTCCTGGTGATGATCACATATGTGTTCATGTTCATCAACTACCTGCAAAATTTCTCTGTAAATGATCCCAAATCATCTTTCCATGTCTTGGTGGAAAGTTTATGTTTGCTCCAGTTTTCTATTTCTCAAATTCTCTGTGTCTGTTTCTAAATAGTATCTTATTTCTGAAAGGGACCTGACATACTCATTATCTTTGGATACCATCTCAACATGTACTATCTCTTCAGGCAATTGCTCTTTTCATCTAGATGTTTTTAAATACAACGGTAAGGTTGCTGGGAAGATAGTGGTGTAGGAAGACTCTGAAATCACCCCCTCCCATGGACACAAAAAATACAAAAATTTTACAACTACCTTGGAACAATTACCATGGAGAGAGAACCAGAAACTGGATAAAAAGAACCCCCACAACAAAGGGCAGTGCTTACTGAGGTGGAAGAAGCAGAAATACCTTTATGGAGAGAAAATAGCCAATTCTAGCCACAATTCTAGCAGTGTTTCATGATCTGGAGCCATCTTAATGGATGAAGCTTTTCCCGGGGGAGTGAGGAACCTGAGTAGGAGGGCTTTTGCCACAATAAACACTTTTGAACTCAGTAAAACTTTCATGAGTGTCATAATATCTGTCTTTGCTGGCCATTGAAAACAGTGGGAAATATCCCCAGAAAAGCTCTCAAATATAAGAGAAAATAAAGCCTGCTTTTAAAGGATCCAAGCACAAATTCATTCATTCCAGAAAGCAATACAAAATCACCAGAAAGAAAGTTGCACAGTCCTTTGGTTAAAGAGACTCACTTGATAGACTCTAGGTGTATCTCAAGGAGGCAAGAGGTAGCTGGGATGACCTCCCCAGGGACTTAAACATTGGTGCCAGCCATTATTTCAACTTAGTACAGGTATGTTGACACAGACACTGGCAAACACCATTGGAGATCTTTGCCTAGCTTGTTAGCACAGGGTTTGCTCCACCCACCAGAACATCAATTTAACCTAGCACAGCTAGGCCAGGCAGCCCAACTTGAGGACTGGCCTCACCCACAAAGAAGCCCTTTGGATACTTGTGGACTCACATGTGGGGGTGTGTGCGACCTCTGCAGTGGGGTGAGTGTCTGCTTCAGCAGGGTAGGATGTGTGTACAGGGCAAGACTGTGTTGACAAGGTGTGTGGGTCTGCAGGCTGTGGGGCTTGTCAGCTGCAGAAAACTTGTGCTTCTCAATCAGCTGCATAGGGAATCCATTCCAGCTTCCAAACGTGAAACAATTGTGTGCTGTCACACTTGGGGCCAGTACGACCTAGCTGCACTGCTGAGAAAGCTGACAACAGCCTAACAGTCTGGAGGCCTACAGCAATTATGAGTCCCTGAGCCTAGAAACCAGCAACACTGGGGGCTTACTCACTTAGAAAAACTGCAGCAGGAACGTGCCATTGGACCTTGCAGTCAACTGTGCTGGGGCTTCCCATGCCTAATAAAGTGATTGAAGGAACCATAGAAGCTGCACACAGCTGAGCCTTACAACCAGCAGGCCAAGGGGACAGCCTAGCCTCCCTGTGCACCTGCAGTACAAGAAACTATAACATAAGGACACATGTGATCTGCAGAGGGGAGACTCCTGGAAATTTAGAACTTCTGATTAAAGAGAAGCACATTACTGGGACTCATAAGGCATCTCTTACATAAGCCCACTTCTCCAAGATTGGGAGACCTAGTTGACCTACCTAAGGCATAGATATAAGACAGAGAAGTAGGAAAAATGAGGAGACAAAGGAATATGTTCCAAATAAGGGAACAAGACAAATCCTGAGCAAAAGAAAAGAGCTAATAAAACAGAGATAAACACTCCAACTGGTAAAGAGTGCAAACTAATAGTCATAAGGATGCTCAGTGATCTTGAGAGTAAAATAGATGAACATAGTGAGAACTTCAACAAAGAATTGGAAAATATAAAAAAGAACCAATCAGAACTGAAGAATACAATGATGTAAATGAAAGATTCACTAGAGAGAATCAGCAGCAGAGTAGATGATATACAATCACAGATCAGCCAACTGGATGAAAGACTAGGGCAAATCACAAAAACTGAACAGAAAAAAGAATTAAAAAGAATGAGGAGAGTCTGAGGGACCTCTGGGAAAACATCAAGCATACCATAGATGTCCCATAAGGAGAAGGGAGAGACAAAGGGGAAGAGAATCTATTTGAAGAAGTAATAGCTAAAAACTTTCCTAACCTAATGAAAGAAACAGACATCTGGGTTCAGGAAGCACAGGGAGCATCAAACAAGATGAGCCCAACAAGGCCCACACCAAGACACATTAATTAAAATGTCAAGAATTAAAGATAAAAAGAGAACCCTAAAAGCTGCAGGAGAAATTCAGCAAGTTACATAAAAATAAACCCCATAAGGCAATCAGCTGACATCTTAGGAGAAACATATAGGCTAGAAGGGAGTGGCACTATATTTTTAAAGTCTTGAAAGGAACAAGACCTAAAGCCAAGAATACCATACCTGGCAAGGTGATAATTGAGAATGGAAGGACATATAGTTTTCCAGACAAGCAAAAACTAAAGGAGTTTATCACCAATAAACCAACCTTATAAGAAATTTAAAGGGATGTATCTAAGCAGAAAATAGAAGACAACAAATGTGAATAAGAAAATTGCCAAAGAAAAAAATCACTGAAAAAGCCAAATATACAGTAAAGGTAGAAGATCAATCACCTATGAAGCTAATATGAAGGTCAAAAGACAAGAGTATTAAATTGTTTATTTCCATAATAAGAGGTTAATGGATACACCAACAAAAAAAGAAATTAAGTATAATATCAAAAACACAAAAATTGAGAGGAAGGGAGTAAAAGAGCAGAGCTTTCAGAAACAGGTCAAACTTAAGAGACCATCAACTTAGTATAGATTGCTATTTACATATGTTCTTATATATGAACCTCATGATAATCACAAACCAGAAACCTATAATAAATACACAGAAAATTAAGAGAAAGGAACCCAGACATAATACTAAAGAATGCCATCAAACCACAAGGAAAGAGAGCAAGATAAGAAGAAAGGAACAGAGAAAAACTACTAAAACACTCAGAAAAAAGTATCAAAACAGCAAAAAATAAATACTTAATAGCTACTTTAAATATCAACATACTAAATGCTCCTATCAAAAGACAAAGACTGACTGAATGGATAAACAAACAAGACGCATATATACTCTGCATACAAAAGTCACACTCAGCCCTAAAGATACTCACAAACTGAAAGTGAGGGGATGTAAAAGGAAACTCCATGAAATGGCAAAAAAGAAAGCTAAAGTAGCAATACTTATATCAGACAAAATAGACTGAAAACAAAAACTGTAACAAGAGTCAAAGAACAGCACTACGTAATGATAAAGGGAACAATCCAACAAGAGGATATAACACTTGTAAATATCTATGCATCAAACATATGGGCACCTAAAGATATAAAGCAATTATTAACAGACATAAAAAGAGAAATCTTAGGGCCGACCTGGTGGCGCAGCAGTTAAGTTCGCAAGTTCCACTTTGGTGGCCTGGGGTTTGCTGGTTCGGGTCCCAGGTGCGGACATGGCACCATGTGGCAAGCCATGCTGTGGTAGGCGTCCTGCATATAGAGTGGAGGAACATGGGCATGGATGTTAGCTGAGGACCAGTCTTCCTCAGCAAAAAGAGGAGGATCAGCAGCAGTTAGCTCAGGGCTAATCTACCTCAAAAAAAAAAAAAAAAGAGAAATCGATAGTAACAAAATAGTAGGAGGGGACTTTAACACTCACATCAATGGAGAGATCATTCAAACAAAAGATTAATAAGAAAACATTGGACTTAAATGACAAATTAGACCAGATGGACTTAGCAGATATACACAGAACATTCCATCCAAAACCAGCAGAAAACATATTCCTTTCAAATGCACAGAGAACATTCTCCAGGATAGATCACATTTTAGGCCACAAAAAAAGTCTCAATAAATTTAAGAAGATTGAAATAATACCAAGCATCTTTTCTCACCACAATGGTAGGAAACTAGACATCAACTACAAGAAGAAAACAGGAAAAGTCACAAATATGTGGAGGTTAAACAAAATACGGGTGAACAATTATTGGGTTAATGAAAAAATCAAAGGAAAAATTTTTAAAAAAACACCAGGAGACAAATGAAAATATGACGTGAAAATTTACAGATATAGTGAAAGCAGTACTAAGAGGGAAGTTTTTAGCAATTCAGGCCTACCTCAAAAAAAAAAAAAGAAAAATATCAAATAAACAATCTAACAGTGCACCTAAAGGAACTAAAAAAAATGAATAACAAAGCCAAAACTCAGTAGAAGGGAAGAAATAATAAATATCAGAGTGGAAAAAATGAAATGGAGACTAAATGAACAATAAAAAAAAACAATGAAACTAAGAGCTGGTTCTTTGAAAAGATAAATAAAATTGATAAACTTTTATCTAGACTCACCAAGAAAAAAAGAGAGAAGCTCAAATATATAAAATCAGAAACGAAAGAAGAGAAATTACAATGGATACCTCAGAAATACAAAGGATTAGGAAAGAATACTACAGAAAAGTATATGCCAACAAATTGGATAATCTAGAAGATACACCTAAATTATTAGAATCATACAAGATTCCAAAACTGAATCAAGAAGAAATAGAGAATGTAAACAGACCAATCACCAGTGAAGAGATTGAAATAGTGGTTAAAAATCTCCCAAAAAATAAAAGTCCAAGACCAGATGGCTTCCCTGGTAAATTCTACTTAATGTTCAAAGAAGACTTAATACTTATCCTTGTCAAGCCCTTCCAAAAAGTTGAAAAGGAGGAGAAGCTTCCAAACTCATTCTTCAAGGCCAACATTATTCTGATATCAAAACCAGACAGGACAGCACAAAAAAGAAAATTATAGGCCAATATCACTGATGAACATCGATGCAAAAGTCCTCAGGAAAACACTAGCAAATATACAGCAATACATTAAAAAGACCATACACCATGAACAAGTGAAATTTATTCCAGGGAGGCAAGGATGGTTAAACATCCATAAATCGATCAACATGATACACCACATTAACAAAATGAAGAATAAAAATCACATGATCATCTCAATAAATAGATGTAGAGAAAGTATTTGACAATAGCATCCCTTTATGATAAAAACTGAATGAAATGTGTTTAGAAGGAAAGTAGCTTCACATGATAAAGGCCATATATGACAACCCACAGTTAAATTCATACTCAATGGAGAAAAACTGAAAGCTATCCCATTAAGAACAGGAACCAGACAAGAAAGCCAACTTTTGCCACTCTCATTTAACATGGTACTGGAAGTTCTAGTCAGAGCAATCAGGCATGAAAAAGAAATAAAAGAGATCCAAATTGTAAAATAAGAAGTGAAACATCAGTTTTTGCAGTTGGCATGATTTTATATATAGAAAATCCTGAAGAATCCACCAAAATGCTATTAGAAATAATAAATGTATACAATAAAGTTGGTGGATACAAAAGCAACATACAAAAATCAGTTATGTTTTTATACACTAACAACAAAGTAGCAGAAAAAGTAAGAATACAATTACAGTCAAAAGAATAACATATCAGAAATAAATTTAACCAAAGACATGAAAGAACTGTACATTCAAAACTATAAAACATTGTTGAAAGAAATTGAAGAAGACAGAAAGAAATAGAAATATTCCATGCTCTTGGATTGGAAAAATTAACGTAGTTAAAATGTTGATACTTCCTAAAGCAATCTACAGATTCCATACAGTTCCTATCAAAATTCCAATGAATTTTTTCATAGGAATAAAATAAAGAATCCTAAAATTTTTACGGAGCAAGAAAAGATCCTGAATTGCCAGAGGAATTCTGAGAAAGAAGAACAAAACGGGATGCGTCACATTCCCTGATTTCAAAATATACTGCAAAGCTATAGTAATCAAAACAGCATGGTACTGGCTGAAAAACAGACATGCAGATCAATGGAACAGAATTGAGAGCCCAAAAATAAACCCACACATCTATGGACAGCTAAATTTTGACAAGGGAGCCAAGAATACACAATGGAGAAAGGAATGTCTCTTCAATAAATGGTGTTGGGAAAACTGGACAGCCACATGCAAAAGAGTGAAAGTAGACCATTATCTTACACCATACACAAAAATTAATTCAAAATAGTTAAAATACTTGAATGTAAGACCTGAAACCATAAAAGTTCTAGAAGAAAACATAAACAGTATGCTCTTCGACATAGTCTTAGCAGCATGTTTTCAAGTACCATGCCTGACCAGGCAAGGGAAACAGAAGAAAAAAATAAACAAATGGTACTGTATCAAACTAAAAATCTTCTTCACAGCAAAGGAAACCATCGACAAAATGAAGAGACAACCTAACAATTTGGAGAAGATATTTGCAAACCCTATATCTGTTAAGGGGTTGACATTCAAAATATCTAAAGAGCTCATACATCTCAACAACAAAATAAACTAACAATACAGATAAGAATGGACAAAAGATCTGAACAGACAATTTTCCAAAGAAGATTTACAAATGGCCAACAGGCACACGAAAATATCTTCAACATCGCCAATTATTAGTGAAATGTAAATCAAAACTACAATGTGATATAACCTCATACCTGTCATAACGGCTATAATTAAGACAAGAAATATCAAGTGTTAGAGAGGATGTGGGGAAAAGGGAGTGCTCATACACTGCTGATGGGAATGCAAAATGCTGCAGACACTATGGAAAACAGTATGGAGATTACTCAAAAAATTAAGACTAGAACTACCATATGATCCAGCTATTCCATTGCTGTGTGTTTATTCACAAAACACGAAAACACAAAACATGACTGTGTAAAGATATATGCACCTTGTCTTCATCACAGCCTTATTCACAATCGTCAAGACTTGGAAACATGAATGGATAAAGGTGTGGTATATATGCACAATAGAATATTACTCAGCTTTAAAAAAGATGAAATCTTGCCATTTGTGACAACATGGATGGATCTTGAGAGTATTATGCTAAGTGAAATAAGTCAAATGGAGAAAGTCAAATACTGTATGATCTCACTCATAAATAGAAGATAAAAACAAAAACAATAACAAACAAGCACAGACACAAAGATTAGACTGGTGGTTACCAGAGGGAAAGGGGAAGGGAGGAGGGTAAAAGGGCAATAGGGTACATTTGTATGGTGATGGATACTAATCAGCCATTGGGTTATGAACATCATGTAGTCTACACAGAGGCTGAAATATAATGGTGTACAACTGAAATTTATATAATGTTACAAGCCAATGTTATCTCAATAAAAAATGAAAAAATAAAAATAAGTAAATTCAAAGGTAATGCAGGATGTTCACAATACCAATTAGATGATTTTGAAGATGTGGTTGCTTATGACAAACATCAAGAAACTTGAAGATGACATATAGACTCAGGACTCAGAGACTGTTGAGATACATGTTAAGGAAAGTTTCACTTTAAGGGAAAACATGTGTCCAGATGACTAGTTCAAAAGACTGCTGTGACCGGGAACTCCATCTTGAAAGAGCATTTATTAGCAGGAAGCCACCTGCTCCTGAAGTAGTATTCCGGGGTGACTCAGATCATACACAAAGACCAACTTACATGATGAAGCATTGCCTTGTTGAAATGTTTTAAATCATTGTAGTGAATGAAATTTCTATCTAGTCATTTAAGTACATACTTACCAATGGAAGAATTGTACAATGCAATAAGGTAAATACAAGATTGGATAGTTAGGCAGAAGTGTCCACATTTCTAACAAAAGTTAAACAAGATGAAACCGTAGAGTATAAGCATCATTGAAAAATAAGGTAGTCACAATTTTCAATGCAATTTAAGCAATTGTGATTATTGATTTTCAAGTCAGGAAAAACAATCCTAAATTTCTAAACTCTCCTTAAATATCTATTACTGTGCTTTAGATTCTTAAAAGGATAATGACACTGAAGATAAGAGTAGTGAAGGTACTCTTTATCCCTAGCCAGTATAAATCCTGGCCCCCTCTCTACTCTGGTGAGCTGAACAACCTATGAATCTTAAAACCACCTTTAATTCCTCTGACCTAGTGCAGAGAGGGCCCTCTGTACTAAATACTTCGTTAGTTTAGGTTTCACTTGATCCTGTCTGGCCTTCAGAATAGGAAGATACCTACAAAACAGAAAAAAAAAATCCACATTACTCAAATCAGAGATGAAAGAAATCATTCTCCCCAGCCTGTTTTGCTGTTAATTTCTCTTAGTAAAGAAATGTCCTAACTTACTCTCAACGATGAAAGTGTTTTTGTGGAGGGTATGTAAGAGGAAGTCTGGCCTTGGGAGAAGGAAAAGGGGTAGAGTAAGGTAATTAATCTATGACAGCCTCTTTGTGACATTTGTTCTCCATAAGCCAGATTTCCCATTGAAGTTTAAAGCACAGAAAGGGGATTTATGCTGAACACTGACTGTCAGCCACCATTGCGATCACCATGTCAGACTTCAGAGAGAAACTAAGACAATAAAGTACTGAATATTGTACTGTCAACAAAATATAATGTTGTTGATGGAGAAGTATAGCATTAAAACCTTGGATAAACAGGTGAGGATACTGGGTGGTAAGAAACCATAAGAAAAGTTCAGGGCAATAGCTAAGGTTTGGCTTGTTCTCTCCTAGAAAAGGGGTGAATGGAAGAGCCCTATCTTATTTTTCTCACATTCTATTAGTATCAGCAGAAATATTATCTCTTGAGGGGGTTCTGTGCCAGTTATTTTAGATATTTTTATGTACAATTTTTAATGGATACTTTCAGCTTTAACTCAAGTTATATAATAATATTCATTTTGCAGATAAAATTACAAAAGCTCGATTTCTTTGTAACCTTCACATAGTCACACAGGTAGTAAGTGGTTAAGCCTGAATTTAATCCTAATCTATCTGAGCATCTAATATCTCTCCACTCTATTATACACATGCTGCCTCTGTATAGACAGCCCAGAATGAAGAAGTTGTACAGCAAGACTAGGTGGAACATTTAGCAAGAATGGCTTTCATCATAAAAACATGGCAACTATTGTATGCCTACCTCATTTATAATACCAAAAATTCACTCAAGGCTTATCTAGATTGTAACATAAGCAGTTACCACTATTCGGAGAACTGAAAATATCTTCCATTTCTAATTATTCTGTTTTTTTTTATTGAGTTATTGATAGGTTACAATCTTGTGAAATTTCAATTGTACATTAATGTTTGTCAGTCATGTTGTAGGTGCACCACTTCACCCTTTGTGCCCACCCCCCACCCCACCTTTCTCCTGGTATCCACTAAACTGTTCTTGGTCCATTGTTTTAAATTCCTCATATGAGTGGAGTCATACACAGATTATCTTTCTCTTGCTGGCTTATTTCACTTAACATAATTCTCTCAAGGTCCATCCATGTTATTGCAAATGGAATGATTTTGTTCTGTTTTGCAGCTGAGTAGTATTCCATTGTATATATGTACCACATCTTCTTTATCCATTCGTCTGTTGATGGGCACTTAGGTTGCTTCCACGTCTTGGCTATTGTAAACAGTGCTGCAATAAACATTGGGGTGCATAGGACTTTTGGGATTGCTGACTTCAGGCTCTTTGGATAAATACCCAGTAGTGGGATGGCTGGATCGTATGGTAGTTCTATTTTTAGTTTTTTGAAGAATTTCCATACTGTTTTCCATAGTGGCTGCACCAGTTTGCATTCCCACCAGCAGTGTATGAGGGTTCCTTTTTCTCCGCAACCTCTCCAACATTTGTTGCTATTAGTTTTAGATATTTTTGTCATTCTAACGGGTGTAAGGTGATATCTTAGTGTAGTTTTGATTTGCATTTCCCTGATGATCAGTGATGATGAGCATCTTTTCATGTGCCTATTGGCCATCAGTATATCTTCTTTGGAGAAATGTCTGTTCATGTCTCCAGCCCATTTTTTGATTGGGTTGTTTGATGTTTGTGATTGAGTTGCGAGAGTTCTTTATATATTAAGGATATTAAGCCTTTGTCAGATATATGACTTGCAAATATTTTTTCCCAGTTAGTGGGTTGTTTTTTTGTTTCAATCCTGTTTTCATTTGCCTTGAAGAAGCTCTTTAATCTGATGAAGTCCCATTTGTTTATTCTTTCTATTGTTTCCCTTCTCTGAGAAGGCATGGTGTCTGAAAAGATCCTTTTAATACTGATGTCAAAGAGTGTACTGCCTACGTTTTCGTCCAGAAGGCTTATGGTTTCAGGTCTCACCTTTAGGTCTTTAATCCATTTTGAGTTTATTTTGGTGAATGGTGAAAAAGAAGGGTCAATTTTCATTCTTTTACATGTGGCTTTCCAGTTTTCCCAGCACCATTTGTTGAACAGACTTTCTTTTCTCCATTGTATGCCCTCAGCTCCTTTGTCAAAGATAAGCTGTCCATAGATGTATGGTTTTATTTCTGGGCTTTCAATTTTGTTCCATTGATCTGTGCACCTGTTTTTGTACCAGTACCATGCTGTTTTGATTACTGTAGCTTTGTAGTATGTTTTGAAGTCAGGGATTGTGATGCCTCCCGTTTTGTTCTTTTTTTCTCAGGATTGCTTTAGAAATTCGGGGTCTTTTGTTGCCCCATATGAATTTTAGGATTCTTTGTTCTATTTCTGTAAAGAATGTCATTGGGATTCTGATTGGGATTGCATTGAATCTGTAGATTGCTTTAGGTAGAATGGACATTTTAACTATGTTTATTCTTCCAATCCATGTACATGGAATGTCTTTCCATCTCCTTATGTCGTCATCCAATTCTCTCAGAAAGGCCTTGTAATTTTCATTATATAGGTCCTTCACTTCCTTAGTTAAATTTACGCCAAGGTATTTTATTCTTTTTGTTGCGATTGTGAATGGTATTGTATTCTTGAGTTCTTTTTCTGTTGGTTCATTACTGGAGTATAGAAATGCTACTGATTTATGCAAATTGGTTTTATACCCTGCAACTTTGCTGTAGTTGTTGATTACTTCTAACAGTTTTCCAATGGATTCTTTGGGGTTTTCTATAGATAAGATCATGTCGTCTGCAAACAGCGAGAATTTCACTTCCTCCCTCCCTATTTGGATTCCTTTTATTCCTTTTTCTTGCCTGATTGCTCTGGCCAGGACCTCCAGTACTATGTTAAATAAGAGTGGTGATAGAGGGCATCCTTGTCTTGTTTCTGTTTTCAGGGGGGTGGGGTTCAGTTTTTGCCCATTGATATGATGTTGGCTATGGGTTTGTCGTATATGGCCTTTATTATGTTGAGGTAGTTTCCTTCTATGCCCATTTTGTTCAGAGTTTTTATCATAAATGGCTGTTGGATCTTGTCAAATGCCTTCTCTGCATCTATTGAGATTATCATGTGGTTTTTATTCCTCAGTTTGTTGATGTGGTGTATCACATTGGTTGATTTGCGGATGTTGAACCATCCCTGTGTCCCTGGTATGAATCCCACCTGATCCTGATGTATGATTCTTTTGATGAATTGCTGAATTCTGGTTGCCAAAATTTTGTTTAGAATTTTTGCATCTATGTTCATCAGTGATATTGGCCTGTAGTTCTCTTTTTTCGTGGTGTCCTTGTCAGGTTTTGGTATCAGCGGGATGTTGGCCTCATAGAATGTGTTAGGAAGTGTTCCATCTTCCCTAATTTTTTGGAATAGCTTGAAAAGGATAGGTATTAAATCCTCTCTGAAAGTTTTGGTAGAATTCCCCAGGGAAGCCATCTGGTCCTGGGGTTTTATTCTTTGGGATGTTTTTGATTGCTGTTTCAATCTCTTTCCTTGTGATTGGTCTGTTCAAATTGTCTGCCTCTTCTTGAGTGAGCTTTGGGAGATTGTAGGAGTCCAGGAATTTATCCATTTCCTCTAGGTTATCCATTCTGTTAGCATATAGTTTTTTGTAGTATTCTCTTATAATCTGTTGTATTTCTGCAGAGTCTGTTGTTATTTCTCCTCGCTCATTTCTGATTTTGTTTATTTGAGCTTTCTCCCTTTTTTTCTTTGTAAGTCTGGCTAGTGGTTTGTCAATTTTATTTATCTTCTCAAAAAACCAGCTCTTTGTCTCATTGATCCTTTCTACTGCCTTTTTCGTCTCAATAGTATTTATTTCTGCTCTGATTTTTATTATTTCCCTCCTTCTGCTGACTTTGGGCTTCATTTGTTCTTTTTTCTCTAGTTCAGTTAGGTGTGCTTTAAGGTTGCTTATTTGGGATTTTTCTTGTTTGTTAAGATGTGCCTGTATTGCGATGAATTTTCCTCTTAATACAGCTTTTGCTGTATCCCATATGTGTTGGTATGGCATGCTATCATTTTCATTTGTTTCCAGGTATTTTTTGATTTCTTCTTTAATTTCTTAAATGATCCATTGCCTGTTCAGTAGTGTGTTGTTTAGTCTCCACATCTTTGTGCCTTTCTCAGCTTTTTTCTTGTAATTAATTTCTAGCCTTATAGCACTATGATCTGAGATGATGCTTGTTATTATTTCAATTTTTTTAAATTTGTAGAGGCTTGCCTTGTTTCCCAACGTATGGTCTATCCTAGAGAATGTTCCATGTGCACTTGAGAAGAATGTGTATTCAGCTCCTTCAGGGTAGAGTGATCTATATATATCTATTAACTCCAATTGTTTTAGTTTTTCATTCAGCTCCACTATTTCCTTGTTGATTTTCTGTCTGGATGATCTGTCCATTGATGTGAGTGGGGTGTTGAGGTCCCCTACTATTATTGTGTTGTTTATAACATCTTCCTTTAGGTCTGTTAATAGTTGCTTTATGAATCTTGGTGCTCCTGTGTTGGGTGCATAGATATTTATAAGTGTTATTTCTTCTTGATGAAGTGTCCCTTTGATCATTATATATTGTCCCTCTGTGTCTCTCTTTACCTGTCTTATTTTGAAATCCACTTGGTCTGATATGAGAATTGCAACACCTGCCTTTTTTTCCTTGCTATTTGCTTGAAGTATTGTCCTCCACCCCTTCACCCTGAGTCTGTGTTTGTCCTTGGGGCTGAGGTGTGTTTCCTGGAGGCAACAAATTGTTGGATCTTGTTCTTTAATCCATTTTGCCACTCTGTGTCTTTTTATTGGAGAGTTCAATCCGTTCACATTGAGAGTGATTATTGATGCATGTGGACTTAATACTGTCAATCTGTCGCTCATTATCTTGTTTTCCTGTGTGCTTTAGACTACCCATTTAATACTGCAATTTCTTATGCTGGGTTTCTTAGATTTTTCCTTATCTATGGTTTGTGACTCTGTTCTGTACTTTATTTTAGTGTCTACCTTGAAGTTTGTATTTAGAATCTCATGTATAATATAGTCTATTCTCTGGTGGTCTCTTACTTACTCGACCAATACTGATTTAGACCCTTTGCTCTTCCCCTCCTAAATAATTATTTTCATTTTTTATTCCAACTCATCTTATTAATTTGTAGTTAGAGTGCTAAGATCGTCCTTGTTTTGGTAGTTTCCTTACCTTTACCCTAATGCTATAGTTGAATATTTACTATCCTGTTCTGGTTCTATCCATCAGTCTCCCTAGTCTGTGGATTGTGTCCCCTTTCTCCCTTTTTTTCTTTTTTCAAGTATGAGAGCCTTCTTGAGGATTTCTTGTAATGGAGGGCTTTTAGTTACAAATTCCCTTAACTTTTGTTTGTCTGGAAAAGATTTAATTTCTCCCTCGTATCTGAAGGAAATTCTTGCTGGATAGAGTATTCTTGGCTGAAGGTTTTTATCCTTTAAAGCTTTGAATATATCACTCCATTCTCTCCTAGCTTGTAGGGTTTCTGTAGAGAAATCTGCTGACAGTCTGATAGGAGCTCCTTTATAGGTTATTCTCTGTCTTTTTTCTTACTTCCCTGAGTATTCTTTCCTTATCATTCCTATTTGCCAACTTTACTATTATGTGCCTTGCGGTGGGTCTTTTTACATTGATAAATCTAGGAGATCTAAAACCCTCCTCTACACACATTTCTCCGTTGATCCCTAGATTTGGGAAGTTCTCTTCAATAATTTCGTTAAGCACACTTTCTGCTCCATTTTCCTTTTCCATATTCTCGGGAATTCCTATGATCCTTATGTTCTTACTCCTCATTGAATCCATTATCTTTCAGAGATTTTCCTCATTTTTTTAAATTCTTAGTTCTGTTTCTTCCTCTGTCTGGCGCCATTCAGCCTGTCTGTCCTCAATTATGCTGATTTGCTCCTCTAGGTTGTCTACACGGGCATTCAGGGAATCTGTATTCTGTTTTATCTGGTCCATTGTGTTTTTCATCTCAAGTAATTCTGTTTGATTCTTCTTTATGATTTCAATCTCTTTTGTGAAGTAACTCCAGAACTTGGCTTGTTTCTCTATCTTTCTCTCTACCTCATTGAGTTTTTTGATTATAGCTGCTCTGAATTCATTATCACTTAGTTTACCTAATTCCAAGTCCTCAGGACTTAATTCTGTGTTTTTATTGTTTTCCTTCTGGTCTGGGGCTTTTATAAATTGCTGGAAGATAGAGGAGCGTTTTTTTCTCATGGTGGTAGAATTCAGTTGCAGTTACAGCCTGTCGCCACTAGATGGGGGTTGAGAGCGGCGTGTTAGCTCTCCGCCTTGGGGCAAGATGGCTGCGCCCACTGGCTTTGTTAGGGGGGAGGGGCTGTTCCACGTGCCGGTCTGGGTTCAGATCAGTTTTGTTCTCTGGTCTCCCAAGGCCCTTGATTTGTAGGGTCCCCACAGTTGGAAGCTTTCCCCCCTGTCAGCGGGTCTCCACTGAATCAGCGGCAGGAGTCCTGGATGATCCCCCGGTCGCACGGCCCCGCCCCCCCTCCCCCTCCCCCTCCCCCCCCCCCCTCTCCCCCTTCCCCCCTCCCCCCCCCTTCCCGACCCACACCGCAGGGATCGCAGACTCTAGGGGAGGGAGCAATGTTCTCTCCTACCGTTCCAGTGCCTCTGAAGGTGTAAGCAAGGTTATGATCTCCACCTTCTTGGTATTGTAGGTCTCTAACGAGCTGGCATTATGTTTATTCTCTGAAATTTAGTTCTTCCAATCCTTTGTTGTATTTTGGAGGGGAGAGAATCCTGGGTCAGCTCACCCCGCCATTTTGCTCCGCCCCCTCCTAATTATTCTGTTTTTAATGCCCAACCCCACCTCCATCCAATTTCTACTCTTCTAAGACACATACTGTGCCCCTAGTAGTTGGCTTTGATGGAATGTGTCACCCACTGTCCATTGACATCTACCTTCTTATGGGTTTGACCAAAGGAGCTATGTTAGTCTGGATCCTCAGAGGAGACTCTAAGACGTGATTAAACACGTAAGAATTTTATTAGTGGAAACATCTGTGTGGAAAAAAACTAGGGAAACGTTAAGAGTAGGCTGGGAAAACCAACAGACTATAATTCAAGTTTGATCCTGATTGAAGGAGGGAGAGAAAGTTGTGTGGAAGCAGTCTATACTTCTTGGCAGCAAAATCATTGAGGGATCTTTGAGCTAAAGTCATCAGACTTTATTGTTACCTTCCAGGTGTGAGTCTGCCCTTAATATCTCTAGGCAGATTCTCAGCTATTGCCTAAAGCAGCCTCTGGTAGGCATGACCTTGGTAAGCAGTGGGGCCCTTGGTCAATTCTGCAAGTAGTACAAAGTCTCCATGTAGTACAACGTCCACGAGCAACATTCTCCAGGCTGCCATAATCCATTCTTTGTAGAACACAGATTTACTTCTCCATGTAGGTTCAGGATGCTGCTTCTACATGATTCCCAAAGGCCTTTCTCCCTGAGGGAAAACTCAGAAGAAGTTAGTGGGATGAACTCTAGCCACTGCCTCTGCAAGTGATCTCAGGGCTGCGACTAACATTCATCTTTGCCCTCTTCCACTCTCCATTCTAAACTTCCCTCACCATTAGTTATCTCTGAGGCAGGTATTGTGGTTTACCCAGTTGTGTGACCCAAAACTTCATTTCTGAAGTGTCTAAAAACTTAATAGTCATATATTTTAAATTCAGGATGACTACACATATTCATTTAGTCTTACCACGGGGCAAGAGAGTACCAGTAGGTGTCCAAGTAAATCACCTGATTTCATATGAGTCTTTTCTGCTGACAGTGTTTAAAGGCAGCCCTACCTCCTCCTGCTGATTAGGGTCAAAATTAAAGGAAGTCCTTGAACCTCCAAAATTCTGCTGGCAAAAACAGACTGATAAACTACTCAGTTACAAAGTAGTTACATGCTACCATTCATGAAAAAGTAAGGATGACTAAGAGGGTGGAACTATGAGTCCAGAAGGTAGAACTAAAAGCCCACAAAGTGGAGCCAAGAGCCAGGAAGGCTTATTTCTAGGACTTAAAACCTAGTCAAGGAAATCCAGGTAGAATTTCCCTGCTCAGTTTGTGGTGATTTTTGTATGCAGAAATAGAAAACACTTACATGTGATAAGTTCCATTCCCAAGAAAGTAAATTCATTGTTGCCCATCTATCCTTATGTTCCAACACCTTTGATCAAGCACCCTCAAAATTCAATCCCAGAGATTGCCCCACCTCCTACCAATACATGCCAGCTAGATCTTCTAATTCTTTAGATATCTGGTCTCTCTTTTCTCATATGAATTCTAGAATGTATCCCGCTGTGTTATGCAGTGATTCAGCCCTGCTTAGCCTGGCATTCAGGAGAGGAGGAGGAGGTATGTAATGAGAGGGGAGCCTGTGGTCTTTTAGGACAGAGTCTTTGGCAGCATCTTCTAGCGCAGAAGTAGTCCTGGGTCTTTTCAGGGATCTCTGTATGTCCAGAAGGTCCAAAGGAGATTATTGAGTCATCTTATTCAGGAACATCCACCCAGATCTTAATGCCTCTGTCCAAGTTTTCCAGATTCCTTGTGTTCTCTACCAGGACCCTGATAACAGACTTGCTTCACCTGAATGCTCAACCATCCCTTGAGCCCTTCAACTCTCACAAATAGTCTCCAGCTGCCCATTCAATTGTGTCTGCCCTTCCGCTTTATAAAAGCTGAAGTTCTCTTCATATCCTACCACCACTGAGGCTCTCTGGTTTTCACTTTCAGCTACTAAGTGCTTGTTAATGGCACTTAGTTTGCTATTTTTCTACAGGGCATCAAAACAAGTTCCCCTGAATCAGGAAACTCTTGTCACTGTAGGCACTGCTTCCTCCATATTTTTCAAATGTTTGCATAATTGTGCTTGACACAAAATTTCCCACCAATGGTAAAATCTTTAGCAATTGAAACACTGCCTCTTCCCAGTTACTATCCTGTCCCACTTACCAATCAGGACAGCATCCTCTGCCAGTCCGAATTCCCTATCTTACCACTTGTATCACCCTCAGTGTTACTTGTATCAGTCTGGGTCCTCTGCAAAGCAGATGCAAAAATGGAATTTAACACATAAGCATTTATTTGAAGAAATATCTGTGTGAAAGAAAATGGAAAACCGGTGTAGACTGGGCAATCAGTCAGACCAGATACAAACCTAACCCCAAGTTAAGGAGAAAGAGAGAAAGGGCTGGATGGAAGTATCTTAGATTGCCATGCAAAGTCAAAATCAATTGACTAAGAAGCCTGCCACATCCCCCAGGAATAGCTCTTCCTCAGCATCCTTGCCACACTCATTCACTGATGGGGGAAGCCAATGGGAGACATCACTTTGGTACAAATGCAATGATGAATTTCAAATGGTGGGAGTTAGGTCCTTCAGCCAATTAGGCTTCCCATCATAGGATATATGCAAGGCACATTCATATGGCCATTATAGGACACTGAATAGAATTTGGAGGGCAAAAGAAAATGAAATTCCAAGTAACTATTTTCCACATTCTCATATTCTCTCTCTGATTCCAGGTTTCTCTTAGGAAGGGGTCAGCAAACTTTTTCTGTTAAGTTTCAGACAGTAAACATTTTTAGCTTTTTGGGTAATAATAGTCTCTCACACTAATCAAGACTGCTACTGTAGTGTACAAGAAGTTATAAATGATATACAAACAAATGGATCTTGCTGTACTCAAATAAAACATTATTTTTAAAAATAAGCATCAGGTCAAATTTAGCCTATAGGCCATAGTTCTTCAACCCCTCCTCTAAGGCTATAACATTATTTATAAAAATGAATAATTAGAATTAATCCAAATGTCTACCAATCCAGGACTGGTTAAAGCATACTATGAAACAGTAGTCAAAAAAAAAAAAGTGAGGTGAATCTATGCTGTCATGGGTTGATGTTCATAATAATAGGCTAAACAATACATTATAAAGTAATATATATAAACATGATTCCATTTTGTGCTAATAACACTTGTAGAATTGCGTTTACATAAAGAGTAGATCTGAACAGATACATACATGTTGTACTGGAATGAGTAGTGTTCCCCCAAACTATATGTCCGTTCAGAACTTCAGATCATGACCTTATTTGGAAATAAATTCTTTTCCCATGTACTCAAGTTAAGATAGGGTTATACTGGTTTGAGGCGGGACCTAATCCAGTGGCTGAGGTCTTTTTAAGAGGGAAATGTGGACACAGATAGGCACAAAGGGAAGATGATGTGAAGAGATACACAGGGAGAACGCCACATGATGACAGAGGCAGAGGTTGGAGTGATATGTCTTTGAGGAATACTGAGAACTGGCAGCAACCATCAGAAGCTAAGAGAGAGGCAAGGAAAGAATATCCCCAAGACACTTCAGGGGAGCACGGCCCTGCTGACAGCTTGATTTGGGACTTGTAGCCTCCAAAACTGTGAGAGAAAAAACTGCACTTTTAAGCTACCTAGTTTGTAGTAATTTGTTACAGCAGCTCTAAGAAACTAAAACACATGACAGCTATTACCAGACATTAGATGGTGGCGGGGTAGGGGACATTTATATTATACATTTTATTTGAAAGCTTACATTTCATGTAGTATATTTTGGTGATGAGGCAGAAAGTGCTGCAAAAAGAAGATAAAAAATACACATAGTGTTTTCTCTAATAATTCCATTTCTATGTATTTATGCATAAATAATACTTGCCATTTTCCAAAAAAATGTCAATATAACAAGACGCTCATGATCTTTTTAAGCAACAAAAGCCTGGAAACAAACCTTTGTCCATCAAAATGTGACTGCTTAAATAAATGTTGACAAACATACAAAGGAATACTATAGACCCATGAAAAATAATAAAACAGGTCTATTTGTGCTGATATGGAACACTTGCTAAGAGATATTATTAAAGAAATGAACAAATAAAAATTTATAATAGTCTTCACATTTGTGTAAATTGTAAACTACAATGCAATTTTGCCCATAGAAGTTATTTCTTGTTTAACATTCACTATACAGTCACACAGCACTTAACAACAGGGATACATTCTAAGAAATGTGCCATTAGGTCAATTAATTGTTGTGCAAACATCATAAAGTATCCTTACACGAATGTAGATGGTATAGCCTACTATACACCTAGGCTATATGGTGCTAATTTTGTGAGACCACTGTTTCATATGCGCTCTGTCATTGACCAAAATGTCATTACGTGGCACATGACTGTATATCTTGTTCCACAGAAGACATGTAAAACACTTATCTTATCCTAAGGATGCATTTTTCCTAATGTCACTTTGTAATTAGCTAAAAAAGTAGAATGTTGTAACTCTGGATTTATAGTGGTCCTAAAGCTGTAGCATTCATCCAGATGTCAATGCCCTAATTCTAGTTTATAAGATTCTAGGTTATCTAAACAACAAGGTCTGATTATATTAGATAGGCAAGATGTCATGATGATTTGTGTTACTAAAAACTAAAAATAACCTTTTCATAAAATCTAATTACAAAGTTAACTAGTTCTGTCATAAACATGATATTTAAGCAAATATCAGACTATTCAAATAAAATAACATGAGAGGAGACTTGTTACAAATTGAAATTATTTTTCTTTTCCACCAGTCAACCATTGCTTAAACTTTCTCTGCTCAAATTCTAGGTATGTAGCTCAGATATCCAAAGTGGAACTTCAATGAAATCAGACCACTTCTGAGAGAGCCCTGCTACATTACAATTGATATTAAGAGCCCACAGTTCATATTGAAATTTATTGAACTCTGCTGGAGTTTTTCCCATTATGGTCAGTAGTGTTTTGCATGACCTGTTTGACTATACTTTCCATTCTTCTATTAACTATTTGAATTAATATTTAAACACTCAATTTCTGTCCTCTATACCGCTCACATTCAACAAAGAATCAAATTTATAGCTTCTTCCATAGAACTATAATATATAAACTCTGAGAACTCCCTAAGAACAGAGTATCATTTTTGCATTGAGCTTTATAAGGTTAAAAAAAATAAAGAAACAAAGGAAAATAGAGCAAAAGCTATAGTACTGACCATTTGAACAATAGGACCTCAATTGGTTACACATATTCAAAGTCTCAGTTTCTGAGATTCAGAATTAAATATATGGGTCTATCTTCAGTCATCATTGCCACAGAATTGACTATTGAAATGTTTTGATACAGTTGCTGGCATGTAAGTCTCCAAGATCCAAGAATATGAAATTTCAAAAATAATAAGGCAAAATGCAATGAGACACCTAGCTAGATAAGTATCTTTTGTTTTCTTACGGTAACCAAAGTTGAGAAGTTGTAAATATGCTAGCATGTTCTCAGATGTGTTGGTCTATTAAAACAGCCACAGAGACTAAAGCTTTAAGAAGAGAACTTCAAAGCAGTAGTATCTTAAATAGAGATGGAAAACACTCACCTAAAATTCCATTTTAAACTGATGGTAGGTATGTTTAGGAAAAGCATATTCAGTCTCATAATATGAAATTTTATATCACACAAGCAGAAGTCAACTTTTACTTAAAAATACATTCTAGGAGGCCATCCCAGGGGCCAAGGGGTTAACTTCGCAAGCTCTGCTTCAGCAGCCCAGGGTTTCGCCAGTTCAGATCCTGGGTGCAGACATGGCACCGCTCGTCAGGCCATGCTGAGGTGGCGTCCCACATGTCACAACTAGAAGGACCCACAAGTAAAATATATAACTATGTTTTGGGGGACTTGGGGAGAAAAAGCAGGGAAAAAAATAAAGGAAGATTGGCAACAGTTGTTAGCTCAGGTGCCAATCTTTAAAAAAAAAAATACGCTCTAAACAAAGTAAGCTCAGAAAGCTTCATTTGTCACTACAGGATACAAAAAAAAGAATGCTCACAGTTCCTAGGAAGAAGTCAGCTCTCCTGCACAAACATGGAAGACTCTCAGGAGAGGGGTGTGAAGTGCTGCCTTTATTTCTATTTAAATAGAGCAAGAGCTCACAATGGCGCATAGTTTAAAATGGAAGAAAAATGCAAAAAGAGCTGTAGGAAAAGGAGCCCAGCAGTGGGAGAGGAGAACATTGTCTTTCTCAATAGAAAACAGTGACTTGGGACATGATGAGCCAAAGGGAAGAGATGCTACAGCTTCATGTTTCTTTATTTTTTACTTCATTTGGGTCTGGTTTTGCCTCATTTGTGGAGGAGGAGAATGCACTATGGGCAGGGAAGTGCTACTTACAAAAGAACCAAAGTGGAAAAGTCCAGGACTGGATGAACCAAATAAAAACAAAGAAAACACCACTTGGCCACGTCCAGAGGCAGGAAAAGAGAATTCACAACCAGCGACAAAGAGAGAAATCAAGTTAAAATAAAAAACAAAACAACCTGCTGCAAGTTGAAGATCAAAGCTAAATAAATATCTAAGAATGGGAATGGTGTAGTCATATTTGTAAGAAAAGGGAAATATATGTAAATGCTTGTATATATGCATTTATATTTTAAATAGATGAGGTAATTATGAGAGTATACATAAACTTGTTTAAAAGATTTACTTCTTGGTATTGGGAGCATGTAGAAGTAGAAGGAAGACCTTTACATTGCATTGTATATACTGTCACATTTGATTGCTTTTACCATGTACATGTACTATTTTAACAACGGAAAAATAGATAGCAAAAAAAGAGTCATTCTTATTTAGTTCTGTGTAAAAAAAAGATTCAGAAAGAAAGAAGGGTTAAGTAAAAGAGCGCACATCTATAGAAGCTCTTTTCTTTCTAGGAATCCTTTTAAGTATTTTTTAAAGAATATCTTCTGGGTTACCTGAGTTGGCTGCAATTGTGAAAATTGACTTATCTTAATAGAGAGGGATAATTTCATTACTAAAATTTGGAAAATTAAAATACTAATTCGATTGGATGCATTCAAAGGGTGAGCCCCTTATTCATCTCAAAGAAAGTCCACAGCTTACTATGAGGTCTTGGTGATGTAGATTGTTTCATTAGACAATGCTTGCATGCCACTTCATAATTCCCTTGGTCAACATCATATCAGTTCCATGCAGGAGTAATTAGACAGAAGCCCTCGTGCTCAGTACCTGCAGCTTCTTGGCATAGAGCTTCCCCAACTCCATGGTTTGGGATGCCTCCAGCAACCAGCTCCGCCCTCATGCATACACAACCTGGAACTATGGGTGAGTTAACACCTGCTGGGCAGGCCATGAGCGCCACATGAGCCATTGGATAAAATCATTTCTTCTCCTGGGAAAGACAATTCTGAAATGTATTTCAAAAGATTCTTTGGATGGTCCTGGCAGGGTTGAACATCAGTCTCCACTATCAAAGTGCAACTGATTAAAAATCCTTGCATTAACTTTTCTTCCTTTCCTGTTTCACTCCGCCTATTTGCACACCCATGCCTTGTGATCACATTTCTAAATAAACCACCTCTATGCAAGCTCTTGTCTTAGGCTCTGCTTTCCGGAGAGCCCGGGTTTAGACTCTTTAATGCTGACAAAATCTCTTCCAATACCCTAATCTCTAGTCATAATTTATTAGAAATTATTTATTTACTTATATAACTACTATTATATAATTATTTGTATAAATCCTTATAATTTATTTGGGGCTTGGGACCATTTCAAGTCATAAATTCTCCAAATATAATGGGGATAATGAAAGTGAAGTGGACCTGCATTAATTCAACCTCCAAATACCTAATAGACAAGCAGGAAGTGATGTAAACTTTACCAAAATATCAAACATATGAACATTTTTCTCATTTTTTCATGACTAGGAACAATTCTATAGGCATGAGAAGAAAAACTAGTTAATATTAATGTCATCTTGATACTGACTCTGATATCAGTTTCCCCACATTAAACCTAGCATATATGGGGTTAAAACCAAAACACTCATTTCCTGCTTACTCTCTGGCTTCCTGGATCCAGAATCCACTATCCTCCATGGAGACAGACACTGCCAAGGACAAGCACCTGGATCATCTCCTCCCTGCAAAGAGATACAGGCTAGTGGGGAAGCTGCTGATCAGCAAGGTCATGGGCTCCCTCCTCTCTGCAAGTAGTCTCAAGGCCAAAGACAGGCTGGTGGGAAAGCTCTGAAGAGCAAGGCCATATGCTCCCTGTCCCCTACCTAAAACCCCAGATAAAAATCCTTCCTTTCAGCTTTTCAGGGAGTTTGGGATTTCAGTGTTAGCTGCCCTCTCTCCTTCCTCAGTGCTGTGCAAAAATAAAATTCCTACTTTCTTCCACTACACCCAGTGTCAGAGATTGGCTTGCCGTGCAATGGGTGAGCAAACTCACTTTAGGTTCAGTATCAATCTGTCACATTTCCAGCAGGCCCACAGGAGAGCAATCAAGTTCATACTGCATAAAAACAATCAATCATAGATTAGTAGCATATTTAAAGAAAGAAAAAAGGGGGCTGGCCCTGTGGTGCAGCAGTTAAGTGCACATGCTGCACTTCGGCAGCCCAGGGTTCACCGGTTCGGATCCTGGGTGTGCACATGGCACTGCTTGTCACACCATGCTGTGGTAGGTGTCCCACATATAAAGTAGAGGAAGAAGGGCATGGATGTTACCTCAGAGCCAGTCTTCCTCAGCAAAAAGAGGAGGATTGGCAGTAGTTAGCTCAGGGCTAATCTTCACCTCCCCGCCCCCCAAAAAAAGAAAGAAAAAGCCCAATAAAGAAAGAATAGACACGGTCAGCCTTCCTTCCTGTTTTCTCAGTTCCTTCAGTATTCCCAGAATCAGCTGCTGCTCCCAGCTTTGTCGGCACAATTATCACAATATGCATTATGTTCCAGTGTTAATAAAACTTTTGCCCATAATTTCAGTAAAAATAGACTTCTAATATTTACAAAATACCTCACCAAAAAACAAAAGGACAATAAAATAAATATGAGAGGTAGAAAATGTTTTGTAGCATATGGGCTCTGCTTCTCTACCTGAATTCCATTTAAATCAGACGAAAAAGAATTCACTCTCAGGTCTTAGCGGAAAGAAAGTTTTGTGCCTACCACAGCTTGTAGGTAATGAGTGCCTCAGGCCTTTTCACAACCTGCTACCTATTTGTCATTAAGTTAATAATTACAAAATATTTTGTTGAGAGTTTTTTTTTGGGGGGTCTGTATGTTTGTAGTGGGTTAAATAGCTACTCTTGGCATTCATTTCAGGTAGGTGATAGGCAGTACTCTGTTCCTCAATCATTACTGCTCCTGTGAGTTTTGTCCATTTATAGAAAAGGCACTTCCTAGTCAATTCTCAATTTTTTTCCTCCTGAAGGTTGTGCCCTTTATTTCAAGCTCTGAAATATCTCATCTTTCTCAACCCTTGTTGTTGAATTGCTCAGTGTACTGGAAGCCTTTATTAATATTTGTTATAGCTGGTACCACCTTCTGGAGAAGTTTCATTTATTTTCCTCTGGTTTGAATATTGTAAGAATCTACTTTAAATAGTGGCCATGTGGCCTTAAAGGTAGGTGTCTTTTTCACTGAATACTGCCTTCATATGTTAGTTCTACAATGTAAGGAAATCACTAGAATCTTTCTGGCTTCAAATTTAGTGCATCTTAAAATATGTCATGATATCCCAAATCATTGTCTAGAAGTGATAAGCAATAACCCCTGAACTTAATGAAGTCCCATATCTGGGCACAAGATCTCAGCTCCACGAGGCTGCCGTAAGTACTTGTTTGTGACTTCTTCCTGGACTCCAGAGAAATTGCCCTGCAGAGGTCTGTAACCAAAGATTTCCTGTATAAATGTGACTTTTATTATTATAACCATTAACAAAACATTCTGAGAATTGTTTCTTTGTAAGAGATTTTTGTCAGATGCTGGAATTAGTTGAGACAAATGGGAGAGTTGACCTTAGGAGCTTTTACAAGCACAAAATTAGTTAAAATGCGTATCAACCTTTTAAGCTTAGGAGCTCCCCATTGTTACATTTCCTCTGAATTTCTCTAGGAATTGAAGATGTTTCCTCTTCATATTTCCTAGTTCTATAAGGAAGCAACAAGTCCCGCTGCCCAAATGTAGGCTTCTGCAGCAGGGATAATAAAATAGTGACTCTAAGTACAATATTGTATTTTCCCTGTCCCTTCTCACTCCCTCCAAACAATCTCCACTTCCCACTTCTCCTTAAACACAAAAATAGAAATACACACCCACGTCTACACATACCTTGGCCTTGCCTTGGCAAAGTGGTGGGCAAGTTATTGTTTGCTCTTATGTTCTTTGCATATGGAAACATTCCACCCCATTTCACATGTGTTCACTGCATATTGTTATTCAAAGTGCTTTTACATACATTGTCACATATAATTTACCCAACTACCCTGTCAGGTATGGAGAGAATATATCATTATTTTCATTTCATAGGAGATAATTGCCTTGATTTGGAATTAGTGAGAACAGGGAGGTCCCCTATGTCTTAGCCTCTCTGTCCAAGGATTATGGCAGTTAATCTGCCAATATGACTTATTTCTACCACTATCCAATTCCCCCAGCAACTGCATCCACTTAACATTTTTTCCTCATATCCGCCACTGCTGGATAATCAGACAGGTTTCTGACCATGAGCAAGGGTCATGAGCTCCTTTCTCCAGCACCCATATTTGGCCAATTTGTCCCTAAACTCCTTGGTTTTCACTCCATAAATAATAGGATTGAGCATTGGAGGTACAATGAAGTAGAGGCTGCCAAGAATGGTGTGGACATGGGGTGGAATTCCCCGGCCAAAGCGATGAGTGAGAAAAGAGAATAGTGAGGGAGTATAAGAGACAAGCATGACACAGATGTGTGTGGTGCAGGTGTTGACTGCTTTGTGGTGGGCTTCCTTAGAAGAGAGCCGCATTATAGCCCGGATGATTAGCACATAAGATAAGGCAATAGCTGAGATGTCTAGCCCAGCAACCAACAAGGCCACCACTAGACCATATATCCTGTTGACTGTAGTGTCCACACACACCATCTTCACCACAGCCATATGCTCACAGTAGGTGCTGGGGATGACATGTTTGGCATGAAAGGGCATCTGCTGAAGGAGGATGGGCATGGGGAGAATGAACAGGGTGGCTCTCACTAAACTCACTAGGCCAATGAGCCCAATGCGACTATTGGAAAGGATGGTAGCGTAGCGCAGGGGCTCACAAATGGCCACATAACGGTCAAGGGCCATGGTCATCAGGATGGCAGACTGCAAAGCAGAGATGGAGTGGATGAAGAACAGCTGGACCAGACAGCCTTCATAGCTGATCTCACTCTGGCCAAACCAAAAGATGCACAGCACCTTGGGAATGGTGGTTGTGGACATGCCCAGGTCTGTGAGGGCCAACATGCAGAGGAGCAGGAACATGGGCTTATGCAGTGAGCGCTCTGTTGAGATGGTGAAAAGGAGGGTACAGTTCCCAAGGATGGTGATGAAGTACATGGAAGAGAAGGGGATAGATATCCATCTGTGTTTGTCCTCCATCCCAGGAATGCCTTGGAGAATAAAGGAAGAAGGATGGCCCTGGGTGGCATTGCAAGCAGTCATGGTGGCACCCTGGTGAAGTACCTGAGAAGAGTAATTAAGTAACTACATGAGCCTCAATTTAAAGAGGAATCAAGATTTTCAAAGTAGAAAAAAGAATTGGAATATTAAGATTCACAAAAATGATTCTGAAATGATATTATGTATCATATAGTATAGTAGTATGATGTAGTTTTGCGGTAGTAATAGTGTGGTATAACAACATTAATATCTGAAAGAATGCATTTGATAATAAATGATTTATTAAGGACAAATTGATTCATTATTCATTAACACAGTATGCCATTAAATTTATAATAATATATTATGTATACTTTTGAATGTATATCCACTTAAATAATGTAACCTGAAGTATGTGAAACAAAATTGGATAGAAATACAAAGAAAAACTGATGAAGTATTACATCCTCCCTCAGCAACCAAGAGGTCAAATAGGTCAACAAAAAGTTTTTTTTGAAAAAAGGTAACTTAAAAGCTTATAACAGGGGGCCAACCCCGTGGCCGAGTGGTTAAGTTCACGTGCTCCACTGCTGCGGCCCAGGGTTTCGCTGGTTCAGATCCTGGGCGCGGACATGGCACCGCTCTTCAGGCCATGGTGAGGCGGCGTCCCACATGCCACACCTAGAAGGACCCACAACTAAAATATACAACTATATACTGGGAGGATTTGGGGAGAAAAAAGCAGAGGGAAAAAAAAAGCTTATAACAGAATCCTTCATTCAAAAATTAAATAACAAATATTTTCTATAGATATGTGGCCTATGGGCACCTTTTCTATGAGAACTGTACAATAATGATCAGGAATGAAGCAGGTGATGGGCTTCTGGGCACCTGAGAATATGCTACCAGAATGTGAATATAAAGCCCACCCTCACCTAGAATCACTTACCTAAATGTGAGGCGATGTGAGAGTGGGAAGCCAGTCCCAGACACCTTCTTCAAACCTATGTGCGTGCGTGTGTACAGATGTATGTAGCTGTATCTTAGCAAACATACATACAGCTCTTGGAGGGCACATTCATGGCGCTGCATCTCTCCACTCACTACCTTTGGGTACCCAGAACCCATGATGTGTCCCTTCAAGTAACTTAAGTAAAGGTCCCCAGGGTGCCCAGAATTAGCTCCTTGCTATTCCCTCCTTCCCCAAACACACACACACAAGGCACCAGTACTATTATGAGTAAAATTGACCCTGGAGTTTCCCTGACTTCCCAGGAAATGAGGCTGGTTGACATAAGGATTCTGGGAATATTCCAGTCTTTGCCAGTCTGGGAGGAGCCTGAGGAAAGAGAAGGTGAAGTTAAAGCTGAGTCTGAACTAGATTAGGGCCTGGCAGGGTATCCTGAAGGCTCTCACTCCCAAGCATACGTATGTGTGAGAACCAGGGAGGGCCTTACTCAATGGCTGGAGTAGTAGTCATGCTCAGGAAGGCACAGAGGTACAACCTCTGTTGTGGGATACCCTGGTAACACTGTGTTAGCAGCTTCAAGTTCTGTGTATCCCTAGCCTCTTTCTTATTTTCACTCTAAGCTTTTTCTCAGGGCAACGGCTTTGCCGTAGACATTCCCTAGGATATTTTCTGCAATTCCCACCTCCTCCTTCAGCCCCCACAGCCTCCCGTGTCCCATCATCCTCTCAACTTCTGGTCCAAATGTGACCATATTTCTTCTCTAGTTAGTCCAGAGGAAGCAAGGTATTAAAGTCTTCAGAAAATATTTTGCCAAGTCCACTGCAAAATGCACAAGACGAAACAAAACAGTCACAAAATCTTTCAAAGACTAAACAGAAGCAGGATTCAGAGAGCCAGATTCTAAAACTTGATAGGTGCAAGTTCTGTCTGCACAGAGGCCCTGTGGGGAGACTTTGTTCAGAACCAGGGGTCAGTAAGAGCGAAACAGTGGCAGAGGAAAGTGAGTGGCAGAATAAATAAATAAATAAATAAACAATCAATACATCAACAGAAAGAAAAGATCAACCTAAATAGGCAAGCACAATGCACCTGCTGATAGACACACCCACATAGTATGCCCTGCACAAAGCTGTGGCTCTAATAACATGTAGAAATCTTAGACTTAGTCATTTTTTCCTCCCCTTCCCAAGGTGGTCTGATGGGTTTATAATGACAGGTAGCAACTCAAAATAATCATTTAATCCTTGCCCTGCTCTCCCATTTTTATATACTTGGCCCTATCAAATACCTGAATACAAGTTCTAGAGAAATTTTCTTGAAGACTATCCCCAAAAGTTCTATTAAATTATTGCCCAGAGGACTCTCACCTCAGTCACAGCTTTCAACCTCACTTTTTGGATAATCATACAACTCTGGGATAATAGCCCTGGTCTGATTTCTCCCCAAATCCTGCAGCCCTATTACTAGCATCATGTTTGGCACAGAGTAAGCATACATGTGTCAAATAAATGAATGAATAAGGAAATAACTTAATTTATGAAGTAAATATATATCCTATTTCACAAGATATTACATTTTTTTTTGTTTTCTTGTTTATATAAACATCAAAACCACACCTACATTTAAAGGCTATAGCTTCTCCTTAAATGGATTTATAAATTCATGGAAAATCCAAAGAAATTTCAATGATTCTTTCTGCTTGTAATCTTGACAAAATGATTTTGAAGTTAAATTGGAAGAACAAACATTTGAAGATAATAATGATAGAACAGAATGGCACTTACCCTACTAGAGATGAAAATGTATTATAAAATTGTACTTTATACAATGAGGCTGTGGTGCAGAAATAGACAGATTATTTAAATAGAATAGCATCAATACAAATACCCAAGTATATATGCAATATATTATATAATAAAGACAATATCTCAAAACACTGGAGAAAAGATAGATCATAGATAATATAATTATATAGTAATAATTATATCTTTATTTCTCACATCACTCACAATTTTTTATTTCTTCTAGTGTCAAATCTAGATTTACTTTAATCTATTTTGGACACACGAAGGTTATAAAGAATAACATTTCATGCATCTATATATGCACAATGTAGACTAAGAAACAAAATATCACAAAAAACAGTAAGAGCTTCCCGTGTAGCTTTTCATGTGGCATTTGCTTTCCTTATCCTTCAGAGATGAATTGTGTCATTATAATTCTCATAACGTTATATTTTTTACGCTTTCACTATATAAATATGAATCTTAAAAATTAAATCATAAATTTTAAAGCATATTTTTGTTTTATATAAAGGGCGTAAAGTCATCATGTCTCTGCAGCTTGATTTTTGCTCAGCATTGTATTTGTGAGATACATTCATGTTGATGCATGTAGGTCTGGTGAGGTATTTATTATTCCTATAAAGTGTACTTATTACTATTATTTTCAGGTACCATACGATAATGCTATATTTTATTGAGTCAAGATACCACATTTAATTCATTTGTTTATTTGAATGAAGATACTATATTTAATTCATTCATTCTTCTTTGATGAACATATATGTTATTTGCAACGTTTTTATGATTATAATTTTGTTACTAATATCCTTATATAAGGATATCTTGTTCACTTGTGCAGTGTGACTCCTGGGCTTATATTTTAGAAGTGAAATTTCTGGTTTGTAGGATATGCATCTCTCTAACTTTTCTAAATATTTATGAATTTATCTTCAAAGTGGTTGATTCATATTTAGTATCCCACTAGCAGAAAATAACTGCTCCTATTTCTCTACATCCTTACTAATCGTTAGTATTATCTGATATTTGGTCTCATTTTGCCAATCCAAGTGGTGTTAAAGTGGTTTTTATTGCATTTTCCTTATTACTCAGATTGTTGAGGATTGTTTCATAAGTGTATTGGCTATCCATATTTCTTCTGATAAGCACAAGTCCTTATCTTTCAGTATTTTTATTTTTCCTATCAGTTTTCATATCCATGAACTTTGTAATATATATCTTCATTTTTTTCTTTCATTTTTGTTTTTCCTGCTGAGGAATATTTGCCCTGAGCTAAGATCTGTGGCCAATCTTCCTCTATTTTTTGTGTGCGTTGCTGCCACAGCATGGTTGACGATTGGTGTAGGTCCACACCTGTGAACCAAACCCAGGCCACCAAAGCTGAGCACACCGAGCTTAACCACCAGGCCACAAGGCTGGCACCTTTTTTGACCTTTTAAAAATACCTTTTAATTCCTTTCTTAATTGTTTTAACATAGAAGCCATGTACACTTCCATTATATTTATTATAACTACTTAGATTTCATTGCTATTATCAATCATAACATAAAATATCTGTTTCTAATGGTGGCTTTATATGACAATGTAATTAATTACTTTTGGGTTTTGTTTCTTCAAATTCAACAAATTTCTTGAAATATCATTGGTTCTAAAAATCTATTTTTGAGTCTTATAGGTTTCGTCTGTAGAAAAATCATGTTATTTGTTAATAATTATATTTTTATTTCTTCCTTTGTGATCTTAAAACTCTTTCTTTTTATTGTCCTATCATGTCAGTTTGGATTTTTAGCACATTATTTAATAGAAGTGATTAGAGGAGGTGTACATATATCCTACCATATTTTAATGAAACTTCTTTCTTCTACCCTTCAGATCAAAATTAGTGAAAAAATGTAAATAAAACACCAAACAAACAAAAGATTTCAGAAGTACTATTCAGTAGTGAAAAATTAACTTTATGCAAAGAGAGGTCTGGCCTTTGCCCTCAGCTCCTCAGCTCCTGGGAGATGATCTCTAGGCCCTTGCAGTGTCCTGTCTCACAGGAATGCCTCTATTTTGCCTGGGGGCTTTGGCCACTGGATAGTCTATCAATATGATCTACAATGGGAGCTTTGGGTCACATCACCTTAGTTCTGATGTCAAGAAGAACTGGAGACTACAGGTATAGCCTGACCTGGGGAGTCTGGGGAATAAAAATCACCATATAAGCAGCCCCAACAACTCTGGACACCAAAGGCTCAAGTGAACATCCTTGGTTGGAAGTACTCTGTGTATAGTCACAAATGGTGACAAGTGGAGGTAGCACCCATTCATGACTCTACAGGGAGAAGATGACCAGAAGCTCCTCATTTGTATCCTTCCTGGACTATGTTCTATGCATCTCATCCCTCTGGTGATTTAATCCATGTCTTTTGTTATAATAAAACTTTAATCATAAGTCAGTGCTTTCTTGAATTTTGTGGGTTTTTATAGAAAATTATTGAACATGAGGGTGATCTTGGCGACCCCCACATATTTAGCCAGTTATTCTGAAGTAGGGGTGGTCCCGGGGTCATGTGAACTAGTTGGTGATGTTCAAAGTGAGGGTGGTCTTAGGAGAACTATTCCCTCAGATTTGCAGTTTGGCCAACCTCAGGTAACTATAAACATTGGGTAGACAAGCATTTTCTTAGTTTTATTAGACCATTATTAATCATAAGGAAAATTGTTTATGTTAGACATTGTTCCAGTTATTGCTGTGTAGGAAACCACTTCAAGCTTCACAGCTTAAAGCAACAGCCTTTGTTTTGCTCGTGAATCTGAAATGTTAGGGCTGAGAAGGGAAAGTTTGTTTCTGCTTCCCTGGGTCCTGGCTGGGGCAGCTCAAAGGCTGGCTCTGTTTGGCCTCAGAAAGGGTTCTTGAATCATCTGAATACTGACTTCCTCCAGAATCTGGTGTCTGGGATAGGAGGATTTAAATAGCTAAGTGATGGAACAGCTAGAAATCCTCATTAATCTCTCTCCATCTCCACATGATATCATGGCAGCTTCAAGGAAGCTGGAATACTTACATGTAAAAGAGAGAGAGAGAGAGAGAAATCAGAAGCGGGGGAGTGGAGGAGAGAAGGAGGGCAATGAAGAGGGGACAGAGGGGGAAAGGAGGAGAAAAAGCAGTCTGAATTTCCTTCTATAACCCAGCTTCAGAAGCAAATCACATATTAGCATTGCCAGCACATTATTTTTCCTAGAATTAAGTCACTAAGGCCAGCCCATATTTAAGGAGAAGGAACATAGCTTCTATCTCTCAGCAGAGTGTCAAGATCATTTTGTAATAAGAGCATGCAGGATGGGATATATTGGTGTAATTATCTTTTTATCATCTTTTAAAATCATTTTTAGCATTATTAAATTTAAACATTTTTATAAGACAAATTGGATACATAGTTATGAATATATAGATATAGATATTCCAATACTCCCAATCCAGATTCATCCCTGTTTCCATTATTCTTTTTAAAAATAATGTAGCAAAAGGACAATTACAAACTCAATAAAAATTTGTGCTGGTTAATTTTATGTGTTACCTTGACTGGGCTAAGGGCTGCTTCAATAACTGCTAAAACATTATTTCTGGGTGTTTCCATGAGGGTGTTTCTGCAGGAACTTAGCATTGGAATTCATACAATTGGTAAAGATTAACTTTACCAATGTGGGATGCATCATCCAGTTCCCTGAGGGCATGAATAGAACATAGAGAGGAAAGGACAATTTGCTCTCTTTGGTTGAGCTGGAACAATGATCTTCTCCTGCCCTTGAACTTCAGTGCTCTTGGTTCTCAGGCTGTAGGCCTCAGACTGAAACTCACACCATTGGCTTCTTCTTTTTCACACCATTGTCTTTCCTGGGTCTCCTGTTTGCATACTGCAGATTGTGGGAAGTTAAGTGAGACAATTCCCACAATAAATATCCTCTTTTATCTATCTATCTATCTATCTATCTATCTAATCAATTATATACTATTGGTTCTGTTTCCCTGGAAAACCTGACTAATGCAAAATTCTGTAAAAATCCTCTCTCAGTGCTCTCTTATAAGCTGCCCCATGGGTAGTCTTTGGGGGAGATTTTGATGTGCACAATAATTTTTATTTGTGAAGCACTAAAAACAAAAAGTAAACAATGTAGCCAAGGATCTGCTTTTTTTAATTGATGTGATTAGGCTTGTAAACATGCATCAGACTCAAAAATCTCCTCTCTGAAAACTTCCAGAGTCACGCCAAAAAGGGAAAAGGCTGTTGCGGAATTTACACCTGTTGAGCTCAAGCACTCCAGTCTGTCTTTGGGTACAGCCAGAAGATGCAAAAATGTGATTGGGAAATAAAAATTGATATGAACCTAAAAATTATTTAAAAGTGATAGGACTTCAATCACCTTTCTTACCCTCCACCCCCTGCCCCAATGTGTAAGTGTAACATTTTTCCATATTAATCTATGGCTAATTCTCTCTCTTTTCTTCCTAACTAACCATTTTCCCATTGGCCTGGATGTTTTCACTGTATCTAGGACTTTCTGTTGCACCTATGTGAATGCACATTTTAGGTGAAACAGACTGTCTCTAGACTTAAGAAATAATCTCCTGGATCTCTAGAATATACTAAAATGGATTTTTGTCATGCTTCTTGTGGCCTGAGTTCGTTGATATAGGTTCCTGGCTCCACAGCCTGTTACATGGACTAATAATCATTTAGCTTCTGGTAATTGTATTGCATTTGTTCAATGTACCCAGTCTGGAATCTTAAATGCTATTGCATAGATATTGTTATATCAGATAATTCAACAGTTTATCCTTTAACAAAAAAACATACAGGACTAACTCAGGCTATGTTTTCTGAACAACATTTCTATCAATAAAATTCTGACAACAGTGTGGGTATGGACCATACAAATTAACGTTCTGCAGACTGATCTTATCTACTTTGGGGCAAAAGGGGAATAGAGAGAGCAAAAAACAAATCCCTGCCAGCAGTTAGTCCATATCGTTCCCAAATGAACAAAAACAAAGCCTAAGGAGATAATCAACACATGGAGAGGCCACTCTGTGACAATATCTGGAAGACACAGAGAAGGCCAATCCAGAATTGGCTCTCCTGGCTAACATGAGTCACTGCCTTTTCTTTACCAATGTGACCCAGCCCACATTTATTCTCACATTTCCTTGGTAAAAAATATTAAGATACAATCACCAAATTACCCTTGTTTCTTGACCATATCCAATTTAGAACCCCCCAAACTTCCAAGATCTATTCTGAAAATCATTAAAAAAGCTTCACAACTATAAGAATCCCCTCCCAACTCTCTATTATGGGTTTCACAAAGGTTCTTCTAGAGTAGAATCAGTAAATTTAACTTTTTGACCATAGATATGTTCCTGGTGGTCTTAGGTTGGTCAGTTTCAATGATTTCCAACAGAGGAGACAGTTGTCACAGTTGTTTAATTGTCCTTTATCCAATATACTGGAAGTACCTTATTACAATTAACTTTTGAAAGAATTTTTCACAGAAATGGCTTAGTTATTCAACATAGGAACCATGAGAAGACTAAAAATATGTACTCAAGTTATGAACAGGTTATACATTTTTGTCTCAGCCCAATGGAAAGAAGCATTAGAATGAGGATGGATCATAAATAAATGATTACTTCACTATAAAAATAATAAAATTAGTGATTACTTTACTGTGAGAAAAAAATAGAATTATCTTATCATATACATATTTTCCTCCTTGCTCTAATAGTATCTTTTATACCTTGTCTCTGCAAATACCATATTCTGCTGTAATTACTTTTTTCTCTCCCTTGAGTGTGAATTTCCTGAAATTCAATGTCTAGTATGCCAAGTATATATTTAATCCTCAATACATACTTTTCTTTTTTTGAGGAAGATTATCCCTGAGCTAACATCTGCAGCCAATCCTCCTCTTTTTGCTGAGGAAGACTGGCCTTGAGCTCACATCCGTGTCCATCTTCTTCTACTTTATATGTGGGATGCCTGCCCCAGCATGACTTGACAAGCGGTGTGTAAGTCCACTCCTGGAATCTGAACCAGAACCAGCAAACTCCGGGCAGCCAAAGCAGAATGTGTGAGCTTAACTGCTGCACCCCTGGGCTGGCCCCCTGAACCATGCTTTTGAATGAGATATTCAACTACAAGAGTAAATAAATGAATGCAGTTTCTAAGGTTCTTGCAAAAGGTTTGTTCTCTTCAGAAAGTAGATTAGAGATTTCCAAGGCCGGAGCTGAGCTAACAATGAGGAGTTATTGCTTAATGGTTACAGAGTTTCTATTTTTGCTAATGAAATTTTTGGAAATTTTCAGAATAGATAGTGGTAATGTTTGCACAATGTAATGGGTTGAACTGACAACTTTTATGTTACATGTATTTTATAATAACACAATAAGTTTTTTTTTTTTTTTTACCTCTGTTTATCTGACACTTATAACGCATGAAGGCCAGCTGTTTGGAGAAATACACTTGTCAATCCTGACTATCCTGGGTTACCCTGGCTAGCATTAGCAGGAAAATCTGTGTCCTGGGAATTCTTATATACCCAAAGTGTTGTCGACTAAATGAGGTAAACAAAATTCCACAGTGAGTCCACAGTGGCCCACAAAATCATCTGCATATGAAGCTCATCGCTGCACATATCAGGAAAAATGCACAAGTCAACAGTCATGAGATGAGTATATTAGCTACGAAGTGTCATCTTTTGAAGTAATTCCTTGAGAAACTTGTGCTATGCCTTTCCCATTGATATATGTGCTTTCAGACTTCTCACACTTTCACCCAGCAGTTACGTTCATCTGTTTAAAATCTAATCCCAGATCCAGAGGATCCTGGGCTCTCACAGCCATTTCTGCCCTAGGGCTGATGCTCTTGCTGCAAACACACTTGGTCTAAAAAAGTGCTAACAATCAATCAGTCAATGTGTGTGTGTGTGTGTGTGAGGGGGGAGTGTGTTCTTAATTTCATGAAGCTATTAGAAAATAGTTCTTTTTTGACTACTTTCCCTGTTCCCCAGCACTTGGTTTTCTGTGCATAGAGAGAATAACTTTTTCTGGCTCTTACTGTCAAAAGTACTACCATGGCTCCTCACTTTTCCCTAGGAAGATTCAAGACCTACAGGCGCATTAGCAGACCACACAATAGTTTGACAGGAAAATGATATTCTGTACATGTAGCAGGTATAAATGAGTTGTTCTAAATACTTTAAAATACTCTAAGATAATACATGATACTGGCTTGCTGGGATTATCAGAAACAGCAACTCTAGTCCCAGGATAAGAGGTGCTGCAGAAGGTAGGACATTAATTATAACTTTTCCCATGGTCGTCAAGGTATGTAGAAAGCATAGCTATCTCTTCCCCATAAAAAAGCCAAATATTCTTAGGCGTATCTGTTTGGTGTTAATGCCATAGACCAAGGGGCTGAGAACAGGGGGCGCGAGGAGATAGAGATTTGCAAGTACAATGTGGACACGAGGAGGTACTCGGTGGCCAAAGCGGTGAGTGAAAAAGGAAAAAAAGGCAGGAACGTAGAAGACAAGAATGACACAAATGTGGGCCCCACAAGTGCTAAATGCTCGGAATTGGGCATCCTTCGAGGGCAGGTGCAGCACAGCCTGCAGGATCAGGCCATAGGATGTGGTGATGAGGACCACATCCATGCCAGTGACTGAAAGTGCCACAGTGAGACCATAAATGGTGTTGGGCTTGATGCTGGCACAGGCCAGCTTAGCAATGCCCATGTGCTCACAGTACGTATGGGGGATGATGTGATGTCCACAGAAAGGTAAGTGTTCAATGAGGATGACAAAGGGGAAAACAAAGAGAAGGCCACGGACCACACATGCCAGACCAATCTTCACAATCACTGTGGCATTGAGGATGGATGTATAATGAAGTGGACGGCAGATAGCCACATAGCGGTCAAATGCCATGGCCAAGAGAACAGCTGACTCTGTGGCAAAGACTGTATGAACAAAAAACATCTGGGTGAGGCAGCCAGGGTAAGAAATTATGTGGGATCTAAGCCAGAAGATTGTTAGCATTTTGGGCAATGTGGTTGAACAGAGTACCAGGTCAGTGATGGAAAGCAGGCACAGGAAGAGGTACATTGGCTCATGCAGAGTTCTATCCCTTGTGATGATGTAGAGAATGGTGCCATTGCCAACCAGAGCAAGGATATACATGGAGCAGAAGGGGATGGCAACCCAAACGTGCTGGTCTTGCATCCCAGGGATTCCAAGTAGAATAAATATAGAAGGATGGAAGGCGGTGTCATTGGGGACAGATGCAGAGAGCATAATGATCCAGAGAACAGAAGCCTTTATCTTTCTAAAAGTGGTTAGAAAATGAAATTAAGTCATCCTAGATGTCATTTATTCCTCCTACATATCCACTCGATTTCCTGCCTTTTTCCATTCCCACCAATTCTACTCCAAATCATGCCTTCCCCATTTCTTGGCTGGGTCACTAAAATAGCTTTGTAACTAATATGACCCCTTCTAGGATTTCTATCCTCCAGTGAAGCTTCTACACTGCTGCATAAATATTCTGACATGTGAAAATTGTCAACTATAATAAAAATATCTTCCTCTGGTCTACCATCCACCACTTTCCATCATGTCCTGAGACTTGGGACACTGGAACTGGGACATCACCAGATTCCCCTGCCCTCCCACTTCTAGATGGATTTGACAATAGGAAAAATGAACAGGATATTAGAGACAGGTCGAGGATTTATTCCTTCAGCTCCCTCCCAGCAGGGTTGTTGCGAGCTTGCTGAGTCTCTATGCTAAAAGCCTTGTCTGGTTCTGGTTTCCTCCTATAACCATATCCTCCTCTTGTCCCTTTAGTCCAAGGGTTGTAACAGTGCCTGTTGTCACTAATCCAGGAACTTCACAAGTACTTACGCTTTCTCTACACCTACCCACACCTTTGAAAGTGTTTCTGCATTACACTGTCCTGAAATTCCCTAGTTGGGGCATGACTTTGTTTCCTGCTGGGATCTTGATACACTGTGTGTAGATCTCTTCTCACTCTTGCTCTTGCCTACCTATGTTGCATTATTTACCCCCACACTCCACCATGTACTTCATGTTCCAGCTACATCTAAGCATTTTGAAATGTCCAAAAGCATGTTTTATGGCAGCTGTGTGCCTTTTCACGCCGTGCTTTTTTGCACAGAATGGTTATTCCCTTTTGGTCACCTGGCTAGCTACTAATAGTCATTCAAAACTCATATATATGCATCCCCCTCTGTGACGCCCTTCTATAATCCCTTCTGCTATGTTGAGAGAATCATATACATTCAGCATCTTTCTCTTAGGAAGTATAAATTTCTTTTATAATTATGTGTATGTCTCTTGCCCCATTACACTATGGAATTTCTGAATCTCATTTTTTCTCTATATCCAGCATCAATGCCTTGTATATGTTAAGCCAATACATAATGTTTGATGGGTAAATGGATAAAGAATTGAATGCAGCAATTGAATTTTTTAACAGACTTGAGTAAGTGACCAATGTTGAAAAATGGTGTTTCTTCTTGGAAATCTTCCTTATGAATCAGAAAAGATCTTCCCTTACTAGATCTACGATCCCCCATGTTCTTTTCACTCTGTATACTCTAGGAGGTGCTCTTTATTAGCTCTTCAATGCATTTCTAATCTAGTCTAGTCCATCTATATAATAAATTTCTGTCTGCTTTCTTGATTGGCCACATGTATTAGTTTGATTATAAAACATATCTGCCTTAATCTGTTTTGTCTGCTTTAAAGTATGAGCCCTGATGTGACCAGTCAGGACAGGAGACACACAGGTGTTGCTCTCCAGGAAATATCCAAGTGAAGCATGCCATGGGAAGGGAAGAAGAAAGGCAGAGACAGGGGCTTACTGGTGAGTTGAATCAGGGAAGATTTCTCAGTGTAATTGGGCCATGGGTTGAGATTATGCCAACAGAAAAGGAGAAAAGAGAGAAAAAGGTATCTTTCTTCAGAACCATCTTGCCTTGAGAGATTCCTGTAGGTGAAGTCAGAATCATCATTCTTATCTTACTGAAGTCTAGTCTTTGGGATTCAAAGACCCTTGTTGATAGAAGGGACTTTAACATTAAGTTCACCTGATTGTTCTCACCTAAAGAGAAGTTTAGAATGAGGAAACACCTAAGATAAGATCAAAAAGTTCTATAGTAATTAAAAAATACCCTTCCTTCAATCCCCTATTCAAATTCAACTGTATTATTAAAGGACCAACTAATTTTGTTTGTTTTATTAATTGCAATAGGCATTTTCATATACTACTGCAAGTTTATTACTTCATCCTAATGGTCTCTGTAGCTATAAATTGTGTAGGTAATAATGTTATCACAAATTTTAATTACTAATAAAAGTACTATTTTGTTGGAATTTTAAAGCCATAAAACAGAATTTACTGCTAATTCCACTGTAATTTTTTATACCCTTAAAAATTAAAAAACCAAGTTATAGTAGCAAGTAATTTGAAGCATTTTAACACTCATCTTGGAAAGTTTCAATGTTTTTTACTTCTACCCTGGAAATACCTCTTGTATTTCTGGAATGTAATCTTGTCATCTAGTTAGGAAATAAGTCGCAAAGCATACATAATTCAATACTTATATGATGCTTGAATCCTAAATGTGACATCCTGAAAAGTGGTCACCAGGCAGTTGCCAAAACTCTAGTGACAGAAAACATTTGCTTCATTGAGGCAGGCATTCTCAATTTCAGACCCTCTGACTCTGAGAATGTTTCTTTTTTTGTTAAGTCAATGTCTATAAACAATGCACATCAAACAATCATGATTCCTCTTCAGCGTCTTAGTTTTCCAATTTTATGAACATGAATATTCTTTCTAAGGTTGTTCTTTTACTTCATCATTTTGTCAAAAAAAAAATTTATGGACAGTCTACTATGTACCAGGCATTCTTCTAGATGTTCGTACATACTAAAGAGTAAGAACATGCATGCTCCATGATATATTAAGCTTGTCTAATGAGAAGACATAATTAATCAAATAATCTCCAATGTATGCATCAAAATGCTACATTGATGTATGCTATGAAAAGAGATACATAAGCCAGTTCCTGTTCAGAGAAAGCTTCCCTGAGGAAATGAAATTTAGTCTCCAAACCTGAGTCTTTCTCAAAAGCTTCAAACATCTCTGTACAACTCATTTCACAGGATTGTCACTCTCTTAACGTGGCCCAATCTGGAAAAAAAGAGGTGTGAGATTAGATTCAGACTGCCTGGGTTCAAAATCTGACCTGATTGCAGTTCTTGAAAATTATATTACCTTCAGCAATTGTCTTATTCTCTTCTGTTCTCAGTTTCCCAATAATAAAAATGGCCATAATAATAAAGTTCAGATAATAACATCTACTTCATAAGGCTTTTTGAAGAATTAATTGCGAAAAATCATGTGAAGTACATAATAGAGTCTCTGTAATTTAATAAACACTGGTCATAATGCTCACTGATTTTTCTCATGCTTTTGCAAATCTCTGCATCCATTGTCCTAATTAGGTACTTGTCTCTCAAAAGAGGACTTTTGGTTTCTCAATTTGAAAGGCATATTGGTCTTTCTTGAGTCTGTAATCTAAGGGTGAAGTCACTGTGGTTTCACTGTCTTTTTTTTTTTTTTTTTTTGAGGAAGATTAGCTCTGAGCTAACTACTGCCAATCCTCCTCTTTTTACCGAAGAAGACTGGCCCTGAGCTAACATCCGTGCCCATCTTCTTCTACTTTATACGTGGGACTCCTACCACAGCCTGACTTTTGCCAAGTGGTGCCATGTCCGCACCCGGGATCTGAACCGGCAAACCCCAGGACGCCAAGAAGTGGAACGTGCGAACTTAACTGCTGCACCACCGGGCCGGCCCCTTCACTGTCTTTTAAACCAAGAACTGTCTTCAGAGATATCTAAGACTGGTCCTCAGTCAGCTGGACTAGATGGATTCTAACAAAACACAAGATGGAATGGTTCCTCAACGATCCCATTCCATCAACATGCCAATGTCATTGAGGTCCCCTAATTAATCTCCCTTGGGACCAAGGGACAATTCCAATATTGAGGTCCTTCAATACAAAGGGTTCAATAAGTCAATCATCTGATTTTTCCCTGGAAAAGATGAATAGGGGGCACTCTGAGGGTCCTAGGTACTCAAGGACATGGTTAATCTCTTACAAATATATATAGTTTTAATCCTACCTGGCTGGCCTGACTAGTTTGAGTGAGAACAATATGTAGTTATTGTCAAAAAATTCTGACCTTATCATTGCTTCAAGAAAGGCTTCTTCTAGAGATCTGGCTGGCTTGTCTTGAGCCCATAATGAAAATAGCAAGAGACTAAAATCTCTAAACACAACAGAAAGGATTGAAGTACAAAGAAAAGAAAGGCTTACTGATGATAAATTTTGGTATGCAATAAGGCTGCCCAAATACCTGAGGGATTCAAGAAACTGCATCTTTTATAATGGAGTCAGGGGACAATCTGAGATGACCTCCAGAATAGCTAAGGACATCAATGTCTTGTATGTGTGTCCTCCCTCTATATCTTCCCCAACCTCTGCTCCTGGACTTACAGAACTATCCCCAACCTTATTTTCCATACATCTCATCCGTTTCACACTCACCCCAGCCTCAGTGGTCAGCTGCATTGAAGAAATCCTGATCCAGCACAAGTAGCACAGTTCCTGGATACGAGATTTGGTCCCATTTATCTCCACGCTGTCAAGAGTTTTGTGACCAGAGAGGCTGTGTGTGGCTCAGAGCATCAATGGTCCCAGCTGCTAAAAGTAGATATGAATTTGCAAATAAGATCTCTGGGGAGACATGCTAATCATATTAGACTCTTAAAGGCTGAACATTTTTTAAGGTAAGAGAAGGGGTCATCATTGTCCTGCAGTATGTTAATACCTGCTCAGCCATTGGACAAAAAATGTAGCCAAGTTGTGTCAAGGTGTTGGGGAGGGAAATTTAGACACAAAGGAGGTGAAATGGAATGAGGCTAGACTGGGAAGAGAGATACCTTAAGTTGGAATTTGCCCTACTTCCTTTGGTTGCCTAATCCAGTACCATATATCTCCTGTTCTCCAGAAAAATAATCACTTCATTTAATCTGAATTCCTCCAGGTTGACCTTGAGCTTTAGTCTTTATTTCTGCTTAACATTTTGTGTCTTCATTAGGGTAATTCTTTGTCTTTGCTCTGTCATCTAATGATGCCAGATGATAAGCTACTTACTCAAAGGTACTGCTAGTTACAGTTCAGTATGAAATCCTTACTACTCCTGTAATGCACTGAGAAAATACCATGTTGGCCCTTTGAAATATTCTTCAGTGTCCTCCATCAAACTTTCACTCAGGCCAAGTATCTAGATACCCTAGAATGGGCATGCGATATTATATGCTACATTGATTGAGTCAGGAGAGATTCTTATAAATTAAGGCAATGTGGAAAGTGTGTACTTGAGACAGATGTTAAAGGGGACAATGGCATTTCCCAGAACTGAATCATCATCTGGAAGTATCCAAGACTAGGGGATACCTGAGCCTTCTTTCAAGGAAGAAGGATAGACAGGTGGACTCAGATTCATTTTAAGTGTACTCACAAGGCAGATCTCACATCATTGTAAACATCTTAGTTATCCTGTCACTACTCTTCTCCTTCTCTCACCCCAAACCTCAGCTTCTCACTCATTGATATTGAACTATAAATACATATTTAGAGAACAATAATATTTGTAATAGTCCTGTGAATTTCATGCAAGTTGGTGTGTAAATTGGTTCAAGATTTTTAGAAAGCAATTTGAGAGTAAGTCCAAAGAAACTTAAAATGTGATTTCCTTTAATCTAGTGCTACCATACAGAAGAATCTATTTTATTCAGGAAATAGAGCAAATGGAAATGAGACAGATATAGATTTGAATCCAAGCTCTGACATTTACTAGCTCAGAAATTTTGAATAAATTGTTTAATTTTTCAGATCCTCAGTTTCTGCCATCTGCAAAATAGAGCTATTAATTACACTTTATGTCTATGATTAAAAAATTTTACTGTACACTGTCACCTCCTGGGACTTTTTGAAAACTGCATGCTGATTTAATTGATATAGCATGAAACCTTGGCAGGTGGATTATCAAGGCCCTGAGAGAGACTGTACTTGATGTGTTTGAGAAGACTCAAGAAGGCAAAAGCAAGTAGGTCAGGAAAACACAGTAGAGGTTGAGATCATAGAAGTACAAGAAGTCAAGCTTGGTTTGGATTCTGTAATAGAGATTTCTCATTCTCATATCTACTTATTCTCCTATCTCATATCAGTAACAAGAGTTCCTGATGTATTTATATTGGACCAATGAAGTTAGAATAGAAGTGGCAAGTGTCATGTAAAGCTAAAACATTTAAGAACAACTGTGAATACTGTATGTTTTCTCTGCACCTGCTCTTCACTGTGACAAAGGAGGCCATGTGCTGTATTAGCTGAATGGAAAGTTAGAAGAAGCCTGGTTCTCTGAGTCACTGCATAGAGAAAAGCTACCCTAGAGAGTCATCAACTACTGTAAGACTTTGTGGATATAAGAAATAAAACTTTGTTTTGTCAAATCTCTGCAATCTAGAGGCTTACTTATTACTTCTTCTTTATTACTATTTTGTTTATTCGTTACCATAGCTTAATTATTTATTATTGATCTCTTATCCTATCCTGAATAATATAAACATTTCAGGCCTTTGAAGGAACTTGACTGCTACCCTGAGTAGTTGGATAGCCTATAGGAAGTTTTTAATTTACCTTGTTTTGCTTTGTTTTGTTTTTGCAGGGAAAGATTTGTTCTGAGCTAACATCTGTTGCCAATCTTCTTCTTTCCACTCCCCATCCCCAAAGCCCCAGTGCATGGCTGTATATCATAGATGTAAGTCCTTCTAGTTATTCTATGTGAGTCACTGCCACAGCATGGCTACTGACAGATGAGTGATATGGTTCCATGACTGGGAACCAAACCCAGGCTGCTGAAGCAGTGAGAGTACTGAATTTTAACCATTAGGCCATCAGGGCTGGCTCAGCCTTTAGAAAGTTTTAATAAGAGAACTGTGATGCCTAGATTTACATTTTAACAGGAGGAGTCTGGGTACTGTTATTAGAATAATCTGTACTTGAGGGCAAGGACAGAAGCAGGCAGATCAGTTATGAGGCTATTGCAACTATTCAGGATGAAATTATGCTGGTTTGGTCCAGATTATAAGCAGTGAAGGTGCAGAATAGAGATTGGATTCTGAATATATTTTGAGGTAGATACAACAGGATTTGCTGATGGATTAGATGTGGAAGTAAGATAGAGAAAATTTGAGGATAGCTTTGAACCTCTTGGCATGAACTATTTGAAAATTTGAGGTATCATTTACTGGAATGAGTAAGAAAAAAATGAGTAGGTTTGTGAGTGAAGACAGGAGTCTACTTTTGGATTTGTTGAGTTTTAGGTGACTCTAGCAACTAAAGGAGTCAAGTAGGCAGTTGTTGATATAACAAGTCAGGACTTAAAAGAAAAGGTCCAAACTGAAGATATATATTTACTAATCATTATAATAATAATATTGAAAGCCTTTAGGTTAAACGCAATCAAAAGAGAGTGGATATATTTAAAGAGCACATAAACTAATCCCTAATATCTAAAGATTACATGATGAGGAAGAACCAGTGAAAGAGACAAACAAGGAGTAGCTATGAAGTAGGAGAAAAACCACTGCAGCCAAGTGAATAAAAGAAGGAAATGGCCAACTATATAAAATACTGATGATAAATCAAGGAACAAGAGGACTGAAACGACTGTTTTTAACAATTGCAGTCATTATTGACCTTGATAAGGACAGAATGGCACAGTGGTAATATGAAATTTGAGCAGGAGTGAGTTAAACACAAAAGGGAAAGAATTAAAGTCTGTAAATATAGACAGCTCTTTAAAGAAGTTATGCTGCAAAAAGAAGGAGAGAATTGGGAAAATAGCTGGAAGGGAATTTGAGTCAAGAAAGAATTTTAAGATGAGAGAATATTACCAAGTTTTTAAGTTGATGAAGAAAGATCTGACAGAAAGAGATAATTGATAGTTTTTAAAAAAAGGGGAGAATTGCTGGGACAATGGCTTTAAGTAGGCATTGGACAATGAAGTTTAGTGCACAAATGGAGAGTTTCATTTTGGATAGTGGCATCCATAGTAACCAGAGGGAAAGTAGAAATAAAGGTGCAGATGCTGATAGATGTGTAGATGTAGTTGTGGATGTTGAGGAAGTTCTCTCCTTTTTGCCTTTCTGTTTCCAGGCAAATAAAAGCAAGGTCATCCATGACTGAGCGTGATGATAGGAAAACAAGTATTGGAGGTTTGAGGAGACAAAAGAAGTTATGAAATAATAATCTAAAGTGGATGAGAGTATGAAACTAAGAGCTAGTTCTTTAAAGAGATAAATAAAACTGAAAAACTTTTAGCTAGACTCACCAATAAAAGGATTCAAATAAATAAAATCAGAAATGAAAGGGGGCATATTATAACTGATACCACAGAAATACAAAGGATCATATGAGACTACTTTGTACAATTATATACCAAAAAATTGGATTACCTATAAGAAATGGATAAATTTTTGGAAACCTACAACCTACCAAAACTGAATCATGGTGAAATAGAAAATCTGAACAGACTGATTAATAGGAAGGAGATTGAATCAGTAATCAAAAACCTCCCAACAAACAAAATACCAGCACCAGACGTTTCACTGGTGACTTCTACGAGTGAATTATATCAAATGAGAAGAGTAAATGCCAACTCAAACTCTTTCAAAAAACAGAAGAGAAGATAACTCTTCCAAACTCATTTTATGAGGTCAGCATTACCATCATATCAAAACCAGACAAAGATGTTACAAGAAAAGAAAATTACAAGCTAATAACCTTGATGATCATAAATGCAAAAATCCTCAACAGAATATTAACAAACTAAATTCAACAATACATTAAAAAGATCATACACCATGATCAAGTGAGATTTGCTCCAGGGATGCAAGGATGGTTCTACATCTGCAAATCAGCTAGTGTGATACACCACATTAACAAAATGAAGGATAAAAATCATGCAATCATCTCAATAGATGCAGAAAAAGTATTTCACAAAATCAAACATACATTCATGGTGAAAACTCTCAACAAAGTGGGTATAGAGTGAACATGCCTCAATATAGTAAAGACCATATATGACAAATCCACAGCTAACAGTATAGTCGATGGTGAAATGTGAAAGATTTTCCTTCAAGATCAGGAACAAGACATGGATGCCCACTCTTGCTACTTTTATTTGACCTAGTTTTGAAGTCTTAGCCAGAGGAATTAGGCAAGAAAAATAAATAACATTCATCACAATTGGAAAGGAAGAAGTAAAACTGTCACTATTTACAGAAAACATGATATTATATATAGAAAACCATAAAGACTGCATCAAAGACTGTTAGAACCAATAAACAAATTCAGTAAAGGTGCAGGATGCAAAATCAATACACAAAAACCTGCTGTGTTTTTATACACTAATAACAAACTAGTAGAAAGAGAAATTAAGAAAACAATCCCATTTACAACTGCATCAAAACGAATAAAATAAAATAGGAATAAATTTAACCAAGTAGTTGAAAGACCTGTACACTGAAAACTACAAGATGTTAATGAAAGAAATTGAAGAAGACACAAATAAATGGAAAGATATTCCATGCTCGTGGATTGGAAGAATTAAATTTGTTAAAATGTCCATACTACCCAAAGCAATCTACAAATTCAATGCAATCCCTATCTAAATAGTAATGGCATTTTTCACAAAAATAGAACAAACAATACTAAAATTTGTATGGAACCACAAAAGACCTGAACAGTCAGAGCAATCTTGAGAAAGAAGAACAAAGCTGGAGACATCAGGCTCCCCAATTTAAAACTATATTACAAAGCTATAGTAATTAAAACAGTACACTATCAACATGAAAAATGACACACAGCTCAGTGGAACAGAATAGACTGCCCAGAAATAAACTTACATAGGTACGATCAATTAATTTATAACAAAAGAGCTAAGAATATATAGTGGGGAGAGGATAGTCTCTTCAGGAGACAGTGTTGGAAAAAATGGACAGCCACATGCAAAAGAATGAAATTAGATCCCTATCTTACACCATACATAGATATCAACTCTAGGTAGATTAAAGACTTGAACATAAAACCTGAAGCCATAAAACTCCTAGAAGAAAACATAGTTGGTAAACTCCTTGACAGAGGTTTTGGCAATGATTTTTTAAGTCTCACACCAAAAGCAAGAGTAACAAAAGGAAAAATAAACAAGTGGGACCACATCACATTTAAATTTTCTGTATAGCAAAGGAAACCATCAATAAAATGAAAGGCGACCTACTGAATGGGAGAAAATACTTGCAAATCATATATCTGTTAAGGTTTCTTTTTAATTTTAATTATTTATATTTTTATTTTATTTTAACTTTTGGTGAGGAAGATTGGCCCTGAGCTAACATCTGTGCCACTCTTATTCTATTTTTTGTATGTAGGATGCTGCCACAGCATGGCTTAATGAACAGTGTGGAGGTCCACACCCAGGATCCAAACCTATGAACCCTCAGCCATCAAAGCAGAGTGTGTGAACCTAACCACTACCCCACTGGGCTAGTTAATATCCAAAATATATAAAGAAGTCATAGAACTCAACGGCAAGAAAACCTAAACAATTTGATTAAAAAATGGGCAGAAGATCTGAATTGACATTTCTCCAAGGAAGACATGCAGATGGCCAACAAGTACATGAAAAGATGTTCTACATCATTAATCATCAAGGAAATACAAATTAAAACTACAATGAGGTATCACCTCACACCTGTTAGAATAGCTATTATCAAACAGACAAGAAATAACAAGCGGTGGTGAGGATGTAGAGACGAGAATCCTTATGAGCTGTCACTGGGAATGTAAATTAATGCAGCCACTATGGAAAACAGTATGGAGGTGCCTCAAAAAATTAAAAATATAGCTACCATATGATTCAGCAATTCCACTTCTGAGTATTTGTCTGAAGAAAATGAAAAGATATATATGTACCTCCATGCTTATTGCAGCATTATTTACAATAGCCAAGATATGGAAACAACCTAAGAGTCCATCTATGTATGATCAGATTAAAAAATTGTAGTATATACACAGTGGAATATTATTCAGCCATAACAAAGAATGAAATCATGCCATTTGCAACAACACGGATGAACCTCAAGGGCATTATACCAAATGAAATAAGTCAGAGAAAGACAAATACTGTCTGATCTCTCTTATATGTGGAATCCAAAAAAGAGCAAAAACAAAAAGCTCAGGGATATACAGAACAGATTTGTGATTGGTGGTGTGGGGAGAGGTAAAGGATGAGAGAAAAGGGTGAAGGGAGTCAAAAGGCAAAAAGAAAAACAAATAGCTAGCATTTTCCGAAGCCTTCTCTGAGCCGGTGCTACACACCGTCCCTGTGATATTTCTTTCATCTCCATTTCCAGATAACAATGCTAAGATTCAGCGGTTCCCTGTGCCAGGCTACTTCAGCAGCAAGTGTCCAGGAAACCCAGAATGTCTCCCCCCAGTGCCCACATCTTAAACCAATGCTGATATTATATCCTCACATTTTCCAAGTAACTTCAAATGATTTAGGAGTCCAGCCTGATCCATTAACTCCTGGTTAAGGATCTCTGTTCCAGCCCTCTCAACCCATTTCTCGGACGCAATGCAGAAACCCTGAGACTGAGTAGCCAATCGGATGTCTGAAATCTCATAACTTCAGTGGTCGCTGGCGAAGGCACCAGGGATCTCCCACACTGAGTTTCTGCTCCTGAAGGTGACCCACTGGCTCCTCCACATGTCGCTCCCTCACCAGTCTCACCCACCTGGGTGGGTGCAGGGGGCAGCAGAGCTTGTGGGAAGCAGTGGGCAAAGGCATGGACGCCTAGGCTCTGATTGATAGTCGTGGCTCTGGGGTGGTGATCTGTAGATGTGGGTGGACGTGGCTTTAGGGCCCACTGGGCCAGGAGTGACCCAGGTGGGTGACCCATGCTCTGGGCGTTCGTTGTTGGGAGGTGGACAGTCTAAATGGCCAGGGAAGGCTAACGGGATCCCCCTCCACAAACACTTCCAAGTCACAGTGGCCAGGAAATATTTTTCCCAAGAAATTAAATTTAGTGAAGGCAAGAGTGCATAGCATTTTAAATTTAATCCATATCCCTCTCTGAGTCTTCCAGGTAGTAAGGTTTAGTGGTTAGGAATGTGGACTTTGGAGCTACATTGTGTGGGTTAAAATCTTAGCTCCTCATTTTCTAGCTGTGTGAATTTGAGCAATGTGATACCCTCTCTGGGCCTCAGTTTCCTCATCTATAAAATGAGGATAATAACACCTCACTCATGGGCTTGTTGGGAGGATTAAATAGAACTGTTGTCAGACAAGGCCTGGGAGGCTCTGGAGCATCAGGGGGTGCTGCAACTCCAGGCAGGAAAGTTGGCCGGGCCAAGACACACAGACAAGAGAGGAAACTGGGCTGCCTCCATGAGCACTCACACAACCCAGGGGAAGCAGCCACCACCGCAGGGACCTGAGGGCCTAAGGAAGGGGAAAAAAAACGGTATGAGAAGAAATGGAAAGAGAATAGTGACATAATTGCCATGAAATAAAAAGTTAGGTGACCATACATTCCAATTTACCCAGGAAAGGCCAATTTATGTCTGTTGTCTAAATGAAATTACTAATAGTTCCTCCTTTCATTTAAAATTATATGTTGTCTCTTTAACTAAAAATGTTCTTGTGATAGTAATTTTAAATTTAAAGTAAGGAGAGTCAGAGCATTTACAACTTTTATCCCATAGCTACAGGCACAAAGTGAGTGCAGAGTTAGATTTAGAGAGGGTTCTTGAAAAAACACAATAAAGTGTGTGTCATGTGTGTGTGTGTGTGTGTTAAAGAGGTGGGGGGGGTGAAAAGGAGAGAAAGAGAAAGAATTTATATTAAACAGTAATTCTAAGAATGAACCATAAAATTAATGCTGGTAAGGAGGAGAAAAAGAAATGAAGAAAATGTGAAAAGTTAATCAGACCACTCTATTTTCAATGCATTGAAGTTGAAAGATTGGTGAATTGGCATTCAAGAGAAAGTGAATTGGAAAAATAGAAAGTGATAGGTCAGGAACTGAATGCCTAAGATTTAGATTATTAATAATTTGCATATGTTTGTGGAAATACAAATTCTAAGCTATTTCCAAGGAATTAATTAGTTGAGACAGGATGCAAGCTCCCTGAAGAAAAATACACAGTACTGAGAATCAAAGTTGTTACAGTTATTTATTGTTGCATAACAAACTATCTCAAAAAGTAGTGGTTTAAAACAATTTACTATTATCCCATATGATTCTATAGACTTTCTGGGATCATACGGGCAGTTGAAATTTGGGGTCTCTCTCTCTCTCTGTCATGTGGCTGCAATCAGATTTTGGATGGAGCTCTAATCATCTCCTAAGTTTCATTTAGAACTCATGCAATTGATTCTGGCTGTTAACTATGAGCTCAGCCAGGATGTCAACCACATGAACTCTCCATGTGGCCTGGGAGTGTCACACTGTGGTTACTGTGTTCTAGAGTGTCCAAAATACAAATATTCGAAGACATCAATGAAGAAGATGTAAAGTTCTTTGTAGTCTAGCCTTGAATATCCTGAAATATCACACCTATTGCATTCTTTTTTCAAGAAAGTCACTAAGGCCAGCCCAGATAAGGGAAGAGTGGAATTAGACCACACTTTTGAAGGAGTGGCAAAATCATATTGCAGAAAAGTATGTGGGATACAAGATACTGTTTGGGCCATCTTTGTAAAATAAAACCTGCAACAGTGCACCCTCTGGCCACAATAATGCATACCTCCTCATACATGCTAAATATATTCAGTTCTTCCTTAAGATTCTAAAGTCTCATTCCCATTATGAGATTAGTTCAAAATCCAGGATTTCAGCCTCTAAATCAAGACAAAGTGTGAATAAGCCTCTTAGAGTTCTTCAGTTCCTTGTATATAGATCCTTCAATGTAGTTCCTCTCAATCTGAAGACTGTGTAGTAAAGAAATGAGAAAGGAATCTGCCACCTACACAGCCAACATACCATAGTGATACATATGTAGCAATAACTGCAATAGATATTCACATATAAAATATTGGAAGAGTCATATTATAGTCACGAGTCTATTACAGTTTCTAAAATCCAGCCAGAGATATATCACCAGTTTCTTAATAAGGACCCAATCCTGCTTCCTGGGAATGATTCTCCAAATCTCTGGGCTAACCTCTGGGAAATTGGCTCTATATTCTATGTCATCTTTGCTTCTCAGTGAGAAAAGACTTGTATTTACATCCTAGTACTTTTCTCCATCTGCTGCCTACCTAATAAAGTTTGAAACCCAAAAGCCTCATTTCATTTTGTGCTGACTCTGTCCCTTTTAGTACATTTCTAAATGTCCCCATGTGTACATTTCTCTTAAAAGTTGTAGCTCTCTATGGATCTTTCAGGGTTTACTCCTTTAGACAAAATTCATACTCACAGGTATCTTTCAGATTGCTTCCTGTGTCTGATTTTGCCTGAGAGTTAAGGTTCTCTGGGAAAATATCCTTAAGATTCTTAGAAGTTTCTCTGTCTAATTGAAAAGATTTATTAGTCATACCCTAGTAGGCATTTTCTCTATTCTCAGAAAAGTATCTTACAATCTCATCCTAGAAATGATGTTATATTTCTGAGGACATTTTTTCCTTTGAGATTCTTTTGTCATTTGGAGAAGCTATGAGAAGTACTCACTTTTTTATTTGAACGCAGCCAGCTGTGACTCCTTTGTATTTACTCTAAATTATGCTTGAACACTGAATAATTTCATTTTATTTTATATCTCTTTTTCTGTACCTTATCATATGTGGCATAAAAATAATGTTATTTTCAGTAGTCTGCTTCAAAATCTCCTTGGCCAAATGCATCAGTTAATTAGATATATTTTCTATTTTCCGTATTATTGCAAGCTATGATATTGCCAAATTTTCTATGACTACATACCACTCATACATTTTTCTCTAGCCTCCAATAATAGTTTTCTCACTGTCTTTCAAGCCTTCATTAACAACCTCTACAAGACCCTTTCAGCTTCTGCCTGCTGCCTTTCCAAAGCTAATGCTCTGTGTTTTAGGTTTTTGCTACAGCAACAACCCACTTCCTGTTGCCAATTTCTGTATCATTTATCTATTGCTATATAAGTAACCATCTCCAAATTTATCAGCTTAAAAAATAGCAAATTATTACTTCTTATGGTTTTATGGCTTGGCTTCAATCAGTTAACTAGTTCTCTCTTTGAGTCTGTCACACATTACAGTGAGGTGTCAGTTGAGCCTACAGATATTTCATGTCTCAACTGGACTGGATATTCAATATGACTTACTAACATAACTGACAGTTGTTTCTGACTGTTGGCTGAGATTTCAATTGGAGCCATCCACCAGGATATTTAGACGTGGCTTCTTCATGTTGCTTGGGATACTCATAGCATAGTGGTTGGTTTCCCAGAGGGAGCCTATCAAGATCAGACATTTCAAGAGGCCGGCCCCATGGCCCAGTGATTAAGTTTGGGCACTCTGCTTCAACAGCCCAAGGTTTTGCTGGTTCTGATCCTGGGCAAGGACCTAGTATTGCTCATCAAGCCATGCTGAGGCGGCATCCCACATAGCAAAACTAGAAGAACCTATAACTAGAATATGCAACTATATACTAGGGGGGGCTTTGGGGAGAAGAAAATAAAAACAGGAAGATTGGCAACGGATGTTAGCTCAGGACCCAATTTAAAAAAAAAAAAAAAAGAAAAAAGATCAAGCATTTCAAGAGACCCAGGTAGAAAGTGCAAATGTTTTTACGGCCAGCTTAGAATGTCACTTCCACTGAATTTTTTGTCAAGGAATCCCTAAGTCCAGGCAAGATTCAAAAGAAGTAGAATTAAACTCTAACTATTGATGTAGAAATGGCAAGTTTACACTGCAGAAAAGCATGGAAGATGGAATATATTATTGTGGCTATCTTTGGAAAATACAATCTACCACACTAAGTTATTAAGTAGTCAGCTCCATGGACATTAAAATCACCAAAAATCTTGAAAAGAATTTTTTGTTCCAGAAGCCGGAGTTCTTCAAAGCCTGAAATAAGTAGATATAATTGGTAACATATTCTGATAATGTGAGATTTAAAGTTTTGGAGTTTTAAGATGGATAAATAATACTAGGCAAGAAGCAGTTATATGGAGCATAAAGGAAAGCTATGTTACTTCCAGGCCCAGAAAATTACTACAGGAACCAAGTCTATGGGTTTTTCAAACGACTAGGACTTGTCTCATCTGGAAGGACTCAAATTTCTCAGGTATCAGAATCACCTAGAGAACCATTAAAGAACATAGGGGCCCATCAAAGTAGGATAGAGACTAGGACTTTATAATTTTACCAAGTTTTCCTGGTGATTTTGATATCCACCAACAATTCAGAGCCACTTTTTTAAATTATTAATTTTCCTGGGTGATTCTTAAAAGAGGGTAATCATTTGCGGTTAGCTTTACCAACTTTCATCTGGAAAGTGTCCTTCAAACGTATCCCAAATTGTTAGGCCTTTACTGCTCTCTTTTAAACTGTTTTAAGAATAATGTGCTCTCCATATTATATATGATCAACATCATATCCCATAAGTCTTAGAAATCTATCTCAAAATAAGATGGAAATTTCCCTCTGATCTATCTTTTCATGCAGATATATCTTCTTCAACTTTTTTTTGTTGCCTCTCTTGACATGTACCTCCTTATCTTCTCTCATTGATTCCTACAACTCATAGTGGATTTCTAGGATTTCATATATATTTAAATCACTATTATAGATATTCTAGCTTTAAAAAATGAAATGCATTCCAAAATCAATATAGTTATCTGTTTATTTTTCGAAGCTCTCAGTCTAATGTCACTTAGTCCCTCTAAGAAAAAAGAGTAGAATGATTTTTTCCCTAATATCCTTGGTCTTCACCCCATAAATGATTGGATTCAGTGCAGGAGGGATGGCTACATAGAGGTTGGCAATCAGTATGTGGAAGGAGTGAGGAATATTGTGACCAAAACGGTGGGTGAGGACAGAGAACATGGCTGGTGTGTAGAATATAAGAATGACACAAACGTGGGAACCACATGTGTTGAGGGCTTTCCAGCGGGCATCCTGGGATGGAAGGTTAAAGATAGTATGAAGGATAAGAGCGTAGGAGATGCCAATGAGGATTAGGTCTGATGTAACAGTCACTATAGGAACAGCAAAGCCATACCAGATGTTGATGGAGATATCCTCACAGGCAAGTTGGGCAACACCTATGTGCTCACAATATGTGTGGGGAATGATGAGTGTTTGGCAAAAAGGCAGTCGCTTTAATAAGAACACACATGGAAAGATGATACAAAAGCTCCTGCTGACAATACCAATTACAATCTTAGTAATAATCTGACGGGTGAGAATAGTGGTGTATCTTAGAGGGAAGCAAATAGCAACATAGCGATCAAATGCCATGGCCAGCAGAATAGCAGAATCCATGGCAAAGCTGTAATGGAGAAAAAACATCTGAGTAAGGCATCCAGGAAAGGTTATTTCCTGGGGACCTAGCCAGAAGATGCTGAAGGTTTTGGGTACACATGTATTAGACAGGATGAGATCTGTAGCAGCCAGCATGGAGAGGAAAAAGAACATGGGCTCGTGAAGTCTGCGCTCCATGTAAATAAGGTAGAGAAGGGCACTGTTGCTCACAAGGGCCACAAGGTAGATAATAAAGAAGGGAATCCCAATCCAGATGTGGAACTGCTCCAGCCCTGGTATTCCCAGTAGGATGAATGGGCCTGAATTGAAGCTGCTCAAGTTGAATGTGGCCATCATGGTCTTGGATTGGATGTGTCTCATAGACTGAAAATAAAAATTTCACAGCTGATTGTAACAATGATTTACAGTTGTCCACCTCTGTGCTTTCTCCAGTATCATGCCATCACTTTCAGCTGTGGAAAGTACTAAACTATCCATCTTCTTTTCTCTTTACTAATAAATATCTGCCAAATTTTTATCCACAATTCTGTCATAAAAGAAGTGGTATTGAAATAATTTTTCCCAGAGACACAGTCATATAATTCTGAATACTATCCTGCCTAGCTATAAGCAGCCCAGGAAGTTTTCTAAAAATATGTGCACAAAATAATATTAGGCAGAGAAATGATTGCTAGTGAGGGATTTGGAGCAAAGTTCAATGTGAAGTCCCAGCTCCGGTGAACTGGAATAAGAACTCAAGGATCTCAAGGTGCTGAAAGAAGGCAGGCTCAATGTCTAAAACCAAAGCTCACCATGCTGTCTCTTTTCTTCTTTACTCTTCTCTCCACACTAGAACATCTGCCCTGGCTCTCATTAGTGTTATAGAAAAGTTCACAAACATAAAGAGGTGACAAAAATATTATTCTCTAAAATCTAAGATTTAGTTGGTTTAATCTGCCACTTTAGATATTCCTAGGTTGGAGAAGTTTACAAGAAAATACATTCTCCAACAACTTACTATATTAGATTTGTCTCATGGAAGGAAGATAGAACCCTCCTCTGAACCCTCACAGAAGACAGTTGCAGAAGGAGGAGCCCACTCTCCCGGCGACATTATACAATGACATTCTTAACCTTGTCTAATCTATATAATGACTCATTCTTGTGAGACTTCATTGAAACAGTCTAGCTCTTCTGCCAAAACTCCTCTATTTTGTGACATGATACACAACCCCTTTTCTCCTGCTTCAGTAGTCACTCAATTTTCTTTCCACCTGTTCTTGAATTTTGGAATTCTGTGGTGCTCGATCCATCCATGTCTCCTGCTTTCTAGGTCAACAAACTCCACCTGGGTGAAATCCCAAAATGCCTTGACTTTAACTGTGACTCTTACATTGAGGATTCTAAAGTTTATAATTTTGAAGATATCCAGCTCTTCTCAGCTCTGGAATTAGTTATCTTAAACCTCAATTTGGAACTAGTTATCCTATACCTGCCATCTTCATGTAGAAAGCCCACAGGTGCATCCAACTCAGCATGTTCCAAACTACCCCATTCCTCCTTCCATTGCTCCAAATCTGTTTCTCCTATGATGTTTTCCAACTCATCAAATGACAATAAAATACAATCAGTTTCTCAATCTGGAAGCCTTGAAATTATCTTACTCACATCTCCCTCACACACAGTCATCTTCCTCATATTACAGGTAATCTCTCCCTAAGTATCTCTATATTACATACACTTTTTGTTACCCTGCATTAACTGCTCCTTCCTACATGCCACCATCTCTCACCAAGACCTCTGCATGGGTCTCCCAACACAAATGCATCCATTTTCCTTGAGCAATTAAAGGTAGATGTGATGTAGCGTCTATTCCAACTAGAGAGAAAAAGAAAGTGGAAAGCCTGTAATTCCAGAAGGGAATAAATGGCAAGGCTGGCAGTCAGCAGCAGTGAATATTATCTGTGCTCAAATCTGGGAAGGGTCCATTTTATTAAAAACAGATGCAGTTTCAGCAGAGGCCAATGCATTCAGACTCCTCAGCTAGGGTTCAGAATCCAGGATCCAGGTTCCCCATTTACTGACACAAAACTGTGTGTAAGATTGCTTTCCCGACATCCCACATCTCAAACCATGTAAATACCCAGATGACATCTAAGGGAAGAAAGAAGGACAAAATGGAAATTGGAAGGACAAACTATTGCATAGAAAGAATAATTAAATAGGAGACAATAAATTCCATGACAAAAATATCACAAAGACTAATCAAAATGAAAAAAAATATGTAATTCCATTAATACTTATTTAAAATCTTTCTACAGATTACAAAAACAAAGCCCTTGATCCAGTGGAAAAACTAACAATGGATATGAACAAACAAGTCATATAAAACTTTTTAATCTTTGATAAATATATAGAATATTCTCAATCTTATAAATAATTAAATTCAATATAAAACATTCATGAGGTACATTCTTTATCAGATGAGGAAAGTCTTAAAAAGATTGATGAAATCATTGATAATATCCAACTCTACAAAGGGTCTGAGGAAATAAGAACTCTTACAACTATTTTAGTAGGGTTTACTGTATAATATTTTTAGAGGCTAATTTGGTAATATGTTTCAAAACATAAAATGCACCTATTCCATTGCCCCAGAAGCTCCAAATATAGTAATGTTTCCAAAGATACAGATATACAAATAAAAAATGGCATGAGGTTATTCACAGCAGCAATATTTATAATGTGAAATTAAAGTGAATTATAATATGAAAAAATGAAAATTGAGATGCTGGCACCAGTTTAATTTTTAATCTGGGGACTATTTTAGCATTTACAGTATGTTCATAAGGTGGAACAGTATATAGCTTTTAAAAAGAATCAGGTAAAGCTTTATGTATGGGGATCAAAAGATGTCAAAATATATTTAAGTGAAAAAAGGCAAATTAGAGTACAGTGCTAGTATATGTTACTGGTGTTGATTTGGTGTTCATGTTGGTATTTGCATTTAAAAGGCTGGATCAATACACATCAACTATTCCAAGGAATATTTATGGGAGAGTTATATAGGGTGGGGTGGGGAAGAAAGTTTGAACTTTTTACTTCATATATATGCAAATTATTTGTTTTACAAAGTTTTTATTAAAATAAAGTGTTAAAAACTAATTACTGGGTTACTTTATATATGTAATGCAACATGAATCAAAATTGACTTGAGATTTATATTTAACTGTAACATAATTTCAGGATATTATTTAAAAAACAGTAAAATATATAAGAAAAATATTTTAAATGATAATAAAGAAGGAAATCATACCATTTATGAGTTAAAGATAAAATGGCATGATTAACTTGAATACACTTATTAAGTTCATAAATACATAAAATAAATTAAACACACAAATGAATTATATAGTATATTGCCAGCTCAAAAATAAATATGTCCAAAGAGCAGAATATATAGCCCCAAATTGGCTGTAATTTTTATAATGCGATATGCAATTGGAGGAATTAAATCAATGGGAAAATATCGAGTTATTCCACAAATAGTTTGGAAATTATTTGTTATGTATTATAGAAAGAAATGCAGCTATATCCACCATTTACATTAAGTGAAATAAATTTCCTTATGAATTACAAAGATATATGTAAATCAAATCACAGTGAAACCTGTAAATTGTATTAAAAGGGTATCTACCTGAACTCTCTATGAGAATTAGGTTTTTGAGAAATACATTTAAGTGAATAAATAAGCAACAAGTATTAAGTAAGGTAGAAAGACAAAAGTGTAGATATAGACTAGAAAAGACCACCAAGGACCTCGTTAAATGACAATTTCAAAAAGTAGTACAAGTCGCTTTAAGACGCAAAATTTTAGTCTTAAATATATTATCAATTGAATAAGACATAATTAATATAAGTATATTAAAAAGCCAAAAATTGGAAATCAATTATTTTAAAAAGATCAAAAAGTAATAAATGTAATCAGTAGAAGTGAATCTCTGAAGTCACAAGTGATTACATAAACATGTTGATTGAAACCAAGATAAAAGATCAAAAAATTAAATTTTCTAATGGTAAGGAAGGTATATTTTCTAACAATGCTATCTTAAAAATCAATTCTAATATTTTGACAAGTAAAATTGATGATACTCAGGAAAATATAAATTAACAAATATGATTCACAAATAATCATAAAACCTAGATCAATCAATTTACATGAAATAAGCAGAAAAGTTTGCCAGAGAACCACATCCCTCCAAATGGTGCCTAGACTAGACAATTTAATCAAACATGTCTTCTTATTTTTAAAGAGCAGAAAATTCGTGTAGGATACAATTGATTTCTGAGCATATACTGAGCCTGAAAATGTTCTAGGCTTATTTTAAAGGCTGTTATAACTATTTTGTAAAGCCTAAATATATTCATTCATTCAAAGGATATTTTTTAACCCTAATGTGCACTCAGATGGAATGGGAACTCATTGTTCTGTAAACAACCAATAGAGTATGCTAATTACTGTAGTGAGTAGATAATGGTAGCCTGAGTTAATATAACAGGAAAGATTAATGAATTGGCTTCAGAGGTCTAAGAAGACAGAATTGGTAGGACTTGTCAATTAGTAGAGAGGTGATGGAAAGAGAAGTAGTAAGATGTTGAAACATCAGCAAACTCTTCCATCACCAAGAACTTTAAGCCAAGCTTGCTTTGCTTTGTTTTGTTGTCTTGGTTTCTTCTTCGTCTCCTGCTTTTAGGGAATAATTTTAAAAATTACTCAAAATATGCCCATTTGGGGCCAGCCCAGTGGTGCGGTGGTTAAGTACGCACAATTCTGCTTTGGCGGCCTAGGGTTCGCAGGTTTGGATCTCAGGTGAGGACATGGCACCGCTTGGCAAGCCATGCTGTGGTAGGCGTCCTGTATATAAAGTAGAGGAAGATGGGCACGGATGTTAGCTCAGGGCCAGTCTTCCTCAGAAAAAAAAGGAGGACTGGTAGCAGTTAGCTCAGGGCTAATCTTCCTCAAAAGAAAAATATATAATCCCATTTGTTTACTATCTCTAAGGTTAGCAAATAGATATTAACTTGAAGACGGATTACCTGGTGGTGTGAATAGTATCCTTCTATAGTTCTCTTGCAAGCATACCTCATAACTGAAGAATATGCATACAGCTCATGATTCTCTACCTAAGCAGATCCCATGGCATTATTGACATCATTGTTGGCATATAGTTCTTCCATGCCACTTTTAAAGACCTTCAATGATTTCCTTTGTTCAGTTTTAAACAAGGATTATACTAACACCAGATCCCTGATGGAAACATCAAAGTTGGAGAGGCTATAAAGCCCTCTCCCATGTCAAAAAGAGATAACTTTAGTTCACTAAGTGTGTCAGCTCCGGTTTGATTTTCAGCTTCTGGAAATACTCTTGTCTGAATTGCTTTTCACCTACGTTTGATCTTGGACATTTCTTCACCTTAGTCCATTTTGTCTCTTCCTCTGGCTAACTGCCTGTCATCTACAGTACACAGCAAGCTTTCCTGAACAATATTCAAACTAGGTAATGTTCCCAGGTACACTCCTGGCAATTCACATTATTCTATCAGAGCACTTGTAACACTATTTTCATTTTATGTTCCTTCCTTTTTCACATAATAAATGGTAATCTTTAAGAGGACAGATATCATGTATGCTTATTTCATTGTTCTATTCCTAGAACAATTTCTGATGCTAAGTGCTCAATAAATACTTGTTGAATGAATGAGTGACAGAGGACCCATTGGACTTCACACTAATTAACTTGGTCATCCAAATAGTGTTGTGAATACAGTTTACTTATGTTTTACTTATGTTCTCTGCCCTACCATTCACCTACGTCTCCCTCCAACTTGCACCCTCACAGCCTACCCTAATAACAAAAGATAGCTCCTACACTTCAACTCTGGAAAATGGAAAATCTGGAAAAACATGAAAACTTGCTTTCCATATTTAAATACTTCCAAACTAGATGAAGACTTCCACCAAACAAACCAAGAGAATCCACAGACACAACACACTATTGAAAGACGGTCTGGAAGGAAAGACAGCTAGATGTGAGAAATTAGTAGCACCTTCCTCCTCTACCTTCAAAGTTCTAGATACAATGAAAAGGTCCATGGCTTTATATTTCCAGTCCTTGTTGAAATTTCCCAGTTGTCACTAACTATACATTCTCTTTAATCTACTATTACTGTCTTTGTCTTTGATCACAGTATCCAGAATAGTATTTTATATTTAGCAAACATTCTACTCTCACTTTATTGACTGGTCTCTGATTGCTGAGCATTTTTCTCCTCTCTCCTAAGATTAAGAATATTGCAGTGGCACTTCCTATACATCTCTACATGCTCCATCTCCTCCAGCACTAAACTGAACACAGGACATATCCTTCAGTAATATCTTGATCAGGAAGTATTGTAATCCATACCTTGTCCTTTATGTCTCTTTTCAGGCTAAGTGTGTCTGTGTGAAGATCTCTCCTCTTCCAGTTTTAGGGGAAAAAAAACTATCCATGCTTGGTCAATGGGTCACAAAAAACATGCTGTAAGATCCATTCAGAAAGCAGCTGTTCCACTCCATTATATATTTGTGCCCTCCATGATGTGTAGGGTGGATGGATATCTTATTGTTTTCTGCCATCATCCCAAAAGAACAACAGGACACTCATTCATACATTCAAGCATACAAACACACACTTACACATATATGATAACCTAAAAGTCTCTGAGGTGACATATCCAACTTCAATCTCCAGATGGCTGGCCCCAGTCTGATATGGCCAGTCCTAGTCTACCATGACTGCTTATTCACTTTAATTTTTTTAAATCCTTACCATTATAAATTTTAACCATCAGAAAAACCTAGAAATGTTTTGGAGAGAGCAATAGGAGAGGCTTAGAATTAAGCTCCTAAGAGACACTTCTATTTTATACCATTCTCTTACCATGAGTATCAGTTCTAGCATATATATTCAAAGTTCTAATCTTGGTCTTTCTTATTTCCTGGAGCCCTCCACCAGGTCTCTCTATCCTCTCCACCTGGCTCCATTTCTCATAAGCTATACTCCTTACCAGCTATACTCCCTAATAGTTCTATATTGCTCACCACCAGCTTATACCTGGGAAATCGTGGTCCTGAAACTGTTTTGCAAAGGCAGGGTAAGGACCAGAGAATGCAGAAAGACAGCAGGCAAAAAACAGACCAAAGATCCAAAGAAGCAGTTCTTGGATCAGTAAGGACAGAAACAGTGACAAAAAGGACAGACATAGAATCACGCTCACAGTAGGGAAGAACAAACACAGAGCCTGGAGGAGTGGAGTGCAAATGTACTTTCTTTGTCTTCTCCAGGGATTAGTGATAAGTTAGAACAGAAGGCTCTGAACCAAGGGGACCTATGGGCCTCAGGTCCCAAGGCCCCAAGTCAGTCTAGGATATGAGCAAGGATTCGACAAAATTAACACTTTCCCAGCTTACAAACTTATATCTCTGTTCAAATTAGTGGTGGCTGGGAATTTTGGAAGCCGGGATGATAGCATACCTGAGTCTCAGCAGAGTCTTGATCTAACTTAGTCAGTAGTTTGATCAAGAAACTACAGCAAGAGTCATATCTACCATGTCTCCAGGCCCAGTGTAGATCTCCTAAAACTTCTTGTACAGGGACTGGTTCATTTTCTTTTGAATCTCTGATAGAGATTATTTCCTAGTGGACAATCAATAAGTACCTGTTGAATTGAAATAAATCTGCTTCTAGCCTGACATACCAAAACCCTGGAGACATTTCTCACTGTAGCTGCCATTTCCCCAGGTGTGAAGAGACCTCTCTTTTTAGATACTTATTTCAATGTTCAATCTTGCTTGGCAGTTCTCTCCATCTTCCCTCAATGGAGAATCATCACTAACTTCGTCTTCAGTCCATTATCTAGCATACATCATAGTAATTTGTTTATATGGGGCAATCTCTAACACAAAGTACATGTAGGTCTGAAAACTGTAGACAGCCAGCCTGGTTACAGTCTCATCTTTCCAATAGGGAAACTCTCCACATATCCTCCCCTCAGTCCAAAAAGCAAGTCAACTTTCAATGTCTAGTATCTGAAAATCTGGAACTTTTCCCTTATTTCACTCATCCCTTCTTTTGTATTTTATCAAAATACTTGACTGTTCTGGAAATCAGTTTTCATACCCATGGAAAGGGAATAATAACTTGGAAATGCTTAATTGAAAGAAGAGCTCTGAGGAATAAGTGGGGAAACATCTGTTACCTTACTGTGGAGAAAATAAGACTTTCTCCATGATTGCCCATAATTTTCCCTCTGGTTAGATTGAATTACAAATCCAGATAGATTACCACTATGCAAAATAGGATTTACTTCATTAATTAAAACTCATTTGCCTCAACTCTTTTATTCAGCAGATATTTATTGCATGCCTCTTATGAACTAGTAGCTTTGCAAGTGATAGGAATGCAGTGGTAAACAAGGCAGAAATTAACTTGGTCCTCAGGGATGTAATAGAGGGTATAGATGTTAAATAACTAAGTATACAGTCATCCTATTAAAGTTGTCATAAGTCCTGCAATAAAAAGTACACTGTGCAATGAGAAAGTATACAAGAAATACTAATCCAATAAGCAGGATTAATGAAGGAATATCTGAGGAAAGATTTTTTTCCTTTCTTTTCTTTCCTTTCTTTTGTTTTTTTGGTGAGGAAGATTGCCACTGAGCTAACATCTATGGCAATCTGAGGAATGATTTTTAATTAAAGCCTAAATAGGAATTACCAAAAAATGAATAAAGAGTAGGCAAGTATGGAGGTGTACTGTCTTAATTCATTAACAGTAGTATCAGTCTTCCCTGGGGGGATCATTTTCTCCACCTTCCCCAAAATACAGGTCTAACTTTATTAAGATTCCTAGAATATTTTTTCAACTAAGTATGTAGGAGAGACAGTTGAGTTTAAGACAAGTTGAGTTTAAGATAAACACACTATGCAATCTAAACTGGGTAGAGAAGGAAGAAAGGAAAAGTTTGGGATAATGGATGGAGAAAGGGTTTCTGATGAAGTTTAAATATGCATATAACCTTTACTGAGAACACATGGTAGGTCAAGTATTTTCATAAGACAGGGCATAAGAATATGCCTAGGGCTAAGTTTCTGCCTTCAAGGAGCTCATAATATAGGTATGGATACATAAATACATAAGCAAATAAGTATGATGGTTTATAATAGTGGTGTGAATAAAGCAGCCTCTGCATACGTCTCTTCTGAACTTCCTGAATGATATTACAGACAGCAAAGGAAATATCAACACACATACACAAGATTTTATCTTGTTATGCCACTTTTACTCTTTATTTCTTACTACCAAGTAATATAATATGTTCATCTTGATTAAATGTATATCTTCTTCTCCAATAGAGATTTTAGGAAATAGGTGTTTTTATCCTGAGACAGTTTCTAAAGAGGAGCATAGATGGCTCCCACCCAACTCCACCCAGGACACACACTACCCACACCAAGTTTTATTTTTTGTAAAAGAACAGGACAATGCATCTAACAACACAAAGAAGAACATCACTTTTGGAATTACTTGCTCAAAGAGCCAGGGAAGTGCAGAAGAAGTGCAAACAAACATAAATGAAGTGTAAATAAATGTAAATTAAGTGCAAGCTCTGACTTTCATGGAAGATTGCTCTTTCTCTTAGTCTTTCATTCCCTGCAGTGATCCTAAGAACAATACTTATGCATGATCTTGAGGACAGTGGAATTTTTGAAGAGTTTCAAGGTGCAAAGTGACACAATCATATGTGAACTATGAAATGATCACTCTAGGTTTTTTAGAGAGAGTGGATTGGATGAAGCAAGATTGGAACTCCTTCAAAAGGATAACTTTGAAATACACTCAAAGAAACAGATCATAGAAAAGTGCCAGACCAACTCAATAGCCATATGAGAATGTGATGAATATGTCTACTGGAATGACTTATAAGCACTTCAAATTCAAATATTCAACTCAAAAATTAAGTTCATTTTGTTGGAGAGTGACATAGTATAAACCAAGAACAAGTCCCAGGTTTCTGGCTTTGGAATTCATGTTTGTGGTGTTGCCATTTACCATAAAGGAAGACAGAAAATGATGGGCACTTTCTATGTAGGAAGTTAATGAGTTTCCAGGTCAGTTTTGGAGAACTTAAGTTTGAGGAGTTTGTGAACCATTCAAGTAAGTAGATTTCCAGAAAGCAATTGGATAAGGAATCCATAACCAGACAGACTTGGATTTGGATTCTAAATCTAATTGTCTTTCTGTAATCTTTATAAGTCTCTATTTCTTCATCTGTGAAATGAATTAACTAATATTACCCTCTTATAGTTATTTTTTTAAAAATATTTTCAAACTTGTAAAATATGGACAAAGGGTAGTGAAAATTTTCTTGGAACATGCAACTGAAGAAAAGATATACAAAAGATAATCAACTCTATGTAATCTGAAATGTGTAGAGAAAAATGTAAAATAACTAAATGACACAGGAGGATGAAATAATAATGTATAGAATCATGATTAAAGTGAGAGGAGTGTGTTTGGCAGTTTTAGTAGAGAGAATTGATAGGTACTTAAAGAGGGAAGGCAGGAGGTTTGCCTTTAAATACGGAACTGAGAAACACAGGGCTGTGTTGCACGTTAGGAAATATCTAGCCTTCCAACATCTCAAAAGCAGCAAAAGCAAACATGTAACCCTTGCTATCAGTGCTCTTCTGGACCCATCATCACCTTCTTCATACCAGTGATGAGAAAACTAAACCAAGAAAGCTCTTGATTTTCTTTTTCCTCTTTCCCACTTGCCTATATTTTGCACACCGGTAGAACTCTAAAATTTCAAGTTAATAGGAGTTATAGCTCTATTTCTATGTCTTCCTGTGTTTTATAAAATTTCGCCTAATCAATTTTACCTAAATTTCTCCTTCAGTGGCCCTCTGCACTCACTGTTTCGTGTTCAAAGAGCAGCGGAGGATAAATTTGTCCTGTATCTGCTGGGTCTTCACTCCATAAACAATTGGATTTAAAGCAGGAGGGATGGCCACATAGAGGTTTGCAAACAGGATGAGCACGTTTAGAGGGACACTGTGTCCAAAGCGATGAGCAAGGACGGAGAAGAAGGCCGGTGTGTAAAATATGAGGATAACACAGACGTGGGAGCCACAGGTGCTGAGGGCCTTTTGGCGGGCACCCTGCGATGAGAGTTGAAAGACAGCATGGAGGATGAAACTGTAGGAGACAGCAATAAAAATCACATCTGATATGACTGTCATGAGAGGCACAGAAAATCCATACCAGATGTCGATGGAGATATCAGCAGAGGAAAGCTGAGCGACACCTATATGCTCACAGTATGTGTGTGGGATGATATGTGTCCCGCAGAAAGGTAACCGTTTCAGCAGAAAAATGTCTGGAAGGATGATAGAAAAGCTCCTCACAGCAATGCTCACTACAAGCTTAATCATCACCTGCGGAGTCAGGATTGTGGTATATCTCAAGGGGAAGCAGATGGCCACATAGTGATCAAATGCCATAGCCAACAGGATGGCTGAATCCACTACAAAGCTGAAGTGGAGGAAGAACATCTGGGTGAGACAACCAGAGAAGGTTATTTCCTGGGAGCCAAGCCAGAGGTTACTGAGCACTTTGGGCACTGTGGCAGTGGACAAGATGAGGTCAGTGGTTGCAAGCATAGAGAGGAAGAAAAACATGGGCTCATGGAGGCTGTGCTCAACTGCAATGAGGTAGAGGAGGACGCAATTGCCCACAATAGCCACAACATATATGACACAAAAAGGAATCCCAATCCAGATGTGGAACTTCTCTAGGCCAGGTATTCCAACAAGGATGAAGGAACCAGGGTTGTAGCAGCTCAAGTTATACATGGTCTCTTCAGTCTGAGATCCACTGGCTTTTGAGCACTGAGGACAAATGAGCTGTCAGAATGGGCTGCGAAAAATAAGAATTCCACTCAGGTGCTGCACATGGTTGAGGACTGCAATTGTCACATTCAGGTTTCCTACAAGAGAAGTACCTCCTGTCCCCTGCATGAGCTGGCACCTATATAATTGACTCATTTTTGCTACTTTTATTTGTGATTAGCCCCAGTTCATTTCTTTATATATTTATTAATAAACCATCTGAAGTGATTATTTTTGTAGGTCAGTAATTTCACATGATTGAACCTCAATAACTGCATCTCTTTATTAATGCAGATTATTTAGTATAGGCCAAGGTTCAAATGGAAAAAGAAATATGCATGAGGTGAAGGAAGGAGGTGTGTGTGAGAGAGGGAGGGAGGGATAGAAAAATATTAAAAATATTAAATGTGATGAGCTGTGAGGAAAGGGGAATAATTGACTTTTACAGAGCAAATATTATGCTTCAGACAATGGCTTTGATAAAATAAACTGAAGAGTTTCTATGAAGCAGTAGAAAAAGATAAGGAAAAGGGAGGAAAATGAGAGGACAGATTCCAGTACTGTGGGAGCTATAGGAGCTTTCATTACACAGGGGTTAAATATGATTCAGCTTAGGACGTATGCTTACTAGGATATGAATATAAGAGAGTAAGAGAATGCATGTACTAGAAAATGCACAAGGACAAGTGAGCAGCATTCCGCTGACTCAGGCTGAGAGCAGTAAGCTCAAAGGATGATTTATGGCTTCAGGGGCAATGCCCTAAGCCTTGGAGGACTGTCTTCCAAGCATTAGTAAGGGAGACAGCTCTATCCATCAGTGAGGCTGGAATTGCCTGCTAACAGGTATCAGCCAGTGTGATTTGGCCTAGGCAAAATAAAACAGAGCAAATTCTCACCAACTAGATGTGAAATAAAGAATAATAAAGTTTTGCCCCAATGTTTTCTTTTCTGGTCTGCCAGTGCTTGGATCTCATTTTTGGGAATCTTCACCTTTGCACTAAATAGATCCTGCCTTTGGAGGTGCCTTTTGCATTGAAAATATCCCTTGAGTTTTTTTAACTCTATGGTGTGATCTATTGTATGAAGTACTTTTGAAAACGGAATCAGTAGCATTGATACTAGGGAACACAGCATTGGAGAGGCCCAGCACAACTTGAGCCATCATTAGACCAGTTTTGGAGAGGCTTAATTCTTACCCTCCCAAACAAATTTACAAAGTCATTCAAAAAGCTTTTAAAGAAAGGCAGCAGATTTTGTGGTCAAGCTATAACAGCTCTGTATTATTGTATTTGGAATTTGTAGTTTTGTACACAAGGAGGAGAGAATGGGTCAAGCTGTGCAGGATTTTAGGACATCTCTGCCAGAACCCCAGTCAAAGCTTTACATAGTGAGTTTCTCTCACTTAGGGGCTGGTTTCCTCATTGCCAGAGTCCTGAATTATCCAAAGTGAACAAAACATGTACTAAGAGGAATGTGACTAGTTCCCACTATCCAAAAGCAGCTCCCTCCACCCCCAGACCCATAAAAATGTATGTTCTAAGTCACACCTCCGGATCTGTAGCAGACTGAACGCCTACAGGCACTGAGCTTTTATTAGAATAACAATAGCAACAGAGTCTTTATTAAAATCCTCATTAAAAGAATGGCCACATCATCTTCTGAAGTGTGAAGAAGCCGGTATTATATGGGCCCTGATATCAGTTTCCCTACATTAAACCCAGCACATATGGGGTTAAAACCAAAACACTCATTCCTTGCTTACTCTCTGTCTTCCCGGTTCCAGAATCCACTATCCTCCATGGAGACAGACACTGCCAAGGACAAGCTACCTGGATCATCTCCTCCCTGCAAAGAAATACAGGCTGGTGGGAAAGCTGCTGACCAGCAAGGTCAAGGTCTTCCTCCTCTCTGCAAGTAGTCTCAAGGCCAAAGACAGGCTGGTGGGAAAACTCCAATGAGCAAGGCCATATGTTCCCCCTCCCCTACCTAAAACCCCAGATAAAAACCCTTCTTTTTAGCTTTTCATGGAGTTTGGGATTTCAGTGTTAGCTGCGCTTTCTCCTTGCTCAGTGCTGTGCAATAATAAAGTCCTACTTTCTTCCACTACACCCAGTGTCAGAGATTGGCTTACTGTGCAACAGCTGAGTGAACTCACTTCAGGTTCCATACCAGGTAGACTGAGAAAGTCCCAAAATGTCACTACAAATTAGGCTAGATTTCAGCTCAGTCTCTTGGAGCATAGACTCACTATCTCCTGATATGAAGCACATTTCTTCAGGGTCACAGGGAATAAATTCAAGGAAGAGAAAAATAAACCATCAATCATTAAAACTATGAATGGGGCCAAAATAAAACATTCAAACCAAGTTCTGCTGCTTCAATCAAATCCTATTCTGACCTTGGCTCTTCTACCCAAAGAGCTCTTCTTTCTTCTGAATTCTCTGCTGCATTTCTAACCACTTTAGTTGGTCTGCACTTAAAATCAATAGTTTCCTGCCAGCATCTGTCTAGTTATTATGGAATCGTTAGTATCAGAAGGAGTCTTTCCCCCTAGAATCCTGTCCTCCAGGGCACAGCTTCTACTGGACACTGAGTATATGCTAGGATGCAATATCTGATTTAAAAAACAACAGAGATAGTGTTAGATATTCTTCCTCCCTCATTAACTAAACTTGTCAACTCACCAAACTCTTTCTACCATCACTTGCTTTATAGGAGTAGAAGGAAGTACCTATTTAGAAGGAAGCAAGTAAAATTTTAGGCTAGGAGAGGTTCTGTAAGAGGTAAAATGAAAAAAATTATCCATTTACTTGTATTCCTGGGAGATTGAACTCAAGTTATATGCGCCCCCTATTTCCTATTCCCAGACAAGGAATAAAATCAACTACATTAATTCCTCTCCCTTGAGATAGAAGATAACTTGGTGGTTTTAGTAAGCTGTGGATATTGGATCCTTAGGCAATTCAGTCTAGACCATTCAGACACAGTTAGTTAAGAAACAATTCTCAGAGGACTAAGAATGTTCTTGTACTTGGGGTATTCTTCACTTAGTCTATTTGTTTAGCCTTGTACCAACACTGTACATTTATAATTAAAATTTTATACTCTTGATATTGGAATGTAAGTGCTCCAAATTTTTCTGCAAAATATTTTTTAGCCATACTCGCCACTTTGCTTCACCCTGAAAGTTTTGTAAGCAGTTTTTCAATTTATGCACACACCCTTAGAATTTTTATTTTTTTATTTTTTATTTATTTATTTTTTTTGGTGAGGAAGACTCCCCCTGAGCTAACATCTGTGCCAATCTTCCTCTTTTTTGTATGTGGGACGTCACCTCAGCATGGCTTGATGAGCTGTGCCTATGTCTGCACTTAGGATCTGAATGTGTCAACCCCGGGCCACTGAAGCAGTGTGCGTGAGATTAACCGTGACACCTCTGAGCTAGACCTTAGAGTTTGTTTTGATTGCATTGAATGTATATATCAATATGGAAATACTTAATATGTTTATAATACTGTATATTCCTATTGTGAATATTGCACGTATACATGATATATGCTTCCATTTTAATTTCCTCAATAATGGGTTAAGATATCCATGTGTTCTTAAAAAATTAAAATACCTGTTTATGTTGTATGCAGAAAATTTTTTTCTATAGCTGCCATAACAAATTACCACACACTTCATGGATTAAAACAACATAAATTTGGGCAAGCCCCAGTGGCCTAGTGGTTAAGTTCATTGTACTCCATGTTGGTGGCCCAGGTTTGGTTCCTGGGTATAGACCTACACCACTTGTTGGTAGCTGTGCTGTGGCAGCAGCCCATACACAAAAGAGAGGAAGACTGGCAACAGATGTTAGTGCAGGGTGAATCTTCCTTGGCAAAGAAAAAAACCCCACAAATTTGTGATCTTATAGTTTTGTAGTTTAGAACTCCAGCATAGGTCTCCCTGGGCTAAAAGCAAGATGTCAAGAAGGTTGCATTCCTTTCTGAAAGCTCTAGAAAATAATGTTTCTTTGCTTTTTCCAGCATCTAGAAGCACTCTTCCTCCATCTCCAAAACCAGCAATGTTACTTCTGCCCTCTTTCCATTCTCACGTTGCCCTCTGACTTGCATCTTCTGAACTTCCTCTCCCTCTTTTAAGAACCCTTGTGATTACATCTGAGCCATTTGCATAATCCAGAATAATATTCCTGTTTTAAGGTCTACTGATTAGTTTCATGTGATATTCATCTGAAACTTAATTCTTCTGAGCCATATAACCTAACATAATCACAGGGGTTTAGGATGAGGACATTGTTAGAGTAGCCATTATTATTGGTGTAGTACCTACTACACCAAGTTCCATAGTTTATAAATTATGTTTGTCAAACACACTACTCATGATTAATTTTAATCTACTAGATATTTTAATAATAATAGATGCATTTGAATGTCTCATTTTATTTTGTTAGTTTCTCTGAGTTTCTTAGTTAATATTTTACGTGTTAAGGCTATATTGTTATATACACATACATTGCCTGTTTTCACATATCCTAGTGGTTTGCAGTATCATTCTGAGTGGGAGATCCCCTCTGACTGCACTCTTTTTTATTATCTTCTTATGCTCATCTTTCCAGTAACCTCATCCTATTCTCCTAGGCATTCTGTCCCCAACCAAAGTTTACTGTGGAAGTTTCTGACCCTATCCTGTTATGATTTTGTGGATATCATAGATCTACTTTCTGAGACAGAAAGAAAATGGGTTTAGTTCCTGAGGGCAGAATGCATTTGATCCTCTCACATCTCTAGGCAAACTACTTTCTATAAACTGTAATCTGGAAAATGGTTTGATACCAGGTTTTTTGGGTGTGTGTGTGTATGTTTACTTTACATTTTGATCAGGGACTGTATCCACCATTCTTGGCTTCAAACAGTAACCTCAGTTTTGGTCCTCTACATGAAAAAACTTATTAAAAACTTGCAGGAGCTAAACTTCTTTCTAGGTTACCACTTCTTTTTTCTACTTCTGGAACCCAGAATATCTATATATTTGTGAAACCCCTGACTCATAATCCTTGTTTTATTTTTCATTCCTGTTGTTCAGGATCTAGGAATGCACCCATAGGGTCTCAGAGGCAAAGCGACTCTCAGGAGAAAAATTTTGCCACACTTTCCACCTCAAGGAGACAAGATGAGAACACCTGAGCTGAAAGAGTGCATAGCTCAAAGAGGTATGGGAGGGGGAGGGGCTGAGTCCTTGACTGCAGCTCCCTTCACAGACTGCCATGCACTTGTTGTGCACCAAGTTGACCGAGGGAGGGCAGCTTTGCCTTGTGTGATAAAGTCTTTGTAATTACCAATGGTAGGACCTAAAATATTACACAGGATATGGGGCTGGAGTTGGACTCTTCAACTCTTCCCCTTAATTTTTCAGGCACAAGCTAGAAACATAGCCTACACCATCATGGACACTAATGGATGAGACTTTAAGGGATTATGTAAGAAATTGGGTAGTCTGAGGCAACGATGGACTAAGGCCATGATTGTGACCATTCTGAGTAGGATAATGAAGCCTGTCTGAAGGAGTGAATGTAACCATGTGTCTCAACACTAAGCAATACAGGAAAAGATATCCCTTAGCGATTAAATTAGGTTTCTCCTTAAGTTTCTATAGGAATCCTTCTTATGTGTCCCAAGGCATTAATTCAGGCACAGCACATCTGCAGCTGTAGCACAGCAGAAGACGAGCTGAAGCCTTCTTGGGAGGAGAGGTTGCTGAAGCAATGTCAAGATAGTCAGGGTACACATACAAGAAATATAATCCTAGGAAGTACATGTTGTCCCCAAGGAAGAATTTACAATGTGAGGGCACCCCAAGCATGACATATACAATCAGGCAGCAGATTAACAGAGCTCCCAATGTGGCCTCCCATCGTTGGGCCTCCTGCCCTGGAGTTCCCTGTCCAGACTGAATGATTCCATGTATTCCTTCGTTTCAAAACAACCACAGGCAGTCAGTTTCAGCGATTTTTTGTCTGTGATATCAGTTCATCAGCCTCTTGAGTGTGGATGACATCTGCAAGTGTTCTGTGAGGAAAGTGCAGGAGCCAAGGCCAGCCATCCTCTTCTGTCAGCGTCAGAACTGTCAGGTGTGAAGGTTAGCTCAGCAGGAAGTCTGAATCCAAAGTGCTCACAGCAGCTAGGAAAGGTAGCGCTGGGAGGTTTTAGTCAGGAAAAACTAATTTGACTCCCACCTGTAGCCCCTTAGGCTGGCTGCATTTCACAAATTGGGTGACTTTTAGCTACAAGTAAGTAGTATGAGCTATTGAGTACTCATTGTATTGACCCTTCTCTTCCTAGAGACAGCTACTTTTTTCCTTCTCTCTGTTTTTTTGTGTATGTGTCATTTGTCATAAAAAGGAAAAACCATAGAGCAAGATGCAGTAACTCCATAAGCCTGTTGTCTAGCTGGGCCCAAAGTAGGCTTTGCTGCAGGGTCCACCTGTGGGAAATGAGCATAAGGTGGAAGCTGTTGCTAATGGCATCTTGCAAGACAAAAGAGCCGCAATATTGGTGGTCATGTGTCAAGCAGTTAAGAGCCATTAAGGTCCTCACCACCTAGAGAAGTCTCATACACAATCCCCAAACACAGGGCACCTCCCTCCAGGTATTAGTCTGGCTCTTAGACACCCATATTGTAGCTAAAACTATTAATGTGCATATAAGATGAGGTTTATTTTTCTTTCTGTCTAGTGCTATGTCTTGAGAGCTTGGCTTAGTGACCTCTTTGGTTATGAGGTTCCCAGTCCATCAGGGGCCTTTGTCATCTCAACATTTGTTGTTTTTTAGTGCACTACCACCTGTGCAGCAGAAGCTTTTGCTTTCTTAGACTATTTTTGGGAATGAACTTTCTGGATATTATGAGGGTTGCTCCTTTTGCACTCTCTTTTGGGGATGCCTCTTGCCTCATAGTTGTCATAAATTCTTGTAGGTACTGGGACATTAAAAACTGACAAGGCAGGGGCTGGCCCAGTGGTGCAGCAGTTAAGTATGTGCACTCTGCTTTGGCAGCCCAGGGTTTGCCAGTTCGGATCCAGGGCACGAACTTATGCACCGCTTATCAAGCCATGCTGTGGTAAGTGTCCCACATATAAAAAATGGAAGAAGGTGGGCATGAATGTTAGCTCAGGGCCGATCTTCCTCAGCAAAAAGAGTAAGATTGGTGGCAGGTGTTAGCTCAGGGCTAATCTTCCTCACCAAAACAAAAACAAAAAAACCTGATAAGGCAAATATAAGCCAAAAACTCCATCCTGGAGAAAACAAGTGGCTTCTCTGTGCATTTATGATATAGTCAGACAGGTAAATCAACCTATAACTTCATTTAAGTTACAACCCAATGTCTGAGAAATTAAGAGCAATTGTCTTTAAAAAAAAAATCCTTGTAAGATTGGAAATACATCTCTAGAGTCAATTTAGGTTTCACTCACTTCTCTTATCTCAAAGAGCTGTCAAATCCTCTGAGTAATATTTAGCGCATCAGTGATTCCTATGACAGAAGGGAAAAAATGAAAAAGCAAGAAAAATGGCCATAAGAGTGTCCTTACCAAAAATCTAGCATCTTGAGTGTCTTTTCCACAAATATTAGTAAAAAAGGACTAAAATAAAATTTGGATTCATAACTAGGGAAGCTTGTACCTGATTCATGGCAGTAATTTTAAAAGAGCTATGAAGGCTCTGTGTATGGGTGTCTACATGTATGTTATATGTGTGATATTTTGTCTCTGGAACTCTATTCAATTGGCTTAAAGTAAGAGCTTATATAAATGTAATAGGAAATAACCAAAATTGTCTTTTTAAGTTAAGATAATATAAAATAGTCTTTGGTAACTGAAAACGTACTTAAGATTGTTGGTTTGATTAAAATAGACAAGTCCTCTGAATTATCAGCACTGGCTATGATGTAGACATGCAGCCTTTACTCTAAATTTACTGGTCAAATAAGTTGATTATCTCTACCACAAAACTGGCTACCAAAAATAATAACTTAAAATTATGGCTAATTTTGTCTAATGTCTCGTGAATTTTTGTAGGCAATCTAAGTAATTATTGGAAACAGGTAAACTGGTTAAATCTAAAAGGGTAAAACTTCTGGGGAAACTTTTTAACAATGATTATGTTACAATGTGTGTACGTAAAACAATTGACGATGATGGATAACTGCTTTAGTGGCACATAAAATTCTTGTGAGTAATCCAAACATGATTGTCACAAACAAACGGTCTAGCAGAAAGTGAGATAAGAGTTTATAAGTAAACTTTTGGCAATAATTATAGTTTAGGACATGAGTACTTAAAATAACTTCCAAAATCTCTTTGGTAACCTGAAACGTTGAAGTTTTGCTAGGTTAAAGTGAATGATATAAATTCATCGATCATCTAGATAATTTCCAAACAAGATAGAATACTAGATATTAATTATTAAATCTGGTTTATGTACTTTTGGCATCTTACTACAGAAAAACTAAAAATGTTTGGTCTATTAGTAAACACGTCTTGTATTTTATTAAAGATTATTCTATGAAATAGCGTTTCAAGAAATTATCAAAAGTGATTCTGAATTTCCCAAGCCACAGAATGTTAATATAAAAGTTCATAATTGCTGTTTAGTTTTTACCAGGGTCTGTAAGGGTTAAACATTCTAATTAACATATATAATTAAAACTACTAAAAATTAATGAGGAAAACATCTTTGTATTTAAGGAAAATAAGATACATGTTTTCAGTAGAGTATAAAAATAGATATTTTTGTTGTTTAAAAAAACTAGAGAAGAAAACAGGGGAAAAAACTTGGGGCAAATTCTGAATGTAAACAGAAAGTTATAGAAGGTTTGTGGAAGAGGATCCGTAAGAATGAATTTTGTGCATGGTCAAGTTGGCTAAGATTAAAATCAATTTACTTAAATGAATGTTTTAATATCAGAAGTAAACTGGAACAAAAATTAGAATTAAACTGGTACAAAAAATTTAAATTTGGTTTTCTCTTTCTTAAAAGGATAATTTTCCTGGACTTTTAGTATGCTTTTAATAAAGAGGTTATAAAAGCTTTTTTTTTTTATTTTTGAGTAAGTCTACCTAAAAAGACATAAAAACTATGTTTTATAAAATAATTTCCTATCTTCAAAAAAAACTGAGGTCTCTCTATTAATATTTTTTTTGACTGTTTTAACTTTCTGTTTGCCCTTTGCTGTTTCTGTTGTCACTTTGGTTGAATGGATAACTGAGCATTGTTTCCTATTTGACCAAGTGTTTTAAACCCTTTTGATATTTTTCACAAGCTTCCCCCGAATTTCAAATCCTAAATAAAGTCTTTATTTTGACCTGAGGGAAAAAAACTTTCTTTGAGAATTTTTCAGATGACCCCTAGGATGACTCAAAGAAATTTATGTTCTCTCTTTCTATAAAGAAAAAGACACTAAGCTAATTAGGCTTACTTAGTATGTTAAATTACATGGGAAGCATTGTCAAATATGTGATGATAAATCTTCTCAGGTGGTATTGTATGGGAAAATATTATTGATATAAATGTTTTAAAAATGATATAGCATTCCTAAAATTCTGATCTGTCCTGGTTGTCAGCCACAATTCTAGTTATTATCTTGAAGTGTTGTATGTCACAGAAATAGCCAGGTTTCTGTGTCAACCACATTTTTGAGTCTTCTGTCATTTGTGAATAGTTGCTGTTTTACTCTGATGCTTTTGCAAAATATGTTTCATCTTCATAGAAATCAATGAAAAGGACTCTGACACTTACTCTAGAATAAGCCTTCTGATACACTTTCCAAGCATAAAACTGAACTGGGCAAGAAATTCTGTACTCTAACAGAGAAACTGATGACCTTACGAAACTGCTAACAGAAGATTAAGATCAAGAACCAATTACACAAGACTGAATGAACTGATGAGGATGATTATAATTTATATGATTTTTCATTTGAAATATTACTGTCTCTTTTCTCTCAAGCTAACTATGACTTAAAGCAACTTGGTAAATTATACCTTTGTAAGCATAATTGAAACATTTATTTTTTTCTCCCTACCTGATCCGTCCAGAACTTGGAAACTCTTACTGAGTGAGTATTGTTTTCATGACAGTCTAAGTTATTTGCATAAGTTCAATATGAATCTGTTTTCCTTATAACAGACAAAATTTGAAACTGGTTATATTACCAAGGCTTTGACTGGGGAATGTCATATTCAAGAGAAACATGCAGAATCAGATATGACAAGACAGCTTTCAAAGAATAAAGGTGGACTTTCTGGAAAAATGCCACTTGGAAATATCAGCCTGGTACTTTGTTTAGAGAGTTCCCAGCAACTTTATCAGGTAAGTAAGGAAGATCACTTATCTGGAGGCTGCAAGGCACCTCAAAATATTTTGGGGAACCTCAAGAGAAGAGAGGAATTCACCTAAATCTAAAGAATTGCAGATGAAGCCTGAGGACAAATCCTTGGCTTGGATTTTCTGGCTTTAAGTGGCCTTTAAAGTTCAATCTGTGATTCCTTAGAAAAAGTTCCAGCAAAGCAGACTTAAAGGAGCCTATGTGAACAATGGCTATTCTTGATGTGTGTATGTAAATAATTGAATTACATTTTATTGAAATGTTTCATTGAAGCTAGACTTATTTTGCAAACCAGTTAATTTCAATTTGGCTATCATTTATTAAAAATGAGGGTGATTTTAGAGAGAAAAATTGTCTTTCTGTAGAAATTACAGTACAAGTTCATAGATATTAGATTCTGGTTCTCTTAATTGTCTTTGATATTTTTGTTTTATAGCTATTACTTGGACTTGATCCTGAATTCTTCCAGTTTCCTGTAATATCTGACTACAAATATCCAAACTAATGTTTTTAAAAAAATTTTCTGTCACTTTCATTTGGAATCATTGAGAACTGAACCTGCCCTTTTTACTGAAGCCTTGCCAAGTGAAGCTGGTGAACAAGATATAAAGTTAAGAGAAATTCATGTCTATTGCTGTGTAAGATAACTGAACACCTGATGAAATCATCAGAGACGTTTCAAACTGCAAAAGATGCTTTGACTCTGACACCTAGAAATATTTTTAACTGGCTGCCACCTGGACTCAGAAATTAATTTATAATTTGCTCATACCACTAACCTTGTTTTTCTTTTGTCTCTCTAGAAGTGCTTCTTATTAAATACCTGGCTACTTGCTTACACAACACAGGCCTAACTTTGGGAGCCCACCTGCATCACCATTTTACTAAGAGACTGGTTCAATGAGATGGAACAACTACTCCCCTCATCAAGAAGATGCCACTCAATATTGAGGAACAAAAATCAAAAGGGGGGAATTGATATTGGCTGAACACAAGGTTGACATAAGGGAAGCCATATTGTAGAAAAGAAACCATATTGTAACTTTGGATGACCTCTGACTAACCCAGCTGGATAAGCACCCTCCAGGAGATCCAACTGCTCTGTAGATTTTATGATCCCTGCTTGCAAAGGTACCATCCAGCTGTGATAAGATGATAACTTTGTTCCTTTGAGTTCCTTGGGAATGTGATGACCCCTGGGCAGAGAGTCTTTCTATTGTGGCCACTCCAAGTCTGCAACATCAGAGGGTGAACATTCCTAACACCCATCCCTGTAACCCACTGGCCTATATAACTTCTTCAAGATTCTGTGCCCCTCTTAGGATGGTTCTTTTAGACATTAGCTTGCCATCCTCCCTCTTGCTAGCAAACTGTAATAAAATGCCCTTTCTTTGCCACCATCTTGCCTCTTGATGATTAGCTTTTGTCTCTTGGTGAGCAGATTGTGCTCTTTGTCTGGTAACAGTGATAATACTTGTTATGTTTTAATAGTCAGCAAAGCACAAAGAAAAAACCTCAGTGAATGTTTACACATAGTGTAAGTATAGGCTTTAAATATGCAGTTGAGAAGAAGGGGACAACTCACAGCTAACCCATGAATTCCTTGTTATAAATTACACAAAAAAGTATTCTTATAAATTACATGAAGCATGTAAAAATATTTATCTGGATGCATAGATTGAGGCTTTCAACTCACATACCAGTAAATGTACAGTCTTCTCCTGCTGCCATAGTCAGGAGTCAGTTGACCACAGAGGGCTTCCTAAAGGAGAAGAGAGACCAGTGTTGGCCCATCTCTCATTGGGGATGTCAGACCCTCATTAGCCTGTTTCCAAGCCCAACAAATGCCCTGGAGCTACTCCTCTGCAGGTCATTACCTAGTCAAGGGCCTCCACTTCTTCTGAGAATCTCTAATTGATCAGGATTCCTGGAAGAGTTTTATCTCTAATAATTTAGACACAAATTAATACTGAATTTATTTATTCTAGGATAGAGCTAGCTTTAATCGTATCAATACATTGTAACTTCTTTTCAAAAGGAAGGGAAGAAAAGTGTAGTATGTCTACATAAACTAGCTTCTGATAGATTGAAACACAAGAGAGGTTTCATCTTTAAAGCACTCCAGAGAAAGGGGGTAATAAGTAACCTTTACTCTGCTGTGTAAACACTGTACAGTAACTCACTATCAGTCATTGGTGGAATACAATTAAGTCACTGAACAGAGTGACTCCATGAAATTGGCCTTGAAAACACCTCAACCTCAAGTTCAGAATTTAGGCAGCAGCAGGAAACCATTATCTTAGCACATCATTCTCTTCCGTTGACATCTTCTCTATGTTCTCTCTCAATTCTAGCATCTCAGTAATATTAACCCAGTTGGGAAGTTAAGTTTATTGGAATCCATAGGCACTATGGGGAAAAATCTAAAGACAGCAGGGATCCTCTTCAACAGTTGGCTTCAAACCCTGTTCTCCTGTTTATGGAAGTGTGCTCATTCTTATTTCTAAAGTTAAGCTGCTTGTTTGAACAAGAGAGTGGCTTTTCTTTTAACATTAATGACACTAAAGGAAAAAAGAATCTTTGAAGCATTTTGAAAAATTCTTATGCCATTTTCAAGAGTTTTTTGAGGTGTTTGATCTTTCCAGAACAAAGCCTAGTAGACTCACAATTGACTTTGTTAAGTGGACTGGTGGTGGCAGTGGGGAAATCCCTAAGATCAAACTATTTGTTTCCAAAAGCAACAAATTTCAGATTTGTGTAAAAAGCCTAATAATTTTAAAATATCCTCTATCTTTGATCTAAAAATAAAGATACTGCAATCACAGGGCCAGAAAGAGAATTTGCCATCCCAAAATATGTCTCTTTGTTATAAAAATTACTTTGGGCTGATTGCAGCCCAAAGAGCAGAAAAAGATGAAGCTCTGAAATCCTAGAAGTTACCCATCTGTAAGAGCAATTGACATTTATAAGAGAAATCTCCACTTGTAAGGGTGCATTTCTCTGAGCCAGGATGGAGAGGATGACTAAATATCCAAATTCTCATCAATAAAGAAGACAATCACTGAAATCTCATAACAACTTTATCCTTTTAACTGTGCTGACTTCTTCTTAACAACAGAATGTTAAGGCTAACTTTCAAGGGCAGGAAGCCAGACAGGAGTATGCACAGAAGAAAAAATTTTGATCTGCCAATCGAAACTCATCTTGCCAGTGGTTCCACATAGCAGCCTGACCTCCTTGATCCTTTAAACATTACCCTATACCCTGGATTGGGAACCAGAGTTGAGAGCCTTCCTTCTATCTCCTAACCAATCGATTGTGTAATAAACTTTCTTCCCACAAACACCAGTGTACCACAGTAGTTGCTTCTGTGGGCTTTGGGTGGAGAGAGCCCTTAGTCAGTAACAATGCTAACTTCTTTAGCTCAGTTTCTCACAATAAGCTTTAAAATGCCAGTAGATTCTGTCTTAAAAATTGCTCTTCATTTCCAGTGGAAAATGAAAGTGGACAACACAGACTGGCAATGTTTGTGGTGCAATTAAACACATAAATGACAGGAATCGCTTCAGAGTTAAAAAAAAAAAAGAGGTTGCTGTTTCAGAAAGCATCACAGTTCTGTAGTTATCACAAAGGGCACTTAATTCAAGATGATGTTCTAGAAATGGCCGACTAGAGACAGAAAAGCAGTCATGAGTGTTTAGAAGGTAAAGGTGGGGCAGAGGAAGCTCTTTTGATTTCCAGCATATTTACAACTAGGTAAATGTATTCTTAAATACTTAAATAACCCAAGTAGGTAGCAATTACAAATATGTTATGTGAAACCTAACAGCCATAAGCCACACTAAAATTTCCTTGTTTAGTACCGGTGATTTCCCCAGTTTTTTCTCTAGTCAGTTCACATCTCAGGAGAGTTGGGAGAATGCAACACAAAGAAAAGAGCATCCCAGTCCTTCAGTTGCACTGTCAATAAGAGTGGCTAGAAATAGGCTCTGCACTGTCTCAACTTCTGCATAGACATCTCTCTTACATTCTTCATGTAAAACACACTGGATACAGAACCACTGGCTTGTGTCTCTCCAGATCACTTCTCAGCTGTTCATAGCTTTAAGCAATAGGTTAAGTGTGCACCAAGAGGCTTGGAAGTGTGGTACCACTGCTTGGGGGTCAGGGACTTCCTACATTGGCAGAATGATGTTACTGTATTCTATGCAGTGGGACAAGGAGCCCTCCTGTACCTCTAAGGCATTTAGATCATTGGCTTTTCCTGGGCTCAGAGGTGACACACACTGTCACAATAACCAGTGATAAAAGTCCCTGGTATATTACCAAGTCAGTTTTGAAACTGTCTTGTTTTACCAAGATCTTTCAGTCAGTGTGAATGCAGCATTTCTGAACAGAAAATTATTTTCACTTACCATTAGGACCAGTTCCAACAGTTGGAAATCTTAGAGCTAAGCAACATCTTTGTCCTTTCTTACCAGAGCCCTGGATAACTTTCTGATCTTATCCACTTGATCTGGATTAACACTCAGCTCACAGTAACTCACTCTGAGCAATTCTTGGTAGGTGAGCTCTTCTTGGTCCAGTTCAATGTCAATGAAATCATTTTATCAAAAAGATGGGTCCTGAATCCTCACCTTGAGTCTAGCTCTTGCTTATTAAATGGAAATGCTCCAGTGAAGAAAAATCAATGGAATGCTGGCACCAGTCTCGTACACATGCATTTTGAGGCTCGAGAGACACTATTGGCTTGGACTGGGCAGAAGAGAACAGTGAGCAACTCTGACTCACTGGTGGCTGACAAACAGGAAGTGCTTTCTGGTGTGCTGAGTCTGGCAGAAAGGGCAGACACATCAAAGTTCTGAGAAAGTGCCAAAGAGCTGTGGTCCCATGGAAAGGCTACTAGCAGGGGAGCTTCCCCAGGGGTGAGCAACGGAGGTGAGCCATCCACAGGAGGTGATGCAGGTGGTGTGGTGAGGCCCTCATTCTGTAGCTAGGCTGAATCCACTGCTTTGAAGGTATAGGGAAAGGGAAAGCTTGTTTGGCCAAATAGTTTGAAACAAAGAGGGCTGTTCTGACTCATTCAGCTGGCGGAGGTTTTTGTCATCATCATATTTCAATCCCATAATCTTCCTGATTTCTCTCCTTGATGCTAATTGGACTAGTATTTCTGCTTTTGCAGTAAGAATCTCTTCAACACCTCCTGATTTTAACAAATAAGAGATGATCTGGCCATGATTAAGTTACATACTCTATGTAAACAGGCCCAGATGTTGACCACATTTTGGGAATTCACATTCACTTGCTCTCCACTAGTGTCTGCACTTCTTGAATGTCTCCCAAGGTAGAGGCTGCCCACCACTTCCCTGCTACTCATGGCCAGCAGGCTCAAATCCCCTCAGCACTGCAAATCTTGGTTCAAATTTTGTACAGTGGCATAGCCTGCCCTAAGTTATAATGTGTACTTCTCTAAGAACAGTTTGTGTCTTTGCTATCCTAGGTAATTCTACTCTTCATTCTTAGTTTGAAAATAACTTCTTTTTTAAGAGAAGAAAAGTTTATAAGGTAATAAATATAGTGCTATACTCAAGTGTTTCATCACACTGAAAAGGATTGAACATCAAAAACCTGTGTCTCATAAGCACAACTGAGCCCAGACATGACCCTCTCCACAGGACACATCATGAAACCTCAGTACTGTCCACAGTGGGGTTTTGGGATCCAAAAACTGAGACTTCAGTGGAGCCAATTATCATTTTATTGAAAAAAATCACCAAAACAAAACAAAACTGTACATTAGGTCATTGAAATAGCTTACATTTTTTTCAGTAATAATAACAAATATTTATTCTTGCATCTAAGACTCATAAAAAAGTGTATTAGTTAATAAACTTTATTTTCTCAAAATGATCCTAGGAATTAGTTCCAATCTATATCATTAATATGTATTTAAAGAAATGAGACCAAGAGATGATAAGTAACATTCAAGGTTAAACAGCTTGTAAATGAAAAGACTACATCTGACTTCAGAAACTCTGAGCACCAAATATATACTCTTGGTAAGATTTTATTTATGCACCTCCTGCTTTAACTCTGTGATAATATGGGGTGCCACTGGTAAAGCTATGCACTCTAAAGTATTCACTACTTAGGCACGGCTTCCTATGCCCTGCTCTAGATAACATGGATACGGCTGACAAGTTTTCCTTGCTAATTCTGTTCAGCAGCAGAGGGCAACAGGAAGAAAAGAGACGTCAGAGGATTTACAGAAATACTGTTCTTTCTATAGGGGGGATTGGATGTGTTTGCCTTTCAGATAGAAAAAAAAAGTAAGCATTCTTTCCTAATGAAAACAAGGTATAAGGAAGAAAAGTTTCAAGCTTTCACTGTATGGGTAGGGAAGTGTAAAAAATTATTATGGATTGAATGATGTTCCCTCCAAATTCATACGTTGCAATCCTAACTCCTAATATTTCAGAATGTGATCTTATTTAGAAATAGGGTCTTTCAAGAGGAAATTAAGTTAAAATGATGATTTTAGGGTTGGCCCCACTCCTATAGGACTGGCGTCCGTATAAAAACAGGAAATTTAGGCATAGAGACATGCATAGTGACAAGATGATGTGAAGAGACATAGGGCAAAGACAGCCATCTACAAGTCAAAGAGAGAATCAGGGAACGGATCCTGTCTGCACAACTCTCAGAAAGAACCAACTCTGCTGACACCTTGATTTTGGACTTTTAGCCTCCAGAGCTGTGAGACAATAAATTTTTGTTATTTAAGTCACCCAGTCTGTGGTATTTTGTCATGGCAATCCTAGTGGACCAAAACGAAGACATGCTAAATAAAAGAATGGGAAAAAAGGAAGAGGCAGGCAGAATGGTGCAAATAAACTCAGGTGCAGGAGACAAACCACAGGACCAGGGCACTAAGCAGAGGTAGGTTATGTATTAAGAATGTTCAGGAGCTTGGTGGGCACAGGGAAATGGGGCCTGGACAGTTCCAAGGATTAAAATAAGGATCAAAAGTCTGAGAAAAGTGACACTAGAGAACTGTAGATGAGTGAACCATGGTTTGTGACATCAAAAAATGAGACAGTACTTGCTTCATAGTCTAGGAAAAAAACAATGAGCCCGGGAGGAACAGCCATGGAGAGTCAAAACCTGGGGATAGGAGCTGGAAGAGTCCTCAAAGGCATTGTACTCAAATTCATTCTGTAACCCTATAACCCAGTAGCCATATTGAGGTCTGTATCTGGAATAAAAATTTGGATGATTAACTTTTTGGCCAAAAATAAACCCAGAGATCTCATTTCTATTGGTTACTTGTTTTACTTCATACCCCGAGGATCCAGGCAATCTTCCTAGACATTTCTACCTCCCAGTAATATTTCCCTGAGAGGAAACTTTGGTGGCCTAAGACGTCAAAAGCAGAGAAATCATGTGGATGTACATTTTAAAAAATCTTAAAATGTGTCACTTGTATCTGATCTTCAAACATGATAACAACAGAAATAACATTGGCTGGATTCAGCATGACATCCACTGTAGGAAAATAGGAAAATTACAGGGTCATGTGAGGGATACAGAATGGGTGTGTCTTGCGACATTGTGAGGAGAAATATTGGGAGATGACTGGGAAGAACTTGTGTTGATGGGTAGGAGATGAGCAGGACACTTAAGAACTCTTGCATGTAGCTACATTTGGAAAAGAACACATGAAGCTAGGATCATGGGACCTAGTAGTAACCAAAACTTCTAAAAAGGGATCAGGACATGGAGATTTGACGATCCTGTAACTTCTTACCCCAGTTGCACAGACCTCTGTCAGCTCTGAAACGACAAAGTTTGCAATGATGTTGTTAGAATCAAAGGAGTAAACACTCATATCTGTCTTCTCTCTAGAAACAAGACTGTGGAGGAGTGCCTTGTGAGGCTAGGAACTGGTGAATTAGATGATAAAGTAGGCACCCTACCATTCACCCTTAATTCTGATCATCTTTAGCACAGGATCACTCTCTCTTTGTCAGGCCTACCTCTTTTCATTTACCCTCATCTGAAAACAATATCTGCTCCTCCATTTGTCCCTGATCCTACAAGAATCCCACACCTACACCTTTCCCCTGACTCTCCTCACCTTTAACCACATGCAGTTTCCCTACTAGACCAGAACCTGGATACTTTCCTTTGTTGCTCATGAAAAGTTTTTCACTTCTTCAGCATCAAGATTTCACTACTAGGATGAAAAAAATTGACCTACACACTTCTGACAGTTTGTTCCTCAAAAACCACTGACTTTCTATCTTTTCACCACATGGATGCACTTGAACCTTCTTCCCTGGAGGCTCTGAGAAAGGAGATAGTAGACTGTTCCACTTCAAGTCAGAAATGTGCCCACTCCACGTTCCCAGTTACACTCTGTGTGACCTTGGAATGATCAAGACCCATCAAGGGCACAGTTTCTTCCTTCCAAAATGAAATCATTATCCTCTCCCTCTCTTCTTCCTAGAAAACATATGAAATTATATGAAATAACAGACTTAACAAACAAAATAAAATACTTTTACCTTGAAAAAATAAACTGTGGAAAAATCACTGCATGGATGTGGGTCCCCATGGGGATGATCAGAAAGTGAGGTTGCAGAACTTGTTTCCTGAGAAGTTGAGACATATCAAGTGTGGGAATACGTTCTGGAGAGGAACAAGATCTTTAAAAACTGCTCCCCAGTAGGGATGCCCTCATTATAACACCTGAGATTTTAGGTTCTTGGGGAACAATAATAAACACTTGGAAAAAAGACATTATGAACTCCAAACTAGGAACAAAAAGACATTATGAACAGCAAACTAATAGTGGTCTGAATTTCATATGTTCAGATAGAGCTTGATGCTTCAAGGTAAGTGTGCAAATTTAGACATAAGGATGCCGCCTTTCCATTCTGGCTTCTAAGGTACATGACTAAGATGTATCAGCTGTTTGCCCCAGGTCCAAAATATTTCCTGGGATTCAAGTCTATTTTTGGAAATCTATACAGAACCCTGTAGAATTCTCAGCGCAGGAATTTAAATATGAAGGAGTTGTCTCTAATTCTGGGTGGTTGGCAGGTAAAGAAGACAGGAACTTCTCATGATATGTCAGCAAAGAATGAAATACAGAAACCTGAGTTAGATACAGGCACGCAGGGTAAATAAAATTTATAAAGTCACAGAGGTCTGATGCCGCAATGCCTTATTGTTAATACTGCTACTGATCCAAACCCTGCAATTTCCCACCACCTAAATTGCCAACCACAGAATCTTGTCCGTTCTCAATAGTTAGAGAATACTCAACCCATGATTTATGAACAGAAATTTAAGATAAAACTACACCAAAGCTGTCTTGCCCTGAGTGATGTTTTATTATAATTGACCACTAAATAACTCTAATGGATTTAAAACTCTTCACAGCACAGAAGGGCCATCTCTGGTCTCCCTCATATATTTTTCCATGAAGCCATTCATATCCTAAGGAGAAAAGAGAAACACAAGTCAAGAAGTGATGCACCCTCTCCACTTGCAAAGCGTCATCACATCCCCACAACTCCCATTGGGAAGAGATGATCACAACGTGAGAACCAAAACATAAAGAAAAGACCTAGGCCAATCATTCCAGAAGCCTCATTAGATGTTGTTATGTTTCCTAAAAGGTAGAAACAGCTTTGGCCCTAGTGGAAGTACAGCACAAGGCTTCCAATATCTGGAGATTAGACATATTTATGAAGAAAACAAGAAGTCCATAATTTTTTCCCCAAAAGCATAAGGTGCCCCATGAGACAAATTGAATAATTCATAGTTCTTTCATTTATTCAATGGAAATATAGAATCATATACAGGTATTTGCCAAGTATTATGCCAGGCTCTGAAGAAGCAAAGATGACTAATAATCATAATCTTCCTCAAGAAGTTTACATGGCTTTTGCTGAGGGTACAAGCAAACACATGTATTAATGTAGGCATTTTCAAGCCTCTCTCATCTCATTTTATACACCATCTATAAGTAACCTCATCTAGTCCTAATTCACCACACACATATGTGCTATTGATTCTCAAATCTTTCTTTTACTTAATTTTGCTTCTTAAATGCAAGTTAATATATTCAGTACTAAAGAAGCCACAGGAATCAGTAACTTAGAATGTCTAATAGGTAACTTACTATTCACAAACTAAATTGTTTCCTCTTTTATACTCCATTGTCAACACTGTTACCAATATCCCCTTTGTCACTGTCCTAAAAACTACAATATTTATCCTCTTCTTCATTCTCTACCAAGTCACTTTAGTCCATATCCTTGGCAGTTTTTAGCCATCTGATCTTCTTCTTCATCATCACAGATATTGTTTTCTTTGCTTGAACGATATGCATAAATATATTTGGTCTCTTTTACCTCAGACTTACTTCCTCCATGTCACTAAAAATTAGGCCAATGACTATGTCTACAAATGCAAAAATAAATAAATAAATTTTCTCTCTGAATTAGAGCTTTTTTGTTGTAATATGGTAAAAGCAAAATTAAACTAGATTAAGTAGAGAAAAGTATTTTCGAGGTCAGTTGTAATTTTAGTCAAAGCTTCATTTTGAAGCTCAATCCTTGTCATCAGGATTTGGTCTATGTCTTTCTCCAAATTCTATTTACACCCTCTAGGTTGACTCCATTCTCAGTTTATGAAGGAGACATGAATCTCCTGACAGAAGAAAAGAGACCTTCTCTTCTTCATTATCACAAAAAATTCTGAAGCCCACATGGCCTGCATTGGATCAGGTGCTCACATTAAGAGCCTTGCTATGCTGTTGTTGGAAAGAAATGAAACAATGGGTTGGAGGCAAGTTTTTTTGCTTTACTGGAACTGTTAGTTTTAATCTGAAGTAGATTGTGATGGGATAGGATGCATATTCTAAGGCTTAGAGAAAACACTAGGGAAAAAAAACTAAAACAAAATACAGTTAGAAAATAGGAAAACTTACAATTTTATATCAGAAATATTTGTTTAACACAGAAGAAGCTTCTTAAGGCAAAAGAGGAGAATGAGAACTACAGGTGATATATAGAAAGCAAATGGTAAAATGGCATATTTAAATACAGCCATATCAAGAATTGCATTAAATCTCATTGTCTTATTTCCCTAATTAAAAGGCAGAAATTGTTGGACTGGATAAAACGTAAGATTAAAGTATTACTATCTATCAGGGGCATATTTTGGATTTAAAGACACAAAGAGGGTAAAAGTAAAAAGATAGAAAAATACATACCATAAAAGAAGTAATCATAAGATTGTTCAAATGTCTAGATTAATATTAGACAAAATAGACTTTAAGACAATAAGTATTATGAAAGAATGAGAGGAAAAGTTCATAGTGATAAAAGGTCCAGTACATCAAGAAGGTGTAACAATTATAAATCTATATACACTTAATAATAGAGCCTCAAAATACACAAATGAAGGCTAAAAGAAAATATAAACAATTCAATAATAATAGTCTGATATTTCAATAACTCACTCAGTAAATGAATGAACAGCTTGTATGAAAACTATCAAGGATATAGCAGACCTGGACAATACTATCAACCAACTTAACTTAACTGACACCTATAGACAATTTCAACCAATGAGTGCAGAATATACAGTCTTTTCTAACACATACAGACAAATTTTCTGGACATACAATACTTTAAAGTATAAAACAAATGTCAATACATTTAAAATATTGAAAAAATAAAATGTATGTTCTCTGATCACAGAGGAACTAAATTTGAAATCCACAGCAGAAGAAAAAGTAAGAAATCGCGGAGTATTTTTAATTAAACAACACACTTTCAAACATCTCAAGGTTTACCAAAAACATCACAAAAGTAACTTGAAAATAAGTTGAACTGAGTGAAAATAAAAACTCAACAATAAAAATGTATTCAATAGAGCTAAAGCAATGGATTTTATCATTAAGCACTGTATCAGAAGAGATGGTCTCAAATCAGTGATCTAAGATTCTACTTCAAGAAAACTAGAAAAGGAACAACAAAGTAAACCCAAAACACACACACATGTACACCTGCATATGCACACACACACACAAAGAAAACTTTAAGGGTGAGAAAAGAAAAAAGTGATATAGTAGGGTACAAAAATAGACAAAATCAATGAAATAATAAGGTTTCTTCTTAGAAAAATCAACAAAATTGACCAAAGATAACTAAACTGATCAAACAAGAGAAAAAGAAATCACTAAAATCAGGAATAAAAGAGGGGGCATTACTGTGAGTGATGTAGAAATTAAAGTGTTCATAAGGGATTATTATGATTAACTTTATGTCTACAAATCATAGAACTTGGAGAGAATGGACAAATTCCTACAAAGACATACACTATTGAAAACTGACTAAAGAATTGTAAAAATCTAAATACCTAATACAAGTCAAAAAGTATTGTTTTAAAACTTTCCACAAAGAAAAGCCCAGAGTGAGATGGCTTCCCTGGTGAATACTATTGAACATTTAAAGATTAACCAATATCAGTACTTCAGAAATTCTTTTCAAAATGTAGAGAAAGATTGGGGAAATCTCAACTTATTCTGTGAGGGAAAAAAATAGCAAAAACTCTTGGAATCCGAAGAGCAGCTGTTTGTCTGTGACTAAACTGGATCATGAAGAGTTACCTGATAAAGGCTTAACATTGACCACAGATATCAGGGACCTATAGAATATCACTGGACACAATGGATCTTTTCTCCAAGATCAAATCTTTGCACTGCACTTGATAATAAATAATAAAACAAGAATTTCCCTGTTATTCTTGCATTTGATTATTCCTATAACCTCTGAAACAGATGCAGGAAGGGGTGCTGCAGGGCTAAAGGAATTTTAGTGTCACCACCGGAAAGAATACAGTAATACAGAGGAGAAGGAAACTAGTCTTTATTTTCCTCAAATCTCAGAGGCTGGGACTTCCACCTAAGTTTTACCTGCAGCATCTCCGTTATTGACCCCGGCAACCAATGCTCCACATCTGAGATGAGAGCTCTTACCAACAGGCTCTGCTGGATGGGCTCATTCTCAGATGAAGCCAGGTTATGTAGAATATCTCCCTCCTCATTCTTCAGCTTTAGCAACTCCTTCTGCTCCTCACAGTCCAAGATACCTCTCATTTGATTAGACTGTGTATGGACACTTTTTTCTTATTTTGTATTTGATTCTTCAGGAATGAGAAAGAGAGAGAGATATGCAGGCTCTCAGGTAGACCCTGGGAGACAGATGAAGAACTGTTCTATTAGGGAAATTCTCACAAGGAAGTAAGATAGAAGCAAGGGAACAATTTTTACAGAATCTAATTTTCCTAATATTTTCTCTACATCACATTTGAAAATAAAGGCCTCAAATCTGCATTATTGATATGAACTCTGAGCTACATTGGATACCTGAGTGTGGTTCAGCTTTCGCACAGCTGTGCAGGACACTCAAGCCTTCCTGCATTATGCCTGACCCTCACCCATTGCCAAAAGTTGAGCACTGAGGACAGAACCATGAGTCATTGACAAATGTCTTCCCTTAGAAGAGTCAAAGGCTCAAAAACATGACAAGAAAGGAACACAGAAATCACTAGCCATCCTCAGGAAAGAGCATATCTATGTGAATACTTCCCTCCAAATATCTGCATTCACTTGGACATGTTCACTTTTGAACCTCCAACCATATCAGGGAAAGGATAAAGATGAGGACTAATCAAATGACTACTGGACATATCAACTCTCAGGGAAAAAGAGGAAAGAAGTTTCTTGTGGCTAACATCCAAGGTCTGGCCCAGATTTCAGTCTAAATCCTTCAGGAAGTGTCTTCTCCTACCTTCCAGGAAGTTCTCTTTTCTCTGACATCAGCTTCCAACTCTTCAACTTCCCACTGATCCTCCCTCAGCTTCACCAGAACTGCCAGGAGTTTCTCTAGTGAAAAAGGAATCAAACCAGAATCAAGCACTGGGCCTTCTCAGCATCGGAATAAAGCATAAATGGGAAAGAAATCAGGATGATCGCCAGAGACTACAGTTTACAGAAACTGTGAGAAAAGCTATTAGAATCTATGACTTAGAAGAAAACCTGAGGTGGTGAATGTGTTCTTCATGGTTCAAGCAATAGAAGTCAGCATCCCATCACCAAAAGAAGACTGATTCTCTTTATTCTCGAAGAAGAAAACAGATACGGTGACAAGGAAAGATCTTACATCTCAATCCACCCAACTCTCCAGTTAACTCTCTTGTTCAGAGGTAATTAGAGGTTTTCAAGGGCACCAAATCTCCACCTACTAGCACAAGGTACAAAAATGTCTACTTCTGGCTAAGAGTCTGTATTGTAGGCTAAAATTTCTGTAATTGAATGGAATGCACAGAAGTGGCCTTCAGGCCTCTCTACTATGTTGCCGCATGCTGATTAAGCTGCAGGTTTCCAGGCTCATATGGAATTCAGCACACAGGGCCGCTGCTCTCTCCTTCTTGGCTGATCCTGGACTCTTTGTTATTTGTGGTGATGCAGGCTGGGCAGAAGCTGTAGCCACAGTGTAGGTATCAGGGGTTCTGTCAGGAGCTCCAGGCAATTGGAACAGATCACCTTCTCCTTTACGTTCACCAGGATTCCTAAAGCTTTCGTGGCTGCTCCCATGTACTACCTCTCCTGATTTCTGAGGCTCCTCGTCTTCACAGATCCCTGCATGATTGCTAGAGACTTTCTGTATTTTGTTGCTTATTGCTCCAGACCTATTAGAATTGTTGCATATAAGGAATGATAAGGTGATAGACTTGTAGCTGTAAGTATGATTTTAATTGAATTGAACATCTGGATGATAAATCATGCTTCTATTTTATTGTTCTTGCTGTGAACACAATTGCTCTGCTACATAATGAAATCCAGCTATTCTTATGGTATTATTAACATATATATGATTCCCCTTTGACAAAATTTAACTAAAAATTTTTCATATCTCTGTTGTCTTCCTGACACTCAGATTGGTGTTTAATTCATCTCCACTACCACATTTTAACCACATTAACTCTTACTTAGTTTTAAGGTTTTCCCAAACGGGAAAATGTTAAAGGTCCATGGGCCAAAGAGGGAGATATCTCATTAGCTTCCTCTCCAATCAGGAGAAGTAATAATTGTAGCAAAACACAGAGCTCTAGTGAGAAATTTCTTACCCTGTAACTCAGAACACAAAAGCGAGAATATGGAGAACACCAAGATGCTCAGCTCTGGTGAAAAATTTTGATAAGAGGAGCATGCTGAATTTAGGTTTCCTACTGGCTCAATTTTTCAAGTATCTTGATGGGACCCGATTTCACACAGCCACAAACCTAATGTTTCTTACCAAAGTCCTAAGATGTCAACAAAAGATGTGGGGTCAGTTCAGAGATTCACATGGAGAGAATTAAAATCACGGATATTGACCTGTGAAAGGATTGAGAAGAGAATAAGAATTGGACAGAGTAGAGGACTTTGAAGAATGGAGCTCATTTCTTTTGAAGTTTACCATCAATACTGCTAATACTGTGATTGTCACAAAACACACCTACCTCTGAGATCTCCAATCCCCTCCAGGTTCAATCATGTCATATACCTAAAAAGACATCTATTCTTAGTATCCCTGTATTAACCACCACATGACATAACATCATTGCTAAATATGCATAGCTAGTAAACCTGAGGTTCCCTTTCCACTAATGGAGGTATTCATTCTAAAAAGATAGCACCCTTAACTTGTAGATCAGAATTACAAACCTGGGAAAAATGTGGGAAAAAAAAAAAGGAAACTAAACATGAAGTCACTAGAGAGTGACAAAAGCAGTTAAAGTCTACAGTGTAGTATATAGTTGGAAGAAAGGGACAGTATTGGGGGAGTTTTCTGTTTTTTTGACTTTTGATTTGAAGGCAGACCTCTATTGGTAGTGGGTGAAACAGTTAAAACTCAGTTAGCAACATACAGACTTATTGGTTTGAAAAAAGAATGATTTGTGGCTACCACAGCAGCTGGAAAGTGGTCGAGCAGATCTGTAAAAGAGAGATCCAGAGGAAGAGATCCCAAATTGGACATATGAACTCTTACCAAATCTCTAACTACACGTGTGTGAGAGAGATGCCAAGCAGCCGAAGTAGGGATAATGGAACTCAGCAGAGATTTCAGTTGCTGTAATATTCAGGGAAGATTAAGAATTTGAATTCAACCAACTTAACTGCCTAAAAACATAATAATAGTATTCTTCAGAGAAGTAAATATAATCCACAGTCTCTACATCTCATTCACAATTCCATTGGGTGAATTTTAGATACAATCTAAAATCATTCAACACACAACGAAACTAGAAAACATGGCTCATACTCAAGAGAAAAGGCAATAAATGGAGACAAACTCCAAAATAATCCAGATGCAAGGACTTCTCAGCAGCTATTATACCTAGGGTTAAGAATGCAAAAGAAAATATGCTTACAATAATGAGTAAATAAGAAATATCAAAAGACAGAAATAGTTTTTTTAAAAAATTATTTTAGTCTTATTGTTTTATGACATTGTGTAAATTTTAGATGTACATTATTATATTTCAGTTTCTGAATAGACTGACTCATGTTCACCACCAATAGTCTAGTTTTAATCTATCGTCATACATAAGCGCCCCTTTTGCTCTCCCCCCACCCACTTTCCCTCTGGTAACCACCAATATATTCTCCTTATCCATGTGTTTGTTTATCTTCCACATATGAGTGAAACCACACAGTATTTGTCTTTCTCTGTCTGACTTATTTCACTTAGCATAATGCCCTTAAGGTCCATCCAGGTTGTCGAAAATGGCACAATTTTTCTTTCTTTATGGCTGAGTAGTATTACATATATCACATTTTTTTATCCATTCATCCATTGATAGGCATTTGGGTTGCTTCCACATCTTGGCTATTGTGAATAATGCTTCAATGAAGATAAGGGTGCAGATATCTTTTGGAATTATTGATTTCATGTTCTTTGGTTAAATACCCAGTAGAGGAATAGCTGGATCATATGGTATGTCTATTTTTAGTTTTTCAAGAAGTCTCCATACCATTTTCCATAGCGGCTGCAACAGTCTACACTCCCACCAGCAGTGTATGAGTGTTCTCTTTTTTATACATCCTCTGTGATACTTGTCATCTTTTGTGTTGTTCATTACAGTCATTCTCAAGAGAGTGAGGCGATATCCCACTGTAGTTTCAATTTGGATTTCCCTAATAATTAGTAATGCTGAACATCTTTTCATGTGCCTGTTGGCCATCCGTATATCTTATTTGGAAAAATGTTCATATCCTCTGCCCATTTTTTGATTGGATTGTTTGTTTTTTAGTTGTTGAGTTCTATGAGTACTTTATATACTTTGGAAATTAACTCCAGTAAGACATATGATTTGCAAATATTTTATCCCCTTTGATGAATTGTCTTTTATTTTTGCCAATGGTTTCTTTTGCTACGCAGAAGCTTTTTAATCTGATGTAGTCTCATTTGTTTATTTCTTCTTTTGTTTCCCTTGCCTGAGGGGACATGGTATTTGAAAAGACACTGCTAAAACTGATGTCAGAGAGCATACTGTCTATATTCTAGTAATTTTATGGATTCATGCCTTATATTCAAGTCTTTAATCCATTTTGAGTTAATTTTTGTGTATGGTGTAAGATAATGCTTTACTTTCATTCTTGTGTATGTGGCTGTCCAGTTCTCCCAACACCATTATTGAAGAGACTTTCTTTCTCCATTGCATGTTCTTGGTTCCTTTGTGGAAGATTAACTGACCACAGATGTTTAGTTTTATTTCTGGGCTCTCAATTCTGTCCCATTGATCTGTCTGTCTGTTTTTCTGCCAGTTCCTGCTATTTTGATAACTTTAGCTTTGTAGTATATTATGAAATCAGGGAGTGTGATACCTCCAACTTTGTTCTATTTCTGTGAAAAATATCTTTGGGGTACTGATTGGGATTGCACTGAATCTGTAGATTGCTTTAGGTTATATGGACATTTTAACTATGTTTATTCTTCCAATATATGAGCATGGAATGTCTTTCCATTTCTTTGTGTCTTCTTCAATTTCTTTCAATACCGTCTTATAGTTTTCAGTGTATAGATCTTTCACCTGCTTGGTTAAATTTATTCCTAGATATTTTATTCTTTTTGTTGTAATTGTAAATGGGATTGTATTTTATTTTTTTTTAAAGATTGGCACCTGGGCTAACAACTGTTACCAATCTTTTTTTTTTTCTTTCTTTCTTTCTGCTTTAGCTCCCTGAACGTCCCTGTGCACAGTTGTATATCTTAGTTGCATGTCCTTCTAGTTGTGGGATGTGGGATGCCACCTCAACGTGGCCTGACGAGCGGTGCCATGTCCGCACCCAGGATCCGAACCCTGGGCAGCCGCAGCGGAGCGTGCAAACTTAAGCACTCGGCCACAGAGCCAGCCCCAGGGATTGTATTCTTGATTTCTCTTTTTTCTAGTTTGTTATCAGTGCATGGAAATGAAACTTCTTTTTGTATGTTGAATTTGTCTCTGCAACTTTACTGTATTTGTTTATTATTTATTATACAATTTTGGTGGATTCTTTAGGGTTTTCCCCATGTAGAATAAAATCCTCTGCAAATAGGGACACTTTTACTTCTTCCTTTGCAATTTGGATAGCTTTTCTTTCTTTCTTTCTTTTTTTTTTTTTTTTTTTTTTTTTTTGCCTGACTGCTCTGGCGAAACCTTCCAGTATCTTGTTGAATAAGAGTTGCACGAGTGGACATCCTTGTCTTGATCCTTTCTCAGAGGAAAAGCTTTCAGCTTTTTGGTATTGAGTCTGATGTTGACTATTAGTTTGTCATATATGGCCTTTATTATGTTGAGGTATTATCCTTGTATACCCATTTTCTTCAGAGTTTTTATCAAAAAGGGATGTTGGATCTTATTTATCGATTGAGATGATCATGCAATTTTTATTACTCATTTTGTTAATGTGATATATCACATATATTGATTGCAAATGTTCAACCATACCTGCCTACCTGGAATAAATCTCACTTGATAGTGGTATATGACCATTTTAATGTATTGTTGTATTTGTTATGCTAATATTTTGTTGGTGATTTTTGGGTCTATGTTCATCAGCGATGTTTGCCTGTAATTTTCCTTTTTTCTGTTGTCCTTGTTGGGTTTTGCTATTGGGTGTAATGTTGGCCTTATAAAATGAGCTAAGAAGCATCTCTTCTTCAGATGTTTGGAATAGTTTGAAAGGATAGGTATTAAATCTTCTTTGAATAGATATTAAATCTTTGTGATAGATTTCTGCAGGGAACCCATCTGGTTCTGAACTTTTGTTGTTTGGTAGGTTTTGGATTGCTTTTTCAATCTCTTTACTTCTAATTGGTCTATTCGGATTTTCTATCTCTTCTTGATTCAGTTTTTGGATGTTGTATGATTGTAAAAATTCATCCATTTCTTCTAGATTATCCAATTTGTTGATGTATAGCTTTTCATATTATTCTCTTATAATCCTTTGTATTTCTGTAGTGTTCGTTGTAATTTCTCTTCTTTCATTTCGGATGTGTTTGAGTCTTCTCTTTTTTTTCTTATTGATTCTGGTTAAAGTTTTGTCAATTTTGTTTATCTTCTCGAAGAATCAGCCCTTAGCTTCATTGATCCTTTCTGTTATTTCTTTAGTCTCTATTTCATTTATTTCTGCTCTGATTTTTCTTATTTCCTTCCTTCTGGCTTTGGCTTTTTTTTTTTATTTTTTTCTAGTTCTTTTAGATATAGCATTACATTGTTTACTTGAGACTTTTCTTGTTGCTTAAGGTAAGCTTGTATTGATATAAACTTCTGAGTACTGCTCTTGCTGCATCCCATAAGTTTTGGTAAGTTCTATTTTCATTTGCATTTGCATCACCAGATATTTTTTTATTTCTCCTTTGATTTCTTCATTGATGCAATAGTTGTTTGGTAGTATGTTGTTTAGTCTCCACATATTTGTGACTTTCCCAGGCTTTTTCTTGTAGTTGATTTCTAGTTTCATAGCATTATATTCAGAAAAGATGCTTGATATGATTTCAATCTTCTTAAATTTATTAAGGCTTACTTTGTTTCTCAACACACAGCCTAATTTTGAGAATGTTCCAGGAAATATTCCTCCACTTGAAAACAATGTGTATTCTACCGCTGTCGGATGAAATGTTCTGTGTATATCCATTAAGCCTGTCTGGTCTAGTGTTTCATTTAAGATCACTATTTCCTTGTTGACTTTCTGCCTGGATGATCTATCCATTGACGTAAATGTATGGTAAAGTCCTCTCTTATTGCTGTGTTGCTGTCAATTTCTCTCTTTAGGTCTATTAATAGTTATTTTGTATACATTGATGCTCCTGTGTTAGGTGCATATATATTAATGATTGTTATGTCTTCTTGATGGAATGTCCCTTTTATCATTATATAATGCTCAAATTTATCTCTCATTATCTTTTTTTGTCTTGAAGTCTGCTTTCTCTGAATAAGTATGTCTCCACTAGATTTATTTTGCTTCCCATTTGATTGGAATGTCATCTTTGATCCCTTCACTTTAAGCCTTTATTTGGCTTTAGAGCTAAGATGTGTTTCTTGGATGTGCATCATATGGTTAGGTCTTGTATTTTAATCTGTCCAGCGGCTCTGTGTCTTTTGATTGGTGAATTAAATTCATTTGCATTTAGAGTGATTATTGATATATGAGAGCTTAATATTGTCATTTTATCTTTTATTTTATGCTTGTTCTATATTTCCATTTTCTCTTTTTCCTTGTAATTCTGTCTGTCATTTTAGTATATTGATTTTCTGTGATGTTTTTTCTCAGTTTCCTCTTCATTTATTATTTATGACTCTACTCTGATTTTTTGTTTTGTGGTTACCATGAAGTTAGTATAAAAGATCTCATAGAAGAGATAGTCCTTTTTCTGAGAGCCTCTAACTTCCAATAGCCTATTCAAGTTGCATCCCTTCCCTCTTCCCTTTCTCTGTTTTTGTTGTCACAAATTACTATTTTTTGTGTTGTGAGTTTGTGACCAAATTGAAGTCATTATACTTATTTTTGATATTTTCTCTCCCTTTATGCTTTATGTTACAATTAGGTGTTTACTAATCTATTCTGATAAAGAGCTGCAATTTTCTGTCTTTTTGTCTTCTTGCTCAAAGCTTTGTAAACCTTTGCCTTTTTCTTTCAGGTAGGAGAGCTCCATTAAACATTTCTTGTAAGGCAGTTCTAGTGGTGATGATCTCCCTCAGTTTTTGTTTTTCTGGGAAACATTGATTTTCCATCATATCTGAGGGATAATTTCACAGGATAGAGTATATTTGCTGATAGTTTTTGTCTTTCAAGATTTTGAATATAACATTCTACTCTCTCCTAGCCTGTAAATTTTCTGCTGAGTAGTCTGCTGAAAGCCTGATTGGAGTGCCTTTTTACTTTATATTCTTCTCTCTTGCTGCCCTTAATATGTTTTTCCTTGTCATTGACTTTTGACAGTTTTCACATTACATGCTTTGGAGAAGGTCTTTCTACATTGAGGTAAGTAGGAGTTCTATTATCTTCATGTAATTGCACGTCCAGTTCTTTCCCCAGGTTTGGGAAGTTCTCAGCTATTATTTCTTTGAACAAGCTCCCTGCTCCTTTCTCCCTCTCCTCTCCTTCTGGGATACCTGTAATCCTGATGTTACTTTTCCTAATTGAGTTGGATATTTCTTAGAAGATTTCATTTGTCTTTTTAATCTTAGTTCTCTCTCCTCTGCCTGAATTATTTCTAGATTTCTATCTTCCAGCTTACTACTTCTCTCTTCCATATATTCTGTTTTATTTTTAATGCTTTCTTTCTTATTTTTCATCTCATTGAGTTCTTCATCTCCTAATTTCTATTTGTTTTTTTTTGTTACAGTTTCAATTGCTTTGGTGAAGTACTCCTTCTGTTCATTAATTTTATTCCTGAGCTTATTGAACTCTCTGAGTTTTCTCGTAACAGACTGAGTTCCTTTATGACATCTATTTTGAATTCTCTGTCAGTTGGATTGTAGACCTCTGTGACTTCAAGTTTGATTTTTGGAAAATTGTCATTCTCTTCTGTTTTTCTGTATTACAGTAGGGCTTCATGGTATTTGATGAATTGATTCTCTGCTGGTGTGTTTCTGGTAGTAATCACCTTTCTTATTTGGGTACAGCTTTGGTTACTTTGATTCTGAGCTTATTCTGCTCACATTTGAAAGCTTGCACTTTACACCCTCCACTGCCTGTGCTAGAGGTGTCATGGGTGTGCTTTCTGTGCCACTTATGCCTCTGAGGTTACTGATGCCTTACTGCTAATAATGTTGCTGATGTCTCAGGTGTCACGACTGGGGTCTGAAAGCACTTATGCTGCTTCGTGGGTAAAGTGTGTTTCATGGTACTCCACTGGCTGTGTGTGGGCTCTCCATGAGCTCAGATGCTGCTGTGCCATGCACCATCCATGCTGCTGCTCCTGGGTTTTCTGGAGGTGCTCATTGTACCACTGCCAGGGGTGCTGGATTCATGGGTGTGGCTGTCACAGTTGGGGCATGGGGACCTTGTGGCTTCTATGCAGCCTCCACTGCTACTGAGCTATTGGTATCTGGGTGACCAGTTCTTCTACAGTTCCTGAAGCCTCTGGTCACAGGTTCCACCTGCCACTGCTTTGAAGAAGCAGTATTTATGCAGGGAGAGGTTGTTGTTGCTGGTTTCTGTGTAACCTCTGGTCTTTGGTGCTAGCAAGTGTATTTTAAAAACTCAGGTCAGCGTCCCCCATCCCAGCCAGGCATATCTGAGTTTTATATATTATCACAGCTATTGGAAAGATATGGCCCCTTCCAGGGGTGAAGGAGAGGCAGTGTGTGCTGGATCCACTGAGATATGGGCAGGGAGCAAGACACATGCATTTTTTCTCCTGCTCCTGTTGCAGTTGCTCATATTTGTGCAAGCCACAGTGCCTGTTGTTTCCACTCCACTGACAGTCACATGGGCCACTGTAATTTCAACTCCTGCAATGACTGTTTACAGGCAATCATATATCATTGAGTGCAGATCATGTGTCTCTATTCCAATAAGGATCAGGTCCTCAGGGTTTAGAAATTTCTGATCACCAACCAGTTATGGCTATAGATACTACTGCCTGCTCATTGTCCATGGATGAACCTGCAGGGTGAAACCTACTTATTCCCTGAGATTCTCCTGAACTCCCACAAAATTCTCATTGTGGACACCCATCTCCAAAATTCATGGCCCAACACAATCCTAAAGTCCCAGAAATACAAGATGAAGTAATTTCCATTCAGAGAAATTGTTCATGAGAGAACCCATATTTGATGCCCGATGAACTTTTTGAATCCAGAATTCCTTCTCAGGACATTTTGTGAGAAGAAACTACTTACAGGCTTCATACTCTTATGAGGAAAGGTCTTCATTTGGGGGCAGGAGATGCTGTTAAATAAAGGATGTTTCTAATTTTTCTGCTGTGTTTGCTAACTCAACTGCTTTTCTCTTTAACTTGTTTCACAACTTGAACTTGTTTCCTTAATGGGTTATAGCTTCAGTCATTGTAGCAATAAAGTTACAGGAAAGTAGAGGTCAAAGGGAATATGGATAAGAATCAATCTCCCCCTGTGCCTATGGATGAGACTTTGAGGGTGTGTGTGTGTGTGTGTGTGTGTAAACAGACTGGATGCATCTAACCTGGAATGGAGAATTGAAGAATTTCTTGTGTAACAGGGATCAGAGAAGACACTATTTAGCCAAGTATCCCATTATTTCTATTTCTCTCAGCTCATAGGTAGGTTAGGAAAGAGCTGGAAATGAAAATACCAAAACACACAGGGACACCATCATGTGCTGCATGAAAATGCACTGCAGCAACATTTGCCCTGCTGTCTCACTGAAGAAGAACAGGCTTTACGTCATTCCTGAGAACTATTGTAGGCTTTCAGCTAGCTGCAAAAGGTGAGGCTGACCAGGAAAGGAAACACCAACCTATACCATTGCTGAGGGAGCCCATGACCAAACGCCTGACCCCTACTCTATCACTCTAAGTTGTGATGCGAACCAGCAACCTGAAGAATGGAGATTGATCTGGGAAAACCAAGAAAAAGTTTACAATTGAGAGAGAATTACCATGGAAATAGAAAATAATGTAAAATCAACTTAGTACATTCATTTAGATTAAAGAGGCTGTTCCAGAAATTAAAATAAAAAACAGACTAAAAAGCCTTGAAGAAGATAAAACTTCCTTCTATTATGAGGAAATATTTATTATGTGCACTTACAGTATTCTTAAGTATAGTCAGTGCCACATAATGACATTTCAGTCAACAATGAACCTCACAAACGATGATAGTCCCAGGAGATTAGTACCTTATAGACTAGGTGTGTTGTAAGCTATGACATTTGCATAGGTGGTATTTTCTATATGTTCAGAAAGATGGAATCACCTAATGATGCATTCAGAAAGTATCCCTGTCATTAATTGATGCACTACTCTATAGAGAAAATGTTTACAGTAGATCTCTAGAACTTATTTATCTTACCTAACTGAAATTTTGTATCTGTTTAACAGAAACTCTTCAAAAATTTCTTAAGACATTAGATCTCATGTTAAATGTCCTTACTACAATTTTAAAAAGATTGTTTAATTGATAGCAGACTATTAAATAGCAAAGTCAAAAAGAATGTTTATGGCAAAAAATAGAATTGTGTACTCGGATAACTATCTGTAAGTTGAAATAAACACATATGACGATATAAGGAAATACAAATTTCTTATTTAAATGATGAAATTAAGAAATGAGATCTGTGATTATTTAATCAAGTTATTCTATTTCAAAGCAAAGCAAAGATGCTAATATTTAAAGTAGATTAATATACATTCTGAACACTACTTCAAATCACAGAAGAAAATTGATCAACACCAATCTGGATCAGTGCTCATATGCTAGGTAATGAGAAATTTATTACAAATATTTCATTATTAATTCTCATAATATCCCTATCAAGTAAGTCTTACTATAGTTATTTCTGATGATAAACTGAATCCAATTAAATTTAACTTAATAAGGGCCAGTAATTAGCAACATCACTAGATAACAAAGTTCTATCTGACTTCAAAGTCCAGGCTATTAAGTATCCACAGTGTTCACCCTCTATATCATGTCAACTGCAAGAGAACCCTGGTCATGGAGTAATTCATCTTGGTTTTAGTCATTACCATGACTTGTTCCTGCTTCATTAAAGGCTATATAGATTGAGCATATCAACCTCTATTTCACAGCACCCAAGATTTTCCCATGATGCTCTCAGCTGCTTCTGCAGATCAGCATTTCTTGGGTTCTTACTCTTACCCCACATCCTAGAGAATCTGGCTCCTACTTAGGGATGTACTGCAGAGAGGGCACCCCTGCTGGAGAAACACAGAACTAATTCTAATCCAGCCTTCTCCACTTATTAGCCATGGACACTCAGGAATATCTCATAACTTATATATTCTTTTAACCACCTGATAGGATTTCCTCCTTCTTATGACATTTTTGAAGATTAACTGGGATAAAAATCCCCTATTTATATACATTTATACACATAATTATATATGTGTGTGGGGGTGTGAGTGTAAGTATGCATGTGTATGTATATAGCATTCCCTGACCAGGTACTTTCTATTGTCACCTCCCTATATCTTTATGAATGCTCTCTGCATCAGGCTGCCCTAGTTTATAATACATACTTCTCTAGGAAAATTTGTGCCTTTGCTATCCTGGGTAAGTCTATCCCTCATCCTGAATTTGAAACCGGTTAAAAAAGAAAAGAAAAGTACATAATATTACATGTATGGTATATACTCAACTGTTTTACCAGAAGGAAAAGGCCTGAACATCAGAAGCCTGCCCCTTATAGGAGTAGCTGTTCCTAGAAATGGCTCCCTCTGCTGAACATATTTTGGAAACATACTTTTGCAGTATTCTAACTGATTAATAATAAAGGGGCTTAAAAACAATCCCAGCCTTAGCATAAAAAGTTCTATGGAAGAATACCGGAACTGGAGTAGTCTTGACAGTGGAGTCTGGGAAGTTAGGAAATGAGACTTCAGTAGAATCCATTATTCTTCCTCTAAAGGGCACAAACATGTCGCACAGGACATTAACAAAGCTTGCATTTTTCAGTAATTATGAGAGAAAATATTTATTATAATGTACAGGACACTTAGCTGCTTTACATTGAGTGACACTTAGTTTTTCACAAGGATTTAAGAGTTAAGTATAGTTTTAAATCTGAAATTGTATTTTAGGAAAAGGGAACCAGAATTTATTCATCATTACACATCTTTAAAAGAAGAGATAGGATAGGAACTCAAACACTCTGTACACAAAATCTTCACTTTCGGTACATATATGGCTTATGTTTTCCTTTATTTGACTTTCTGATGAACCTAGTATATCCTAGGCAACAAATAAACATGCACCCAAAGACTCCTTAGTTGTTTTTGGTATGTGGAGGGTGATTACGGACTGTCCTAGGTAATGTGCATGGTGGCAGACAGGCTTTGCAATGTCTCTTCAGATCAATGATAAAGGAAAATATGAAGAAATGGGATGGCAAATGTTATATCAATACTGCTCTGCCTTTAGGAGGAATTATATGCCTTTCTTTGAGAACACAAACAATGGTAAATGAGCATCTCTCATAATGTGAACCAGATACACTGTACAGCCCAAGGATGTGTAAAAGTTTTAAAGCAAAGAAGGGATACGTCAGGAAGAGATGGTGTGAATGGTGCAGATGAGCTCACATATAGAGATGAAACCCAGGACAACGGACACAAGAAATGGGTGAGGGAAGAAGGCGGCTCAGGAGCTTGGTGGACACAGTGTCATGGGAGCTGGACAGTTCCAAGGATTGAAATATGGATAAGAAGGATCAGAAAAGCGACACTTAGAGAACTTGTAGATGAGTGACCCATGGTTTGTGACATTGAAAAATGAGACAGTGCCTCCTTCACAGTCTAGGAAAACCCCAACACGATGGGGAGGAACAGCCATGGAAATAGTCAAGACCTTTGGATCAGAGGTGGAAGAGTCCTCAAAGGCATTGTACTCTGATTCATTCTGTAACCCTACAACCCAGTAGCCATGTTGAGGTGTGTATCTGGAATAAACATTTGGATGATTTAGATTTGATTCAAAAGCAAACCCAGAACTCTTTTGTCTATTGAATTTCCGTTTGTTACTGCATACCCCCAGGATCCAAGCAGTCTTCCCAGACACATCTACTTCCCAATAATATTTCCCTGAAGAGAAACTTTGACAGCCCAAGATATCAAAAGCAGACAAATTACATGGAAATATATTCCCAAACATAAAAGGGTGCACAACTCTCACTTGTCTCTGATCCGCAGATACAATGATACTTGAAATAGCGTTGACTGGATTCAGCATCACATCAACTGTAGGAAAAATCACAAGGTCGTTAGGAATGTAGAGTACTTGTGTCTTGTGACATTGTGAGGAGGAATATTGGGAACTGACTGGCAAGAACTTGTGTTGATGAGTCAGAGATGAGTAGGACACTTTAGAACCGTTCTATTACGTATGTTTGGAGAAGAACATGAAGCTAAGGTCATGGGGCCCAATAGTTACTACATCTTCTGAAAAGGGATCAGAACATGGAGAATTGAAGACCCTGGAACTTCTTACCCCAGTAGCATTGGATCTCTGTCAGATCTGAAATGACAAAAGTTGCAATGATGTTGTTAGAAGCAAAGGAGTAAACACTGACACCTGTCTTCTCTCTAGAGTGGGGTCAGGGGAGGGGAGCCCTATAAGGCTATGGACTGGTGAATGAGAGGATAAAGCAGACACCTGGCCACTCCTCCTTAGATCTGATCTTCAGACAGGATCTCTCTCTCCTTGCCGGGCCTACCTCTTCCCTTTTACCCTAATCTAGAAATAACATCCACTCTCCCATTTTGCCCTGATAGTACAAGAACCCCACACTCACACACTTCTCCTGGCTCTCCTCACCTTTAAACACTTTCAGCATACCACTTAGATCTGGAACTCTGAATGCACGCCTCAGTTTCTTGGAAACCATTTTTGGCTTTTTCAAGGTCCAGGTCTCACTCCTAGAGAAGACAACAATTGATCGTCATACACTTCTGACCTTATGCTTCTCCAAGACCACCTCACCTATCACTCCATTGATGCACTTAAATTCTCTTCACTGAGGAGCTTGAAGAGAGGGGAGAGGAGAGCCCTGACACTTCAACCAGAAGAAATATGCTCATGTCTACCTTTCTATTTACTCTCGGTGTGATCTTAGGAAGGTCTTCCCCTCAAAGAAACTCCAGATTCTTCCTTCTAAAATGGAAAAGTTAACCCCATCCTTTCTACCTGTTAAAAATAATATAAAACTAGATGAAATAATGGTGCCTTTAAAAGGTATTTGATGTTTCTAAAAGAAGTATTTGATACAAAAATAAGTCACTGTCATCTCAGTGGTTCTACCAGGGGAAGGCCAGAGATGTGAGGTCCTAGGCAGATGGTCAGTAGAGAGTCTCCAGAACCTGGCTACCAAGGGGTTTAGGTTATCAAGTGTGGCTCTCCTGTGTTAAAAGTTTGAAGAGTCTCAAAAGCCTGTTATCCCAGTACAGATGCCCAGAGATTAACATTTGAGGGGACATTCTCTTGGGAAATATTAGAAACATTTGGAAAAGAAGAAGTTATGATGACCAAATTATTGGTGGCCTGAATTTTATGTGTTTTGGAAGACCTTGGTAATGCCAGGTATGTAGTCAGCTTTAGACACAGGAAAACCATTTTTGCCATGAGATGCTAAAGTGTTCAAGAAGGGATTAATTATTGGTACCAGGACCAAACCCACTATTCCCCAAGACTTGTCTATTTTCTGGAAATATGAAGAAAACCACCCTCAAAGATCTTGTTTTTTCCATTCTCAAGAAGAAAAGTAAATTCCCTTCTGGCATATTTGGGGACCTGGTAGATAAAGTGGACAAATTCCTTCTCGTGATAAGATACACACCTAAGAAATATAGAAACAAGAGCTGAGGCAGAGACAGATTGACTAAAATGAGTGAAGTCATAGAGTTCTGATATAGCAACACCTCATTTCTAATGCTTCTATTTGCCCTAATTCTGTGACCACCCACCACCCAAATTTCCTACCATTGACAACTGTGATCTGTGATCAGCAGTTTGAAACAATATCATACTCAAATTTCCCAGCTCTGTGATTTCTTTTTGAATTGTGATTAATCTCATGATAAAACTCATGACTACAGTTCTGCCTTCACACAAAAATGGACCATACCTGGTCTTACATACATACCTTCTTATGAGGTTGTTCACATCCTGGGGAGAAGAGAGATAACATGAGCTAAGCATAGAATTGTTAGATTTACAAAATAAAAATGGCTACTTAAATTTTAATTTTGGAAAAATAACAATATGCTTTAGTATAAGCATGACCTCTGCAAAATATGATATCCTTTTACTAAGAGATAATGTGTCATTTATCTGAAATTCAAATTTAACTATACATTCCATATTTTTCCTGGCAACCTTGAAGGATGTGAAGCCCTCCTACCTTACAAAGTTTTACCCAACTTTCTCCTCACATCCCTAGCACTCTTTGATTTGTTGAATAAATTGATGGTCAGAATATGGGGGATGAAATGTAGAGATGAGACCCAGACCAACCATCCTTGAGGACTCATGTGAGGATGTTAGAAAGATGCTTGAAGTATGTGAAGATGGGATATATTTAATAGGAAGAGGTCTATTATTGTTTTAACTACATTTATGAGTAGACTTTATTAATTCATTATGCTTTTATTTATTCTAGAGACAAATAAGGTGAAATATACTATTTGCCAGACATCATTCCAGGCTCTGGGGAATCAAAGATGAATAATTCATAATAGTCCTCAAGAAGTATATATTGTGTTGCTGCAGGTACAAAAAATAAGCACTTTGAGTAAATGTTTCTCTGGCTGCCCTCTACTTACTGTATACTCCTCCTACATACTGCCTATAGGTGATCTCATCAGATATTAAGTATGAAATAAGCCACAGGAACCAGCACCTAAAAAAGTTTAAAATGTAACCTATTATTTGCGAACTATTTACATGCCATTGTCTAGAATGTTACTAATTTCCCTTTGATCACTGTCTTAGTAACTACAGTATCTTACCCTAAATTCCAAATTGTACAATCCATATCCTCAACTTCTTTTAGCCATCTTCTTTTCCCTATCATAACCATTACATACTTTATTTTTTTGAACAGAAATGTGCCAATATATTTGGTATTCTCTTCTCCACCCTCATTCCTTGTACACCACAGACTTGACTACTAGTTGACTCTACATCCTCAGGAAAAGTTTTATTTTCTGTAGTAGGCTTTTTAAAGTATTATTATTATTATTGTATATGACAAAAATCCAACTAAAACTGACTTAAATTTAAAAGAAAGAAGAAGAAATTGAGGGGGCAAGTAGAACTTCAGTCATAGCTATGTATTTAAGTGAAAATGTTGTCATCAGAATCTGTTCTTTTTTCTCAAAATTTTATTTTCTATCTGCTACATTGACTTTCTTTTCAGATTTTATATGGCATCAACTTGAATGTCTTGGTTTAAATGGTAAACTCTGGTATTTTACCCCACAGAAAAAAGAATTTCTCTTTCTAGTCATGACAGTAAAATTCTAAGACATACAAATCATTGACCTGAATTGGGTCAATGATTAAATGATAAAAATAATTACTGCATCAGTGGTAAACAAATGGGAATCATATATGCCAATTTACCTAGAGTTGAGAAACATACACTCTCCTGATGCTACTGATTTTATCAACCATAATCAACTACATGCACTGAGTGTTGAGATAATTCCACAAAGGATAATTCAAGAGGTTGTTACAAAAAACATAAAAAGATATTTGAATTGAGATTGGACAGACAAACAAAAGTCCCATGCAGTCCACCCTTTACCTGACTGCCACCTCCTCACTCTATTTACCAAATTATATTTTTTAATGGCTAAATATATTACAATGGTTATAATAAAATTAAAAATGGATGACTTACATCATATATAATTTATAACAAAATCAATTAAAGATTTAAAACTATAAAATTGTTGGAAGGAAACATAGAGTAAACTCTTCATGATATTGGATTTGTTAATAACTTCTGAGATACAACACAAAAAACAAAGGCAATAAAAGAAAAATAGATAAATTGGATCTCACAAAAGTAAAAAGTTTTGTGCATCAAAGGACATTCTGAAGAGAGTGAGAGACAATGCACTGAAAGGGAGAAAATATTTGCAAATCATATATCTGATAAGGTATTAATATACAGAATATACAAAGAACTCCTACAACTCAACAACAGTCAAAAAACAAACAGCCCAATTCAAAGAATGGGGAAAGGATTTGAATAGATATTTCTCCAAAAAGATATACAAATGTCCAATAAACATATGAAAAGATGGTCAGCATTATTGGTCATCAGGGAAATGTAAATTAAAACCACAATGAGATACCACTTCGTACTCTGTAGGATGGCAAAAAACTCATAAAAAGTAATAAGCGTTTCTGAGGATATGTAGAAATTGGAACCCTGGTCCATTCATTGCAGCTATGAATGTAAAATGATGTGGCCACTATGGAAAACAGTTTAATGGTTCCTCAAAAAGCTAAACAATTACTTTTACGATCTATCAATTCCACTCCAAGGTTCATATGCAAAGGAATTGAAAGCAGGGACTCAGATACTTTTATGCCAATGTTCATTGCAGCATTATTCCCAATAGCCAAAAGGTGGAAACAACCCATGTCCATCAACAGATGAATAAATAAACAAAAGGCCCCATATACACACAATGGGAAATTATGCAGCCATAATAAGGAATGAAGTTCGGAAACATGCTACAGTAAAGATGAAGCTTGAAAATATTATGCTAAATGAAATAGGCCAGAGAAAAATGGACCAGTATTGTGTGATTCCATTTACAGAAGTACCTAGAATAGGCAAATTCATATAGGCAGAAAGTAGATTAGCAGTTATTAGGAACTGGAGTCAGGGGGAATGGGGAGTGGAGAATTATTACTTAATTTCTACAGCAATTATCAATTCAATTGATGAAAAAAATTTAGGAGTCAGTAGTGGCAATTTTTGCACAACACTGTAAGTGTAATTAATGTACTTTAAAATGGTCAAAATGACAAATTTTATGTTATATGTTTTACCACAATTGTTCTAAAACTTTAATAATGTAATATACCAAACACTATTGAATTTTGCACTTTAAATGAATGACTTGTATGATATGTGAATCATATCTCAATAAAGTTACTAAAATAAATGGATATGAGCCCTTTTCTAGGGTAAAAGATCTAAACTGTCATCTATTCCTCAACTCTACTTTTAAGCCCAGCATTTCTGTCATTTTCATCCGTATCAGTCTAAACCCAGCTCCTCATGGTCCAGCAAGCAATGTATATATGATAAAATGATTCATTCCAAACATTGCCAAAAAATAGTCCAGATTACAGAGAAACTGTCATCTGAACTCCTGGTTGGCAAAACTGGGGAGTAAAGACCACTAGCCTGTTACACGTTATAACAATTTGAAGAATTGCCAAAACTGAAAAAGTTTCTTGATTGGCCCACATGTCTGCCTCAGCTCTACTCCTGTCAGTAGTGGTGCATGGCCCTACCCAAGAGGAAAGTTGTAGAGAATTTCCAATATGTGACCATAGCTTTCCAACAAGTACAGTCTGGCAGGTTGCATATTAAAGTCTGTATATTGCCTCAAGAATGGAACAATTACAGGCATCATTTCCCACAATTGTGATTCACCTTTCCCAACTAAAAATATTGTGTGATTTAACTTTTTGTATGGCCAATTATATGAGCTATAACAAAAACTAGAAATCTCTTCCAGTAGACAGATTTGTATCCAAGAGTTTAACTTATTTGTTAGCATGTGGACATTATCCTAGAGTTCATTTAAAACAGGTTATCAGCCCCTTTCCCTAATCTGCATTCCAATGAATAGGCATTAATAGTGTATTCTTGTGCCCCTATCTCAGGTAGGAAGTTGACCATTTGACCTTTGTATGACCGCTTTGTCAGTCTCTGGCTCTTCATTAGTCCCAGTCATAACTCATGCTGTGCTTTCATCCTCTCTGACTTTGCTGGCACTAATTTTAGCTTGGAATTGAAAAGCTGGGCTATGCTGTGAAAAGAACCAGCCTCTATTAGCAAATTCAACTGGAATTTCTCAGTCCTATGGGTCATTACTAAAGGCTAAACAAAATAGCCACACATCAAGTCAACAGTCCCACTGTACAATAAGTGATTGTGTAAGAGCTGCCTCGCTTTCATCTTCCATTTGTAGCCCAATAAATACAGGGAATCATTTACAAATTACTCAGCATTGTGTTTATTTCAAATGACCAAATACAAAATCAAACAGGCTTGATCAGAGAGAAATGGAAGTAGATTGTGCTAAAACAAATAAATGAAATATCCAGTAATCTATCTGACTCCAGGAATAGCAGATCTGATGAATTCAAATGATCACAGTGGTGTGCTATTTATGAGCTTATGCATTTCTGTGTTAGTGTCACTCTGAGGTTTCATGTGGTCATCCCTAGACAACTGAATATTACTTTTGAATAATTTTAATGGGAAAATGTCACATTCATAAATGTGAAATAGAGAAAGAAGAAAAGCATAAAATAAGAATTTATTAGATCAGATAAGAAGAAACTGAAAAAGGAAAGAAAAAATATGGGAAATAAAAGAAACAATATCAGAAAATAAGTAAAACTGGATTTATTTATAGATGACATGATCCGGTATGTAGAAAATCTCAAGGAACATGCTGATGGGATTCAGGGCAGGCCCCAAGATGCTCCCCTGTGGTATGTGGATTATTTTGAGCTGAAAACAATAAAGGCTCAGACTCAGGAAGAACATTAAACCTTTCCCCGCTAACCACTTAAAAGAAATTTAAAATAAAGGGCTAGGCCCAGGACAGTCCATCACCATAGATAATTCTGGGTTTTGGTGTCCTGGGAGTCTCCTTGCTAAGCCCACTCTTATCAAAGTTCTATTTACCAAACATCTGCTTTTCCATTTCCGTGTGAGTTGCCTTCCTCCCCTTTGAAGTCCCAAATCACTACCCCAAATGTCCTCCTTGTCTGTTGCTGAAGATACTTAAACAGGCAGCCTCGGCCAGTTGGCTGAGTTACTCAGTTTCTCCTGAGTTCCTCCCATGTATACATGTTATTAAACTTTGTTTGATTTTCTCCTGCTAATCTGCCTTTTTAATCATTTGACCAGCCATGAGAACCTTAAGGAAAATGAGAGGAGGATTCTCCCACCTCCCAGACAACACACATACACACTAATAAAACTAGCAAAATAGCTTAGGAATATTGTGCAATACAAGATCAATATAAAAATCTATTGTATTTTTTATTACTAGCAGTGAAAAATACAATAAGAAATTAAAATATTTATTTATAGTAGTTTCAAAAATAATCAACTCAAAAATTGAAGATAATAAGTAAGAGACTTTTGTGCTGGAAATTACAAAATATTGCTGATAGAGTTTAAAGAAAACCTAAATAAATGGAGAGATTTTATTAGGATGACAACACTCCTCGAATTGTTCTTTAAATTCCATACAATGCCTATGAAAATCCCAGCAGGCTTTTTAACAAAAATGAACAAGACATCTCAAAATTTTCATGGACAATTCAAAGCACCCAGGGCAGAGTTTCTCAACTTTGGCACTACTGGCGTTCTGACCAAGATGATTCTTCATCATGGAGTCTGCCCTGTGCATTGGAGAATTAGCAGCATCTCTGTCCTCTACCCACTAGATGGCAGTAGCATTCTCCAAATGTTCCCTGATGCCAGGGTGGTTAAATTGTTCCCACAGAGAGCAATAGACTTAAATAAAAAATATTTCAAAATAGAATTGAATAAAATTGTTTCAAACTTTTTTCAAACAATTTTGGAAAAGAAGAACAAAGTTGGAAGACTTACCCTAACAATTTCAAAGTTTTGTAGGAAGCCACAGTAATCAAAAGCTCAAAAAATTATTGCCAGAAAAGACATATAGATCCATGCAGAAGATTGATAATCCAGAAACAAATCCTTACATTTACAGCAAACTGATTTTTAACAATGGTGCCAAAATCAATCAGTGGAGGATAGGAAAGTTTTTTCAACAAATTTTGAACTGAATTGTTCATGGTTTAACAATCATGAACAAAAATTCTTGGATTTTATAATGTGTAAGTAATACAGCAAGAAATCTTGCTTTTTTGTAAGGCAGAGGTAAAGATCCAGCAAATGAAAATTGATTACCCCAGTATTGGAACAAAAGTTAAGTAAAGAAACTCTTGTTCAGCTAACAAAGGAGAACGGCAAGAAATAAAGCAGAGAAAATTTGAAATTTCCTGAATTTCGCAACATACTTCACACCTTAAGATCACAGGTACACTGCTATTGCCATAGAAAAAAGTTTAACATTCATGCTAGGCACACCTCATCCATCAAGTCTCTACAGGTTTGCCCCCCCATCCCTCTCCAGCCAACACAAACACACAGAAGAACACATGCACATTCATACATGCACATCTCTCACTCAGGTATCACATAGTCTAGCCTCACATTTTTCACTCCTCAACAATAAAAAAATCAGACATAAACAAAGATTCATGTTGTTTGCTTGTAACTAAGTTTAGTGAAGAGAGGCCTTATAAATACTAGCTAATGAGAGCCTATAAAAATCTTCTCTCCTAATTTTTGCACTCTCTTTTATAAATTAACAACCATGGGAATTTCCCTTCCCATTTGCACATTGAATTATTCCTATGAGCCTTGAAATGAATGACAGAGAAGAGGCACTGAAGGGCCAAAGGAACCTTGTAACATCATCAGGAGGAAGAAAGTGCATGGACCCAGAAGGGAAGAAACGTTAAGTCTCTGTGTTTTCCCCCAAATCTTCTATGTAGGAGCTCAATCCCAAGGCTTACCTGCAGTGTGTCTATTGATGATACACACGTCTGACGCTCCAGCTCTGCGATGAGCTCTTTAATGTACTGACTCTGTTGGACCAGCTGGTCTTTAGCTGCTACCAAGTTCTCCAGCACAGTCACCTCATCTTCCTCCAGCTTTCGCAGCTCCTTCTGCTCCAAACTGTCCAGGATGCCTCTCATTTCATTAAACCCTTTCAGAATCCTCTGTCTCTCAGTCTGCATATGATTCTTTGGGAATGAAAAGAGAAAGAAACCGTCAGTTGTGTGGGCCTGGGAGCCAAGGTAAGAACCCTTTTCCTCAGGGAGTTCCAGTAATAGGAGGTGAAATCAATGAGCAATTCCTGGGAAAGCCATTTTTCCTGCTGTTTTCCCCTGAGCTCCTCCCAAACCAATATATTCTCACCTGCTCTATCAAGGTGCATTCTGAGACACAAAGTGACACCCGAAGGAGGCCTGGGTTATAGACACATGTCCTGGATGATCATGCTGCACTGTGTATTAAACCCCTCCACCCATACCTCCTGAGTAAGGAACCCTGGGCCTTTCTCAACGTGTGTTCTGGGAGCGCCAGAGCCTCAAAGTTGATGATGGAAAAGGGACATGGGATTCATGAGTCCTTTTTATATTGCTTCCTTCTATGCTTTTGCCACCAAATACATGGATTCACTTGTGATATGTCTAGTCTCCAGCCCTGAACATCCAACAAAGAAGGAATGAAATGAAGACTAATCAGATGTCTTCCACACACATTCATTCTGAGGTAATAAAGAGAAAGGAGCCTCTGTGTGATTGGACCAAAGTGCTGCCCAGCTTCCTGTCTCAGAACTCCCTCAGGAAAAAATCTCTTCCTGCCTTCCAGGTAGCTCTCTCTTCTCTGACATCAGCTTCCAACTCCTCAGCTTCCTGCTGTTCCTTCTTCAGCTTCTTTAGTGCTCCCTGGAGCTTGTCCTGTGAGAAAGGAATCATCAGAGTCAAGCTATGAGATTTCTCAGCACCTGGAGAAAGGGGGAAGAAATCAGGCTCATCTCAGAGGAGAATTAAGTTTACAGAAACAAAACTAAAATTTAGAATCTAGGATGTAGACAAAAATCTTAGGAGGTGAATATACTCTTTAACCCTGGGAGATACAAGTTCATCAAGAATAGTCTCTCTTTCCCTACAATAACTGATCCTGCAGCAAGAAACGTCTTTTCCACTCATTGATACTTTTCTCATGTCCAACCAACCATGTTTCCAAAAAAACCCTTCTGCTGCGAGGGAAAGTCGGAACTTATCTTGGGACACAATTCTCCACTCATCTGACTTTTCTTTGCTGAGAGTTTGTAGTCTAGGCTTATTCTTGAAAGAAATGAATGCAAGCACAGAAATGTCCTTCAAGCCTCAGAGCTGAGCAAAGGGTATGGAAAGGTTGCAGGACTCAGTTCTATGACAACAAGGATAATAAAGTAGGATAGAAAAGTGATGGTTTCAATTTAGATAACATTCTGCCATAACTTCCTCCACCCTGGGGCCTACCTGGATTTCCATGACCGCTTTCTCCATGAAGAATATTTGGTGACCCTGGTGCTCCAGAGACGGCACACAAAGCCTGCAAATGGCCTTCGCATCATTCTTACAGAACAAATGGAGCTTTTCTCCATGGTGCTCACAGAGATCTCTCTTCTGCCACTTGTGTGGGCTCGTGTTGACCTCCCTGACTCTCTCCACTTTGGTGGCCAGGTGCGGATTAGGCTGGAGGTTCCCAGGCTGGTATCTTCTCTGGCACACAGGACAGCTGCACTCTCCCCCTGGGTGGATCACTGACTCCTTGATCTTTGCAGTGATGCAGGCTTGGCAGAAGCTGTGGCCACAATCCAGGCTCAGGGGTTCTGTCAGGAGCTCCAGGCACATTGGGCAGGTCACCTCCTTCTGAAGATTTACCTGTGCTGAAAAATCCATTGCAATTCTCCCCTTGCTTCCTCTGGTCCTGACTCCTGGGGCTCTTCTTGCTCACAGTCTCCTGCAGGGCTGGGAATGTTGAAGGGGCAGGATAAGAAAGGATGAATAGAAAGGATATTGATTGTGCAGAGATTTACAAGAAGACAAAATGTTAATATTCAACAAATAAATGAAAAGAAAGAAGAGGAGCAGATTAGTGACAGAATGAAAAGAGCTCTGTGTCATAATTTCAAACACTTTACTCTTAGTTTATGTTGCATGACAAATTTCACCCCATCAGGGCAATGATTCTTAGTTTCTCTTCTCTGACTGGAGAAAAGGACAAATCTAGGCCCTTGCTACCAAGAACCTTATACAACACATCATTTGTCTGCCTTTTCTTTCCCACCTCAAAATACACGCTCCATGTAAATATGCTAACCCCACAGTTGCCCCTGGGCCTTTGCACATGCTCTTCTCTCTGCACAGAATGATTTTCCTCTGATATTTGCACGATTCCTTTTTAAAAACAGTTTTATTGAGTTATATTTACATCAAATGCATTTGTTTCAAGAGTACAATGAAATAATTTCTAGTCAATTTATGGAACTGTATAATTATTATCACAATCCAATTTTAGAACAATTCTATCACTTGAAAACAAAGCTAATGCCATGAGCAGTTACTCCCATTCTGAAAGTGAGACTCAGGCAACCACTAATCTCCTTTGTGTTTATATAGATTGGCATTTTCACATCAATTCACGAAAAGGAATCATAATACATGGTCTTTTGAGTCTAAATTCTTCCACTTGGCACACTGCTATTGAGATGTATCTATCCTGCCTCTCTTTCCCTATGGCAAAAACGCATCCTCAGTGTTAAAGGCACAAAGTGCACTGCTGCCTCAGAGAGTTTGCACTTGCTTGTTTCACAGCATGGACTGATTCTCACCTGATGTCAGCATGATTCACTCACACATTTCATTCAGTCTCTTGTACATGTCCTCTTATCAGAAGGACCTGCTCTAACTCACCTATAGAATAACTGCCAATACTATCACTTGCTGTACATTTGCCATATGTCTCTTATTTTTATTACAAATTATATAACATCTTTCTTTAAACATCTACATCTTCCTCCTAAAAAGTAATCCATTCACAAATCAGGCATGGTTTTGTTCACTATGTATCCTTAGTACCTGGAACAGTGCATCACACATGGGAACACAATGTTTGTTGAATATGTAAAATTAGAACTTTCTCATCTCTCCATTGATGATTAGACCTTTCTTATCAGCTTCTCATTTTTTCTTTTCATCAATTAGCAGTTCTCCAATAGCTGAGAAGTGTTTACCTCCACACACTTGTCCCAGACAGAGCCTTCTCCACCCTCAAACTCATTCCCCAAACGCACCTACAGAAACTGCAAGAACCACAATAGGGAGGTAATTCTCTCATTAACAATTTTATAACAGTTACAACTTACAAATTACTTTGACCTATTTATTCCTTATATAAAAATCCTTGACAAATAAGAGTACTCCCTTTCTTCAGACGTATAAATAGAGTCAAGTGACTTACAGATCATTCTATTTATGGAGATCATTCTATTATAATAGGTAGGGTTGGGGTGAACATACCATCCTCGGGATCCTCCTTCAGAGTTCTCTCCACTACTGCACAGATTTTAGCAAAGACAGAGGTAAAGATTGCAAGTACTAAAATTATACCCAATGCTATGGGCATGTAGAAATGCAGAGATCAACACCAACTGGGTGGTTCTGGGGAGTCTTGCATTTGTAGATGTTGGGATTTTACCTTGACGTGGACATAAGGCAGGGATGTTGATAACTGCTAAAGGTGTATGTTTTTAGAGGGAAAAGAAGGTTCATATACTCATAGGATCACACACATGACAGAGATCTGAAGAACATAAATTCCAATGAGGCATCCGCGGGTCACGGGAGAGAAGTCTCAATAAATAAGGGAGATCATAGAGTGGAAAGATAATGTCTATCCTGTTTCAAACATGCTAAGTGCTATTACAGGTTGACTTGTGTTCCCCAAAAAGATATTGATGTCCTAACCCCAAGTAGGTGTGAATGTAAGTTTATTTGGAGATCATGGCTTTGCAGATGATCAAGTTAAAATGAAATCATTAGGGCGGGCCTAAATTCAACACAACAATATCTTTATAAAGAGGGGAAATTTGGACACAGACAGACATGCACATGTGGAGAATCCATATGAGACAAAGGCAGAAGGCAGAGTGATACATCTACAAATCAAGGGGCACCAAAAATTTCCAGCAAAATACCATAAGCTAGCAGAGAGACATGGAACAGATCCTTCCCATACAACCCTCAGAAGGAACCAACCCTACCTACACCTTTCATCTTGTATTTCTAGCCTGAAGAATTATGAGAAAATAAATTTTATTTAAGTTACCCATTTGTGGTGCCTTTTTATGGCAGCCCTAGAAAATAATATTAATGCTTATTTTTCCTTCATTCATTCTTTATTCTATTATTGAAGAAGCAATATACCATTGAAATTCTCCCCACCTAAGATAGAAAGACAGATACAGAAACAAAATATATGCTCCCCTTTGGAGATGGGACAATGTAGAAGTTTTTACAGTAAGGTATGGACCAACTAGGTCCTGAATTTCCATCTCACTGCTTCCCAATGGTCTGCACAGAGGCTTTCTGTATATGTACAGTTTAGACAAGAAAAATGCATGTTTCTCCCCATTGAGGACATTGAGGACAACGTGGAGAAAAAGCTCTCTGAGGGCTTGAGCCAACATCCTTGAAACTTCTCCTGTTCCCTGAGATAGGAACTGCCAATGGGATGGTGGACCTGTTCTCGGCATCCATAGACCTGAGGAAACTCAGAAACATTGCAGCTCCTCCACATTCCTCTATACTCAGAGCTCTCTCTTCCGCCACCCTTTAGATTCCAGGGTTTAATCTCCCTCACATTAATGACCCTGTCCCTAGGCACTCTAGCTCCCAGGTCAATTAGTTTCAAAGAAGTCATTTGGTAGCAGAAATCATCTTGAGAAAGCTACCCCTAGTCTTATCTCTTCTCTCACAGTCAGTTCACAGACAATAGTATAGCTCTCACTTCAAATTACAGAATCTTTCACAAAAATTCCAGGAATAGCTTCCCCACTGGTCTCCCCACAACTGTCATTGGTCTCACATAGTCTGCTCTCATCACTGTTCATACCAACAATTAGAATGATTTTTAAAATATACATCAATTTTGTCACTCCTCTGCTCCAATGAATGTCATTCAGCATGAATTCATCTTTATCATAGTCTACTTAGGTGCATATTACACATCTTTTGCTATGGCCTCATCTCTCTCAGCCCACCTCCTATTCCTCCCCAACCCACACTGGTTGCCTTTATGTTCCTTAATCACTCTGGAGAAAAATCCATGTTAAATTCATCATCTCCTTGAAGACTCTGCTCAGAATAACATTCCCACACTGAGACTTAACTTCCAATCTGTTAAAAATTGTGAAGCCCTTTCCCAGGGCTCATAGATCCTTTGCCCCATTACAGCCCTTTCAGTGTATTATTGTTGTTTCTTTGTTGTACTTTTGTACCATAGTGAGTTTCATCTTTTTGCACACTACATTACTCTTTTATGTTTGTTTACTTTTTCTCTCTTGACCCAGAATATAATCTTTTGTAAGCATTTAACTTTTATTGTGTGTTCAGTACATATGAATACAATTTTTTCACCATAGCTGTATGCTTTTGTTCTTGTGAATTTAATCAGAAATACCAAAAATTTTTAGAAATTAATTTCCTCCTATTTATTGAGCCCTGTACTAGAACTGAGTGGATAATATATACCATCTGTGAACCTTGTCCAGGTGTAAGGCACAGACTCATGACCACTGAAAAATGAGAGGAAAAGATGGTACACATCAAAACATATGTAACATAGAAATTAAGGAACAAAATGTTCAGAGGTGAGTTTAAGAGGAGGTTCTTGTTGAGAAATGACAAATTCCTTGTCTTAGCTCTGTGCGAAGAAAAATTGAGTAAGGAGTTGAAGTAATAAGCAAGGGAAAGGTGTTCACCTTCACAGGGTAGATAGTCAACACTACAGAAAATGAAAATAGTGAGGATAACAGCCTGGAGAAATAATGGTCCCTCCAAGAAACAAACATGGATCTTTGTCTTTTTAACCCTCCCCTCTTTAAAGGTCACTCCTTTCCCAGACTCAATGCTCTCCTCCTCTGCCACTTCAGCAGAAACCCTACAAGCTGGCTCTCTTTGTTAATTCAGAGTAGCTTCAGAACCACAAAGTAAACTCACCCAAACACACTCATTCTGTCCCTCCCAAAGACTGCTGCCCTTTGCCCTCACAAACTACCCTACACACCTTTAGGCGAAGTGGAGTAGTCTTGACTTGATGGAGATCAGGTGCAGGATTCACTCTCTAAGACAGAAGCCTCTTCTTGAAGAGAAATTTCCCCACAGGGTTTGGGTGAGAAAGGACAGTTAAATTAGTAGAAGTGAAAATGAAACACAAGAAGTAGAACAGAAACTTAAAAACAAGAAACGAAACCACAGAAGCAGAAAAGAAACTTAAAAGCAATAACAATGGGAGGCTCCAGGTAGGACACCAGCGGAGGGTAAGGCTTCAGTATGTTCTAGAGTCTGTACCAGAAAGGCACCCAATCACTGCTTTCTTATGCGTCTCCCAGTTTAGTCCAGCAAAACATTTGAATAGGAAGAATGTGAATTACAATGATACATTATACAGCTTGCCTGAATACTCAGAATTTCAATGCAATCCTATAATTATTAGTTAAGCTTATCCTATATTCAGATCCTAAGCAAGTCATTAGGGATAAAATAATGATCCAGAAAAACTTGGCAGCACCTGACCTCTTGTAATGCAGAGTGTGATGGAAAAAATAATCAGTTATAAAGCCCTGTAAATTAGAGCTGGCACAGTGAGTATTAGTGGCTGTCACTGTGAATGGTAAAAATAAAACTAAAAAAAGTTTCTTCAGTATGAGCCTATTGAGAAAATATTTTCACAACATTATTGAATCTTAGAAGTCCATCAGTTAATTATCTGTTTCTGCTCCTTATTCAGGCAGGCCAGAAGAGGAAGGCTTCCAGAGACTAATTGTGGTAAAACTGTGTCAGTGTCATGTTACCCAGCAACCAGGGGGCAGGTGAGAACATGGAGGTTAATAGATGGTGCTGTTCCAGTATAATCTTTCACCGAGCAGCACTCACACCTCCAAAAGTTGTCCACTTTTCCCTGCTTCCTTTGGGAAACATTTGGTCCTTTCTACACCATCAATCAAAAACAGAACTGAAACATTTTATATTTCCTATACGTACTCTCCTGCTCTATTATCTGTTGTGTGCTTGTTCTAACTACATGTTCCAGATGTTACAGTTACAAGATTGTGGAAGCTCCATGACATGGGTCCCTGACAGACAGAAGGGCAGAGCTCACCAATCTTCACACGTTAGCTAATGTGAAACATGTAGGGCACTGAGAAGTGGATGTTTTTCCAGTTAAAACACAGATATCTTGGTACTGTTTGTAACCCTCAGAAGAGTAAGCTAACCTTTGCTCATACACTCTTCTTGATTCACTTATATATATGAAGTAGGAACTGAAAATTATGTAGACATAGTTTCTGAGCCATATTGACAGTTGCAGTTTCTTGGGTAGGAACAAAATTTGTTCTAACAATAAATCAACTCATGGTGCTTTTCAAATGAAATGATAATCTTCCACATTTTATATAAATTGCATATTTTTCTTTATCATCTTTGTTATTACATAATACTGTCAATGAGTATCTCTCGTCATCCAGCCATGTGCCGAACAACAGTAAGTTATCTGAAGGCAGAAAGGGACCTTTGCTATGTTGTTCCATTTTGTCTCAGCTCTATTACAAAAGGTTCTACGTAGGGAGTGATATCTAAATAGAAAGGCATGCAGTTCTATAACTGTAGATATCATTTTAATTACATTGAACACACTGATGATAATCATGGTTATATTCTATTCTTCTCCTTATAATCATCATAATTGCTATGCTACGTAATGAAATTCTGCAATTAGTACTACCATTTATATTTACATGTGAACTCCCTTGACAAATTTTAACTAATAATTTCTCATATCTTCTCTGCCTTGTTCCTAAGATTGACTCAGATACCTATGCAATACCCATTGTTTCATCTATCTACATCACCACACTCTAACCACATTACTTCCTGTGCCCTGTGGTTTTTTCAGACTGTAAACAGTAAAAAAATTGTGGCCCAACATGGGAGATCTTGCATAACTCCTCTACAACAGGATATATAGAGACTTAAGGGAAACACAGAGCCCTAAGGAGGATTTATTATTCCCTGGGCCCTCGGAACGCAATAAGCTAGAACTTAGACCTTGGTAATGTGGTTAGCTCAGGGATAGACTTTGGGTGGGGGGAGAAGGAGCATGCTTCCTTCAGGTTTCCTTTTGGCCCACGTTTTCTTGTGTCCTGGCAAGCTTGATTTCCTCACTGGCTTCGCTCCATCTTAAATCTAATGTCTCAGAGGAGGTTCCCAGGACATCAGTGGAACTCTCCCTGCCCTCCCATCCTGTTTTAGGCCTATGATTCCCTCCTACATTTTCCAGATGAATATTTTATAATAGCTTCTCAGACAAGCTCAAAAACATCACGTTTTCTACATACCTGCAATTTTTAAATTATAAGTTGACCCAAGGCTTAACGGCACAAAACTTCCATATCTCAACTTATTGAAAAATAGGTACCGAGTACTGGGTCTTGAGTTTTGGAAGAAAGAGTTCTTGGAGGCTAAGGAGAAGGGATCCAGAACAGCCAGCTTGTATACCACTACTGCCAAACAGATCTCTCTGTTCACATTCCAGAAGAACTTGTACCTCATACAAGCATCTCACAGAGAACCCATTAGTTATCTGGGTCCCAGGACATGAGGTCAGATGAGAGATTCAAAGGGAAAAACGACTATAGGCGTGCCTTGCTTTATTTTGCTTCACAGATATTGTGTTATTTTACAAATTTAAGGTTAGTGACAACCCTGTATTAAGCAAGTTTCTTGATCCCACTTTTCCAACAGCATTTTCTTGCTTTGTGTCTCTGTGTCACATTTTGGTAATTCTCACAATATTTCAAACTTTTTCATCATTATTGTATTTGTTATGGTGATCTGTGATCAGAGATCTTTGATGTTACTATTTTCATTGGTTGAGGCGCCATGAACTGAGCCCATATAAATCAGTGAGATTAATTGATAAATGTTGTGTGTGTTCTGACTGCTCCACCAATCAGCCATTCCTCCAACTTTCTCACTCTCCTCAAGCCTTCCTATTCCCTGATACACGACAATATTGAAGTTTAGCCTGTTAAGATCCCTAAAATGACCTCTAAGTTTCAAGTGAAAAGAAGAGAGACACATGTCTCACTTTAAATCAAAGGCTACAAATTATTAAGCTTAGTGAGGAAGACATGTTGAAAGCTGAGACAGGTTGAAAGCTAGGCCTATTGTACCAAACAATTAGCCAGGTTGTGAATGTAAAGAAAAAGTGTTTGAAGGAAATTAAAAGTGCTACTCTGTGAACACATGAATCATAAGAAAGTGAAACAGACATTGCTGATATGGAGAAAGTTTTCATGGTCTGGATAGAAGGTCAAACCAGCCACATTTCCTTAAGCCAAAGCCTAATCCAGAGCAACATCTTAACTCTCTTCAATTCTACAAAGTCTGAGAGAGGTGAGGAAGCTGCAGAAGAAAAGTTTGAAGCTAGCAGATGTTGATTCCTGAGGTTTAAGGAAAGAAGACCTCTCTATAACAAAACAACCTTATATTGGAAGAAGATGCCATCTAGACTTTCATAACTAAAGAAGAGAATTCAATGCCTTGCTTCAAAGCTTTAAAGGACAGTTTGACACTCTTGTTAGGAGCTAACGCAGATAGAAATTTTAAGTTGAACCAATGCTGATTTACCATTCTGAAAATCCTAGGTCCCTTAATAATTATGCTAAATCTACTCTGCCTGTGCTCTATAAATGGAACAACAAAGCCTGGATGACAGCACGTCTGTTTACAACATAGTTTCTTGAGTATATTAAGCCCATATATATGAGACCTACTAATCAGAAAAAAAGATTCCTTTCAAATTACTGCTTATTGACAATGCATCTGGTTACCCAAGAACGATAAGAGATGCACAAGATTACTGTTTTCATGCCTGCTAACACAACATCCATTCTACAGCCCATGGATCAAGAAGTAATTTCAATGTTCAAGCCTCGTTATTTAAGAAATATATTTTGTAAGGCTTTGGCTGCCATAGATAAGATTACTCTGATGGATCTTTGCAAAGCATATTGATGTGACAGAATTGCTGCAATCTCCTCATAAAACTTTAATGGATGAGCAGCTGATTCCTATGGATGAGCAAAGAAAGTGGTCTCTTGAGATGGAGTACATTCCAGGTGTAGATGCTGTGAAGATTGTTGAAATGACAACAAAGTGTTTAAAATATTACATAAACTGGGCTGGTAAAAGGGAAACACAGTTTGAAAGGATTACACCAATTTTGAAAGAAGTTCTGTTGGTGGGTAAAGTCTATCAAACAGCATCACATGCCACCGAGAAGTCATTCGTGAAAGGGAGAGTCAATCGAGGTGGCAGATTTCATTGTTGTCTCATTTTAAGAAATTGCCACAGACACATTGACATTCAGCAACCACTGCCATACTTAGTCAGCAGCTACCAACATCAAGAAAAGACCCTCCACAAGGAAAAAGATTAGGACTTGCTGAAGGCTCAGATGATGGGTAGCATTTTTCAGCAATAAGGGATGTACATTGGTTTTTTTTAGACATAGTGCTATTACACACTTAATAGACTACAGTCTAGTGTGAACATAACTTTTATATGCACTGGGAAAACAAAAAATTTATGTGACTTGCTTTATTGTAATATTTTCTTTATTGTGGTGGTCTGGGACCAAACCTACAAAATCTACGAGGTATGCCTATAAAAGGACAGTTATGGGATTTATGGGAGGCATGAGAAGAAGTATTAGAGAGAAGAGAGGCTCTTGGACAAGGGAGCTCATCTCCTTTGGTCCTCAAAATCAATTCCCCTACCCTGCTCCTGTGCACGCCACATAAACACGTTCACACACACTGAGCCCTCCACTCCCCTCCAGTTGTCAATAAGACTTACAGATCAAAAGTAGACTATACCAAATGTCACGTCTACTGTATATCTCTGCATTAAATGCCTTACTCCATAATATCCTCTTCTCCTTTATGAACTGTGAGAATGAAAAATGGGACAACCACTTTGAAAGAAACCTGGCAATTTGCTATGACATAAAATACACACTAACCTTAAAAACCAATAAATCACCTTATAGTCCTTACTCATGAGGAATGACCTGTTTGTATTTCTAGAAGGCCGGATATAGGATCCCACCAAGCCCTTCAAGAAAAAACACTGTAGAAACAATTCTTCTCCCTTCTCACTGGGGAAGGAAAAAGGGCTTTTCTTCATTCCTAAGGACTGCCATAGTCTGTCAGCTCACTGGAAAGACTGAGGCTGACCAAGAGAAACAAAAGTTTGGCCTATACTATTGCTGAGAAATCTCACAAAGTACTCTTGACTCTTCCTGTATTGTCATAAATAATAATTTTTTGAAGCTAGGCAAACAGAGAAAAGGATTTCCAATGAAACAGAATTACTTCAAAAATAGAGGAGAATATTAAATTAATTTTTAATTAGCATATTCAGTGAAATAGGCTATTATAATTATAAAATGTAACAAGGCAGCTATGGAGATGATAAGAAAAAATGTTTTACAATGCTAAAATATTTATTGTACAATTAGGTAAAATTCTTTAAAATATCTTTAATTATTTAAACAAGGTATTTTATTACTTAAAACAAAGCAAAGGTAATAATATTGAAACTAAACTAATATGCATTTTTAAATGATTTATTTCAAGTCACAGGTAAAGGGATAAAAAAATAATAGACTCCATTCTGGATCACTGCTTATGTGTTAGGAAACAGCAGCAGTAATTAAAAATATTCTACTGTTTAATTTTCACAATAGCTCATCAAGTAATTTTCATTACGTTTTTCGCAAATGAGGATGTGTATCTCATAGATTTTAGTTTACTTGATAAGGGCCAGTGTGTGGCAACACTGGAATTGCAATAAAAGTTTCCCTGTGATACAGAAAGAGAAATACTGCATGATCTCACTTATATGTAGAATCTAAAATAGTCAAACTCATGGAAGTAGAGAGTAGGATGGTGTTTGTCAGGGGCTGAGGGGAGGAGGAAATGAAGAGATGTTGGTGAAAAGGTACAAAATTTCAGTTATGCAAGATGAATAATTTCTGGAGGTCTAATGTACAGCATACAGCTAAGGTCTGAATGTTTGTGTCCCACCCCCTCCAAATTTGCATGTTGAAATATGAATGCCTAATGTTCTGGTATTAGAAGGTGGGGGCTCTGGGAGGTGGTTAACTCATGAAGGCAGAGAAGTGCCTCATGTGTCATGAATTGGATTAGTGTCTTGATAAAAGAGATTCCACAGAGATGCCTAGCTCCTTTGAATGTGTGAGGATTTTCATCATTCCTGAAGACTGCCATAGTCTACATGGTCACTGGAAGGAGTGAGGCTAAGTAGGAGAAACAAAAGTTTGGTCAGCAACATTGTTGAGCAATCCCACAAAGTACTGTTGACTCTTCCTGTATTGTCATGAATAATAATTTTTTGAAGCTAGGCAAACAGAGAAAAGGATTTCCAATGAAACAGAAATACTTGCAAAGAAAGAAAAGAATATTGTCACCTTTTAATTAGTGTATTCAGTGAAATAACTATTATAAGATGAGGCAGCTAAGAAGATGATAAAAGTTTTAAAATGCTAAAATATTTCTCTTACAGTTAGACAAAATTTTCTAAAATGTCTTTGACTACTTAAGCAAGTTATTCTATTACATAAAACAAAGCAAAGGTATTAATTTTGAAAGTAAACTAATATGTATTTTTTAAATAATTTATTTCAAGTCATAGGTAAAGGGAATCAGAAAAAAATTAATGGACACCATTCTGGATCACTGCTTGTGTGTTAGGAGACAACAGCAGGTAATTTTCACTATGTGTCTTTTGCAAATGAGGAAGTGTATCTCTTAGAATTTAGCTTACCTGATAAGGGCCAGTATATGGCAAGACTGGAATTATAATAAAGGTCTACCTGTGATACAGAAAGAGAAATACTGCGTGACCTCACTTATATGTAGAATCAAAAACAGTCAAACTCATGGAAGTAGAGAGTAGGATGGTGGTTGCCAGGAGATTGGAGGAGGAGATGAAGAGATGTTGGTGAAAGGGTACACAATTTCAAATTCATATATTGAAATCCTAATGACCAATGTGATGATTTTAGGAGGTGGGGCCTTTGGGAGGTGATTAAGTCATGAAGGCAAGGAAGTACCTCATGTGTCATGAATAGGATTAGTTCCTTAATAAAAGAGATGTCAGAGATCCCTGGCTTCTTCCACCATATAAGGAGACAAGAAGTTGGGAGTCTACAACACGGTAGATGGCCTTCACCAGACTGGCACCCTGATCCTGAACTTCCCAGCATCCAGAATTGTGAGAAATAAATTTCTGTTGTTTATAAGGCACTCATTCTGTGGTAGTATAATGTTACAGCAGTTAACATAAGGTAGTATGTTACAGTAGTGCAAACAGATAAAAACACATGGTGACCAGTTATCAATACTGTTTGTATATCTAAAATTTGCTAAGAGAATATATATCTTAAATCAAATCTTACTATACACAAACACACACATGTGCACAGGCATACACATACTCACAAAATGGTAACTCTGTAGAGGTGATGGATTTCTTAATTAGCTTGATTGTGGTGATCATTTTACAATGTATACATATATTTAAACATCAAACTTTACACTATAAATATTTACAATTTGTATATGTCCATGTTATGTCAAAGCTGTTAAAAAAACTAAACACAAAACTATGGCTGTGAGATGAACATTTTGTGTGTGTATATCAAAAGCAGAACTGGAGTAATTTTGACAGAGGTATCAAGGACCTGGGAGAAATCATACAAGGTTTATCTTTGTATTATATCTTACATCTGTATGTGAATCCACAGTTATCTCGTTTTTTTTCAAACATTGCCAATTTTAGAAAGACTTCTCTAGGCTACAAATGTTCCTTTGATTTTGAATTCTTCATTGAGCTTTTCTTGTAGGTGGCAGACATAGCCCAGGAGGAGCATGACTGAGTTTGGTGTATTCAGCAATCTGTTGGTATTTCTGGAGGACCGGGCATGGGCCTCAAGGGAGATGAGTGCACAGAGGAGAGACTGCAGAACTGGGCAGCAGTCATATCATCAAGACTCCTTTATATAGGCAAGAGGGTACTAGAAATTTCTCCAGAGTATAAAAATACTACTACATATTTACACATACAAGAAGCAAATGTAGCAGCTTCCCCAGGTGCCTCTGGCTTTAAGGTCCTCAAGTATCCTCATTTCCTTCTCTCTCCTGAAGGAGGGCAGGCAGTGATGCCCTCTGTTGTTGCTGATTACAGATGTGACCCAGAGGCTGGGCTGTCAAAAGGAGCATTGAAGACTTATAATTGCCCAATGTTGAACATCCTCTTATTATTTTGGTCCTATGATGTTGTATGCTTCTCCTTAGAGTAAGTCATTTTTATATTACTCAAATTAATCATTTAACAGAGATTCTAAACATCATTAGCTAGAATTGTATAACAATTTTTAAATTGTTTACTTAGTAATAGACCGCTTTTCATTCACAATTTCATTAGCTGGTATAGATATCTTTTGCCTTTTTTGTGTGTAAAATGATCACATTCTCCTTCTACTGTCATTTTGTTTTTAGTATTTTTATTTGCTTTTCACTTATTTCAAAGAGTAAGTCTCCCCTGTATGAAAGGAGACAGCTGTTTAGAGGCAGGAAGAGGCTGGGATAGCTCCCCAAAGGTGAAATCCTTGCCCACCTTTACGGAAGACCACATACTGCTGCAGTTGCCTTCACCTGTGACACCAGCTAGTGGTAGTTGAGAGTTAATGACTCAGAAGGCAAGGAGCAGGCTCAGGGCAGGGAGGAAGCTGCAAATACCCACCACTGCAACTGCAACAAACACAACACAGCCTTGACATTTTCAGATTTCAAGCCCCATAGCTACAGCACCGCTCCCTCAGTCAGTGAAGAAGATTAAGATATTTTTGTTCTTGTTGGGGCAAAGTGACATGATTTGCTTAACAAACAGGAAGGCCTGTGACATTTGAAACACCTGTGAAGACATGGATGCCACTTTTAACACATCCGTTTACTTTAACTTTCCTACAATATATTAAACATCAAAAATGAACTCATGACACACATTAAACAGATATAGCATAAAATTTATGATTTTATTTAAGAGCACCACTTGGCATACAGTATGTTTAGGAGCAATATATGTACCATTTATTTATCTACTGTGAGGAAGTTTTTACCCTATAACATGAAAATAATAAGAGCTATGTTATTAAGTCTCCAAAATCCTCAGTACTAACTGAAAACACTCAGTGTCTGTGAAGATAAATTTATGTGTCAAGTTGGCTAGGCCTCAGTACCTAGTTTTGGCCAAACACTAGTCTAAATGTTGCTGTAAGGTTATTTTCTTGATGCTATTAATATTTAAACCAGTAGACAGAATAAAGCAGATTGCCCACCATAATGCAGGTGGACCTCATCTAATCAAATGAAAGGCTTAAAAGAAAAAAGACACAAAACTCCCCACCCCCCAAAACAGTAATTCTGCTCCAGACAGACTTCAAACTTGGGCTGCAACATCAACTCTTCCCTGGTTCACCAGCCTGCCAAACTGCCCTGCATATTTTGGATTGTCACCCTCTACAACTGCATAAGTCAATTCCTTAAGATCTATCTATTGATCTATTTACATGTACATCCTATTGGTTTTGTTTCTCTGGAGAACCCTGATTATTAGAGGGTCTAGGAATGTTCCTGTACAGTGTAGTGGCAAAGTGACACTGAGGAGAAAAACAATTGCCACACCTCGCACCTCAGGGAAACAAATGATAGGTACTTGAGCTGGGAAGGTACATGGCACAGCAGAGCAGAGTACATGCTGTATGTGCTGAGATTAAGAACAGACCCAGATTTGGACATCATGGAGAGATTACCACAGGATGAAGAGATTGTACAGCATCATCACAGAGCAAAATGGAATGTCACTGGAATCCCATATTAATGAGTGCAGGATACATGTTTATTTCAATTAAGATCTCAGGTCCCCAAATAGAGAAACTACTGATCACCATCTGGTGATGGCTCTTGATACTGCTGCCTGCATATTGTCTGTTGAAGATTCCACAGGTTGAAGATTTCTTATTCCCTGAGATTCTCCTAAGCCCACTAACATTTTTCACTTCGGATGCGCATCTGCCTCATTAGTGACTCAGTACAGTCCTGAAGCCCCAGAAATAGCAGATGGAGTTATTGCTACTCAGTGGTTTAGAGCTGATGGAGAGGGAAAAGCCCTAGACCTTATTTGCAGAAAGCAAATCAACACTTGGTACCCACCAGACTTCTTGAGTCCAGGTTACCTTCTCTGGTTGTTTACTGGGAAGAGAGAGTGCAACTGGAAGCAACTTAAAAATTCTATACTGTCTTCAGTAAACGGCTTCATTTTGAGACCACAAGGCTTTGTTAAAAAGTAGATTCACAGGGCCAGCCTGGTGGCATAGTGGTTAAGTTGGCATGCTCCACTTCAGTGGCCCAGGGTTCGTGGGTTTGGATCCCAGGCACAGACCTAGCAAGGTTCATCAAGCCATGCTGTGGTGGCATGCTACATAAAATAGAGGAAAATTGGCATAGGTGTTAGCTCAGGGCCAATCTTCCTCACCAAAATAAATAAATAAATTAATTAATTAAATTAAATAAAGAAACTAGTGTCACTCAGTGTGCAGATCTTTTCAGCTGTATATAAAAATTCAGGTTTTTATTTCCTCATAACTAGGCACTTCATCCTGACCTGGAGGACCAGGCATCCCAGTAAGTGAAATGACATGAACCTCCCTGTACTGTCATTTGTCAGTAATACAAGAGTACAGATTTTAGCAAATGAGTGAGAGCCTCAGTCATTGTAACAATGGGGTGACAGGATTGCAGAGGTCAAAGGAAAAATTCAGACCAATTTCCTGAAGATTCCACTGATGAACATGAAGATATGCATGTGTACATACAGACACATACACACAAGCACACATATACTGGAAATATCCACTTTGGAATCTTTAGTCTCAAAAAGTCATCCAAAGATGAGGAAGTTGGGAATTCCTGGGGAGCAGCAGGGATGAGAGCAGATACCACTTGACCAATGAGTGCACTTCTTGTTTTTTTTTAACTCTGAACTTGGGTGAGGGAAGTGTTTTGAATAAAAATACCCAATACATGGAGAATCCCACCACATCCTGAATGAACCTCCATTGAAGAAACAATTCCCCTCCTATCTCACTGAAGGTGGAGAACAGTCTTTCCTCTTCGTCCCTGAGAACTTTCACTTCACTGCAAAAGTAAGGCTGACCAGGGCACCCAAAACACCTACACCATCATTCGAAGTTCAGCAATTCTACTTCTGACTCTTATTGTATCACTGCGAAGAATAACTTTGTAATAGTGGGTAAAGAGAGCACAAATTAAAATTCAACTTCATGACAGAGAATTACAGCAGAAAATGAAAAAATAATAAGATGGGCTGGCTAAACAGACTCACTTATTTACAATAAACTATAATTTAAAAAATTGTAATCCTTTAAGTTATTGTTTATTTAAAAAAGCAATAGTGCTAATGTTGAAAATAAACTAATATGTATTTTTAACATCATTTATTTCAGTCACAGTGAGGAGGAGACAAAAAATGATACACACCATGTTGGATTACTGCTTAATGCTAGAAATGACGGAAGTTATTGAAAAAATTCTGTTTTTTAAATTTCACAGTACTACATTCAATAAATTCCATATTTTTTTTTTACAAATAAGAAACTGAACCTGATAGACTTTAGTTTACTTGATAATGGCCAGTGTGTATCAACATCAGAACTATAATAAAATTCTAACTGTGATAGGCACGCACACACACCCCCCTCCATGTATCACAAGCAGAGCTGGAGTAGTCTTGACAACAGAGCAGTGTATCTTGGATCTGGAAAATGAAACTTCAGTAAAAAGAACCCTAGAACCCCTGAAGAAATGAAACTATTTCATGAGACACTGAAACAGCGTATATTTTTCAGTAATTAGTAGAGCAAATATTTATTACTTAATGACATTTGTCTTCACACAGTGATCCTAAGTGTGAAGCAGTTCCTATCCTAAGATTATTCTAAGAAAATAAACACAGCATTTAAGTACGTCATTCAGGGTTACACTGCTAGTATGTGGAGAGACAGGATTTGAACTCAGACACTCTGGATACAAACATCCACTCTTAGTGCATAGTATTTATATTTTCTCCTTTACTCCTTGATGAATAAGAGGCACCATGGGTAAACTGACACACCAAAAGGACTCATTATTTCATGGATAACTCCTATACACGGTCTTCGATAACGTACAAAAATTATTGGAAAGCTTTCCTTCATCTTCACAGTCAGTGGTAGAGGAAATGAGGCCGTAAAAATTTGGCAGAGGTGTTACCTCAATACTGATCTTTCCTTATGAGGCATTAGTGATTTTTCCTTGGGAGGAAGGAAAATGATGAATTAAGATTCTCTCCTAATGCAAACATGATTTTGGGAAAAATATGACACAAGAAAAACTGTACATCCTATTGGTGAATGAGGGATGTTCAAGTGGAAAAAGAGGGAGGCAGCAAGGAAAAGATGGTGAGAATGTCGCAAATGACCTGAGTGTGTTAAATACACCCAAGGCAAGAGGCACTACAAAGTGAGTGAGGGTACAAGAAGGCTCAAGAGGTGGGCGAGCACAGAGTCATCGGGACAGGACAAGTCATAGGATTGAAATATGGAAAAGTTTCTTGAGAAAAGTAACATGAAGAGAATTTATAGAGGAGAAATCCATGGTTTGTGACATTGAAAAATGAGACAGTGCCAGCCTCATAGTCTAGGAAAACACCAACACGAAAGGGAGGAACAGTTAAGGAGAGGGTTAAGAACGAAGGACATGAGGGGGAAAAGTTCTCAAAAGCATTATATTTAGAGCAATTTAGTAACCCTATAACCCAGTAGCCATTTTTAGGTTGATATCTACAGTAACGATCTTGATAATTTTCACTTTCTTGAAATAAAATCTTCATGTTGATTTCAGGGCTTCTTCTACTATATACCCCAAGAATCCAGGCACTTTTCTCTGACACATCTACCTCCCAGTAATGTTTCCCTGATCTGATAACTTGGGAGCCCAGAACATCATAATCATCATAATCCCAATATGCATTTCTCCGTGGTCTCACTGGTGAGTCCAGAATATCACAATCATCATAATTGTAATTTTGATATGCATCTGTCTTTGGTCTCACTTGTCTCCGATCCGCAGAAAAGGAAACATTTGATTTAGAGTTGACAGGATCCAGTGTCATGTGAACTGTAGAAAAATTACAGGGTTGGGTGAGAGATATGATGTAGCTTTATTATACATCATAAACGTATGCTATTGTGAGAGAGATCTTGAGAATAACTTGAGTGGGAATTAGGAAGAACTCTGTTCTGTTCTTGGGGGAGATATATAACACTGCAGAAACATAATATGGATGTGTGTTTTAGAAGGGAAACGTGGGTCTTAAACATGCGATCCACTAGAAAATGCACAATTCTGAAAGATGATGATAACAGGGTAGGCATGATGATACTGTGAATTCTACTTACTCCAGTAGCGTCGCATGTCTGTGAGCTCTGAAATGACAAAATCCATAACATTAAATATAAGGAAAGGAGTCAGTGCTGAAAGCTATTTCCTGTGCGGATTAGGGGAAGGATTGGGGACTATGGTGAGATAGTCAACTGGTAAATGAGAGGATAAATCAGACACATGGCCACTCCTCATTAAATATGATCATATAATCAGCACATGATATTCATCCTTTTTATCTCTTCTATCCAGACTTAGAAAGTGTACCCTCTTCCCCATTTAGCCTCTGCTATCACAAGATTCCCACAGCCACCCACTTGCTCTAACATTCCTCACCATTAAATGCTTGCAGTATCCCTCTCAGGTCAGGAACTCGGCACACTCTCTTTTGTTCCACGGGAAGAGTTTTTGGCTTCCTCACAGTCAAGGTCTTACTCCTAGGGAAGATAAAAATTGATCCATACAACTCTTTTTGTCCCTCCAAAACTACTGACTTCCTATCTTTTCACTGAATGATTCACTTGAACCCTCTTACCTGGAGGCTCTGAGAAAAGAGATAGTAAACTGCTGACCTGGGAGCCAGAAGACCTGTGCTCATGTCCACCTTCTCATTTACCCTCTGTGTGACCTTGGGAAGATCTTGACCTCTTAGGTACAGATTCTTCCTTTCAAATAATATCATTAACCTCTCCCACTCTACCTCCTAGAAAGCATATGAAATTATATGAAATAAAAGATTTAACAGACAAAACAAGATACTGCTACTTAAAAAAGATTAACGTGGAGAAAAGCAACTGCATGGATGTGGGTTCCCAATGAGATGACCAGAAAATGAGGTTGCAGAACTTAGTTGCCGGGTGTTTGAGACATATTAATTGTGGGAATACTGTCTAGAGACCAAGATCTTCAGAGTCTGCTAAGCAGTAGGGAGGCCCTCAAAATAACATCTGAGATTTCAGATTCTCAGGGAACAATTATAAACAATTGGAAACCAAACATTATGAAGACCAAACTAATAGTGGTCTGAATTTCAAGTGTTTGGAAAGAGCTAGATGCTGCCATGTAGGTGTGCAAATATGGACAGAAGGATGTCACCTTTCCATCCTGGCTTCTGAAGTATATGACCAAGTTGGATCAATTGTTTGCCCCAGGCCAAAATATTCTGTGAGATTCAAGTCTGTTTTTGGAAATCTAAACAGAATCATACTGAAACACCTGGTCTCTTCAATTCCCAGGGCAGAAAGTTAAATATAAAAGAGACGTCTTGGAAGATAAAGAAGACAGGACCTTCTCAGGAAAGGTCAAGCACCTAAGAAATATGGGAACCTGAATCAGACACAGGCATGCAGGGTGAATAAATTTTAGGAAGTCACAAGGTTCTGATACTGCAATGCCTTGTTCTTAATACTGCTACTCACCCAAACTCTGCGACTTCCCAAGAGCTAAATTCCCTACCACAGAATCTGGTCCATTCTCAATAGTTAGAGAACACTTAAGCCATGATGTGTGAACAGAAATTTAAGATAAAACTCCACCCAAACTTTTACCGCCCTGAGCAATATTTTGTCCTAACTGACCATCAGAGAATTCTAATGACTTTAAACCTTACTTCACAGCAGGAAAGGACCATCTCTGGTCGCCCTTACATACCTTTTCATGATGTCATTCACATTCTAGGGAGAAAAGAGGAAACATGAGTTAAGAAACGATATGCTCTCTCCACTAACAAAGTTTTATCACATCCTCACCAACCCCTGGAGTGGTGGGTATAGAGATGGTCCCAATGTGAGAGCCAAAAATAAAGACCCAGAGCAATCATTCCTGAAGGCTCTTGAGAAGTTGTCACATTTCCTAAAAGATAGAAACAGCTTTACCCTGGTGGAAGCACAGCATGAGATTCCCCGTATCTGCAGATGAGACTGATTTTTAGGGAAAAAAAGAGGCCCCCATAACTTTTTCTCAAAAGGCATAAGGCTCCTCATAAGACAATTTGAATAATTCATAGTCTTTTCCTTTATTTAGTGGAAAAGTAAAGTGACATACTATTATTTCTCAAGTATTATGCAGGGCTTTAGAGAATAAAAAATGGGCAAATAGTAATAATATTCCTCAAGAAGTTTGCACAGTTTTTCCTGAGGGTACAAGTAAACAAATATATTAATCTAGGCATTTCTCAAGTCTTTCTCTTCTCATTTTATATACTATCTAAAGATGACCTCATCTATTCCCTTTAATTAAACACACACATATGTGTAATTGATTCCCAACTCTTCATTTTTACCTGTTTGCTTCTTAAATACAGATTAATATATTCAATAGTAAAAAAGCCACAGAAACCAGTAACTTAGAATTTCTAATAGGTAACTTTCTATTCACCAGCCAAATTGTCTCCTCTCTTATACCCCATTGTCCATAATGTTACCAATATCCACTTGGCCACTGTCCTGAAAACTATAACATTTACCCTGCACATCAGTCTCTAATAAGTCGCTTTAGTCCACATCTTTAGCAGTTTTAGCCATCTGATCTTCTTCATCACCACAGATATGGTTTTTTTGTGTGTTTTGTTTTTTTGCTGAGGAATATTAGCCTTGAGCTAACATCTGTGCCAATCTTCCTCTATTTTGTATGCAGGTCACCACCACAGCATGGCTGACAAGTGATGTAGGTCCACTCCTGGGATCTGAACCCATGGAACCAGGCCACCAAAGCAGAAGGCACTTGACTTAACCACTAGGCAAGAGGGCCAGCCACACAGATATTGTTTTATATTTTTTTTGAACAGATATGTACCAATGTATTTGGTCTTTTTTACCTCAGGTGTACTTCCTTCATGTCACAAAAAACTAGGCCAACAGCTGGGTCTACAAATACCATAAAAACGGTTTTGTTCTCTGTGTTTGAACTTTTTTGTTATAATATGACAACAACCAAATAAAATTAGATTAAGTAGAAAAAAGGATTTATGGGCAGTTATAGCTTTAGTCAAAGCTTAATTCTGAAGCTCAAAACTTGTCATTAGGATCTGTGTCTTTCTCCACATTCTATTTATTCTCTCTATACTGACTTTATTTTCACTTCATAAAGGAAACATGAATCTCTGATATAAACTCCAGAAGAAAAGAGAACGTCTCTTTTCTATTATTACAGAAATTCTGAGATCTGCATGGCATTTTCTACATTGGATCAGGTGCCCATATTAAAAGAATTACTGTGTTGATGCTGGAAGGAAATGTAGCAATGTTGATGGCAAATTTCTGTATTTTACTGGAACTAAGTTCATGTTAATCTCATGTAGACTGTGATAGGATAGGATGCATATTCCAAGCACTAGAGCAAACACTAGGAAAAAACTAAAAAAAGTACATTTAGAAAAGGAGTAAGCAAAATTTTGTACTAAAAACATTTGTTTACCACAAAAGAAGCTAGTTAAGAGAAAGAGAAGGATAAAATCTACAGGAGATATATAGAAAGCAAATAGCAAACTGGATAATTTAAACACAAAAATATCAATGATTGCATTAAATAATATTGTCTGAATACTTCAATTAAAAGGTAAAGATTTCAGGAATGGATAAAAAGCAAGATTTAATTACTCTTATTTGCATGAGACATATTTTGGATTCAAAGACAGAAATAAGGATAAAGGTAAAAATATAGCAAAATATCTACCATACAAGTAGTAATCATAAAATTGCTCAAGTCTATATTAATATTAGACAAAACAGACTTTAAGAAAATAAATATTTTGAGAGAATGAAAGTACAGTTTCACAGTGATAAAATGTTCAGTATGTAAAGATATAACAAATATAAATGTGCATACACCTAACAACAGAGCTTCAAAATACACAAAATGAGACTGAAAAGAAAAAGAGACAATTCAATAATAATATTTGGATAACTGAATACCTCTCCCTGTCAATAATTGAGAGAATTGCTTACATGAAAATGATCAAGGATTAGAAGACATGGAGTATACTACTGACCAATTTACCCTAACTGACATCTTTAGACCATTTTACCAAATGAATGCAGAATATACATTCTCTCAAATTCACATAGAAAAAATTCTACATACAATGGTTTAGGTCATAAAAAAGTGTCAATACAGGGGCCGGGCTGGTGATGTAGTGGTTAAGTTTGCCTGCTTCACTTCAGGAGCCTGGGATTCACAGGTTCAGAGCCCAGGCACGCACCTAGCACTGCTCATCAAGCCATGCTGTGGCAGCACTCCACATAAAATAAAGGTAGACCGGCACAGATGTTAGCTCAGTAACAATCTTCCTCACACAAAAATAAAGGGTCAATACATTTAAAAGACTGAAATAATTAAATATATGTTCTTTGATTACAGAGGAATAAAAGTGGAAACCAACAGCAGAAGAAAAATTAAGAAATCACTAAATATTTTTTTAACTAAACAACACAATTTCAAGTATCGCAAGGGTTAACAAGAGAGTCACAAAGGAAATCTGAAAATAAGCTGAACTAAGTGAAAGCAAAAACTAAATAATCAAAATGTATAGAATACAGCTAAAGCAATGCATTTATCATTACAGACTATATCAGAAAAGATAGTCTCAAATCAGTGATCTAAGTTTCCACTTTAAAAAATACTAGAGAAGAAACAGCCAACTAAACCTAACACACACATACACACACCTGCATGTACACACATACACACACAATGAAAACATTAAAGGTGAGAGCAGAAATGAACGATATAGAAAGGTAAAAAATAAAGTTCAATGAAATAATAAAGCTTGCTCTTGAAAAAATCAACAAAATTGACCAAACATTACTAAACTGACCACAAAAAAAAGTGAAAAAGCAAATCACCAAAATCAGGAATAAAAGGGGGAACATTACTCTGAGCGCTGTTGAAATCAAAAGGTTTATAAAGTATTATTACGATTAACTTTATGAATACAAACCAGACAACTTAGACAGAATGGACCAATTCTTACAAAGACAAACTTTTCCATAAACTGACTCAAGTACTATAAACAATCAAAATAAACCTAATATAAGGAAAAACAGTATTTTAAAGCTTCCCAAAAAGAAAATCTCAGAGGGAGATAACTTCCCTGGTGAATTCTAATGAATATTTAAAGATGAACAAGATCAGTTCTTCAGAAATTTTTTTTCAAAAAATAAAGTAAAATCTCAACTCATGTTACCAGGGGAAAAAAACAGCAACAAAAACTCTTGGAATCTGAAGTGCCTTTATTTGCCTGTGACTAAGCTAGATCACAAAGAGGTACCTGATAAATGCTTAACATAGACCTCAGATAACAAGGGCCTATAGAGTATCACTGGAAAAAAAAAAGAATTTTCTCTCAAAGGTCAAATTTTTGCACTGCACTTGATAAGTTAATAAAAATTGAGATTTTCCCTTGTTACTTATCCATTCAATTATTCCTATAACTTCTGAAATAGTTTCAGGGAAGGTACTGCAGGACCAAAGAAATCTTAGTGTCACCGTCAGGAAGAACACAGCAATCCAGAGGAGGAGGAAACTAGTCTTCATTTTCTCATATCTCAGGTGATGGGATTTCTTCCCAAGTCTTACCTGCAGCATCTCCATTGTTGACCCCTGCAACCGATGCTCCAGATCTGAGATGAGAGCGCTCACCAATTGCTTCTGCTGGACCAGCTCATTCTCAGCCTCAGCGAGGTGATGTAGAATATCTGCCTCCTCTTTATTTAACTTCAGCAGCTCCTTCTGCTCCTCAGAGTCCAGGAAAACTCTCACTTGATTAAACTCTGCCTGGACACTTTTTTTCTCATTTTGCATTTTATTCTTCAGGAATGAAAAAGAGAGAGAGGTACTGAGGCTCTCAGGCAAAGACTGGGAGATAGAAAAAGAACTATCTTCTTTGGGAAGTTCTCACAGGGAAGTGACTTAGAAGCAGGGGAGCAATTCTTGGGGAAGCTGACTTTTCTTGTTATTTTCTCTTCACCATATTCGAAAATAATGCCCACAAATCTGTATTATTGAGACAAACCCTAAGCCAACGTGGATACTTGGGTATGGGTCAGCTTTCACACAGCTGTTCAGGATTAACAAAACTTTATGCATTACTCCTGACCCCTAATCCAACCCTCTGCTAAAAGTTGAACACTGCAATAGAACCACGAACCATTGCCAAACGTCTTCCCTGAGGAGAGTAAAAGGCTCAAAAATATGACAGCAAAGGAACACAGAATTCACTAGCCATGCTCACTAGAGAGTCCATCTATGTGAACACCTCCCTCCAAATGTTTGTGTTCATTTGGACAAGTTCACTTTTCAATCCCCACCCCTATCAGGGAAAGGGTAAGGAAGAGGACTATCAAATGATCTTGGACATATCAGTAGTCAGGGAACAAAGAGGAAGTGAGCTTCTTGTGACTAATATCCAAGGTCTTGCCCAGATTTCACGTAATTCCCTCAGTAAGTGTCTCCTCCTACCTTCCATGAAGTTCTTTCTTCTCTGACATCAGCTTCCAAGCTCTCAGCTCTCTGCTGCTCTTTCCTCAGCCTCTCCAGAGCTGTCTGGAGCTTCTTCTGTGAGAAGGAAATCAAACCAGAGTCAAGCACTGGGCTTTCTCAGCATAAAAATATAGGATAAATGGGGAAGAAATCAGGCTATTCTCCAGAGAGATTAGAGTTTAAAGAGACTGTAAGAACAATAACTAGAATCTATGACTTGGAAGAAAACCTGAGATGGTGAATGTGTTAAGACTTAGGTGTTAGAAATCAGCATCCTCTCACCAAGAGAAGACTGATTCTCTTTGTTCTAGAGAAAACCTGATCCTGAGGGAAGGAAAGAACTTATCTTTCAATCCACCAAGCTGCCCAGTTATCCCCCCTGTTCAAAGGGTGATTAGAGCTTTTCTTGGGTACCAAATCTCCACCTACTAGCAAAAGGTACAAAAGTGTCTATTTCTGGCTAAGAGTCTTTATCGTAGGCTTATCCTTTTATAATTGGATGGAATGCACAGAAATGTCTTTCAGGCCTCAGGAGGTGAAGATAGGAATAAAAGAGATCACAGGCTCCAGGGCTATGGTGACAAGGTAATTAAAGTCCAAAGCAAAGTGGAGATTTTTCATGAAGTATCATTTTCTGCTCTATCTTGTCTCCATCCTGGTCTCTTACCTGATATTCCTGGGCAACCTCCTCCATGAGGAATGTGTGGTGACCACGGTGCTCCTGTGACCGCTCGCAAAGCCAGCAAATGATTTTCCCATCCTCCTTACAGAAAAGCAGGAGTTTCTCTTCATGACGCACACAGAGATCTCTCTTCTGTTTCTCCTCTGGGTTCAACTTGACCTCCCTGAGCCTCTCCACTATGTTGGCCATGGGCCGATTAGGCCGCAGGTTCCCAAGCTGGTAGCTGATTCGGCACACAGGGCAACTGCTTTCTCCTTCTTGGCCAATCTTGGAGTCCCTGTTGTTTGCAGTGATGCAGGCTTTGCAGAAGCTGTGGCCACAGTCTAGGCTCAGGGGTTCTGTCAGGAGCTCCAGACAGATGGGGCAGGTCACCTCCTCCTTTATGTTCATCAGGATTTCTGAAGCCATTGCAGCTGCTCACCTGTCCTACTTGTCTTGACTTCTGAGGCTCCTCTAGCTCACAGATCCCTGCATGATTGGGAAGGTAAAAGGGGACAGAATAAGAAAGGTAGGAACAAAAGGAAACTAATTGTGCAGACATCAAGGATGAGACAAGACCAAAATATCACAGAACAAGAAAGAAATGGGAGAGAAACAAGGAAAGGAGCTTGGTGACCTTGTAGAAAGGACTTTCATAATAATTTCATGGACTTACCCCCAGTTCACATCACATGACAAATCCCATCCATACTTGTGCAACGATTGATATTTTTCTTTACTTTCAATGAATGAAAGATGACCTGAGTCCATTTCTACCAGGATCCTCATGTGACCCACCATCTATTGCTTGTTCTTTACTATGTTAAAAACACATCCTCAGTGTTAAAAGCATCAAACCACTTATGCCTCTGCGCTATTATACCTGTTCTTCTCTCAGCATAGAATACTGCTCCTGATATCAGCTTGACACACTCTTATACTTAAGTGAACTCTCTCTAGATGTGCTCTCATAGAAAAACCTGCTCTAACTTATTTATAATGCAACCATTACCATCACTTACTATACATTTGTGATGATTTCTCTTATTATCATGACATAATATATGACAGTGTATGTGTGTATGTGAGAAAAGTAAATCATTTATCAGATGTGTAAAGAGAGATAATAAGTGACTTACAAAGATTATATTGGTTGGATCCAGAGTGGCATTGGGAAGATCAATTAGGAGGAATGCACAGTTGCTCAGAGGAGAGATGATGATATCTGGAGAGACAAGGTGACGAGGGAAATGGAGAGCAGCAGATGAAAATGAGAGTCAAGATGAGGTAGAAGGATAGGAATGAGACTTAGATTGGATATGTGGGAACAAAAGGTTACCAAAAGGCCTGAGCTCTTTCTTCCTGTAAAGATGATATTAGGTTACTCTTCTTCTGGTAAGTATTTTTTTTTCTTTCTGGGAAATCTACTGGGTTACAATAAAGTGGACGTTCAGCTGCCTCAATAATAAAAATGGCCTAGTGTAAAGTGCATTTGAACTGGGAAGACTATGTATAGATGTTAAATGCCAGTTGGTAAGATCAGACCTCAATTTTCACAAGAGGAATTGTTATTCTTATTAACAAATGGTCTAATTTAGGCCACTGGAAGCAGTGCTCATGGATTTTCATAAGGTAATCAGTTTTTACAGCAATAGGCTTATCTAACATATGATAGTTTTACATGCATCCACCTAGTTCAGCTTCTTATAAAGCTGAGATGACAGGGATAAAGTATTACCTATACCACTGTAGATCCATCACTGAGAACTCACCTGAGGCAGCTATGCTGGCATGCTATGACTCCTGTCCAGTATCCCCCAGCTAAGCTACATGAACCTGGCAGTTGATGTCTTAATAGCTCACATAGATGGAAATGACCCTCCAGACTGCAAACTGCTGCTGGTGGTCAGCCAGAGGAGGGGAATCACAGAATGGTAGCATTGTGATGCTTATTCTCTGCCCTGGACTCAATATGGCCCTGTGCTCACAATCTAATATGAAGAGCTCTTTCTGGACCTTGAGGCAATAAATAACAAAAGGGAAGATTTCAGTAGATGTTAATGTCTTGATATTTTCCAAAGTTTGAGGGTAAAAGAAAGATCTCCAGCTTGAGATAACAAATAAATTTTACCTTTGACCTGCACAGGGAGGGAAAAGCTATAAAGGCTGCATAGAGATAAATTTAGACCTTCTAAAGATGTCAACTTGTGCCACATACATCATACATGAAGGGAACCTGATAAAGAATGAGGCTGAAGGTGAACTAGAAGTGTAATACAGCTAATAGTACAGATACTGAAAATAGTCCAAAAGTCATATGCAGTTAGCCCCTAGCTGCAGAGACTATGGCCCAGAACAGGATCTGATGACTAGCAAGATCAGACGTAGATTTTATACCAGAGGTAGGTATTACATGATAATGCCTACCTCTGTTTATGACTCAAGCTGTGATGCAAACCTGGGGTTGGGGCTTGAAATTATTTCTCATCCCATTCAAGATATAATCAATGCATCAAGAGCCTACAGTCCAGGTAGGATTAGAAAATTATTTTGATAGTGGGGGTCTAAGGAGCTTATGTCAACACAGCTGCTGCCAGAATGGGCAAAGAAGGGCAGGGGCAGAGGAGCTAGAATCCTCTCACAGGGAGAATGACCCCACCTCTACCTAAGCAGTGTCCCAAGGGCTCCACAGCAATCAGGGAGATAGATATGGGAACATGAGTGGTGTCTGCCTCATAGAACTCCCAGGTCGGTTGGCTGACATAGTTGTCAGGTGATTGTACATTACACATTGGTCTTCTGACATATGAGCTCAAAATGTTCCACAGATCCTAGCTAAGAACAAGCAAAAAAAGACATTAAAGACATTAACTATGTAAAAGTCTAAACAATAAGGATATGGACAGAACTTTCTTAGTTTGTCACTGAAAAGAAAAATGGTTTCTTTAAGCATGATGAATCCACAAATTACTGATGTTAAATGGAAAGAGGCACTTTTCTTAAATAAAGTAGAAAACAAAATTATGCTCTGTTTTATTTGCCAGGTAGTCATCTAATATAATTTATTATAAACTCCTTATAATCTTAGCAAAGTAAACATTGAAGCAGAAAAGTAAAAACTTAATTCTAAATCCCTGTGATAACTGGCATGACAGAGGCGTACTGTATGAGCTCAGAAGACAGGTGCCCGACACTAACTTATGGCTGAGCGGAGGGCAAGAATATGTAGCAGAGTAGATAATCTCCAAAGTCAACTTTGATAACGTAAGATTGGGTCACATGAGAGGAAGTCAGAGTGAGAAAAGAGATTTGACTGGTGTCCTGCATATCCCTGAGTAAGGTGGGTACAGCTGTACACTCTATAGCAAGGGAGAGTAAATACAGAGGATGCCCTACTCTAATTTCCTTCCCTCATGGGTCTCAAGATCTTGTTAGCATACTTCTTATTCTGAACCCTGTTTATATCAGTGACATCAATCAAGTAACTCATTTTGTTTATTAAAGTTAGAAAAGTTACCACTTCCATACATGCTTCCTACATGCTCCTCTTGCTCCTGATCTCTCATCTGAATTTGGTTTCCTTCTGGCACGTATGGCTGATGGAGAAGGATGAGCAAGGTTAGTGATTTTTTTAAGGAATTGTGCCAATTTCCTGTGTCTGGTCAAGTGAATAAGTGCCAGGTGTCACTCCGTCATGGTTCCTAAGCACAGAGAGGCCCCGGTGATGAGAATTTACCTACAGAGACATGCAGAAATACTAGATTGTTCCACTGATAAACATTAAACTACTTGGATGCAAACATCCCTCTGCCTGTGCTTCTGGTGTTGGGGGAAGGGACTTTCTACCTCTGGTAAAGCCAGGAGACTGGCTGTCCTTAGCAAGGGACAATTCAAAAGTATCGAACTGGGAGGAGATAGAGATAAATTCAGCTTGGAGAAATAACAGTCTCTCTATGAAAGAAACAAAGTATTTCCCTTCTCCAAACCTCCCTTCTTTTAAGACCACCCCTCCCCCAGACTGCACTTCAGTCAGCACTCTCAGCAGGAAACCTGTGAGCTGGGCCTTTTTCCATCCTCAGAACAGCTTCCTGAACACAAGTTAAATTCACTCAAGCAAATTCAGTTCTTTCCTCTGAAGTCTCACAATCTCCACCCTCTACAAACTGTTCAACTCACCTTCATACACCAATGGAGCAGCCCTGTCTCCTTGGAGATTTGAAGGCAGGCTGGGAGCAGATGTGGTCAGGATTCACTCAAAAAACCAAGGGCCTGATCTTCACAAAGTGATCCAGGGGAGGGAAGTGAAAATGAAAGTTAAATTCTTGAAGGAGGGCAGAAAAGGACAATAGAAACTATGGAACAATTAGAGGCCTCCATATGAAGCCCCTGGGAAGTGACAAGGTTTGTGCCTGGGCCAAATGGGCAAGCGACTATATTCTTATTCCTGTCTCAGTTCTAGTCCTGGAAGCTCTTTCTGGCTCTTCAAGGTAATTTGTCCTTTGGAGCACTAGGCTTCCCTAGGCAATGGAATTTCACACACACCCACCTTGTCTTATTTCTTTACAAGTGAGCTGTCATGAGGTGGGAATGAAGAACCTCCTTTACCATGGTGAGTACCAAAAAGGAAGGCTCACCTGAGACAGCCATACAGGCATGCTCTCTACTGTCCTGCATCCACCAGCTAAGCTAAGTGAATCTGGCCAGTCTATATCCCATGAGGTCATGTGAGAGGGAATGGCTATCCAAATCTGAAATTGCCTCAGGTGGTAACTGAGAGGGCTTATCACAGTCAAAGCACAGTGATGCTGACTTTCAGAATGTGAATTCAATATGGCTGGAATGACACTTTTCCTAGACTGGGAAGATAAAACTATATGAAGTGTCATTTTTTGGGCATTGGTATCCAATACTATTTAACATATAATCTCTTTATTATTGCATATGAAAAATAAAGGCAGAAAATAATCGTAATGGCTAATTTTCCATGTCAACTGGACTAACCATGGGGTCCCCAGATTAAACACTATTTCTGGGTGTGTCTGAGTGGATATTTCCAAAGGAGATTGACATTTAAACCTGTCGACTCAGTAAACTTCATTTTCCTCCCAATTGTGCCTGGGCATCATCCAATTTGTTGTGGGCCTGAATAGAACAAAATGGTAGAGGAGAAAAGAATTTGCCCCTTTTCCTTTCTGCCTGCCTGTCTGAGCTGGGGCTTAGGTTGTCCTCTCCCTTGGATTAGGACTTGCACCACTGGCTGCTCTGGTTCTCAAGCCTTGAGAGACACTGATCATACCACCAGTTTTCCTGGTTCTCCAGCTTGACGACAGCAGATTCAGGAAATTCTCAGCCTCCATAATAATGTGAGCCAATATATTATATAGGTGTATATGATCTATATAGCTCTCTATATATCATATTGGTAGTGTTTCTCTGGAAAACTCAGACTATGTATTACTATATTTAGTAATGTAAAATTCTAAAACTCTGTCTTAAGTGGCACAGGTGAACTGTGATAATGATAATGCTAGTGACACAGATGAACTGTGATATTTCCAAAGCTCTGTGCCTAGAAATGCCTTGGAAGTTTGAAGTGTACAAGGAGGATGTTGTAGAGGTTACAATACCCAAAGTCAACCTTAATCCAGTAAGATGTAGTCAGATAAGGGGAAGTCAGGATAAAAGTGAGAGAGCTTTGGCAGGGATCCATCATCTGAGTGAGTCAGTCTGGAGTGAACTGTGCTTTTCACAGGAAGAGAGAGGGTCAACTCAAGCGACACTCTTACTTTAACCTTTTCTCATGGGTCTCAGGATCTTGTTATCATGTCACTTCTTCTGATGTCTTTTCATATTATTAACACCAAAGAAGCATCTCATTTTATTAAACGTTGTAAAGATACTCCTTATGGAAATTCTTCCTATATGTTCTTATCACCCCTGATCTCTCAGGGGAGCTCTGTTCCTTGGCGGCAGATATGGCCCAAGGAGGAGGAGAGGCAAGGTTAAACATTCAACACTCATCATTCATGTTCATTGTTCAACTTTATGTCCTAGCCCAAAAATTTAGGCAAGAAAAACAAATAAAGGTATAAATAGCAGAAAAGAAGAAATAAAACAGTTTCTATTTGCAGATGACATAACAGTTTATATAGACTATCAAGATAAATTTAGAGGAACCTATTAGAATTAGTAATTTAAGCAGGGTCATAGGACACAAGGAGAAAATTGAAAATCAATTACAGTCTGTAATCTGGCAGTGAATAATTGGACAATTAAATTTAATATGCCTCTTCAACAATGTCCCCAAATAAACTACCCTGAGGAGATAAAGAATGCTTCACTTTCTACCTCTGGGTCATGAGATAAGTCACCTGGTCTGGCAAGGTTCCTGGCACTGGGAGACACAGGGGATTAGCTAAAGGTTTGAAATCAAAAACAGACCTAAGAAGGAACAATATAGAGAGATTACGAATCAGAATCCATAGATCCTCCATCATCATCCTTGAGCAAATCAGATGATCTTTGGAACCTCCTATCATTGAGTACAAATCATTTTCTCTACTCCAAAAAGGATCTCAGGTCCTCAGGGTTTAGAAATGTCTGGTTACCAACCAGTGACGGTTGTAGACACCATTGCCTGCTCATTGTCCACCGATGAACATGCAGGATGAAGCCTGCTTATCCCCTGAGATTCCCATGAACTTCCCCCAAACTCTCATTTTAGACACGCATCTCACAAATTCATGGTGTAACACAATGCTATGGTCACAGCAATACAAGATAGAGTAATTGCCACTTAGAGGACTTGTTCATGACAGAATCCACAATTGATTCCCTATAAACTTTTTATTTTCAGTCCAGAATACTTTCTCAGGACAGTTGCTGAGAAGAAGCTACTTGTAGGCTTCATACTTTTATGAGGAAAAGGCTTCATTTAGGGGCCAGAGATGCTGTTATAAAAAGGGTGTCTTGAACTTGCCCTTTGTGCTTGCTAACGCAGGTACTTTTCTCCTTAAGTTGTTTCACAACTTGAACTGGTTTCCTCAATGAGTTACGTCCTCAGTCATTGTAGCAACAGGATGACAGGAAAGCAGAAGTGAAAGGGATTATGGATAAGAATCAATTTTCTCTAGTGCCCATGGATGAGATTTTGAAGACTGTGTGTATGTGTATTTGTGTGTGTGTGTGTGTGTGTGTGTGTGTGTTTGCATATATCTAACCTGGAATGCATAACTGAAGAATTTCCTGTGAAACAGGGACCAGAGCAGACACTGTTTGGCCAAGGAGTGCATTATTTTTATTTCTCTCAGCTCTTAAATTAGTTGATAAAGAGTTTGAAACAAAAATGCTAAAAGACACGAGGACACCACCATGTGCTGCAGGAACACTCAGTGCTGCAGCGTTTGCCTGACTTTCTCACTGCAGGAGGAGAACGGGCTCTACTTCATTCCTGAGGACTGCTGTAGCCTTTCAGTTCACTGGAAAGAGTGAGGCTGGTAAGGGAAAAGAAACCTTGACCTACAGCATTGCTGAGGGAGCCCATGACCAAACTCCTAACCCTTCTATCACCGCAGTCGTAATGGGAACAAGCAACCTGAAGAATGGGCAAGCAGAAAAGGTTTCTGTTGAGAGGGAATTACTGTGGAAATAGAAAAGAATGTCAAATCAACTTATGCCTAGTGTATTCATTGGGATTTAAGAAGTGGCCCCGGTCATTAAAATGAAAAGCAATCGAAGTACCTTTGAAGATAAAAGTTTCTTTTCTAATGAAGAAATATTTATTATGTGCACAACACAGTTTGTTAACTACAGTCCTGTGCTGAATAACATCGTTTCAGTCAACGAAGAACCAAATACATGATGGTGGTCCCATAAGATTAGTTCCATAAAGTCTTAGGTGTGTAGCAGGCTACCATCTAGGCTTGTATAAGTACACTGTATGATGTTCACAAAATGATGTAACCACCTGATGATGCATTTCTAGAACCTATCCCTGTGCCTAAGTGATGGATGACTATATATGCAGAATGTTGTACAGTAGATCTCTAGAACTTTTTATCTCCCATAACTGAAACTTTATATCTTTTGAAGAGCAACTCCTTAAACATTTCTTAAAAGGCTCGATTTCACGTTAAGTGTCCTTACCACATTTAAAAAAAAAACAGTTTGACTGATATCTGACTATTAAAAAGCAAAATAAAAAAGACTGTTTAGAGAAAAAATAGAATCACTGTGTACTCATGTAACTATCTGTAAGCTGAAATAGAAATATGTGAAGATTTTAAAAAAGGAAATATTTAGTACGCAAAAATATGAAACTAAGGGGGCTGGCCCCATGGCCAAGTGGTTAAGTTCATGCACTCTACTGCAGGCGGCTCAGTGTTTCATTGGTTCGAATCCTGGGGGTGGACATGGCACTGCTCATCAAACCACACTGAGGCAGCATCCCACACGCCACAACTAGAAGGACCCACAACGAAGAATATACACCTAGGTACTGGGGGGCTTTGGGGAGAAAAGGAAAAAAAAAATGAAATTAAGAAATGATCTGTGATTCTTTAATTAACTTAGTGTGTTTCAAAGCTAAGCAAGAGTACTAATATTTAAGGCAGATTAAGATTCATTCTTAAAATTATTTCAAATAACAGAGAATTAATCAACACTAATCTTAATACGTGCTTATGTGCTAGGAAATGAGGAAGCTATTACAAACATTCTAATATTTAATTCCCATAGTATCCCCATCAAATAAGTCTTTGTATATTTACTTCTGATGATGAGCTGAATCCTGTAAAGTTTATGTAATAAGAGCCATTGAATAGCAACATCACTAGAGAATGAACTTCAAAGTTCAGATTATTAACTATTATCATCAGATAAATGATCTCAATTCCAGGCTATTAATTGTCCGGTGTTCACCCTCTACATCATGTCAGCTGCAAGAGTGCCCTGGTCAGTAAGTAGCCAACTTGCTTTTAGCCATTACCATGACCTGATCTTCCTTCATTAATGGCTACATGGATTGAGCATATCAACTTCTATCTCCTGGCACCCAAGATTTTCCCATGATGCTCCCAGAGCTGTCTGCAGATCAGCATCCCATGGGTTCTCCCTCCTACCTCACATCCTAGGGGATCTGGCTCCTACTTTTCTGTGTGGGGTATACTGCAGAGAGGGCACCTGAGCTGGAGAAACTCAGATCTAGTTCTAATCCTGCCTCCTCTACTCTTTAGCCATGGGACCCTGGGGAATATCTCATAAGTTTTTAAATTCTTTCAGCTTCCTCATAGGAATTCCTTCTTCATATGACATTGTTAAAGATTAACTGTGATAATGATATCCTATGTCTATATATATATATATTTTTTTTTAAAGATTTTATTTTTTCCCTTTTTCTCCCCAAAGCCCCCTGGTACATAGTTGTATATTCTTCGTTGTGGGTCCTTCTAGTTGTGGCATGTGGGACGCTGCCTCAGCGTGGTTTGATGAGCAGTGTCATGTCCGCGCCCAGGATTTGAACCAAGGAAACACTGGGCCGCCTGCAGCGGAGCGCGCGAACTTAACCGCTCGGCCACGGGGCCAGCCCCTATGTCTATATATTTTTTATGCATAGTTATATATGTACCTGAGAGTGTGTGTGTGCATGTGTGTGTGTGTGTGTGTGAGTATGAGTGTGTACGCATACACCATTCCCAGACCAAGTGCTTTCTTTTTCATTCCACTCGGACAAGTTATTACCCTTCTATATGCTGATGTGGGCGCTGTGTGGCAGGCTGCCCAAGTTTATAATGCATATCCTCTAAGAAAATGTGGACCTTTGGGGCTGGCCCCGTGGCGCAGCTATTAAGTTTGCACATTCTGCTTCTCGGTGACCCGGGGTTTGACAGTTCAGATCCCAGGTGCGGACATGGCACTGCTTGGCAAGCCATGCTGCGGTAGGCGTCCCACATATAAAGTAGAGGAAGATGGGCACAGATGTTAGCTCAGGGCCAGGCTTCCTCAGGAAAAAAGAGGAGGATTGGCAGTAGTTAGCTCAGGGATAATCTTCCTCAAACACTTGAGTATACCCCATATATATATGGAAGGAAAAGCCCTGAACAGCAAAAACCTGTCCCTTTTAAAGGTAGCTATCCTTACATATGGCTCCCTCTGGTGAGTAGATTTTTGGAAACCCCTACTTTAGCAGCCTTCAGAACCATTTCTAATAAAGGCCTTAATAACGGTCCCAACCTCAGTATAAAATGTTCTATAGAACAAGACTGGAACTGGAGCGGTCTTGACAGCGGAGTCTGAGAAATGAGACCTTAGTGGTATCAATTACTGTTCCTCTGAGGGACACATATCAGTTGCCAAGGCCATTGACATACTTGTACTCTTCAGTAGTCAGGAGAAAAAAATATTTATTATATTGTGCAAGACACTTAAATAGCTGCTTTTCATTGACACTTAGTTTTACACATGGATCTGAGTTAGGCATAGTTTTAAATCCCAATTTGATTTTATGAAAAAGAAACCCTGAAATTGTTCATCATTACACATCTTGTAAAAGAAGAAACAGGGTTTGAACTCAAACATTCTGTACATAAAATCTTCACTCTGGGTACATATATTGCTTATGTTTTCCTTTCTTTGACTCCCTGGTGAACTCAGTATATCCTGTGCAACAAATGGACAAAGACTCTTGGTTGCTGTTGGTGGGGGGAGGTTGATTATGGCCTCTTCTAGATAAAGTGCATGGTGGCAGACAGGTTTTTCCATGTCTTTTCAGATCAGGGATAAACGGAAATATTGAGAAATGGGAGGGAAAACATGTTATATCAATACTATTCCACCGTTAGCAGGAATTAGACATCTTTCTTGACAATACAAAAAGGGTAAATGGCAAATAAGCATCTCTCCTAACTCCAACCAGATACATTGTCTATCCCAAGGATGAGTAAATGTACTAAAGGAAAGAAGGGAGACAACAAGGAAGAGATGGTATACCTGCTGCAGGTGAGCACAGTTATACAGATGAAAGCCAGAACAAGGAGTACTACAAGAAGTGGAGGAGGGAAACAGAAGGTTCAGGAACTCAGTGGCCACAGAGTCACAGGAGCTGCCCAGTTCCAGAGATTGAAATACGGATAAGCAGTCTGAGAAAAGTGACATTTAGAGATCTTGTAAACGAATGACTCATGGTTTGTGACGTTGAAAAACGAGACAGTGCCTGTTTCATAGTCTAGCAAAACCTCAACATGATGGGGAGGAACAGCCAACAGAGAACACCTGAAGCTAAAATCACGGGACCTATTAATAACGACAAATTCTGAAAAGGGATCAGAACATGGAAATGTGAAGACTCTAATTTCTTCTTACCGTAGTAGCACTGGACTTCTCTCAGCTCCGAAATGACAAAAGTTGCAATGATGTTGTTAGAAGCAAAGGAGTAAACCCTGATACCAATCCTCTCTCTAGAGTGGGAACAGGGGAGGGCTATGAACTGGTGAATGAGAGCACAAAGCAAAAACCTGGCCATTCCCCCTTATATCTGATCACATCTGTAGCACAGGATCTCTCCCTTCTTGTCAGGCCTACCTCCTCTCTTTTACCCCCATGGTATTTCACACCTCTGAAAAAACTATTTGCTGCATGGAGAAGTCACTGCCATCTCAGTGGTTCCACCAGGTCCCAGGCAGATGATAGTAGAGAGGCTCCAGAACCTGGTTCCTGAGGAGTTTAGGTTGTCATGTGTGGGGTTCCTGTGCTCAAAGTCTGAAGGGTCTCCAAAGCCTGTTATCCCAGTCCAGATGCCCAGAGATTAGCATTTCAGGTCACATTCTCTGGAGTAATGTTACACCTACTTGGAAAAGAAGAAGATATGATGACTAAATTAATAGTAGTCTGAATTTCATGAGTTTGGGAAGATCTTGATACTACCAGGTGAGTAGTCAACTGTTGCCATAAGAAAACATTTTTCCTACAAGATGATAAAGTGTGTAAGCATGAAGAGATTAATTATTGGCACCAGGAACAAAGCCACTATTACTAGAAACTTGAGTCTAATTTTAGAAATCCAAAGAAAGCCACCTCCAAAGACCTTAGTTTTTCTATTTTCAGGAAGAGAACTAAGTATAAAGGAGCTGTTTTTGTGAAAAATTTGGGGGCCTGGAATATAAAAGGAAAGGATCTTCCCTGTTATAATACAAGTACCTAACAAATAGGAAACAAGAGGTGAGGCAGAGACTGAGGTTTGGCTAAAATGACTAAAGTCATGGGGTTCTGATAGAGTAACCCCTCCTTTCTAATACCTTTGTTGGCTCTAATTCTGTGACCTCCTACCAGCCACATTTCCTACCATTGACAACTTTCATCTGTGATCAGCAATTTGAAACAATGTAATACTCAAATTCCCCAGCCCTGTGGTTTGTTTGAAAAAATTCTGCTTGATCCCCTAAGACTCATGGCTACAATTCTGTCTTCACACAAAAATGGACCATACCTGGTCAGAATATGGGATACAAAATGTAGAGATAAGATTCAGACCAACCATCCTTGGGGACTCATGTGAGGATGTTGGAAAGATGTTTCAAGTATCTGGAGATGGGATACGTTCAAAAGGAAGAGAAGAGGCCTACTAATGTGTTAAATACATCTATGAGAAGACCTCATTAACTTATTAAGTATTTATTTATTCTAGAGACAAATACAGGTGAAATCTACTATTTGCCAGACATCATTCCAGGTTAAAGGGAATGAAAGATGAATAATTCATAATAGTCTTCAAGAAGTATACATTGTTATGCTGCAGATACAAGGAAACATGCACTTCCAATCAACGCTTCCTTTGCCTGCCTCTCCTAACTCTATACATCTCCTACATACTACCTATAGGTGATCTCATCAATTTTTAAGTATAAAATAAGCCACAGGGACCAGCACCTAAGAAAATCTAAAACCTAAAATACTATTTCCAAGCTATTCACATGCAATTGTCCGGAATGTTACTATTATCCCCTCAGTCACTGTCTTAGAAATTATAGTATCTTATCCTAATTCCCATATTGTAGTAAGCAGTCTACTCTATATCCACAACTTATTTTAGTCATCTTCTTTTCCCCATCATAGCCATTATTTGATTAATATTTTTTAACAGAAATGTGCCAATATAGTTTCCCCTCTCCAAACTAACCCTTTTGTACCAAAGAGTTGGCCACCAGTTGGCTTTATATCTGCAGAAAAAGTTCCACTTTCTGTACTAGGCTTTTTTGGGGTTATATATGACAAAAACCAAACCAAAAATGACTTAAACTTAAAAGAAAGAAGAAGAAATCCAGGGGGCAGGAAGAACTTTAGTCATAGCCATGTGTTTAAGCAAAAATCTTGTCATCAGAATCTACTCTTCCTTTTGAAAATTTTATTTTCTACCTGCTCTGTTGTCTTTTTTTGCAGACTCTATATAGCATCAACTGGAACGTCTTAGTTTCAATGATGATCTCTAATATACTACCTCATAGAAAAGAGAATTTCTCTTTATAATCATGATAATAAAATTCTAAGCCACACAAATCATTGACCTGAACTGGGTCAACGATTAAATGATTAAAATAATTGCTGCATCATTGATAAACATATAGGAATCAGGTATGCTGATTAACATAGAATTGAGGGACATGCACATCCTGGATGCTACTGATTTTATCAACCCGAACCAAGTACATGGACTGAGGGTAGAGATGGTTCCACCAAGTGTAATTGAAAAGAGTGTTACAAAAAAAAAAAGGTATTTGAATTGAAGTTGGACACAAACACAAATGTCCCATGCAGTCTACCCCTTAGCTGACTGCCACCTCTTTACTAATTTTTAGCAAATTATTTCCAAAAAGATGCTAACAATATTACAATGGTTACAATAATATTACTAATGGATGACTTACATCATACATAAGTTATTACTTAAAATCAAGTAAAGATTTAAACTTAAAATCTAAAACCATAAACCTGTTAGAAGAGTAAATAGAGAAAGTTCTTAATGATATTGAATTTGGTAATAATTTCCGGATATGACACAAAAAGCACAGGCAGTAAAAGAAAAATACATTGTACCTCACCAAATGTAAAAACTGTTGTGCATCAAAGGACACTGTGAAGAGTGTGAAAGACAATGCATAGAAAGGGAGAACATATTTTCAAATCATATATCTGTTAAGGTATTAATATACAGAATATACAAAAAACTCCTACAACTCAACAACAAAAACCAAAACATCCCATTCAAAAAATGAGGAAATTGGGGCCAGCCCAGTGGTGGAGCGGTTAAGTAGGTACTTTCCACTTCAGTGGTCCAGCGTTCACCGGTTTGGATCCCAGGTGCGGACATGGCACTGCTTGGCATGCCATGCTGTGGGAGGCACCCCACATATAAAGTAGACGAAGATGGGCACGGATGTTAGCTCAGGGCCAGTCTTCCTCAGCAAAAAGAGGAGGACTGGCGGCAGTTATCTCAGGGCTAATCTTCCTCAAAAAAAAAAAAATGGGGAAAGAGTTTGAATAGATATTTCTCCAAAAAGATATACAAATGTCCAATAAATTCATGAAAATATGCTCAGCATTATGGGTCATGAGGGAGATGCAAATCAAAAGGACAAGGAGATACCACTTCACACTCTTTGAAACGGCAAAACGTATCATAAAAATTAACAAGTATTGCCAAAGATATGCAAAACCTGGAACTCTCTATATTGCTGGTATGAATGGAAAACGATGCAGTCATATGGAAAACAATTTGGGGGTTCTGCAAAAAGCTGAACAGTTAAAATTATGATCCAGCCATTTCACTCAGAGGTGTATACTCCAAGTAATTGAAAGCAGGAACACAAACAGGTACTTTTATGCCAATGTTCATTGCAGCATTACTCACAATAGCCAAAAAGTGGAAACAACCCATGTCCATCAACAGATGAGCAGATAAAATGAAGTGTATACACACAATGCAATATTATTCAGCCATCAAAACCGGATGAAATTCTGATACATGCTACACCATGGATGAAGTTTAACCACATTATGCTAAATGAAATCAGCCAGACACAAAAGGACCAATATGGTGTGATTCTGCCTACAGAAGTACGGAGAGGAGGAAATTCATACAGGCAGTAATTAGATTGGCAGTTATCAGGAGGTGGGGTCAGGGAGAAGGGGGAAAGGGGAGTTATTGCCTAACGGTTAGAGTTTCTGTTTGGGTGGATGAAAAAAAATTAGAAATAAGCAGTGGTGATTTGTGTACAACACTGTTAATGTAACTGATGTCCCTGAATTATACACTTCAAAATGGTTACCGTACTAAATTTTATGTTACATGTTTTATCACAATTGTTTTAATATTTTAAGAATGGAAAATACCAAACATCACTGAATTATACACTTTAAATGAACGAATTGTAATATACATGAATAAAGTTGCTAAAATAAATGAACGAGGGGCCTGCAAGAACACTGCGAACGGTCGCTCCCGGGGCCCGCGCGGGCCGCCCAGGGCGGCTCGGTCCGCCCACCTCTCCATGCTTCACAGACGCTCCGCCGCCAGCCCGCCGCGCAGGCCCAGCACTCACCGCCCCGCCGCCGCCGCCGCCGCCGCCGCCCGCTCCTGCCGGCCAATCACAATCGGCCCGGCCACCGCGGGCCCTCAGCTGAAGCACAAAAGTTCCCGCGGCCCGGCGCGGGAGAGCGTTGTGGCTGCGTGACGGCAGGAAGTGACACAAGCTGTCCTTCCGGCGCGCCGGATTATGAATTTCTGCCGGCGCGCCTGCTCCGGGTCCGCGGCCCGACGTCCCTCCGGCGGCCTGGCTGGTGGCGAGTGGCCAGTGGGTTGAGACTTGGGAGGCGGAGCTGGAGGCCTGCGCCGGGCGTGGCCGCCAGGACCAGGACAATCCATTACTCATGAGTGAATGAATATATCATCCCAGTTATTATATTGTGGAATCACAAAACTGTGGAGTCACAGAAGCACTTTGGGAAGACCAGCGTTGTCAGATCTTCGCAGGCTGTTATCCCAAGACAACTACAGGTGACCCAATGCAAGAAGAAAATGAAAGGCATTAAGAAAAATCTTACAGAAGAATACCTGTACCTGGATTTTTCTCACCAAGTAGAATGATGTATCTTTCCTCTTCACACATCTGTAACTTTATTTTTGTTATCATACTGTGACTGCAAAAAGCTTTGAGATTTCCTTAGTCCTCACTGGAAAAAGTGCAGATACTTCACTACTTAAAAATGTATTGTCCCAGCATGTTCAAATCCAGATTATCTCGAGGCAAGAGCTTCCACAGATAGTCCAGAATTGCTGTTTACCTGCAGTGGTAGAAGGACCAGACAGTTTCTACAGAGCAGGGCTCGCTGTTGTGCTGAGACACATCGTCCAGAAAGCATATGACGCAGAGCCCTCAAAGAAGGGGATCTTGGAGCTGCTGGATTTTAAGAAGACTTGTTTGAAGCCCTGTGTTGAAGTTAGTCAGTAGACCAGGCTATGTGAACTTACCATCCCTTTAGCTATTGAGAATTTTGTCAAAGAGTCTTGTGACCTGCACGCAGCTATCCCCACAGAAGTACTACAGCTAGAGAAAAAGCTCAGCGAGCCTGTTAGAGTGCGCAACGATGACAAACTCCGTGAGCAAAAGCTGAAGCAGCAGAAGGCTGCTGCAGTGGTGCCTGCTCTTGCCTAGGAGAAATTGAAGGCCTGTAGACAGGAAACATCTGAGGACCAAGACCGTTCATCCCGCAGCCTGGAGCTGCAAGTGGCCTTCTCAAAGCTCACGGTACAGGAGCACCCAGCTGCTCCCAACAGGGAGCCTGCTCACATCATACGAGCAGGCACCTGCGCGCTTCTGCTCCTGGAGCACCTGTTTGCAGAGGGCCTGTGCTTCACCTGGGTAGACCTCGTACTTCTGCCCTGCAGCCATCACTTTTTGGTAATTATCCTCGAGAAGCTTTCTGAAAGGCTGGTAGAATTTCTGCTGCTGGCTGCCTGGTACCAGAGGGCTCAGGAGGTGCCAGGAGTGAGAACAGCAGCTTCTCGCCGTGGGATCTAGTTTCTCCACTTACCAGAGTTGCCGACCACCTCCAGCGAACAGCATCCAAAATTCAACAAGGCCCAGGAGCAGAGGAGCACAGCGACCCTTCGTTTATGTTTAGTGGGCCCAAGACCCACTAAGACCAAGTTAATGGAAAAGGGCATTGAAGTGATGTTTTCTCCCTACCCTTGCTCTGCTTGGACTCTTGACTGGAATAGACTTCCTGCAGCAGTGAGCCCAAAAGATGGGAAGACGTCCAGTGACCGAGCGCTGAGGAAGCAGCAGGAGTTAAGCAACCTCGTCTACGTGGTGACACATCAGGCCAGGCCTGGGGACAGAATCAGAGTCAAGTTATGAGCTTTCTCAGCACCTAATGAACACAGAATAAATCAGTCTCATCTCAGAAGAGTCGGAAGTTCACAGAAATACACCTGGCTGGAAGAATCTAGGATGTAGACAAAAACCTGATGAGGGAAGTGTGTTCCTTAACCCTGGGAGATGCAAGTTACCATCCCTTCATCAAGTATAGCCTGCATCTCTCTTTCTCTAGAAGAACTGATCTTGAAGCCATGGAAGTCCTTTCCTCTCATTGACACTTTTCACACATCTAAACAACCATGTTCCAAAAAAAATATTTGTGCTCAGAGGGAAAATCAGAACTTAATTTGGGAAGAAATTCTTCACTCATCCAAATTCTCTTTGCTAAGAGTTTGTAGTCTAGGCTTATTCATGCAGCAAATGAATGAAAGAAAAGAAATGTCCTTCAAGCCTTAGAGTTGAGCAAAGGGTATGGAAAGTTTTCAGGGCTCAGTCCTGTGATGACAAGGGTAATGAAGTAGGACAAAAAAAATGAACATATCACTTTAATTACAATGTTTCCCACCCTGGGGCCTACCTGAATTTCCATGACCGCCTCCTCCATGAAGCAAATTTGGTGACTATTGTGCTCCGGAGACATCACACAAAGCTTGCAAATGGCCTTCTCACACTCCTTACAGAACAAATGGAGTTTTTCTCCATGGTTCTCACAGAGAGCTCCCTTCTGCCACTGGTGTGGGCTTGTTCTCACCTCCCTGACTCTCTCCACTGTGGTGGCCAGGTGCAGATTAGGTCGGAGGTTCCCAGGCTGGTGTCTGCTCTGGCACACAGGACAGCTGCATTCCACTCCTGGGCAGATCACTGACTCCTTCTTTTTTGCAGTGATACAGGCTTGGCAGAAGCTTTGGCCACAGTTCAGGCTCAGGGGTTCTGTCAGGAGCTCCAGGAAGATGGGAAGGTCACCTCCTTCTGTAGAATTACCTGTACTGACAAATCCATTGCAATGCTCCCCTCACTTCTTCCTGTTCTGACACCTAAGGTTCTTTTTGATCACAGTCTCCTGTGGGGCTGAGAATGTTGAAGAGGGCAGGATAAGAAGGAGAGGAATATAAAGGACATTGATTGAGAAGAGATTTAGAACAGTACAAAACATTACTATTCAGTAAAGAAGGGAAAAGAGAGAGACAAGAGGAGTAGGTCAGTGACAATTGACAGGCTTCTTTGTCATCATTTCAAACACTTTACTCATAGTTTATGTTGTTGACAAATATCACCCCATCAGTGGAGTGACTGCTAGTTTCTCTTCTCCTACTGGAGAGAAGGACAAATTGAGGCCTTTCCTTCCAAGAACCTTGTACAACACTCCTATGTCTGCCTTTTCTTCCCCACCCCAAAACATATGGTCAGTGTTAGATACACTAAACTCACTGTAACCCCTGGGCCTTTGCACTTGCTCTTCTCTCTGCATGGAATGATCCTATCCCTGATATGACTCACTTTTTAAAAACAGTTTTATTGAGTTATATTTACATCAAATGCATTAATTTCAAGAATACAATACAGAAATTTCTAGTCAATTTATGAAACTGTATAACTATCATCACAATGCCATTTTAGAACATTTCCATCACTTGAAAACAGACTCAATTTCATGAGCAATCACTCCCATTCTGAACCTGAGTCTCAGGCAAACACTAATCTCCTAGATTGGCATTTTCACATCTACTCATAAAAAGGAATCAAAATACATGATCTTTTGAGTCTTAATGCCTTCAGTTGGTATACTCCTATTAAGGTATATTTATCCTTCATTTCTTTCCCATCACAAAAACACATCCTCAGTGTTAAAAGAACAGTACCCACCGCTCTCTCAGAGCGTTTGCACTTGGTTGTTGCTCTGCATGGAAGGATCCTCCCCCGATATCAGCATGATTCACTCTCATGTTTCTTTCAGTCTCCTCTTACAAGTCCACTTATCAGAAAAAACTGCTCTAACTCACCTATAGCAAAACTACTGATACTATTGTTTGCTGTATATTTGCCATCTGTCTCTCTCTCTCTTTTTTTTTTACTACAGAATATATAACATCTTTCTTTAAACGTCTATCTGTTCTTTCTAAAAAATAATCTATGCAAGGATCAGGCATGGTTTTGTTCAGTATGTATCCTCAGGACCTGACACAGCACATCATACAGAGGAACACAATGTCTGATGAATGCGGAAAGCTAGAACCTTCTCATCTCTCCATAGATGATTAGACCTTTCTCATTAGCTTCTCATTTTTTTGGTTCCATCAATTAACAGTTTTCCAATATCCAAGAAATGTTTACCTACACACACAGAGCCTTCTCCTGCCTAAAAGTCATTCCACAGAGACACCCAAGGAAACTGCATGGACCATTATAGGCAGGAAATTTATCAGTAACATTTTTATAATAGTTATAATTTAGAAATCACTTTTACCCATGTATTCCTCACACAAACATCCTTGACAAATAAGAGTACTCCCTTTTTTCAGATATATAAATAGAATCAACGACTAGTTGATTCTAAATGAATCTATTGATTGTAAGAGAATGACTTACAAATCATTGTATTTATATAGATCATTTTATTACAATAGTTAAGAGTTGGGGTGAACTTACCATCCTCAGGATCCTCCTTTAGATTTCTCTCCACTACTGCACAGATTTTCACAAAGACAGACAGAGGTAAAGTTAGCAAGTACTCCATTGATACCCAGTGCTATGGGGATGTAGAAATGCAGAGATCAACACCAACTGGGTGGTTGTGGGAGCCTTGTCATTGTAGATGTAGGGACTTTTTTTCTTGGCCTGCACACAAGGAAAGTATGTTGATAGGCCCCTAAATGTGTATGTTTCTTGGAGGAAAAGAATGCTCGTATACACATAGGATCACACACATGGCAGAGATCTGAGAAACATAAATTCGAATGAGGCACCTGTCAGTCATGGGAGAGAAATCTCAATAAATAAGAGAGGTCATAGAGTGGGGAGAGAAAGTCTATCCTGTTTCAACACACTGTGTGCTAGCCCAGGTTGAATTGTGCTCCCCAAAAAGATGTTGAAGTCCTAATCCCAAGAGTGTGATTATGGAGCTTTATTCTGAAATCAAGTCTTTGAAGATGATCAAGTTAAAATGAAGTCATTATGGTGGGCCTAAATTCTACATGACTGTGTCTTTATAAAAAGGGCAAATTAGGACAGAGATAGACGTGCACACATGGATAACCCATGTGAAGACACAAGCAGAGATCAGGGTGATTCATCTACAAATTGAGGAATACTAAAGATTTTTAGCAAAGCACCATAAGATAGCAGAAAGACAAGGAACAGATCCTACCCACTCAACTCTCAGAACGAAGCAATCAGGCCCACACCTTTTGTCCTGTATTTCTAGCCTCCAGAATCATGAGAACATAAATTTTATTTAAGCCACACATTTGTGGTAATTCTTATGGCTCCCTTGAAAATGACACAAGTCCTTTTTTTCCTTTGTTCCTTCACTTTTATTCTGTCATTGAAGAAGTATTACACCATTGAGATTCTTCTCTTATAAAAGACACACAGACAGACACAGAGACAAAATATATCTTCACCTTTGGAAATAGTACAATTTAGGAATTTTTATAGTAAGGTAAGGACCAACTAGGTCCTGAGGTTCCTTATCTCACTCCATCCGGTTAGTCTGCACCAAGGCTTTCTGAATCTGTATAGTTAGGGCAACAAAAATGAAAGGGTCTCCACAATGCAGATAAAATGTCCTGTGAGGTGTTTATCCAACATCCTTGAAACTTCTCCTGTTACTCTGTCAAGAACTGTCAATGGGAAGGTGGATCTGTTCTTGACATCAGGAGACCTGAGGAAAGTCAGAAACATTGCAACTCCTCCCCCATTCCTCTGTGCTGAGAGATCCCTCTTCAACCATCCCTTAACATGTAGGGTTTATTCTGCCCCACATTAATGACTGTGTCCCTAAACACTCTAGCTCCCAGGGAAATTAGTTTCAAACAAGTCATTTGGTAAGAGAGGCTATCTTCATATAGCTAACCTCAGTATAGTCCATATACCATCCTCTTCAAATTAGGTCTCATGCAATGAAGTCTTTTAACTATATTCCAGGAACAGTTTCCACACCAATCTCCCCAATTCTGCCATTGGGGTCACACAGTAATGTCTCATCACTGTTCACATCAACAGCCAGAATGATTTTTAAACGTATACATCAATCTTGTCACATCTCTGCTCAAAGGCATGTCATTCAGTGTGAGTCCATCTTTATCATGGATTACTGAGGTGCACATTACACATCCCTGCTATGGCCTCATTCTTCTCTCCCCATCTCCTCCTCCTCCTCCTCAACCCACACTGGCTGCCTTTATGTTCCTTAATCACTCTGGATAGAAATATATTTTGTACACATCATTTTGTTGAAGACTCTTTAAGTCACCTTCCCACAGTGAGACCTATCCTGAAATCTATTTAAAATTGTAAAGATCTTTCCCAGGGCACATAGACCTTTTGTCCCATTATCACCCATTTGGTTTATTGTTATTATTGTCTCTTTGTTGTGTTGTTTTGTGCCATAGTGAGTTTCATCTTTTTGCATACTACATTACTCTTTTTGTTTACTTTCTCTCCCCTGAGCCCTGTAATCTTTTCTAGGTACTTGTTGTTAAATGTAAGATCAGTAGATATTAATGTAAATTTTTCCACAGTTGTATGTTTTTCTTGTGAATTTAATCAAACATATTAACATTTATTTAAACTCATTTCCTCCTCCTTATTTGGCCCTGTACTAGTGACTGAGTAGACAATTAACATATATAATCTTGTCCAGGTCTTTCTAAGATGAAGAACAAATTCTAAAGCAAGACCCCTCACCAGAAAGTCATGGGACACTACTGAAGTAAGAATAAACCATGGCCCTCAGTGGAGAACAAATTCCTTATGCCTGGAACTCCAGAGAGACAAGTGACCAGAGAGGAGTTGTGGAGATGGAAAGCATCTGATCATCCAGCCTGTCTTATCAGGCTGACCAAAGGGCTGGTAATTTATCAGGAAAATTGTGAACACTTTCCTAGAACTTACCAGGACTAGTAGTAGAAAAGATTATCTTCAAGAAGGTCTTATCCTAGCAGAGCCCCTAAGATCTCTTCCCTCCATCATGAGTCCAGATAAGAGGTCTCATCTCTCCTTGCTCTCACTGGTAGCTTGGGTGATTATGAAGAGGTAGAGTCGTGTTCCCTGTCACAGGCTTCTCTGAAGGAAAGGAGGAAGCAGTTTTCTGCATCTGAAATAAAATACTATTCTGGCTTACCTTGGTAGGGTAGAACGCCAAAACTACAAAATAGGAAGAACATGAGAGTAACAGTATGGACAAATAATGATTCCTACAAGAAGCAAACAGAGATTTTTGTTTTTATAAACCTCTCTTTTTTATTTATTTTCTATTTCTTTATTTTTGTTTTAGGAAGATTAGCCCTGAGGTAACTTCTGTCGCCAGTCCTCCTCTTTTTGCTGAGGAAGACTAGCCCTGAGCTAACATCTGTACCCATCTTCCTCTACTTTATATGTGGGAAGCCTGCCACAGAATGGAATGACAAGCCATGGCATGTCCGCACGCTGGATCTGAACTGGTGAATCCAGGGCTGCCAGAGCGGAACGTGCACAATTAACTTCTGTCTGATCGGGCCAGCCCTAAAACTCTCATTTTTAAAGGTCACTCCTCCCCAGGACTCAATGTCACTTCTTCTGCCACCTGAGCAGAAAACTTACGAGCTGGTTCTTTTTGTTATTTCATAGCAACTTCACAACCACAAATTAAACTCATCCAAACACACTCAATCTGATCCTCCCAAAGCCTCTTGACCTTTGCCCTCACTAACTTCCTTATAGACCTTCAGGAGAAGTGATGGAGTCTTGAGTAAGTGAAGATCAGGTGCAGCTGTGGTCAAGATTCTCTCATCAAGGCAGATGCCTGCTCTCCACAGAGCAGTTCTCCCACAGGAGCTGCATGAGAAGTCAAAGTTAAGTTCTTAGAAGCAGAAGAGCAACTCAAGAAGAGTAACATTAGGGGGGCACCAGGTAGGATCCATTGGAGACTCAAGTTTCAGTGTATTCTGGGGCCTTTACCAGCTAGACACCCAATCACTCCATCCTTATCCTATCACAGTTTACTCCAGCAAGAATATTAGAATAAGAAGGATGTCAAATTCAAAGATGAATTCTACGGCTTGCCTGAATATTCAGAATTTCAATTCAATCCTATAATTATTAGTTAAGCATATCCTATATTCAGATACTAAGGAAATCTCTTGGGATAAACAAATGATCTAGCAAGGGCTGGCGCCTGAAGTCTTGTAATACAGAGTGTGATGTAAAAGATAATCAATTATAAAGCCCTGTAAACTTGAGCTGGCACAGTGAGTAAAGTGGCTGTCATGGTGAATGGTAAAAATAAAATTAAAAAGAGTTTCTTCAGTAATAGCCTATTGACAAAATATTTCCACAAAGTTATTGAATATTAGAATTGCATCAGTTAATTACCAGTTTTGCTCCTTATCTAGGCAGGCCAGAAGAGGAAGACTTACAGGGACTATTGTGGTAAAACCATGTCATTTCCAATTTACCAAGCAACTAGGAGAAAGGTGAGAATATGGAACTTGATAGATGGTGCTGTTCCAGTGTAATCTTTCACTGAGTAACACTCTCATCTCCAAAACTTGTCCACTTTTCCCCATTTCCTTTGGAAAACATTTGGTCCTTTCCACACCATCAGTGAAAAGCAAATGTGAGAGCAATATGAGGGAGCAAGCAGTTCTCTTTGTCTCTCTCCATTTGAACTACAATTAAATGGGCATTGATTGATCAATGGAGGAGACCCATGTAGCACCTCAGGACAGTTGAGATACCCATGCTTGTATACATAAGAAGGTGGATGGACTACCCCAGGAGCAGTGGCAGAGATAGGTGAGAACTCTCCAGCCCTCAGACAGTCAAGTACCCATGAGTGACTGCTCTCATGGCAGAAGTGTTCATAGCACTGCTGTAGCTCCAAGGGTGGGCATGCATCTTGGCACAAGTATAGAAACAGGTAACAGAGCCCTGAGCCCCCCGTGATTGCTCTTTGGTTCAGTGGGTAAGCCCACAGTCCCACCACAGCCCCAGGGCATGACTCGGGCTTGGACCAGTGGGGAGGCCCTGCCTACCAAGAACAAAGTCTGCAACCTTAGAGCAGACCATGGCCCAGCTACAAGTAAGGTTGAACAAACCGCCAGCTGCCTTAAATGCCCATTGTTCTGCTGTGGTCCCAAAGGGAAAAGTACAGCCCAATGGGACTGTGGGAGCAGGCTGGTGTAACCTAGGAGCAGATGGGGGTGTAGTTGGAGCCCAGGCGAAAGTGCACCCAGCAGCCTCTAATGTCCACAGTAACGTAGCATCCCTGAAGGAAGGAGTATGACTTCTGGGCCTGTGGAAGCAGGTGTAAACAACTCTGAGGCCCCATGTGATCACTCTCTTAACTAGGGGGAGAGCCCAAAATTCCATCATGTTCCCAGGGAGTGGCAATGGCTTAAACCCAGCTGCGAGGCCCCATACACCAAGTACATAAGCTCATATAACCTAAGAACAGATTGTGGCAGAGCTGTGAGTCTTGTAGCACAAGTTCCCTGCTGCCACGAAAGCCCATAACAGCACTGTGGTCCAGAAGGGGGGGTGGGCATTTTTAGATTGGTCTGTAAGAGTAGGCAGCAATAGCTCAGGACACCCATGTTATTGTTCCTACAGTTGGTGGGAGACCCCACAGGGCTGCTGCTTTCTCAAGGAGAAGCCCTGGCTCAGATGTGCACAGCTGATGGGGATCCTGGTTGGTGCAGGTTACATAGCTCCTGCCTCCTCTCCCAAATGACAGCAAGTGGAAGCTCTGACCAAATTCTGTCTCTATGTGGAGGCACAAATCCACTTCATCAAGCAGCATGAAGAATTTATTAAATCTCCAGAACAGAAGGAAAATGACAAGTACCCAGAAATGAATCCTGAAGACACAGAAGTCTATAACCTAAATGGCAAAGAAGTCAAAATAGTTATCCTTAAAAAACTCAAGAAGTTAAAAGAGAATATACAAAGACAATTCAATGAGCTCAGGAGTTACTTCACAAAACAGCTTGAAACTATAAAGAATCAGTCAGAAATGTTGGAGATAAAAAACACAATGAATGAGTTTAAAAAAATCTGGACTCTCTGAACAGTAGAGCTGATGTTATGCAGAACAGAATTAGCAGTATGGAGGCCAGAAATATAGAAAGGCTTCAGATAGAGGAGGAGAGAGATCTAAGACTAGGAAGAAATGAAGAAACTCTCTGAGAAATACACAACTCAATTAGGGAAATGAAACATAAGAATTATAGTTATCCAAGAGTGAGAAGAGAACAAGAATGGAGCAGAAAGCTTGTTCAAAGAAATAATAGCTCAGAACTTACAAAATGTGGGGAAAGAGCTGGAAATCCATGTGACAGAGACCAATAGATCTCCAAACTATATCAATGTAGAAAGACCAACTCCAAGGCATAAAGTAGTAAAGCAGGCAAAAGTCAAGGACAAGGAAAAAATATTAAAGGCAGCAAGAAAGAAAAAAGTAACCTACCAAGGAACCCCAACCTGGCTGTAAGCAGATCTCTAAGCAGAAATCTTACAGGCTAGGAGAGAGTGGGATGATATATTCAAAAATATGAAAGTCAAAGACTTTCAGCCAAGAATCCTCTACCCAGGGAAAGTAGCCTTCAAATATGATGGAGAAATAAAAACCTTCCCACATGAACAAAAGTTAAGGGTGTTCATTGCCACAAGGTCTCCCTACCAGAAATCCTCAAGAAGGCCCTCATACCTGCAAAATAAAAAAACTAAAGGGTTTTCCATGCCCTTAGTAAGTTGATCAGTAGATAGATAAAATCAGAAAATCGCAACTCTCTATCTGAACAGGTTAGCAAATGCATAATTATAACATTAAAGATAAAGGGAGGGAAAACATCAAAAATCAATATAATCTTGTCATTTTAACCACAAACTCACAACATAAGATGGAATAAGATGTGACAATAACAACTTAGCAGGAAGAGAGGAAAAGGATGGAAACAACTTAGTCTAAGGAAATAAGAGGCTATCAGAAAATGAACTATCTCATCTATGACACTTTTCATACAAACAACAAGGTAACCACTAAACAAATAATTAGAACAGATACACAAATGATAAATAAGGAGAAAACTCAGCATAGAACACTACCTGACCAAATTTGTAGTTCAAATTCCAGGGATGGGAAACAAAGGAAATGCAGAGGAACCAGAAAATGAGTGATAAAACAGCAGTGTTAAGACCTCATATATCAATAATCTCTCTAAATGTAAATTTGAATTCTCCATCAAAAGAAACAGAATGGCAGGATGGATTAAAAAACAAGACCCAACAATATCCTGTCTTCAGGAAACACATTTCAGCCCCAAAGCAAACACAGATTCAGAGTGAAGGGATAGAAGATGAATCTCCAAGCTAATGGCAAACAAAGGAAGCAGGTGTCACCATATTTATATAAGCAAAGTAGGCTTCAAGATAAAAGAGGTAAAGAGAGACAAAGAGTGGCAGTATACAAGGATAAAAGGGACACTCCACCAAGAAGACATTACACTAACAAGTACTTATGCACCCAACAGAGCAGCACCAAAGTACATAAAGCAACTGTTAACAAACCTAAAAGGAAATATTAACAACAACACAATAATAGTAGGGGATCTCAACACCCCACTTACACCAATGGATAGATCATCCAGAGAGAATATCAACAAGGAAATTGTAGATTTAAATGAAAAACTAGACCAGATGGATTTAATAAATGTATATAGAAGATTCAATCCCAAAACAGCAGGTTACACATTCTTCTCAAGTGCGCAAGGAACATTCTCAAGGATGGACCATATTGTTGGGAAACAAGGCAAGCCTCAAATAAATTTGAGGACTGAAATCATATCAAACATCTTTTCCAACCGTAATGCTATGAAACAAGAAATCAAGTACAAGAAAATAATCTGTGAAAGGTACAAAGATGTGGAGATTAAACACTCTACTGAACAACCAATGAATCATTGAAGAAATTAAAGAAGAACTCATAAATTATCTGTCAATGAGTCTCCCTCCTCATCCAGCCTTGTGCCCAACAACAATAAGTTGTCTGAAGGCAGAAAGTGACCTTTTATGTGTTGTTCCTTCTGGGCTCAGATCTATTACAAAGAGTTGTATATAGGGAGTGATATTTAAATGCAAAGACATAAAATATTACAGCGTGGATATTTGAAATACATTGAACATACTGGTGATTATCATAGTTATATTCTATTGTTGTTTCAGTCAACGTAGTTGCTGTCATACATAATAAAATTCTCCTATTAGTATTAACACATTTTATGAACTCCCTTGACAAATTTTAAGCAACAATTTTTCATATCTTGTCTGTTCTTTTCCTAAGATTTACTCAGATACTTACTCAGTACCTGTTTTTTCATCTATCCGCACAACTGCTCTTTAACCACATTACTTCCAATACCCTGTGTTTTTTCAAGACGGTAAACAGTAAAAAGTTGTGAGCCCAATGTGGGAGACACTTCAATAGATTCTTCTCCAACAGACATAGGGACTGGAGGGAAACACAGGGCCCTAAAGTAGATTTGTTATTCCTTAGGCTTTCAGAATAGAATAAACCAGAACCTGGACCATAGCAATGTGGTTATCTCTGGAACAGACTTTTGGTCATGGGAGGATCATAGGTCCTTCTGGTTTCTTTCAGCACATGTTTTCTTTTACCCTGACAGCTCTGATTTCTTTCCTGGTTTCTCTACACCTTAAACCTAATGTTTCAGAGGAGGTTCCTAGGACTTCAGTGGCACTCTCCCTGCCCACATATCCCTGCTTAGACCTCTTATTCCTTCCTACATTTTCCAGATGATTTTTTTTATAATCTCTTCATAGACAAACTCAAAAACTTCAGGGCCTCTATGTAGCTGCAATTTTCAAATTATATATAGATCCATGGCTTTACAACCCCTATTGACCTATCTCAACCTCCTAAGAAATGCATGATGTGTACTGGAGTTGGATTTCTGGAAGAAGGAGTTCTTCAGGTCTAAAGAGAGGGATCCAGATCAGCTAGCTTTTACATTCTGTCCCGCCAAACAGACCTCTTTCTTCACATTCTAGAAGCACCTGAATGCCATGCAAACATCTCACAGAGTCTGTAGGGAACACATTAGTACTCTGGGGCCCAGGACATGAGGCCATATCAGAGATTCAAAAGGAGAAAAGACTACAGGCATACCTTTCTTTATTATGCTTCAGGTATTGTGTTCTTTTACAAATTGAATATTTGTGGTAATCCTGCATTGAGCACGTTTATTGGCACGATTTTTCAAACAGCATTTGCTCACTTTGCGTCTCTGTGTCATATTTTGGTAATTCTCATAATATTTCAAACTTTTTCACTGATATTATATTTGTTCTGGTGATCTGTGATCAGTGATCTGTGACATGACTATTGTAATTGTTCTAGGGTGCCATGATCTGAGCCCATATTAGACAGTGAAATTAATCTATAAATGTTGCATGTGTTCTTACTGCTCCGCTGACTGGCCATTCTCTCAACAATCTCCCTTTCCTCAGTCCTTCCTATTCTACGAGACACAACAGTATTGGAAGCAGGCCAATTAATAACCCCCAAATTACCTCTAAGTGTACAAGTGAAAGGAAGTGTTGCACATCTCTCACTTTAAATCAAATATAAGGAATGATTAAGCTTACCGAGGAAGGCATGTCAAAAGCTGAGATAGGATGAAAGCTAGGACTATTTCACTAAACAGTTAGCCAGGTTGAAGGCAAAGGAAAAGTTCTTGAAGGAAATTAACAGTGCTACTCTGTGAACACAAAAATTATAAGAAAGCAAAACAGACTTATTGCTGATACAGACAAAGTTTTAGTTTGGTTAGAAGCTCAAACCAGCCACAACATTATGGTAAGCCAAAGCCTAATGCAGAGCAATAGCCTAACTCTCTTCTGTTATATGAAAGCTGAAGGAGGTGAGGAAGCTGCAGAAGAAAAATTTGAAGACAATAGAGTTGATTCATGAGGTTTAAGAAAAGAAGTCATCTCCCTAAGGCAAAACAGCCTTATATTGGAAGAAGATGCCATCTGAGACTTTCATAGCTAGAGAGGAGAATTCAATGCCTGGCTTCACAGATTCAAAGGATAGGCTGTCTCTTTGTTAGAGGTTAGTGCAGCTAGTGACATTAAGCTGAAGCCAATGCTCAGTTACCATTCTGGTAACCCTAGGGCTCTTAAGAGTTACACTAAATATAGTCTGCCAATGCTCTTTAAATGGAACTACAAAGCCTAGATGATGGCCCATGTGTTTACAACATGGTTTCCTGAGTATTGTAAGCTCACTATTGAGAACTACTCCTCAGAAAAAGGATTGCTTTCAAAATGTTACTGCTCATTACAATGCACCTGGTTACCCAAGAGCTCTGAGACATGAACAGCAAGATTAATGTTTTTGTGTCTGGTAACACAAAGTTCATTCTGTACCCTATGGATCAAGAAGCAATTTCAACTTTCAAGCCTTATTATTTAAGAAATACATTTTGTAAGGCTATAGCTGCCGTAGATAAGACTCCACTATGGATCTTTGCAAATTAAATGGAAAAAGTCGTGTAAAGGATTCACCATTCTAGATTCCATTAAGAAGATTGACGATTCACAGGAAGAGCTAAAAACATCAACATTAAAGGAGTTTGAGGGAAGCTGATCCCAACTCTCATGGAGGACTTTGAGGGGTTCAAGATTTCAGTGGAGGAAGTAACTGCAGATGTGGTGGAAATAGCAAAAGAACTCAAATTATAACAGGAGCTGTGGATGTGACAGAATTTTTGCCATCTCATGATAAAACTTTAAGGGATGAGGAAGTGTTTCTTACAGAGGAATAAAGAAACTGTTTTCTTGAGATGGAGTATACTCCAGGTGAAGATGCTGTGAAAATTGTTGAAATGACAACAAAACATTTCAAATATTACGTACACTGAGTTGATAAAGCAGCAGCAGGCTTTTAGAGGATTACACTAATTTTGAAAGAAGTTCTTCTAGTGAATAAAATGCTATCTTATAGCATCACATGCTACAGAGATATCACACATGAAAGAGTCAATTGATGTGGCAAATTTCATTGTTGTCTCATTTTAAGAAATTACCACAGCCTGCACAACCTTCAGTAAACAGCACCCTGATCTGTCAGCAGACATCAATACTGAGAAAAGACCCTCCAACAGCAAAAATATTATAACCTCCAGAGGGGTTAGATGATGGTAAGGATTTTTTAGAAATAAAGTTATTTTATTAAGCTATGTACATTGGTTTTTTGGACGTAGACATTGCAAAAAAATTTGTGTGATTCGCTTGATTGTGATATTCACTTTATTGTGGTAGTCTTGGATGAAACCTGAAATATCGCTGGAATATGCCTGAAAAGGATAGGTATGGGATTTGTGGGAGGCATGAGAAGGAAAAAGTATTAGAGAGAAGGGAGGGCTTTGTACAATGGAGCTCATCTCCTTTGGCCCTCCCAATCAAGTCCCCTATTCTGTTCCATGCACATCACATAAAAACACACACAGTGAGCCCTCCAGTTGTCAACATGATTAACAGATCAAAAATAGAACGTACCAAATGTCAGGTCTACTGTATGTCTCTGTATTAACCACCATGCTTCATACTATCCTCTTCTTTCTGAAATCTGAGAATGAAAAATGGAACGACCACTTTGAAGGAAATCTGGTAGCTTGTTATGACACAAAATACACATTGACCTTAAAACCCAGTAAATCACCTTGTAGTATTTACTCAAGAGGAATGAGCTGTTTGTATTTTTAAAGAGTTGGGTTTGGGGATCCCACCAAGCCCTTCGTGAACAAGCACTGCAGAAACAATTCCTCCCTTCTCATTGAGTGAGGACAAAGGGCTTTTCTTCATTCCTGACGACTGCTGTAGTCTGTCAGCTCACTGGCACGAGGGAGGCTGACCAGGAGAGACAAAAGTTTGGCTACAACATTGTTGAGAAATCCCACAAAGTACTCTTGACTCTTCCTATATTGCCATGAATAATAATTTTTTGAAGCTAGGAAGACAGAGAAAAGGATTTCCAATGAAATAGAATTACTGACAAAATAGATACGAATATTAAATCTACTTTTAATTAGTATATTCAGTGAAATAAACTATTATAATTATAAGATGAGGCAGCTCTGAAGATGATAGAAAATATTTTACAATGCTGAATCATTTATTTTACAATTAGATAAAATTTTTTAAAATATATTTCATTACTTAAGCAAGGTATTCTATGACTTAAGGCAAACCAAAACTAGTTTGAAAGTAAACTAAGTTTTAAATATTTTTAAAATAATTTATTTTAAATATTTAAATTTAAATTTAAATAAATTAAAATTTATGTTTATATACGTATTTTTAAATAATTTATTTCAAGTCATGGGTAAAGGGACCCGGAAAAACAACTAATAGACACCATTCTAGATCACTCATTACGTGTTAGGAAACAGCAGCAGTAATTAAAAATATTTTATTGCTCACTTTCACAACAGCTCATCAGGTAATTTTCATTATGTGCTTTTTGCACATGAGGAAGTGTATATCATATAACTTAATTTCCATGATAAGGGCCTGTATGTGGCAACGCTGGACCTGTAACAAAAGTCTCCCTGTGAAACAGAAAGAAATACTGCATGCTCTCACTTGTCTATAGAATCTAAATAGCCAAATTCAAAGAAGTAAAAAGTAGGATAGTGGTCTGAAGAGATCTTTCTCAAAGGGTATAAAATTTCAGTCATTCAAGATGAATAAATTCTGGAGTTCTAATGTACAGCATGGTGTGATCATATGAATGTTTTTGTCCTCCCCCTCCCCCCAACCCTGTTCCAAATTCATATGTCGAAATCCTAATGCCCATTGTGATGGTTTTAGGAGGCGGGGCCTTTGAGAGGTGATTAAGTCCTGAATGGGATTAGTGCCTTAATAAAAGAGACCCCAGAGACATCTCTGGCTCCTTCCACCATGTGAAGTCACTATGAGAAGTTGGGAGTCTACAACGTGGAAGATGGCCTTCACCAGACCGGCATGATGATCCTTTCTTTGAGGAAGATTAGACCTTAGCTAACATCCGTGCCAATCATCCTTTTCTTTTGCTGAGGGAGACTGGTCTTGAGCAAACATCCATGCCCATCTCCCTCTGTTTTATATGTGGACGCCTTCCACAGCATGGCCTGCAAACTGTGAGTAGGTCCACACCCGAGATGCAAACTGGTGAACCTTGGGCCACAGAAGCAGAACGTGGCAAGAGGATCTTGGATTTCCTCAGCCTCTATAACTGTGAGAAATAAATTATCGTTGTTTATAATCCACTCATTCTGAGGTAGGTTGTTATAGCAGCCCAAACAGATAAAAACACACGGTGACTACAGTTAACAATACTGTTTGAACAACAAAAATTTGCTAAGAGAATATATATCTTCAATTAACTCACCACACACAAACACATACATATGTACACACACATTCACACACAGTCTCACAAAATTGTAACTATGTAGAGAGAACGGATTTGTTAATTAGCTTGATTGTGGGTATCATTTTACAATTTATACATATATTTAAACATCAAGTTGTACACTTTAAATATTTACAATTTTTATATGTCAATTCTCTCAAAGCTATTAAAAACACTAAAACAAAATATGGCTGTGAGATATATGTGTGTCTATGTGTATCAAAAGCAGACCTGAGTGCTCTTGGCAGGGCTATCAAGGACCTGAAAAATGCAAGAAATTGTTCAAGGCTTGTCTTTAATTATTTCTTACATCTGTTTGTGACTCTACAGTTATCTCAAGTTTTTTTAAAATGTTGCCAACTTTAGAAAGTCTTCTCTGGGATACAAGTGTCCCTTTGATTGTGCATCCTCCGTTGAGCTTTTCTTTGAGGTGGCAGACATGGCCCAGGAGAAGCATGAGTGAGTCTGGTGTTTTCAGGGATCTGTTGGTGTTTCTGGAGGACTGGGAATGGGGCTCAAAGGCAATGAGTAAAGAGAGGAAAGATTGTAGAACTAGGCAGGAGTTTCTTCATCAAGACCCTTTTATATAGGTAAGGAGGGCCCTAGAAATTTCTCTGGAGAATCACAAACACCATTAAGTATTTACATGTATAAGAAGCAAATGTGTCAGCTTTCCCAGATCCCTCTGGCTTTAAGATCATCAGGTCTCCTCATTTCCTTCTCTCACCCAAAGGAGGGAGGCAGTGATGCCCTCTGCTGTCCCTGATTACAGATGTGACCCAGACGCTGGGCTGTCAAAAGGAACATTGAACACTTATAATTTCATAATTTTGCATATCCTCTCATTATTTAGGTCATATGGAGTTTTCTACTTCTCCTTAGAGGGAGTCATTTTTTTTATCACTCAAATTATTCATTTAACATAGATTCTAAAGATCACAAGCTAGAATTGTATAACAATTATTAAATTTTCTAGTTGTCAGTAATCATTTTTCCTTCACAATTTCATTAGTTGGTATAGATGCCCTTTGACGTTTTTGTGTGTAAAATGATCATGTTCTCCTTCTACTGTAATTTTTCCTTAGTATTTTTATTTGCTCTTCAATTATTTCAAAGAGTAAATTTCCTATGTGTGAAGAGACAGCAATTTGGAGACTGGAAGGGGCTGGTAGCTCCCCAAACCAGAAAACCTTGGCTGGGCTTCACAGAAGAACACATGCTGCTGCAGTTGCCTCCACCTGTGACACAGGCTAGTGGTAGTTGAGAGTTAATGACTCAGAGGGAAGCAGGAGGCTCAGGGCAGTGAGGAAATGGCAAAAATACAACACTGCAACTGCAACAAACACAACACAGCCTTGACATTTTCAGATTTCAGGCCCCATAGCTGCGGCACCACCCATAAGATATGTTGTTGGGGCAAAGTAGCATGAGTTGCTAAATGAACCGGAAGGCCTGTGGCCTTTGAGAGCACCTCTGAAGGCACAGATGCCACTTTTGACACGTTAGTTTACTTTAGGTCTCCTACAATATATTAAACCTCAAAAATTAACTCATGACCAACATTAAATATATATACCATAAAATTGGTGATTTTGTTAAAGAGGACCACTTGGCATAATAGAATGTTGAGGAGCAATATACTTTCCATTTATTCATCTGCTAGGAGGAAGTTTTTAACCCATAACATGAAAATAATAAGAGCAACGTTATCAAGTGTCTGATATTCTCAGTAGTAACTGAAAGAACTTCGTGTCTGTGAAGATAAATTTTCGTGTCAAATTGGCTAGTCGACAGTACCTAGATTTGGCTAAATGTTGCTGTAACGGCATTTTCTAGATGCTATTAATATTTAAACCAGTAGACAGAATAAAGCATATTACCCACTATAGTGTGGGTGGGCCTCACCCAATCAAGTGGCGGCCTTAAAAGAACAACAGACAAAGGCAGTGGCCTGGTGGCGCAGCAGTTAAGTGCGTACATTCTGCTTTGGCAGCCCAGGGTTCGCCGGTTTGGATCCTGGGTGCGGACATGGCACCGCTTGACAAGCCATGTTGTGGTAGGTGTCCCACATATAAAAAATAGAGGAAGGAGTGCACGGATGTTAGCTCAGGGCTTGTCTTCCTCAGCAAAATGAGGAGGATTGGCAGATGTTCACTCAGAGATAATCATCCTCAAAAAAAAAAAAAAAAAAAAGACACAAGACTCCCCACCCCCCCAAAAAGGAATTCTGTTTCTAGATTGCCTCGGACTTGGGCTGCAATATCAACCCTTCCTGGGTCACCAGCCTGCCACACTGCCCTACAGATTTTGGATTCTCACCCACCATAACTGCATAAATCAATTCCTTAAGATCTATCTATTAAACTGTCTGTCTACACGTACATACTGTTGATTCTGTTTCTCTGAAGAACCCTGACTATTACAGTATCTAGGAATGTACTTGTACAGGTTAGTTTCAAAGTGCTTCTGAGGAGTAAAACAATTGCCTCACTTCCCACCCCCAGGAAATAAATGAGAGTTACCTGAGTTGGGAGGGTACAAAGCACAGCAGAGGGGAGTACCAGCTGTAGGTGATGAGAGTGAGAACAAACTCAGATTTGGACATCATGGAGAGATTAGCACAGGATGAAGAGATTGTATAGCATCATCATCGAGCGAAATAGAAGGTCATTGGAACCCCATGTTAATGAACACAGGTTATGTGTTTATTGCAATGAATATGTTAAGTCCCCAGATTGAGAGGCTACTGACCACAGTTGCATGCTACTTGATACTCCTGCATGCATATTGTCTATGGATGATCCTGCAGGTTGAAGCTTCCTTATTTCCTGAGATTCTCCTCAGTGCACTCAAACTTTTCACTATGGTGCACATCTACTTCATTGATGGCCCAGCACAGAATTACCAGATGGAGTGATTGTTGCTCAGTGGTTCAGAGGTTATTGGGAGAGAATAGCCCTAGAATGGATCTGCACATTGCAAGTCCACACTTAATTCCCACCCAACTTTTTGAGTCCAGGATACCTTCTCTGGTTGTTTACTGAGAAGACAGAGTGCAATGGGGAGCAATTTAAAATTTCCATATTCTCTTCACCAAAGGGCTTCATTTTAGGACCATGAGCCTCTGTTAAAAAGTAGAGCCATTCAGGGGCCGGCCCTGTGGCTGAGTGGTTAAGTTAGTGTGCTCCACCGTGGCAGACAAGGGTTCCACTGGTTGGAATCCTGGGCGAGGACATGGCACTGCTCATCAAGCCATGCTGAGGTGGTGTCCCACATGCCACAACTAGAAGGACCCACAACTAAAAATACACAATTTTGTACCAGGGGGCTTTGGGGAGAAAAAGGAAAAATAAAATCTTAAAAAAAAAAAAAGTAGAGCCACTTAATATGCAGATCTTTTTGGTTGTATATGACAATTCAGGTCTTTATTTCCTTGTAAGTAGGTACTTCATCCAGAACTGGAGGACTGGGCATTCCAGTAAATGAGAAGATGTGAATGTCCCTGTAGATTCCTTTTGCAATAATTGCAGAGCACAGATATTAGCTAGCTAGTGACAGCCTCAGTCATTGTAACAATGGGGTGACAGGATAGCAAAGGTCAAAGGGAAAATTTAGAAGATCAACATCCTCAATATTCTGGTGATGAGCACGGAGATATGGATGTGTACATACAGAGAAACACATACACAAACATATACTGGACGTATTCACCTTGGAATTGCTTATCTCAAAAGGTCATCCAAAGATGAGGAAGTTGGGAATTCCTGGGGACAAGCAGGGATGAGAGCAGATACCACTTGACCAATCAGTGCACTCCTTGGTTTTTTTTTAAACTCTGAACTTTGTTGGGGGAAGAGTTTTGAATAAAAATATCAAAACACATGGGGGTTCCCAACACGTCCTGAATGAACTTCCATTGCAGAAATAATTCCCCTCCTATCTCACTGAAGGTGGAGAACAGGCTTTCCCCATAATCCTGTGAACTTTCACTTCACTGCAAAATTAAGGCTGACCAGGGTACAGAAAATATCTACACCTATCTTAAGAAATTCCACAATTGTACATCTCACTCGTACTGTATCATTGTGAATAATAACTTTTTAAAGTTGGGTAAAGAGAGCCCAAATTGAAATTCGATTCTGTAACACAGAATTAATGCAGAAAAAAAGAAATGAAAGAAAGACCATGAGGCTAAGTAGAAACACTTATTTAAAATAAGCTAAAATTTAAAACAATTATAATCCTTTAAGTTACTGTATTTTGTTAAAAAAGTCAAGGATAATAATGTTGAAAGTAAACTAATATGAGTTCTTAAAATCATTCATTACAGTTATAGTGAGAAGGTGGCAAAAATGATAGACACCATGTTGGATTATTGATTATGTACTGGAAATGCTGGAAGTTACTGAAAACATTCGTTTCTCTAATTTTTATAATATTGCATTCAGTAAAGTTCATATTTTTTTACAACTAAGAAACAGAATCCTATAGATTTTAGTTTACTTGATAACGGCCATTATGTAGTAACACCAGAATTATAATAAAATTCTAACTGTGATACAAACACACCCACACATACGCTTATGTATCACAGGCAGAGCTGGAGTAGTCTTGACAGCAATACACTGGTATCTGGGACCTGAAAAACGAGACTTAGGTGAAAAGAATCCTGGTGTCCCTGAAAACACAAACCTGTTTCATGAGACACTGACAGAGCCCATAATTTTTAGCAATTAATATAGCAAGTATTAATTATTAAGATAGACACACAAGTGCTTTATACTTAATGACATTTATCTACTCACAATGACCTAAGTATGGTGCAGTTCTTATATCAAGATTATTCTAAGAAAATAAACACAGGACTTAAGTATATCATTTAAGTTTACACTGCTAGTATATGGAGAGACAGGACTTGAACTCAGACACTCTGGACACAAAACTTCCACTCTTAGTACACAGTATTTATTATATTTTCTCCTTATGTCCTTGATGAACAAGGGGCACCGTGGGTAAACCAACACATCACTACGGACTCATTCTTTTGCGGATAACTCATATGCAAGGTCTTTGATAATGTCAAAATTGTTGAAAAGCTTTCCCACCTCTTCTCAGTCAGTGGTAGAGGAAGTTAAGCAGTCAAATTTGTCAGAGGTATTACCTCAATACTTATTTTTCTTTAGGAGGCATCAGTCATTTTTCCTTGAGAGTATTAAAATGAGTTAAAACTATCTCCTAGTGCCAACATGATACTGGGAAAAATAAGATACAATGCAAACTGTACATCCTATTGGTGAATGAGGCACGTTCAAATGGACAAAAGGAAGGCAGTGAGGAAAAGATGATGAGAACAGAGCAAATAAGATGAATGTCTTAGATGCACCCAAAGCAAGAGGCACTACAACCTGAGTGACATTGTAAGAAGGTTCAAGAGCTTGGCAAGCACACAGTCATGCGGGCACCACGTGTCATACAATTGAAATATGGGAAAACATCCTGAGAAAAATGACATGAAGAGAATTTATAGATGAGAAACCCGTAGTTTGTGACATTGAAAAATGAGACAGTGCCAGCCTTATAGTCTAGGAAAATTCCAACACGACGGGGAGGAATAGTCAGGGAAAGGGTTAAGATCAAGGGATCTGAGGAGGAAGAGTTCTCAAAAGCATTATATTCAGAGTGATTCCGTAACCCTATAACCCAGTAACCATGTTTAGGTTGATATCTAGTGTAACTATTTTGATAATTTTTACCTTGTTTAGATGAAACCTTCAAGTTGAATCCAGAATATATTCTACTGTATACCCCCAGGATCCAGGCAGTTTTCCCTGACACATCTACCTCCCAGTAATGTTTCCCTGAATTGATAACCAGGGAGCCCAGAAAACCACAATCATCATCATTTCCGTTCTCATATGTATTTTCCGTTGGTGTCACTTGAAAACCATAAAGATCATAATTGTAACCCCAATGCGCTTGTATGTTTGGTTTCACTTGTCCCCGGTACGCAGAAATGGAAACAGTTGATTTAGACTTGACAGGATCCAGTGTCATGTGAACTGTAGAAAAATTACAAAGTTGAGTTAGACATATGATGTAGCTTTATCATACGTCATAAATGTATGACACTGTGAGAGTGATCTTGAAATAACTTGAGTGGGAATTGGGAAGAACTTTGTTTTCTCCTTGGGGAGATATATAACACTGCAGAAACATAATATATATGTCTGTGTTAGAGGGGAAATGTGGCTGTTAAACATGAGATCTACTAGAAAATGCACAGTCTGAAAATGAAGAGAACAGGGTAGCATGATGATACTGTGAATTCTACTTACCCCAGTAGCGCCGCATGTCTGTGAGCTCTGAAATTACAAAAATCCGTAATATTAAATATAAGGAAAGGATTCAGCACTGAAAACTATCTCCTCTCCACGTTAAGGGAAGGATTGAGGACTATGTTAAGATAGTGAACTGATGAATGAGAGGATGAACCAAACACTTGGCCACTCTCCATTAAATTTGACCATATAATCAGCACATGATATCCATCCTTGTTTGTCTCTTCTATCCACACCTAGAAATTGTACCGTCTTCCCCATTTATCCCTGCTGTCACAAGATTCCCACAGCCACCCACTTGCTCTAGCATTCCTCACCATTAAACACTCTCAAGATTCCTCTTGGATCAGGAGCTCGGAACACTCTCCTTTGCTCCATAGGAAGAGGTTTTGGCTGCCTCAGAGTCAAGGTCTCACTCCTAGGGATGACAAAAGTTGACACACACATCTCTGACATTTTGTCCCTCTAAAACCATTGACTTCCTATCTTTTTACCCACTGATTCACTTGAACCTTCTTTCCTGAGGGTCTGAGAAAGGAGATAGTAGAGTGCCGACCTGGGAAGCAGAAAAAATGTGTTATGTGCACCTTCTCATTTACCCTCTGTGTGACCTTGGGAAGATCTTGACCTCTCAGGAACAGATTCTTCATTTCAAATAATATCATTAACCTCTCCCTCCCTACTTCCTAGAAATGATATGAAATTATATGAATGAATAGATCTAACAGACTAAACAAAATATTGTTACTTAAAAAAGATTAATGTGTGGAAAAGCAACTGCATGGATGTGGCTTCCCAAGGACATGCCCAGAAAATGAGGTTGCAGAACATGGTTACTGGGTGCTTGAAACGTATCAAGTGGGGGAATGCTGTCTAGAGACGAAGATCTTCATGGTCTGCTCCCTAGTATGGAGGCCCTTGGAATGGCATCTGAGATTTCATGTTCTCAGGGAACAATTACAAATACTTGGAAACCAAACTAAATGAACATCAAACTAATAGTGGTCTAAATTTCATATGTCTGGAAAGAGCCTGATGCTGCCATGTAGGTGTGCAAATTTACACACGAGGATGATGCCTTTCCGTTCTGGCTTCCAAAGTATGGGACCAAGACAGATCAATTGTTTGCACCCGGGCCAAAAGATTCTTTGAGATTCAAATCTGTTTTTGGAAATCTAAACAGAACCATATAGAAGGATTTGGTCTCTTTAATTCCAATGGCAGAATTTTAAATATAAAAGAGGTGTCTCCTATTCTAGGTGCTTGGAAAATAGGGAAGACAGGAGTTTCTCAGGAGAGGTCAAGTGTCTAGGAAATATGGGAACCTGAGTGAGATACATACATGCAAGGTGAAAAATTTAGAAAGTCACAGGGGTCTCATACTGCAATACCTTCTCCGTAACACTACTACTGACCCAAACTCTGCAACTTCTCACCACCTAAATTCCCTACCACAGGATCTGGTACATTCTCAGTAGTTAGAGAACACTCAAGCCATGATTTACGAACATAAATTTACAATAAAACTCCACCCAAATTTTCTTTCCCTGAGCATTATGTAATCCTATTTGAACATCAGATAATTCTAATGGTTTCAAACCTCTCTTCACAGCAAGAAAGGACCATCTCTGGTCTCCCTCACATACCTTTTCATGATGCCACTCACATCCTAGGGAGAAAAGAGGAAACATGAGTCAAGAAGTGATACACTCTCCCCACTTACAAATCTTCATCACATCTCCACCAACACTTGATGTGGTGGGAATAGAGATGGTCCCAATGTGAGGGCCAAAAAGTGAAGAAAACACCCAGAGCAATCATTCCTGAAGGCTCTTGAGAGGCTGTCACATTTCCTTAAAGTTAGAATCTGGTTTTACCCTGGTGGAAGTGCAGCATGAGGTTTCCAGATTCTGGAGATGAGACATATTTATGAGGAAAGCAAGAGATCCATAATTTTCTTCCTAAATGCATAAGGCTCCTCATGAGATGATTTGAATAATCCATCGTTTTTTCATTTATTCAATGGAAATGTAAAGTGATATAATTGTCAAGTGTTATGCAGGGTTTTGAGGATCAACGATGATATATATTATGATAAATAATCATAATATTCCTCAAGAAGTTTGCATGGATTTTGCTGAGGGGACAATAAAACAAATGTATTACTGCAGGCATTTCTCAAATGACTCTTTTCTCATTTTATACACGATCTAAAAGTGACCTCATCTACTCCCTTCAATTCAACACACACATGTGCAGTTGATTCCCAACTGTTTATTCTTACTCAATTTTGCCTCTGAAATGCGGGTTAATATAGTCAGTAGAAAAAAGCCACAGGAGACAGTGACTTAGGATATCTAATAGGTAACTTTCTATTCATCAGCCAAATTGTCTCCTCTCTTATACGTCATTGTCCATAATGTTACTAATATACACTTGGTCACTGTGGTAAAAACTACAATATTTACCCTGCACATCAGTCTCCACCAAGCTGGTTTAATACACATCCTTAGGAGTTCTAGCCATCTAATCTTCCTTATTATCACAGATATTTTTGTCTGTTTTTGTTGTTTGTTTGCTGAGGAAGATTAACTCTGAATTAACATCTGTGCCAATTTCCTCTATTTTCTATGTGGGTTGCTGCCACAGCATGCTGATGAGTGGTATAGGTCCATGCCCAGGGTCCAATCCCACAAATCTGGGCTGCCGATGCAGTGTGCACCAAACTTAACTACTCGGTTACAGGGCCAGCCACACAGATATTGCTTTATTTATTTGAACAGATATGTACCAATGTATTTGGTCTCTTTTACCTAAGGCTTACTTCCTCTATGTCATCAAAAACTAGGCCAAGGTCTGGGTCTACACATGCCATGAAAATGGTTTTGGTCTCTGTGTTAGGGTTTTTTTGTTGTAATATGACAAAAGCCAAATAAAACTAGATGAACTAGAGAAAGGGATTTTGGGGGGCAGTTATAGATTTAGACAAAGTTAGGTTTGAAGCTCAAACGTCGTCATCAGGATCTAGTCTATGTCTTTCTCTAAGCTCTATTTATTCTCTTTATATTGACTTTATTTTCGGTTCATGAAGGAAATATTCATCTCTGATATAAACGTCAGAAGAAAAGATACCTTCTCTACCCAGTTATCGCAAAAAACTCTGAGATCTGCATGGCATTTTCTGAGCTGGATCAGGTACCCATATTAACAGCATCACTGCATTGTTGCTAGAAGGCAATTAAGCTGTGTGGGAGGCAAATTCCTATATTTTACTGCAACTAAGTTTGTTTTACTCTGAAGTATGTCATGATAGGATAGGATGCATATTATAAGCACCAAAGCAAACACTAGGAAAATACCAAAAAAATGCACAAAGGAAACAAGTTAAGGAGAGAGGGAAGAATAAAATCTGGAGACACATAGAAAGCAAATAGCAAACTCCAGAGTTTAAACACAATAGTATCAATAATTGCATTAAATATCCTGGTCTGAATACTCCAATGAAAAGGCAGAGGTTGTAGGACTGGATCAAAAGCAAGATTCAATTATTGCTATCTGCAAGAGACATATTTTGGATTCAAAGACAGGAATAAGGGAAAATGTAAAAATATAGTAAAATATATACCATAAAGTAGTAACCATAAAATTGCTTGTGTGTATATTAAATTAGACTAAATAGACTTTAAGAAAGTACATATTATGAGACAATGAGAAGGGAATTTCATAATGATAAAAGGTCAAGTGCATCAAGAAGACATAACAATAATAAATGTGCATACACCGAACAACAGAGCTTCAAAATACACAAAATGAAATCGAAAAGAAAAACAGACAATTAAATAATAACAGATAGAGATTTCAATACTTCTCCTTCTCAATACCTAAGAGAATTGCTTGTATAAAAACTATGAAGAATTAGAAGACATAGACTATAGTCTCAACCAACTTACTGGAATTGACATCTTTCAAACTATTTCACGCAATGAAGGCAGAATATACATTCTCTCAAATTCACATAGAAAAAATTCTACATACAATATTTTAAGTCATAAAAAAGCTCTATATGGGCTGGCCCAGTGGCATAGTGGTTAAGTTCACGTGCTCTGCTTCAGCAGTCCTGGGGTTCACAAGTTTGGATTCCGGGCATGAACCTACAGACAACTCATCAAGCCATGCTGTAGTGGCGTTCCACATACAAACAACAGAGGAATATTGGCACAGATGCTAGCTCAAAGCCAATCTTCCTCACTAACAACAACAATAAAATAGTTCAATATATTTAAAAGATTGAAGTAATAAAATATATGTTCTCTGATTTCTGAGGAATTAAATTTGAAATCCACAGTAGAAGAAAAATTAAGAAATCACTAAATATTTTCTAAACAAAACACTTTCAAGTGTCCCAAGGGTTAACAGAAAAACAACAAAGTTGAACTGAGTGAAAATAAAAACTAAATAATCAAAATGTATAAAATACAACTAGAGCACTGCGTTTATAGTTAAACACTATATCAAAAAAGACAGTTTCAAATCACTGATCTAAGATCCACTTTAAAAAAAAAACAGAAAAGGAACAGCAAACTAAACCCAACACACACACACAGGCATACCTTCATATATACACACAAACATACAATGAAGAGATTAAAGATGGGAGCAGAAATAAATGCTATCTAAAGGTTAAAAAAATAGATAAAAAATCATGAAATAATAAAGTTTGTTCTTGAAAAACATAAACAAAATTGAGCAAACATTATTAAACTCACCACAAAAATAAAAGTGAAAAACAAATCACCAAAATCAGGAATAAAAGAGGGAACATTATGGTGAGTGCTGTTGAAATCAGAAGGTTTATAAAGGATTATTATGATTAACTATATGAATACAAAGCAGACAACTAAGACAGAATGGAAAAAGTCTTACAGAGATATGAGTTACCAAAACCTGACTCAAGATCTGTAAAAAATCTAAATAAACTTAATGTATAGAAAAATCATATTTTACAGCTTTCCAAAAAGACAAGCCCAAGGGAGATAGCTTACCTGGTGACTTCTATTGAATATTTAAAGATAAATAAGGTCCGTTCTTCACAATTTTTTTCAAAAAATAAAGAAAAAGTGGGAGAGACTCAACTCATTCTATGAGAGAAAAAACAAAACTCCTGGAATCCGAAGTGCATTTGTTCATCTGCAACTAAGCTGGCTCATAAAGAGGCACCTAAAAAATGCCTCATATAGACCACAGATAATAGGGGCCTATGGAATATCACTGGAAAAGAAGTATCTTCTTTCAAATGAAAAATGTTTGCACTGCACCTGATAAATTAATAAAAATTATGTTTTTCCCTGTTATTCAAGCATTCAATTACTCCTATAACTTCTAAAATACAAACAGGGAAGGGATACTGAAGGGCCCAAGGAACCTTCATGACATCACCAGAAAGAACACAACAATAGAGAGGAGAAGGAAACTAGGCTTCATTCTTCCCAGATCTCAGAGGCCAGGGCTTCTTCCCAATTCTTACCTGCAGCATCTCCAGTGTTGACCCCTGCAACCGACGTTCCACATCTGAGATGAGAGTTGTCATCAACTGCCTCTGCTCCACCAGCTCCTTCTCAGACTCAGCCAGGTTCTGTAGAATAGTTCCCTCCTCACTCGCCAGCTTGTGCAGCTCCTTCTGCTCCTCAGAGTCCAGGATGCCTCTCATTTGGTTAAACTCAGCCTGGACACTTTGTCTCTCGTTTTGTATTTGATTCTTCAGAAATGAGAAAGAGAGAAATATACTCAGGCTCTTAGGTAAAGATTGGGAGCCAAAAAAAGAAATATTTTCTTTGGGAAATTTTCACAAGGAAGTGACTTAGAAGCAGGGGAGCAATGCTCGAAGAAGCTGATTTTCCTAATATTTTTTCTTCAGCATATTCCATAATAATGCTCACAAATCTGCGTTATTGAGGTCAACTCTGAGCCAAAGTGGATACCTGGGTGTGGCTGAGTTTTCACACAGCTGTCCAGGAAAGTCAAACCTCCTTGCATTACTCCTGACTCCCACCCCTAGACTCTGTCCAAAGTTGAACACTGAGGACAGAACCAAGAGCCATTGCCAAAAGTCATCCCCCAGAAGAGTCAAAGGCTCAAAACCATGACAGGAAAGAAACAGAATTCACTCGCCATCCTGATTGGAGAGTCCATCTAAGTAAATACCTCCCTCCTGGTATCCATGTCCATTAGGGACATGTTCACTTTTCAACCCCCAACCCTGTCACAGAAAGGATAAAGAGGACTAATCAAATGAATTTTGGACATATCATCTGTCAGGAAACAAAGAGGAAGGGAGTGTCTTGGGAGTGACACCCAAGGTTCTGCCCAGATTTCACTCTAACTCCCTCAGGAAGTGTCTCCTCTTACCTTCCAGGCAGTTCTCTTTTCTCTGATGTTAGCTTCCAACTCCTCAGCTTCCCGCTGCCCCGCCCTTAGCCTCTGCAGAGTTTCCTGAAGCTTCTTCTGTAAGAGAGGAACCAAAGCAGAGTCAAGCACTGGGCTTTCTCAGCATAAAATCATAGGATAAAGGGGGAAGAAATCAGGCTGTTCCCCAGAGAGACTAGAGTTTACAGGAACTGTGAGAACAGCTGTTTAGAATCTATGACTTGGAAGAAAACCTGAGGTGGTGAATGTGTTCTTTAAGACTCAGGTGGTGGAAGTCAGCATTCCCTTTCCAAGAGAAGATTGATTCTCTTTGTCCTAGAAGAAGAAACTTGACCCTAAGGGAAGGAAAGAACTTATATCTCAATCCACCCAGTTCCTCTGTTAACCGTCCTATCAAAGGGATAATGAGAGCTATTCTTGGGCACCGAATCTCCACCTACTAGCACAAGGTACAAATATATCTACTTCTGGTTAAGAGTCTGTATTGTAGGCTTATCCTTTTGTAATTGGAAGGAATGCACAGAAATGGCTTTCAGGCCTCAGAAGGTGAGTTTAGGAAGAAAAGACATCACAGGCCTCAGGGCTATAGTGACAAGGTCATTAAAGTGGAATACAAAGTGTGGAGATTTCTCATGAAGTATCACTCTCTGCCCTCTCTTTTCTCCATTCTGGCCTCTTACCTGATATTCCTGGGCAACCTCGTCCATGAGAAATGTTTGGTGACGACGGTGCTCCTGAGACCGCTCACAAAGCCAGCAAATGACCTTCCCATCCTCCTTACAGAAGAGCCGGAGTTTCTCTTCATGGTGCACACAGAGATCTCTCTTCTGCCCCTCTTCTGGGCTCAACTTGACCTCCTTGAGCCTCTCCACTATGTTGGCCACATGCCGATTAGGCCGCATGTTAACAGGTTGGTAAGTGATTCTGCACACGGGGCAGCTGCCCTCTCCTCCTTGGTCGATCTTGGACTCTTTGTTCTTTGCGGTGATGCAGGCTTGGCAGAAGCTGTGGCCACAGTCTAGGCTCAGGGGTTCTGTCAGGAGCTCCAGGCAGATGGGGCAGGTCACCTCTTCCTTTATGTTCACCAGGATTCCTGAAGCCATCGCAGCTGCTCCCCTGTCCTATTTGACTGACTTCTGAGGCTCCTCTACTCACAGATCTCTGCATGATTGGGAATGTGGAAAGGGACAAAAATACAAAGTTAAGAATAAAATGATACCAGCTGTGTAGAAACCAAGGACAAGCCAAGACCAAAATATTGAAGGACAAAAAGAAAAGGTAGAGAAACAAAGAAGCTTGTTGACCTGGTAAAAAGGACTTTTTATAGTAATTTCAAACACTTTACTCCTATTCAAACCATAGGAGAAATTCCATCCTTATCTGTGCAATGATTGGTATTTTCCTTTAATTTCACTGAATGAAAGGATGATCTGAAGACTTTTCTACCAAGATCCTTGTGTGACACACCATCTATCCTGCTTGTTCTTTCCCAGGCCAAAAGCACATCCTCAATGGTAAGAGCCCCAAACCACTTATGCCTCTGGGGTTTCACACTTGCTCTCTGCTCTAAGCATGGAATGCTGCCCCTGATATCAGTATGACTCTCACTTATCCTTAAGTGAACTCTCTCTAGACCTGTTCTCATATCTGAAAAACTTGCTCTAACTTATTTATAATGTAACCATTGCCATCACTTGCTATACATTTGTGATTTTTCATATAATCATATGACAATGTATGTGTGTACATGATAAGATCAAACCCTTTATCAGATGTGTAAATAGAGATAATGAGTGACTCACAAAGGTTATTTATCTTCAATTCACAGAGTTGGAATGAACCTAATCTTTGGGGTCCTACTTCAGAGGTCTGGCTCCTCCTACTCCACAGAGTTTTTCAAACTCGAACAAAGGAAACTTCACGGATTCAATTAAAACCCAGAAGAATGGGGCCTGTGGAAGTGAAGAAATGCAGACTAGTTTGGATTTTCTGGGGAGCCTTGTGTTTATAAATGGAGAGATTTTCAACTTGACCTGGAAATATGCCAAGGACATTGATAAGAGCCTAAATGTGTGTGTGGATGTGGATAGCAGAGAGGGAGATGGTATGGATATCCTCAAAGGGTCACACATGTTGTACCTGCAACAATAAAAACACAGGTGAAATGAATTTGAATCTTCAGAAAGAAGGCTCAAAATCTTTGTCAACATAAATCAACAAATTATCATTGATGATGAATTATGTTAGCATATTTAGCTCTGCACTTGGGGTGTGAAATGTTAGATCGATCCAAAGTGGAAGTGAGGAGATCAGTTAGCAGGCATGCACATTGAGGGACAAGGTGATGAAGGGAATGAAGAGTACCAAATGAGTGAGAGACAAGATAAGGTAGAAGGATAGGACTGCGACTTATTTGGATATGTGGGAACAAAGGGTTTCCATCAGGTTCAAGTTCTTTCTTCTTATAAAGATGATATTGGCTTACACTTCTCCTAGTAAGTTTTTTTTATTTCTTTCTTTCTAGGAAACCTACTGGGTTACAATAAAGTGGAAGTTCAGCTGCCTTGATGGTATAAATGGCTCAGTGTATAAAGTGATTTGTGCTGGGAAGACCTTAAGTATATGGCCCGATGTATAAAATAATTTCTACTAGGAAGACTTTATATAGACCTTAAAAGCCAGTGGTAAGCACAGACTTCATTTTTCACAAGTGAATGTGACTCTTATAATCAAATATGTCTCTTTTAGGGCTCTGGAAGCTATGCTCGTGGGCTGTCACAAGGTAATCAGTGCTTTGTAGTCCTAGGCTTATCTAACCTAGTTTTACAGACATTCACCTAGTTTGGCTTCTTATAAAGCTGCGATGACAGAGATAAAGCACTTCCTGTACCACTCTAATATCCATCACTGAGAACTCACCAGAGGCAGCCATGTAGGCATGCTGTGACTGCTGTCCGGTATCCCCCAGGTAATCTATGTGAACCTGGCAATTTATGTATTATTAGGTCACATAGATGGAAATGGTCATCCAGATTGCAAACTGCTGCTGCTAATCAGTCAGAGGGGGGATCACAGAATGGCAGCACTGTTATGCTTATTCTCTGCCCTGCGCTCAATATGGCCCTGTGGCCACCGTCTAGGATTAGGAATTCTGTCAGGAGCTCCAGGCAAATGGAGCTATGAGGCAATAAACAATGAAGAGGAGATCTCAGTAGATATTAACATCTTGATAGTTTCCAAAGTTTGATGGTAAAAGAAAACTCTCCAGCATGAGACAACCAATAAATTTTCCCTTTGCTATGCACAAGGGAGGGAAAAGCTATAAAGGCTGCATGGAGACAAAGTTAGACATTCTGAACGTATCTACTTGTGCAACACACATCATACATGAAGGGAACCTGATAAAGAATGAGGCTGAAGGTGAAGTAGAAGTATAATACAGCTAATAGTACAGATACTGAAAATAGTTCAAAGGTCTTATGCGGTTAGACCCTGGCTGCAGAGACCATGGCTTAGATCAGAATTTGATGAATAGCAAGATCAGAGATAGTTATCACACCAGGGGTAGATATTACATGATAATGCCTACACCTGTTTATGACTCAAGCCGTGTTGCAAACATGGGGGGCAGGCCTAAAATTATTTCTCATCCTGTTCAAGATCTAACCAATGCATCAAGAGCTTATAGTGCAGGAAGGAGCAGAGCATGCTCTCCACAGTGGGATTAGAAAATTATTTTCATAATGGGCTACAAGGAGCTAACGTCAAGGCAGCTGCCACAATGGACACAGAAGGGCAATGTGCAGAGGAGCTAGAGTCCTCTCCCTTGGAAGATGACCCCACCTCTACCTAAGCAGTGTCCCAAGGGCTCAACAGCAATCAGGGAGATAGATATGGGAACATGAGTGGTGTCTGACTGATAGAACTCCCAGGTCGGTTGGCTGATATAGGTGTCAGGTGATTGTACCTTACACATCAGTCTTCTGACATCTGAGCTCATTAGAATACAAACTCAAAATGTTCCACAGACGCCAGCTAAGAACAAGTGAAAAAAGACATTAACTATGTAAAATTCCAAACAATAAGGATATGGACAGAATTTCCTTGTTTTGTCACTGAAACTAAAAACTGTTTCTGTAACCATGATGAAACTGCAAATTACTGATGTTAAATGGAAAGAGTCACTTTTCCTAAATGAAATGTAAAGATAAAACTGCTATGTTTTATTTGCCAAGTAGTCATCTAATACTGGTCAATATAAACTTCTTGTAATCCCAACAAATTAAACATTGGAGCAGAAAAGTAACAAATCAATCCTAAATTCCCATGGTAACTGGCATGACAAAGGTGTACTGTACAAGATCAGAAGACAGTTGCCTGACACTGACTTATGGCTGATGCGGGGCCAAGAATGTGCAGAAGAGGTGACAATCTCCAAAGTCAACTTGGATAAATTAAGATTGGGTCACATGATGGGAAGTCAGAGGGAGAAAAGGGATTTGACTGGTGTCCTCCGTATGCCTGAGAAAGATGGGTGTAGATGTATCTTCTTCAGGAGGTGAAAGTGAACACAGAGACTTCCACACTCTAACTTCCTTCCCTCATGGGTCTCAGGATCTTGTTGTCATACTACTTCTTCTGACATCTTCTTATATCATTAACATCAATCAAGTAACTCCTTTTGTTTATTAAAGTTGGAAAAGATACTACTTCTGGACATTCTACCTACATTTTCCTCTTGCTCCTGATCTCTCATCTGAGTTTTGTTTCTTTGTGACAGATGTGGCTCATGGAGAAGGATGAGCAAGGTTAGTGATTTTTAAAGGAACTGCACCAATTTCCTGTGTCTGGACAAGTGAATCCATGTCAGGTGTCACTCTGTCATGGTTCCTATGCACAGACAGGCCTAGCTGAGAATTTATCTATAGAGTCATGCAGAAATACTAGATTGCTCCACTGATAGACATTAAACTGCTAGGATGCAAAGATCCCTCTGCCTGCTCCTGTTGTTGGGGGAAGGGACTTTCTGCTTCTGGTAAAGCCAGGAGTCTGCCTCTCCTTAGCAAGGTACAATTCAAAACTATAGAACAGGGAGGAGACAGAGATAAATTCAGCTTGGAGAAATAGCAGTCTCTCCATGAAACAAAGAAAGTTTTTCACTTTTACAAATTCCCCTTCTTCCTTTTTTTTGTTTTTGGTGAGGAAGATAGGCCCTGAGCCAACATCTGTTGCCAACCCTCCTCTTTTTGCTTGAGGAAGAGTGTCACTGAGCTAACATCTGTGCCAATCTTCCTCTACTTTATGTGGGATGCCACCACAGTGTGGCTTGAGGAGCTGTGCTAGGTCCACACCCAGGATCCCAAACTGCAAACGCCAGGCTGATAAAGTGGAGTGAGTGAACTTACCCACTATGTAACTGGGCGGGCCCCAAATTTCCCTTCTTTTAAGGGCACATTTATCCCAGACTGTACTTCAGTCAGCACTTTCAGCAGGAAGCCTGTGACCTGGATCTTCATCCTGCTTCAGAACAGCTCCCTGTAGGTAAATTAAACTCACCCAAGCAAATTTAGATTTTTACTCTGAACTCACCCCAACTCTGCCTTCTACAAATTACTCAACAAACCTTCAGACACCAATGGAGAAGTTCTGTTTCCTCGGAGGTGAGTGAAGGCAGGTCACCGGCAGACACGGTCAGGATTCACTCGGCAAACCAGGGTCCTGATCTTCAGGAAGAGAGCCCAAGGAGCCAAGTGAAAATGAAAGTTAAATTCTTAGCAGAGTGCACTTAAAAGGAGAAGAGAAGCTATGGACCAATGAGAGGCCTCCATACAGGGCCCTTGGGAAATGACAAGGTTTATGCCTGAGCCAAATGAGTCCATGAGTGCTTTCTCATTCCTCTCTCAGTTCTAGTCCGCGAAGCTCTTCAAGGTAATTCTATCTTTGGAGCACTAGGCTTACTTAGGCAATAGAATTTCACACACACACACCTGCTCTTACAAATGAGCTGTCATGAGAGGGGAATACACTACCTTCTTTGCTACAGAGCAGACAATTATTGGCCAAGTAGCCCATTATTTCTATTTCTCTTACCTTTAAGTAAGTTGGGAAAGAGTCGGAAATAAAAATGCCAAAAGACACAGGGACACCAGCCTGTACTTCAGGAAAACTCGGTGCTGCAGCATCTGCCCTGCTGTCCCACTGCAGGAGAACAGGCTTTCCTTCATTCCTGAGGACTGCTGTAGCCTTTCAGCTCACTGGAAAGAGTCTGGCTGACCAGGAAAGGGAAACACTGACCTTGACCATTGCTGACAGAGCCCATGACCAAAGTTCTGACCCTTCCTCTATCACTGTAGTAATAATGGGAATCAGCAACCTGAGAATGAAGATTGATCTTGGTAAATACAGAAAAGGTTTTCCATTGATAGAAAATTACTGTGGAAGTAGAAAAGAACATCAAATCAACTTGTACCTAGTATAGTCATTTAGATTAAAGAGGCTGTTCCAGTAATTAAGGTAAAAAACAGGCTAAGTAACTTTGAAAATGATAAAACCTACTTTTCTAGTGAAGAAAAGTTTATTATGTGCACAAAACAGTATTGTTAACTAAAGTCATGTACCATATAACAACGTTTCAGTCAATGATTAACCAAACATATGATGGTGGTCCCATAAGATTAGTACCATAGAGCCTAGGTGTGTAGTAGGTTACTATCTAGGTTTGTGTAAGTACACTGTATGTTCACACAATGACAGAAGCACCTAATGATGTATTTTTAGAAATTATGCCTGGCCTGAAGCTATGGACAACCGTACAGGCAGAATGTTGTAGAGTAGATCCCTAAGACTTATTTATCTTGCTAACTGAAACTTTAAATCTATTGAACAGCAAACTGATAAAAACTTATGTTAATCTCGTGTTAAATGTCCTTACCACAATTAAAAAAATACAGTTTGACTGATAGCAGACTATTATATAGCAAAGTGAAAAAGAATGTTTAGAGAAAAAAATTAGAATTCTGTACTCAGATAATTATCTGTAAGTTCAAATAGAGATATTTGAAGATTTAAAAAAATATTTATTATGCAAAAATATGAAATTAAGAAATAATCTGTGATTCTTTAATCAGGCTAGTCTGTTTCAAAGATCAGCAAAGGTAGTAATATATAAAGAGGATTAATTTCTTCTTAAATTAATTATTGCAATTCACAGAAAAAGTTTAATCAACATTAATCTGGATCAGTGCTTATGTGCTAGGAATGAGGAGGCTACTACAAACATTCTATTTCCTGTCATCTGAGATTTTCCTATGATGCCCCCAGCAACTTCTGCAGATCTGGATCCCCTGCATTCTTCCTCCTACCCTACATCATAGGGAATCTGGTTTCTACATTTCTTTGGGGAGTATACTACAGCAAGGGCACGTGTACTTGAGGAACCCAGATCTAGTTCTAATCCTGCCTTGTCCACTCTTTAACTGTGGGACCATGGGAAATATCTCATAAGTTTATCTATTCTTTCAACTACCTGATAGGAATCCCTTCTTCACTTGACAATTATGAGGTTAACTGTGATAATGATATCCTATGTGTATATATATATTTATATAGACAATTATATATATATATACTTATGTATGTGTGTGTGCATGAGTGTGTATACCATTCCCAGACCAAGTATTTTCTATTTTATTCCACTGGGTCAGGTTATTACGCTTCTATACCTTGATGTGGGTGCTGGGCAGCAGGCTTCCCTAGTTTATAATGCATATCCTCTAAGAAAATGTGTAGCTTTGCTATCCTGGGTAAGTCTATCCCTCATGCTCATTTGAAGCTGGTTAAAAAAGAGAAGAATAGTGCATAAGATTTTCTACATGGTGTATACTCATGTGTTTTACCACAGGGAAACAGACTGAACATCAGAAGCCTGTCCCTTATAAAAGTAGCTGTCCCTAGATATGGCTCCTTCTGCTGGACAGATTTTGGGAAGCCCCTGATCTAGCAGTTTTCAGACCTGTTTCCAATGAAATGCCTTAAAAACCATCCCAGCCTTGGTGTAAAAAGTTCTATAGAAGAAGACTGGAACTGGAGTGGTCTTGACCGTGGAGTCCAGAAACTTGAGAAATGAGATTTCAGTAGAATCAACTATGGTTCCTCTGAAGAACACAAGTCTGTGGCAGGGGATATTGACACAGCGTGTACTTTTCAGTAATCATCAGAGAAAGTATTTATTTTACCATGCAGGGAACTTAAATAGCTTCCTTACATTGAGTGGCACTGAGTTTTACACAAGGATCTAAGAGTTAAGTATAGTTATGAATTCCAATTTGTATTTTAGGAAAAGGGAACCCTGAATTTATTCATCATTATACATCTTGTAAAACAAGAGACAGGATTTGAACTCAAACAGTCTGTACATAAAATCTTCACTCTGCATACTTATATTGTTTACATTTTCCTTTCCTTGACTCCCTGATTAATCCCATGTATCCTGGGCACCTTATGGACATACAGTCAAAGACTCCTTAGTTGGTGATGATGGGTGGAGGGTGTTTATGGACTGTTGTAGATAGCAAGGGTGGAGGCAGACAGGCTTTGCCATGTCTCTTCAGATCAGTGATAAAGGGAAATATGGAGAAATGGTAGGGCCAACACGTTATATCAATACTGTACCATCTTAAGGGAGTAGACACCTTTCTTTGAGACTATACAAAAGGATAAATGGTAAATAAGCATCTCTCCTACCTCAAAACAGACACTCTTACATCCCAAGGATGTGTAAAAGTTCTATAGTAAAGAACGGAGACACGAAAGAAGATATGGTAGAAATGGTGGAGCTGAGTTCAGGTGTAGAGATGAAACCCGGGGCAAGGGGCACTACAAGAAGCAAATGAGAGAAGACGAAGTTTCAGATGCTGTGTTTGAACCAAGTGACGGGAGCTGGAAAGTTCCAAGTATTGAAATAATGGATAAGCAATCTGATAAAAGTGACATTTAGAGGACTAGATGAGTGACCCATGGTTTGTGACATGGAAAAATTAAACAATGTCTAGGGAACCAGCCTGGTGGCATAGTGCTTGTGTTGGCATTCTCCACTTCTGTGGTGTGAGGTTCACTGACTCAGATCTGGGGTGCAGACCTGTGCATTCCTTGTTAGGCCATGCTGTGGCATGCATCTTACATGTAAGGTGGAAGAAGATGAAAACAGATGTTGGCTCAGGGCCAATCTTCCTCATTAAAGAGGAAGATTGCTGGCAGATGTTAGCTCAGGGCAAATCTTCCTCAAAACAAAAAAAAAATCATGAGACAATTTCTGCTTCATCGTCTGGGAAAACCCTAACCTGATGGGGAAGAACAGCTATGGAACTAGTCAAGACCTTGAGGTCTGAGGTGGAAGAGTCCACAAAGACATTGTACCCAAATTAAATCTGTAACCCTATAACCCAGTAGCCATATAGAGTCTGTATCTGGATTAAACATTTGTCTAATTTACATTTGGGTCAAAACCAAACCGAGAGATCTAATATCTACTGAGGTTTCTTGCTTTATGGTATACCCTCACGACGCAGGCAATCTTCCTAGACACATCTGCTTTCCAGCAATATTTCCCCGAGGAGAAACACTAGCAGTCCAAGATGTCAAATGCAGAAATATCACATGGATATATATTCCTCAATGTAAAAGTGTGCACAACTCTGACTTGTCTGATCCACAGATAGGACAATACTTCAAAGAGCATTGACCGGATTTAGCATCACATTGGCTGTAGGAAAAATTACAGGGTCAGGTGAGGGATGGAAAATGGATATGTCTTTTGACATTGGGAGGATGAACGCTGGGAGCTGAGTAGGAGGAACTAGTGTTCAGGGGTCAGAGATGAGTAGGACACTTAAGGATTGTTGTACTATGTATGTTTGGAGAAGAATGCATGAAGCTAAGATCATGAGGCCTATTAGTAACCACAACTTCTGAAAAGGGATCGGAACATGGAGATTTGAAGACCTAAATTTATTCTTATCTCAGTAGCATTGGCCCTCTGTCAGCTCTGAAAAGACAAAACTTGCAATGATGTTGTCAGAACCAAAGGAGTAAACACTGATACCTATCCTCTTTCTAGAGGGGGTCCAGGGAAGTGGAGCCCTGTGAGGCTATGAACTTGAAAATGAGAAGACGAAGCAGAAACCTGGACATTCTCTACTACATCTGATCACATCTTCAGCACAGGATGGCTCTCTTTCTTCTCGGTCCGACTTCTCTTTCACCCACTTCTAGAAACAACATCCACTCCTCCATATTTCACTCTTACACTACAAGAATCCCACACCCACACCATTCCCCTGGCTCTTATCACCTTTAAGAACTTGCAACATCCCAGTCAGATCTGGAACTCGGAATGCATGCTTCAGTGTCTTGGAAACCATTTTTGGCTCTTTCAAGGTTCAGGTCTCACTCCTGGAGAGGACAAAAACATTGATCATTGCACACTTCCAAACTTCTATGTCTCCAAGACCACTGTCTCCCTCACCTATCACTTCATTGATGCACTTAAATCCTCTTCATGGAGGATCTTTAAGGGGGAAGAAGGGAGAGCCCTGGCACTGTACCGAGTAGAAATCTACTCTTGTCTACCTTTCCATTCACCCTCTGTGTGATCTTGGGAACATCTTCACCTCAAAGAAACTCCAGGCTATTCCTTCTAAAATGGAAAAGTTAACCCCATACTCTCTACCTTTTAAAAATAGCATAAAATTAGATGAAATAATGTACCTTTAAAAGGTATCTGATGCCTCTAACTAAAGTATTTGATACATGGAGAAATCACTGCCCTCTCAGAGGCTTGACTAGGGTGAGGCCAGACATGTGAGGTCCCAGGAAGATGGTCAGTAGAGCAGCTTCAGAACCTGGCTATTGGGGAGTTAATGTTATCATGTGTGGGACTCCACTGTTGAAACTCTGAAGGGTCTCCAAAGACTGTTATCCCAGTATGAATGCCCAGAGATTCCCATCTGAGGGCACATTCTCAAAGGACACGTTACATTCATTTGGAAAAGAGGAAGTTATGATGACTCAATTAATAGTGGTCTGAATTTCACGTTTTTGGGAAGTCTTTGATACTGCCAGATAGGTAGTCAACTTTTACATAAGAAAACTATTTTTCCTACAAGATGCTAAAGTACGTGAGCAAGAAGAGATTAATATTGGCACCAAGTCAAAATCCGCTAATCCCAGACACTTGAGTCTAATTTTTGGAAATCCAAAAAAAATCCTCCAAAAATCTTATTTTTTCTATTCTCAGGAAGAAAAGTGAATATAAAGGAGCTATCTTTGTGAATAATTTGGGGCCCTGGGACAGAAAGAGGACAGGTTGTTCCCTGTGATAAGACATGTACCTATGAAATATGGAAACAAGAGCTGAGGCAGAGACTGAGGTTTGGCTAAGATGAGTGAAGTTACGGAGTTCTGATACAGCAGCATTTCATTTCTTATGCTTCTATTGACCCTAATTCTGTGACTCTGAGCTCCCACCACCCGAATTCCCTACCATTGACAACTCTGGTCTGTGCTCAGGAATTTGAAACAATGTAATACTCAAATTTCCCAGCTCTGTGATTTTTTAAAAAATTCTGATTGATCTCATAACACTCCTGGCTACAACTGTGTCTTCACACAAAACTGACAGTACCCGGTCTCACACACATACCTTCTTATGATGTTAATCACATGCTGGGGAGAAGAAGGAAAAGGTATCAAGTATAGAATTGCTAGATTTACAAAATAAAAATTGATAAATTTTAATTTTGTATATATAACATTTTTTTTTCAGTATAAGCATGCACCCTGCAATACTTAAGATAGCCTTCTACTAAGAAATGGTGTGTTGTTTATCTGAAATTCAAATTTAAGTACTCATGTCATATATTTTGTGGCAACTCTCTAAGGAGTGATAAGCCCTCCTACCCAACAAAGTTTTACCCACCTTCCTCCTAACACCCCCAGGACCCTTTGATTTGATGTGAATAAATAGATGGTCAGAATATGGGCATGAAAATATAGACATAAGACCCAGATCAACAATCCTTGAGTACTGCTGAGAGGATGTGTTTAACTGAGGCCAATGGAAGGAGTGTTCATGGATTTTCACAAGGTAATCAGTTCTTTGTAGCAATAGGTTTATCTAATGTATGGTAGTTTTACATGCATTCACCTAGTTTGGCTTCTTATAAAGCTGAAATGACAGGGATAAGTGTTTCCTGTACCACTGTAGATCTATCACTGAGAACTCACCAGAGTCAGCCATGCTGGCATGCTGTGTCTCCTTTCCAGTATCCCCCTGCTAAGCTACATGGACCTGGCAGTTTATGTCTTATTACATCTTATATATGGAAATGACCATCCAGATTGCAAACTGCTGCTCGTGGTCAGTCAGAGGGGGGATCAAAGAATGGTAGCAACGTGATGCTTATTCTCTGCCCTGGACTCAATATGGCTTTGTGGTCACAGTCTAGTATGAAGAGTTCTTTCTGGAGCTCCAGGCAAGTGGGGCTATGAGGCAATAAAATCGAAAGGGAGGATTTCAATACATGTTAATGTCTTGGTATTTTCCAAAGTTTGAGGGTAAAAGAAAGATCTCCAGCATGAGATAACAAATAAATTTTACCTTTGCTCTGACAGGGAGTGAAAAACTATAAAGGCTACATGGAGATGAATTTAGACCTTCTAAAGATGTTTTGTGCCATGTTCATCCTATATGAGGGAACCTGGTAAAAATGAGGCTGAAGGTGAAGCAGAACTATAATCCAGCTAATCGTACAGATACTGAAAATAGTCCCAAGGTCATATGCAGTTAGCCCCTGGCTGCAGAGACCATGGCCCAGAACAGGTTCTGATGAATAGCAAGATCAGAGGTAGATTTTATACCAGAGGTAGACATTACATGATAATACCTACTTCTCTTTATGAGTCAAGCTGTGACACAAACCGGGGGGTGGGGACTAAAATTATTTCTCATCCTGTTCAAGATCTAACCAATGCATCAAGACTTTCTGATCCAGGTAAGAGCAGGGTATACTTTCTGCCATAGGATTAGAAAATTATTTTGATACTTGGGGTCTAAGGAGCTTATGTCAAAATAGCTGCTGCCAGAATGGACACAGAAGGGCAGGGGCAGAAGAGACAGAGTCCTCTCACAGGGAGAATGACCCCACCTCTACCTAAGCAGTGTCCCAAGGGCTCCACAGCAATCAGGGAGATAGATATGGGAACATGAGTGGTGTCTGCCTCATAGAACTCCCAGGTCAGTTGGCTGACATAGGTGTCAGGTGATTGCACCTCACACACTGGTTTTCTGACATATGAGCTTAAAATGTTCCACAGATGCCAGCTAAGAACAAGTAAAAAGAGACATTAAAGACATTAACCATGTAAAAGTCTAAACAATAAGGATATGGACAGAACTTTCTTAGTTTGTCACTGAAAAGAAAAATGGTTTCTTTAAGCATGATGAAGTCACAAATTACTGATGTTAAATGGAAAGAGTCACTTTTCCTAAATAAAATGGGAAGCAAAATTATGCTCTGTTTTATTTGCCAGGTAGTCATCTAATACTATTTAATAGAAACTCCTTATAATCGTAGATAACACTGAAGGAGAAAAGTAAAAACTCAATTCTAAATTCCTGAGATAACTGGCGTGACAGAGGCATACTGTAAGAGCTCAGAAGTCAGGTGCCCGACACTAACTTATGGCTGAGCGGAGGGCAAGAATATGTAGCAGAGTAGATAATCTCCAAAGTCAACTTTGATAACGTAAGATTGGGTCACATGAGAGGAAGTCAGAGTGAGAAAAGAGATTTGACTGGTGTCCTGCATATGCCTGAGTAAGGTGGGTACAGCTGTACACTCTATAGCAAGGGAGAGTACATACAGAGGATTCCTTACTCTAACTTCCTTCCCTCATGGGTCTCAAGATCTTGTTAGCATACTTCTTCTTCTGAACCCTGTTTATATCATTAACGTCAATCACGCTACTCATTTTGTTATTAAAGTTAGAAAAGTTACCTCTACTGGACATTCTTCCTACACGCTCCTCTTCTCCTGATCTCTCATCTGAATTTGGTGTCTTAGTGGCACATATGGCCGATAGAGAAGGATGAGAAAGTTTAGTAATATTTTAAGGAACTTCACCAATTTCCTGTGTCTGGACAAGTGAAGAGGTGCCAGGTGTAACTCGTCATGGTTCCTATGCACAGACAGACCTAAGTGATGAGAATTTATCTACAGAGTCATGCAGAAATACTAGATTGTTCCACTGATAGGCATTAAACCACTAGTATGCAAAGATCCCTTTGCCTGTGCTCCTGTTGTTGGGGGAAGGGACTTTCTACCTCTGGTAAAGCCAGGAGTCTGGCTGTGCTTAGCAAGGGACACTTCCAAAGTCTAGAACGAGGAGGAGACAGAGATAAACTGAGCTTGGAGAAATAACAGTCTCTCCATGAAAGAAACAAAGAATTTCTCTTCTCCAAACCTCCCTTCTTTTAAGAATACCCCTCCCCCAGATTGCACTTCAGTCAGCACTCTCAGCAGGAAACCTGTGAGCTGGGCCTTTTTCCACCTTCAGAACAGCTTCCTGAACACAAGTTAAACTCACTCAAGCAAATTCAGTTCTTTCCTCTGAAGTCTCACAATCTCCATCCTCTACAAACTAGTCAACTCACCTTCATACACCAACGGAACAGCCCTGTCTCCTTGGAGATTTGAAGGCAGGCCGGTAGCAGATGTGGTCAGGATTCACCCAAAAAACCAAGGGCCTGATCTTCACAAAGTGATCCAGGGGAGGCAAGTGAAAATGAAAGTTAAATTCTTGAAGGAGGGCAGAAAAGGACAATAGAAACTATGGAACAATTAGAGGCCTCCATGTGAAGCCCCTGGGCAGTGACAAGGTTTGCACCTGGGCCAAATGGGTGAGTGGCTATATTCTTATTCCTGTCTCAGTTCTAGTCCTGGAAGCTCTTTCTGGCTCTTCAAGATAATTCGTCCTTTGGAGCACTAGGCTTCCCTAGGCAATGGAATTTCACAAAACCACCTTGTCTTGTTTCTTTACAAGTGAGCTGTCATGAGGTGGGAATGAAGAACCTCCTTTACCATGGTGAGTACCAAAATGAAAGCTCACCTGAGGGAGCCATATAGACATGCTCTCTACCTGTCCTGCATCCAGTAGCTAAGCTAAGTGAATCTGGCCAGTTTATATCCCATGAGGTCATGTGAGAGGGAATGGCTATCCAAATCTGAAATTGCCTCAGGTGGTAACTGAGAGGGCTTATCACAGTCAAAGCACAGTGATGCTGACTTTCAGAATGTGAATTCAATATGGCTGGAATGACACTTTTCCTAGACTGGGAAGATGAAACGCTATGAAGTGTCATTTTTTGGCATTGGTATCCAACACTATTTAACATATAATCTCTTTATTATAGCATATGAAAAATAAAGGCAGAGCATAATCGTGATGGCTAATTTTCCAAGTCAAATGGACTAGCCATGAGGTCCCCAGATTAAACATTATTTCTGGGTGTGTCCATTCGGATATTTCCAGAGGAGATAGACATTCAAACCTGTTGACTCAGTAAACTACATTTTCCTCCACATTTTGCGTGGGCATCATCAAATTTGTTGCAGGCCAGAATAGAAAAAAATGGCGGAGCAAAAAAGAATCTGCCCCTTTTCCTTTTCTGCCTGCCTGTCTGAGCTGGGGCTTAGGTCCTCCTCTCCCTTGGATTAGGACTTGCACAACTGGTTGCTCTGCTTATCAAGCCTTCAAAGAGAAACTGATTATACCACCAGTTTTCCTGGTTCTCCAGCTTGATGACAGCAGATTCAGGAAGTTCTCAGCCTCCATAATAATGTGAGCCAATATATACATATATATGTATATATATATAAAATTGGTTCTGTTTCTCTGGAAAACCCAGACTATGTATTACTGTATTTAGTAGTGTAAAATTCTAAAACTCTGTCTTAAGTGGCACAGGTGAACTGTGATAATGATAATGATACTGACACAGATGAACTGTGCTATTTCCAAAGCACTGTGCCTAAAAATGCCTTGGAATTTTGAAGTGTACTAGGAGGATGTTGTAGAGATTAGAATACCCAAAGTCAACCTTAATCCAGTAAGATGTAGTCAGATAAGGGGAAGTCAGGATAAAAATGAGAGAGCTTTGGCAGGGATCCATCATCTGAGTGAGTCAGTCTGGAGTGAACTGTGCTTTTCACAGGAAGAGAGAGGGTCAAATCAAGAGACACTCTTACTTTAACCTTTTCTCATTGGTCTCAGGATCTTGTTATCATGCCACTTCTTCTGATGTCTTTTCATATTATTAACACCAATCAAGTATCTCATTTTGTTTCATTAAACATTGCAAAGATATCCCTTAGGGAAATTCTTCCTACATGTTCCTATCACCCCTGATCTCTCAGCTGAGCTCTGTTCCTTGGCAGGAGATATGGCCCACAGGGAAGGAGAGGCAAGGTTAAACATTCACCACTTACCATTCATGTTCATCATTCAACTTATGTCCTAGCCGATAAATTTGGTCTAGAAAAACAAATAAAGGTATAAATAGCAGAAAAGAATTAATAAAACGGTCTCTACTTGCAGACGACATAACAGTTTATGTAGAGTATCAAAATAGATTTAGAGGAAACTTTTAGAATTAGTAAGTAATTTAAGCAGGGTCATAGGACACAAGGAGAAAATTTAAAATCAATTATATTCTGTAATCTGGCAGTGAATAATTGGATAATTAAATTTTAATATCCCTCTTCAACAATGTCCCCAGCTAAACTACCCTGAGGAGATAAAGAATGCTTCACTTTCTACCCCTGGGTGATTAGATAAGTCACCTGGTTTGGCAAGGTTCCTGGCACTGGGAGACATGGTGGAGTTGCAAAGGGTATGAAATCAAAAGCAGACCTAAGAATGAACAATATAGAGAGATTAGGAATCCGAATCCATCGATCCTCCATCATCATCCTTGAGAAAATTAGATGAATTTTGGGATCTCCTATCATCGAGTCCAAATCATATTCTCTACTCCAAAAAGGATCACAGGTCCTCAGGGTTTAGAAATGTCTGCTCACCAACTAGTGACTGTTGTAGATACCATTGCCTGCTCATTGTCCACGGATGAACATGCAGGATGAAGCCTGCTTATCGCCTGAGATTCCCATGAACTCCCCGAAAACTCTTATTTTAAACACCCATTTCCCAAATTCATGGTGTAACACAATCCTAAGTTCCCAGGAATACAATATAGAGTAATTGCCACTTAGAGGACCTGTTCATTAGAGAATCCATGATTGATTCCCTATAAACTTTTTATTTTGAGTCCAGAATACTTTCTCAGGACAGTTGCTGAGAAGAAGCTACTTATAGGCTTCATACTTTTGTGAGGAAAAGGCTTCATTTAGGGGCAGGAGATGCTGTTATAAAAAGGGTGTCTTGAAGTTGTCCTTTGTGTTTGCTAATGCAGGTACTTTTCTCCTTAAGTTGTTTCACAACTTGAACTGGTTTCCTCAATGAGTTATGTCCTCAGTCACTGTAGCAACAGGATGACAGGAAAGCAGAAGCTAGAAGGATTATGGATAAGAATCAATTGTCTCCAATGCCCATGGATGAGAGTCTGAGGACTGTGTGTGTGTGTGTGTGTAGAGAGACAGCATATATCTAACCTGGAATGGATAACTGAAGAATTTCCTGTGAAACAGGGACCAGAGCAGACACGTTTTGGCCAAGGAGCACATTATTTTTACCCCTCTCAGCTCATAAGTTGGTTGGTAAAGAGTTGGAAACAAAAATGCTAAAAGACAGGAGGACACCACCATGCACTGCAGGAACACACAGTGCTGCAGCGTTTGCCTGACTTTCTCACTGCAGGAGGAGAACGGGCTCTACTTCATTCCTAAGGACTGCTGTAGCCTTTCAGTTCACTGGAAAGAGGGAGGCTGGTCAGAAAAAAGAAACCTGGACCCACAGCATTGCTGAGGGAGCCCGTGACCAAACTCCTAACCCTTCTTCTATCACCACAGTCATAATGGGAACCAGCAACCTGAAGAATGGGCAAGCAGAAAAGGTTTCTGTTGAGAGGGAATTACTGTGGAAATAGAAAAAAATATGTCAGATCAACTTATGTCTAGTATATTCATTTAGATTAAAGAAGTGGCTCTAGTAATTAATATAAAAAGCAGTAGAAGTACCTTTGAAGAAGATAAAATTTCCTTTTCTAATGAAGAAATATTTATTATATGCACAACACAGTTTGTTACTACAGTCATGTGCTGCATAACAACGCTTCAGTCAATAATGAACCAAATACATGATGGTGGTCCCATAAGATTAGTTCCATAAAGTCTTAGGTGAGTAGTACCATCTAGTTTTGTATAAGTACACTGCATGATGTTCACAAAATGATGTAACCACCTGATGATGCATTTTTAGAACATATCCCTGTGCCTAAGTGATGGATGACTATATACGCAGAATGTTGTACAGCAGATCTCTAGAACTTTTTATCTCGCTTAACTGAAACTTGATATCTTTTGAACAGCAACTCCTTAAAAATTTGTTAAAAGGCTAGATTTCATGTTAAGTGTCTTTACCACAATTTAAAGAAGACGGTTTGATTGACAACTTACTATTAAATAGCAAAGTCAAAAAGAATATTTAGAGAAAAAAGTAAAACTGTGTACTCAGATAACTATCTGTAAGTTGAAATAGAGACATTTGGAGATTTAAAAAAATATTTATCACTCAAAAATATGAAACTAAGAAATCATCTGTGATTCTTTAATCAAGTTAGTGTGTTTCAAAGCTAAGCAAGAGTACTAATATTTAAGGCAGATTAATATTCATTCTTAAAATTAATTATTTCAAATAACAGAGAACTAATCAACACTAATCTTGACCAGTGTTTATGTGCTAGGAAATGAGGGAGCTGTTACAAACATTATAATATTTAATTCCCACAATATCCCCATCAAATAAGTCTTTGCATATTTATTTCTGATGATGAGCTGAATCCTGTAAAGCTCAATTTAATAAGAGCCATTGAGTAGCAACATCACTGGAGAATGAAATTCAAAGTCCAGCTCTTAACTATTATTACTAGATAATGAGCTCAATTCCAGGTTATTAACTGTCCAGTGTTTATCCTCTACATCATGTCACCTGCAAGAGTGCCTTGGTCAGAAAGAAGCCAGCTTGTTTTTAGCCATTACCACGACCTGCTCCTCCTTCATTAACAGCCACACGGATTGAGCATATCAATCTCTGTTTCCTGGCACCCAAGATTTTCCCATGATGCTCCCAGATCCATCTGCAGAGCAGCATCCTATAGGTTCTCCCTCCTACCCTACAACTTAGGGAATCTGGCTCCTACTTTTCTTTGTGGGGTATACTGCAGAGGAGGCACATGAGCTGGAGAAACTCAGACCTGGTTCTAATCCCGCCTCCTCTACTCTTTAGCCATGGGACCTTGGGGAATATCTCATAAGTTTTTATATTCTTTCAACTTCATCATAGGAATTCCTTCCTCATATCACATTTTTGAAGATTAATTGTGGTAATCATATCCTATGTCTGTATATTTTTATACATAATCATATATATACCTGAGTGTGTGTATGTGTATGTATACACCATTCCCAGACCAAGTAATTTCTTTTTCATTCCACTAGGGCAAGTTATGACTCTTCTCTATCTTGATGTTGGCTCTGTGTGACAGGCTGCCCAAGTTTATAATGCATATGTTTAAGAAAATGTGTACTTTTGTTATCCTGGGTAAGTCTATTCTTCATCCTGAATTTGCAACTGTTTAAAAAAGAAAAGTTCATAAGATTATATACGTGGAGTTTTACCACAAGGAAAAGCCCTGAACAGCAAAAACCTGTCCCTTTTAAAGGTAGCTGTCCCTACATATGGTTCCCTCTGATGAATAGATTTTTGGAAACCCCTACTTTTTCAGCCTTCGGAATCATTTCCAATAAAAGGCCTTAATAACAGTCCTAACCTCAGTATAAAATGTCCTATAGAACAAGATTGGAACTGGAGTGGTCTTGACAGCAGATTCTGTGAACTTGAGTAATGAGACCTTAGTAGTATTAATTATTGTTCCTCTGAAGGATGTATATCAGTTAGAAAGGCCATTGACATGCTTTTACTTTTCAGTAATCATGAGACAAAATATTTATTATATTGTGCAAGACACTTAAATAGCTGCTTTTCGCTGACACTTAGTTTTACATGTGGATCTAAGAGTTAGGCATAGTTTTAAATCCCAATTTGATTTTATGAAAAAGAAACCCTGAATTTATTCATCATTACACATCTTGTAAAAGAAGAGACAGGGTCTGAATTGAAACACTCTGCACATAAAATCTTTACTCTGGGTACATATACTGCTTATGTGTTCCTTTCTTTGACTCTCTGCTGAACCCAGTGTATCTTGTGCAACAAATGGACAATCAAAGACTTTTTATTTGTTGATGTGGGGGACATTGATTATGGACTGTCCTAGATAATGTGCATGGTGGCAGACAGACTTTTCCATGTCTCTTCAGATCAGCGATAAAGGGAAATATGGAGAAATTGGGGGGGCATGTTATATCAATACTATTCCATCATTAGCAGGGATTAGACATCTTTCTCGACAATACAAAAAGGGTAAATGGCAAATAAACACCTCTCCTAACTCCAATCAGGCACACTGTCTATCCCAAGTATGAGTAAATGTTCTAAAGTAAAGAAGGGAGACAACAAGGAAGAGACGGTGTGACTGGTGCATTTGAACAAAGGTATACAGATGAAAGCCAGAACAAGGAGCAATACAAGAAGTGGATGAGAGAAGCAGAAGGTTCAGGAACTTAGCAGCCACAGAGTCATGGGAGCTGCCCATTTCCAATGTTTGAAATATGGATAAGCAGTCTGAGAAAAATAACATTTAGAAGACTTGTAGATGAGTAAAACATGGTTTGTGACATTGAAAAATGAGACAGGGCCTGTTTCATAGTCTAGCAAAACCTCAACATGATGGGGAGGAACGGCCAACAGAGAACACCTGAAGCTAAGATCACGGGACCTATTAGTAATGGCAACTTCAGACAAGGAATCAGAACATGGAGATGCAAAGACTCTAATTTCTTCTTACTCTAGTAGCACTGGACTTCTCTCAGCTCTGAAATGACAAAAGTTGCAATGATGTTGTTAGAAGCAAAGGAGTAAACCCTGAAACCAATCCTCTCTCTAGAGTGGGAACAGGGGAGGGCTATGAACTGGTGATTGAGAGCACAAACAAGAAACCTGGCCATTTCCCCTTAGATCTGATCACATCTGTAGCACAGGATCTCTCTCTTCTTGTTGGGTCTACCTCCTCTCTTTTACCCTCATCTAGAAACAACATCCACTCACCCATTTTGCCCTGATACTACGAGAATCCTATGCCCACAACTTTCCTCTGGCTCTCCTCACCTTTAAACACTTTCAGCATCCATCTCAGATCTTGAATACAGAATGCAAGCTTCAGTTTTTTGGACACTATTTTTGTCTTTTTCAAGTTCAGGTCTCACTTCCAAGGAAGACAAAAATTGATCATACCACTCTTCTGACCTTGTGTTTCTCACAGACCACTGTCTCCCTCCTCTGTCACTTCACTGATGCACTTAAATCCTCTTCACTGAAGACCTGGAGGAGCGTGGAGGTGAGAGTACTGATGCTGCAACCAGAAGAAATAAGATCATGTCTACCTTTCCATTTACCCTCTGTATGACCTTGGCAAGGTCTTCACCTCAAAGAAACTGACGTCTTTCCTTATAAACTGGAAAAATTTACGCCATACTGTCTACCTCTTAAAAATAATATAAAATCAGAGGAAATAATTCTGCCTTTCAAAGGTATTTCATGCCTCTAAAATAAGTATTTGATGCATGGAGAAGTCACTGCCATCTCAGTGATTCAACCAGGTCCCAGGCAGATGGTAGTAGGGAGGCTCCAGAACCTGGTTCCTGAGGAATTTAGGTTTTCATCTGTGGGGCTCCTGTGTTGAAAGTCTGAAGGGTCTCCAAAGCCTGTTATCCCAGTCCAGATGCCCAGAGATTAGCATTTCAGGTCACATTCCATGGGGAAATGTTACACATATTTGGAAAAGAAGAAGACATGATGACCAAATTAATAGTGGTCTGAATTTCATGAGTTTGGGAAGACCTTGATACTGCCAGGTGAATAGTTAACTTTTGCCATAAGAAAACATTTTCCCTACAAGATGCTAAAGTGTGTAAGCATGAAGAGATTAACTATTGGCACCAGGAACAAAGCCACTATTACCAGAGACTTGAGTCTAATTTTTAGAGATCTGAAGAGAGTCAACTTCAAAAATCTCATTTTTTCCATCTTCAGGAAGAAAAGTAAGTATAAAGGAGCTGTTTTTGTGAAAAATTTGGGGGCCTAACATATAAAAGGAAAGGTTCTTCGATGTGATAATACATGTACCTAAGAAATAGGAAACAAGAGGTGAGGCAGAGACAGAAATTTGGCTAAAATGAGTGAATTCGTGGGGCTTCTGATAGAGTAACCCCTCATTTCTAATGCTTTTATTGGCCTCAATTCTGTGACCTCCCACCACCCAAGTTTCCTTCCATTGACAACTTTGGTCTGTGATCAACAATTAGAAACAATGTAATACTCAAATTTCCCTGCCCTGTGGTTTGTTTGAAAAAATTCTGATTGATCTCATAACACTCATGGCTACAATTCTGTCTTCACACAAAAATGGACCCTACCTGGTCAGGATATGAGACACAAAATGTAGAGATAAGATTCAGACCAACCACCCTTGAGGACTCGTGTTGAGGGTGTTAGAAAGATGCTTCAAATATCTGGAGACGGGATATGTTTAAAAGGAAGAGAAGAGGCCTACTAACGTATTAAATACATGAAGGAGAAGACCTCCTTAACTCATTATGTATTTATTTATTCTAGAGACAAATACAGGTGAAATCTACTATTTGCCAGACATCATTCCAGGTTAAGGGGAATGAAAGATGAATAATTCATATAGTCCTCAAGAAGTATACATTGTTTTGCTGCAGTTACAAGGAAACAAGCACTTCAAATAAATCTTCCCTTTACCTCCCTCTCCTCACTCTTTATATCTCTTACATACTACCTATAGGTGATCTCATCAATTTTTAAGTATGAAATAAGCCACATGGACCACCACCTAAGAAAATCTAAAATGTAACATCATATTTCCAAACTATTCACATGCAATTGTCTGGAATGTTACTATTACCCCCTCAGTCACCATCTTAGAAATTATAGTATCTTATCCGGAATCCCTATATTGTAGTAAGCAGTCCAGTCTATAGCCACAACGTATTTTAGTCATCTTCTTTTCCCCATCATAACCATTATTTGGTTAATTTTTTTGAACAGAAATGTGCCAATATAGTTGGTTTCCCCTCTCCAGCCTAACCCTTTTATACCAAAGACTTGGCTACTAGTTGGCTTTATATCTTCAGAAAAAATTTTACTTTCTACACAAGGCTCTTTTGAGGTTATGTATGTCAAAAACTAAACTAAAAATGACAAATTTAAAAGAAAGAAGAAGAAATTCAGGGGGCAGGAAGAACTTTAGTCATAGCTATGTGTTTAAGCAAAAATCTTGTCATCAGAATCTACTCTTCCTTCTCAAAATTTTATTTTCTACCTGCTCTGTTGTCTTTTTTTGCAAACTCTATATAGCATCAACTTGAATGTCTTAGTTTCAATGACGATCTCTATATACTACCTCGTAGAAAAGAGAAGTTCTCTTTATAGTCATGATAGTAAAATTCTAAGGTGCACATATCACTGACCTGAACTGGGTCAACGATTAAACAAGTAAAATAATTACTGCATCATTGGTAAACATATAGGAATCAAATATGCTGATTTACATAGAATTGAGAGACATACACATCCTGGATGCTACTGATTTTATCAACCCGAACCAAGTACATGGACTGAGGGTAGAGATGGTTCTACCAAGTGTAATTCAAGAGATTGTTATATTAAAAAAAGGCATTTGAATTGACATTGGACACAAACACAAACGTCCCATGCAGTCCACCCCTTAGCTGATTGCCACCTCTTTACTATTTTTTAGCAAATTATTTCCAAAAAGGTGCTAACAATATTACAATGGTTACAATAATATTACTAATGGATGACTTACATCACACATAAATTAATATTTAAAATCCAGTAAAGAGGTAAAGCTAAAATCTAAAGGTGTTAGAAGAGAACATAGAGAAATCTCTCAATGATATTGAATTTGGTAATAATTTCTGGCTATGACACAAAAAGCACATGCAGTAAAAGAAAAATAAATTGTACCTCACCAAATGTAGAAACTGTTGTGCATCAAAGGACACCGTGAAGTGAGAAAGATAATGCATAGAAAGGGAGAACATATTTTCAAATCATATATCTGGTAAGGTATTAATATACAGAATATACAAAGCATTCCTACAACTCAACAACAACAACAAAAACATCCAATTCAAGAAATGGGGAAGGATTTGAATAGATATTTCTCCAAAAAGATATACAAATGTCCAATAAACTCATGAAAATATGCTCAACATTATGGGTCATAATGGAGATGCAAATCAAAAACACAAAGAGATACCACTTCACACTCTTTAAACTGGCAAAAAATATCACAGAAATTAATAAGTATGGGCAAATATATGCAGAACCTGGAACCTTTGTATACTGTTGGTATGAGTGTAAAATGATGTAGTCATATAGAAAATAATTTGAGGGTTCCGCAAAATCTGAACAGTTAAAATTATGATCCAGCAGTTTCACTCACAGGTATATACTCAAGGTAATTGAAAGCAGGAACCCAAACAGATACTTTTATGCCAATGTTCATTGCAGTGTTACTCACAATAGCCAAAAGTGGAAACAACCCATGTCCATCAACAGATGAATAGATAAAATGGAGTGTATACACACAATGGAATATTATTTAGGTACAAAAAAGGAATGAAACTCTGATACATGCTACAACATGGATGAAGCTTAAAAACATTATGCTAAATGAAATCAGCCAGACACAAAAGGACCAATATTGTGTCATTCTGCTTACAGAAGTACCGAGAGGAGGAAATTCATATAGGCAGAAACTAGATTAGCAGTTATCAGAAAGTGGGGTCAGGCAGAATGGGGAAAGGGGAGTTATTGCCTAACGGTTAGTTTCCACTTGGGCTGATGAAAAAAAATAGAAATAAACAGTGGAGATATGTGTACAACACTGTAAATATAATTGATGTCCTTAAAGTATACACTTTAAAAAGGATAAAGTACTAAATTTTATGTTACATGTTTTATCACAATTGTTTTAATATTTTAATAATGGAAAATACCAAACATCATTGGATTAAACATTTTAAATGAATTAAGTATAATATACATGAATAAAGTTCCTAAAAGAACTGAACAAGAACACTTTTTTAGGGTAGAAGATCTAAACTCTCATCTACTATTCAAATCTACTTTCAGCACCAGCATTTCTCTCATTTTCATCCTTATCAGTATAAACGTAGCTCCTCATGGTCTAGAAACCAATATATACATGATAAAATGATCCGTTCCAAATATTCTCAAAAAATAGTCCAGACAAGAGAGAAACTGTCATCTGAACTTCTAGTTTTCAAGATCGTGGACGGTAAAGTCCACAAGCCCATCACACATTATATCAATTTGAAGAAGAAGAGCCAAAACGAAAAATGTTTCTTGATTGGCCCACATGGCTGCCCCAGATCTATTCTTGTCAATAAGGGTACACAGCCCCCCACCCTCATGGTAAAATCCATAGAGAATGTCAATTATGTGACTACAGCTTTCCAATAGGTGCCGACTTGCAGGGTGCATGTTAAAGTCTGTAATTGCTTCAGGAATGGAAAAATCACAGGCTTCATTTCTCATGATTGTGATTTCTGTTTCCCAACTACTTCCTTAAAATGTTGCATGATTTGGCTTTGTTTATGGCCAAATATATGAGCTATTTACAAAAGCTAGAGATCCCTTCCAGTCCTACAGATTTGTATCCAACTGTTTAGCTTATTTGTTAGCATGTGGACATTATCCTACAGTTAATTCAAAACAGGTTATTGCCCCTTTCCCCTAATTTGCATTCCAACAAATACACATTATTATTGATATTCTTGTGCCCTATATCAGGTAAGAAGTTTACCATTAGACCTTTGTATGACTGCTGTCTCAGTCTCTGGCTCTTCATTAGTCCCAGTCATAACTCATGCTGTGCTTTCATCCTCTTGACTTTTCTGGCACTAACTTTAGCTTGGAATTGAAAAGCTGGATTATGTTGCAATAAGAATGAGCCTCTATTATCAACTTTAACTGGAATTTCTTAGTCCTATGGGTCATTACTAAAGGCTAAACTAAATAGCCACATGCAAAATCAACAGTCCCACTATACAATAAGTGATTGTGTGAGAGCTGCCTCACTTCCATCATCCATTTGCAGGTCAACAAATACAGGGAATCATTTACAAATTACTCAGCATTGTGTTTATTTCAAATGATCAAATACAAAATTAAACAGGTTTTATCAGAGAGAGATGGAAGTAGATTGTACCAAAGCATAAATGAAACATCCAGTAATCGATCTGGCTCCAGGAATAAGTGGTCTGCTGAACTCAAATTGTCAAATTTCTGTGCTATTTCTGGGCTTATATATCTTCTGAGTTAGTGTCATTCCCAGGTTTTACTTGGTTATCACTGGACAACTGAGTATTACTTCTGGCTATTCAGTTTTGAATGGGAAACATGTCACACTCATAAACATGAAATAGAGAAAGATGAAGAGCAGAAAATAGGAAGAATTTAGTAGATCAGATAAGAAAAAAACTAAAAAAGAAAAGAAGAAATGGGAGCAATTAAAGAAATTAAATTGTCCAGTTTGGAAAGTAAGTGAAAATGGACTTATTTACAGGTGACATGATCCAGTATGTAGAAAATCTCAATGAATAGACACACACACACACACATACACACACAGAAACTACTAAAACTAGCAAAAGAGTGTAGGAATGTTGTGAGATAAAAGATCAATATAAAAATTTATAGTATTTTTGATTACTAATAATGAAAAATACAATAAGAAATTGAGACTTTTTAAATAATTGAGTCAAAAAGAATCTACTCAAAAATTGAAGAAAATAAGTAAAAGACTTTTGGGCTGGAACTACAAAATCTTGCTGATGGCGTTTAAAGAAAATCTAAATAAAAGGGGAGATCTTACATTGTTATGATGACAATAATTCTCAAATTTCCCTTTAAATTCCATCCAATACCTATCAAAATTCCAGCAGTCATTTTAATAAAACTTAACAAGTTACATCAAAATTTTCATGGGAAATTCAAAGGACCCAGGTCAAATTTTCTCAACTTTGGCACTACTGGCATTCTGGCCCAGATAATTCTTTGTCATGTGTTCTGCCCTTGCATTGTAGGAAAATTAGCAGTATCTCTGGCCTCTACCTGCTAGCATTCTCCATATGTTCCCAGGTTCAAGGATGGCTAAAATTCTCCCCATAGAGAATAACCCAGTTAGAATTGAACTGCTCTGAAATAGTAGGAGAGAAATGTTTTAATTTTTTTTCAAAAACTTTCAACATTTAACCTGCCCAATTTCAAAATATTCTATGAAACCACAGTAATCGAAAGCTTAGAGTATTAGTGCCAGAATAGACCTATAGATCCAAGTAACAGATTCACAATCCAGAAAAAAAAAACCTTACATGCAGAGCAAATTGACTTTTGACAAAGTTGCCAAAATAATTCAGTGGAGGAAGGGAGATTCTTTTCAACAAATGTTGAATTGAATTTGTTCATGGTTTAGCAACTCAATATATTTACTAAAATTCCTTCCACTGTGCACTCAACATGGGTGGATTTCATAACATGTTAATTATAACTCTAGGAATATATATATTAAGGCAAAGCTAAAGATCCAGCAGATGACCTTGATTATCCCATTATTCGGACAAAAGTAAATAAAGAAATTCTTGTTCACCTAGCAAAGGATAATCATGAGAATTAAGTAGAGAAAGTTTGAACGTTCCTGAATTTCCCAACACATTTCATAGCTTAAGGTCATAGTTAAACTAACAATGCCACAGAAAAAACACTTTAACATTCATGCTAGGTACAATTCGTCCATCAAGACTACAGATTTGCCCCCACATCCCAACCCAGCCATCACAAACACACAAATATACATATACACACATAAACACAGAAACACACATGTTCCTGCATGCACATCCCTCACTCAGGTATTACACAGTCTAGCCTTACATTTGTCACTCCTCAACAACAACAGCAAAAATCAAACATAAACAAAGATTCCTGTTGTTTGCTTTTAGCTAGGCTTAGTGAGGAAAGGCATTACAAATTCTAGCTAATGGAAACGAAGAATCTTTGCTCCAAATTTTTGCACTGCCTTTTATACATGAATAATAATGGAAAGTTTTCTTACATTTTTACATTGAATTATCCCTACGATCCTTGAAATGAATGACAGAGAAGAGGAACTGAAGGCCTAAAGGAACCTTTGAATGCCACCAGGAGCAAGAAAGTGCAGGAGCTCAAACGGAAGAAAACTTTGTCTCTCTTTTCCTCCAAATCTTGTAGGTAGGAGCTCCATCCCAAGTCTCACCAGCAGTGTGTGTGTTGATGATCACCACATCTGACACTCCAGCTCTGAGATGAGCTCGTTAATGTACAGACTCTGTTAAACAAGCTGGTCTTTAATTGCTACCAAGTTATCCAGCACCCTCTCCTCATCTTCCTCCAGCTGTTTGCAGCTACCTCAGTTCCAAACTGTCCAGGATGCCTCTCATTTCAATAAAACCTTTCAGAATCCTCTGTCTCTCAGTCTACATATGATTCTTTGGAGAGGAAAAGAGAAAGAGGCCTTCAGTCTGTCTGGCTGAGGGCCTGCTTTGTATGGGCCTGGGAGTCAAGACAAGAAGTATTTCCCTCAGTGCGTTCTCAAAGAAAATAGGGTGTGAAATCCATGAGCACTTCCTGGCAAAGCATTTTTTCCAGCTGTTTTCCTTTGAGCTCCTCCCAAAGCGATATATTCAAGTCTACTTCATCACGGCGAATCCTGAGTCACAAAGTGATACCTGCAGGAGGCTTGGGTTGCAGACACATGTCCTGGATGATCACACTACCCTGTGTATTAAATCTCTCCACCCAGACTTCCTAAAAAGGGAACACTTGGTCTTTCTCAATATGTGTTCTGGAAGTATTCAAGGCTCAAAGTTGATGATGGAATTGGGACACGGGATTCAGGAGTCATTTTTACCTTGCTTTCATCTAGGTCTTCAAATATTTCAATTCACTTGTGATATGAGTATTCTTTAGCCCTCAACCTCCAACAAATAAGGAATGAAATGAGGACTAATCAAATGTCTTCTAAACTCATTAATTCTCAGGTAACAAGGGAAAAGAGGCCTCTTTGTGATTGGACAAAGGCGCTGCCCAGTTTCCTGTCTCAAGACTCCCTTCAGGAAAAAGCTCTTCCTGCTTTCCAGGTAGCTATCTTTTCTATAATGTGAGCTGCCAACTTCTCAGCTTCCTGCTGCTCCTTCCTCAGCTTCTTCACAGCTTCTTGGAGCTTCTTCTATGAGAAAGGAATCATCAGAGTCAAGTTATGAGCTTTCTCACCACCTGATGAACAGGGAGGAAATCAGGCTCATCTCAGAAGAGTCTGAAGTTCACAGAAATAAAACTGGCAGGTAGAATCTAGGATGTAGAGAAAAATCTGAGGAGGTGAATGTCTTCCTTAACCCTAGGAGATACAAGTTACCATACCTTCATCAAATATAGCCTACATCTCTCTTTCCCTAGAAGAACTGATCTTGAAGCCATGAAAGTCCCTTCCGCTCATTGACAGTTTTCTCACATCTAAACAACCATGATCCAAAAACTATTTCTGCCCAGAGGGAAAATCAGAACTTACATTGGGAAGCAATTCTCCACTCATCCAAATTCTCTTTGCTAAGAGTTTGTAGTCTAGGCTTATTCATGAAGCAAATGAATGAAAACAAAGAAATGTCCTTCAAGCCATAGAGTTGAGCAAAGGGTATGGAATGTTGGCAGGGCTCAGTCCTATGATGACAAGGGTAATAAATTAGGACCAAAAAAAAATGAACATATCACTTTATATACCATTTTTCCCACCCTGGGGCCTACTTGGATTTCCATGACCACCTCCTCCATGCAGAAAACTTTCTGACTGTTGTGCTCCAGAGGCATCACACAAAGCACACAAATGGCATTCTCATGGTCCTTACAGAACAAATGGAGTTTTTCTCCATCATGCTCACAGAGAGCTCTATTTTGCCACTTGTGTGGGTTCATGCTCACCTCCCTGATTCTCTCCACTGTGGTGGCCAGGTGCAGATTAGGTCAGAGGTTCCAAGGCTGGTTTCTGCTCTGGAACACAGGACAACTGCATACCTCTCCTGGGCAGATCACTGACTCCTTCTTTGCAGTGATACAGGCTTGGCAGAAGCTGTGGCCACAGCCCAGGCTCAGGGGTTCTGTCAGGAGCTCCAGGCAGATGGGCAGCTCACCTCCTTCTGTAGAATTACCTGTGCTGAGAAATCCATTGCAATGCTCCCCTAACTTCTTCCTGTTCTGACTCCTGAGGGTCTTCTTGGTCACAGTCCCCTGCAGGGCTGAGAATGTTGAAGAGGTCAGGATGAGAAAGAGAGGAATAGAAGGACGTTGATCGAGAAGAGATTTAGAACAGGACAAAACATTACTATTCAGTAAAGAAAGGAGAAGAGAGAGACAGGAGGAGTAGGTCAGTGACAATGAAAAGGGCTTTTTATCATCATATCAAACACTTTTCTCTCAGTTTATGTTGTATGACAAATATCACCCAACCAGGGCAGTGATTGCTAGATTCTCTTCTCCTACTGGAGAGAAGGACAAATTGAGGCCTTTCTCTGAAGAACCTTGTACAACACTCCTATGTCTGCCTTTTCTTCCCCACCCCAAACCATATGTTCCATGTTAGATACACTAAACTCACTGTGACCCCTGGGCCTTCGCACTTGTTCTTCTCTCTAAATGGAACAATCCAACCCCTGATATGACTCACTTTTAAAAACAGTTTTATTGAGTTATATTTACATCAAATACATTAGTTTCAAGAATACAATACAAAAATTTCTAGTCAATTTATGAAGCTGTGTAACTATCATCACAATGCCATTTTAGAACATTTCCATCACTTGAAAACAAACCTAATTTTGTTAGGAGTCACTCCCATTCTGAACCTGAGCTTCAGGTAACCACTAATCTTCCATATTGGCATTTTCCTATCAGTTCATAAAAAGGAACCATAATACATGGTCTTTTGAGTCTTTATACCTTCAGTTGGCATACTCCTATTAACGTGCATTTATCCTTCCTTTCTTTCCCATCACGAAAACACATCCTCAATGTTCAAAGAACAATACTGACTGCTCTCTCAGAGCATTTGCACTTGCTTGTTGCTCTGCATGGAAGGATTCTCCCCAGTTGTCAGCATAACTCACTCTCACATCTCTTTCAGCCTCTTCTTACAAGTCTTCTTATCAGAAAGACCTACGTTAACTCACCTATAGCAAAACTGCTTATACTATTGCTTGCTGTATATTTGCCATTTGTCTCTCTCTTTTGTTTTACTACAGAATATATAATATCTTTCATTAAATGTCTGCCTCTTCTTCCTAAAATGTAATCCGTGCATGGATCAGGAATGGTTTTGTTCAATATATATCCTCAGGACCTGGAACAACGCATCATACGCAGGAACACAGTGTTTGACGACTGTGCAAAGCTAGAACCTTCTCATCTCTCCATAGATAATTATACCTTTCTCCTTAGCTTCTGATTTTTTTTCTTTCATCAATTAGCCATTTTCAAAAGGCCAAGAAATGTTTACCTGCACACACAGAGCCTTCTCCTCCTCAAACTCATTCCCCAAAGACAACCACAAAAATTGCAAGGACAATAATAGGCAGGTAATTTATCAGTAATAGTTTTATCACAGTTATAATTTAAAAATCAGTTTCATCCATATATTCCTCACACAAACATCCTTGACAAATAAGAGTACTCCCGTTCTTCAGATGTGCAAATAGAATCAATGACTAGATTGATTCTATTTGAATTGATTGATTGTAAGTAAGTAGAATGGCTTACAGATCATTCTACTTATAGAGATCATTTTATTACAATAGAGTTGGGATGAATGTACCATCCTCCGGATCCTCCTTTAGATTTCTCTCCACTACTGCACAGATTTTCACAAAGACAAACAAAGGTAAAGTTAGCGAGTACTCGATTGAGACCCAGTGCTACGGGGATGTAGAAGTGCAGAGATCCAGACTCACTGAGTGGTTGTGAGAGTCTTGTATTCAGAGATTTGAGATTTTTTCTTGGCCTGGACACAAGACAAGAATGTTGATAGGCACCTAAATGTGTATGTTTCTTGAGGGAAAAGAAGGTTAGTATACTCATAGGATCACACACAAGACAGAGATCTGAGGAACATAAATTCAAATGAGGCATCCATCAGTCATGGGAGAGAAATCTCAATAAATAAGGGATATCGTAAAGTGGAGAGATAAAGTCTATCGCATTTCAAACACACAGAATGCTACTCCAGGTTGAATTGTGCTCTGCAAAAAATTGTTGATGTCCTAATCCCGAGTGTGATTATCTAACTTTATTTTAAAATCATGTCTTTGAAGATGATTAAGTTAAAATGAAGTCCTTAGGGTGGGCCTAAATTCAACATGAGTGTATCTTTATAAAGACGGCAAATTTGGACACAGATAGACATGCACACATGTGAATCCATGTGAAGACACAAGCGGAGATCAGGGTGTTGCATCTACAAATTGAGAAATACCAAAGATTTCTACTAAACCACCATGAGCTAGCAGAGAGACATGGAACAGATCCTACCCACTCATCTCTCAGAAGGAACCAACTAGGCCAACACCTTTCATCTCGTATTTCTATCCTCCAGAATCACGAGAAAATAAATTTTATTTAAGCCACCCATTTGTGGTACATTTTTATGGTTCCCCTGAAAATAACACGAGTCCTTGCTTTTCCTTTATTCATTAACTTTTATTCTATCATTGAAGAAACATTACACGATTGAAATTCTTCTCATATAAGACACACAGACAGACACAGAGACAAAATGTATGTTCCCCTTTGGAAATAGTACAATGTAGGAATTTTTATAGTAAGGTAAGGACCAACCAGGTCCTGAGGTTCCTTATCTCACTCCATCCTTTGTGAAGACAAAGGCTTTCTCTATCTGTTTAGTTAGGACAACAAAAATGAAAGGGTCTTCACAATGCAGATAAAAACTCCTGTTAGGTGTTTATCCAACATCCTTGTAACTTCTCCTGTTACTCTGTCAAGAACTGTCAATGGGAAGATGGACCTGTTCCTGGCATCCAAGACCTGAGGAAAGTCAGAAACATTGCAACTCATCCCCCATTCCTCTGTGCTGAGAGAGCCCTCTTCAACCATCCCTTAATGTACAGGCTTTAATCTGCCCCACAGTAGTGACTGTCCCTAAGCACTCTAGCTCCCAGGGAAATTAGTTCCAAAGAAATCATTTGGTAACAGAGGCCATCTTCATATAGCTAACCTCAGTCTAGTCCCTTTTTCTCACAATTAGTTCATCACAAAATCCTATAGCATTCTCTTCAAATTAGGTCTCATGCAATGAAGTCTTTTAAGCATATTCTAGGAACAGTTTCCACACTGATATCCCCAATACTACCATTGGGGTCATACAGTAATGTCTCATCACTGTTCACAGCAACAGCCAGAATGATTTTTAAACGTATACATCAATCTTGTCACATCTGCTCAAAGGCGTGCTATTCAGTGTGAGTCCATCTTTATCATGGCCTACTGAGGTGCACATTACACATCCCTGCTATGGCCTCATTCTTCTCACCCCACCTCCTACTCCTCCTCACCCCACACTGGCTGCCTTTATGTTCCTTAATCACTCTGGATAAAAATACCCTTTTACACAACATTTTGTTGAAGAATATTCTCTAACTCACCTTCCCACACTGAGACCTATCCTGAAATCTGTTTAAAATTGTAAAGCCCTTTCCTAGGGTGCATAGATGTTTTGCTCCATTATCACCCATTTGGTTCATTATTATTATTATTGTCTCTTTGTTGTGTTTTTGTGCCATAGTGAGTTTCATCTTTTTGCATATTACATTACTCTTTTACTCTTTGTTTACTTTCTCTCCTGAGCCCTGAAATCTTTTGTAGGTATTTATTATTTAATGTAAGTTCAGTAAATGTTAAGATAAATTTTTCCACAGCTGTATGGTTTTCCTCTTGTGAATTTAACCAAACATATTAAAATTTATTTGAATTCATTGCCTCCTCTTTACTGGGCCCTGTACTAGTCACTGAGTAGACAATTAACATATACCATCTTGTCCAGGTCTTTCTGAGATTATGAAGAACAAGTTCTAAAGCAAGACCTCTCACCAGAAAGTCATGGGACACTACTGAAGTAAGAGTAAACTGTGGCCCTCATTGGAGAACAAATTCCCTATGCCTGGAACTCCAGAGAGACAAGTGACCAGAGAGGAGTTGCGGAGATGGAAAGCATCTGATCATCCAGACTGTCTCATCAGGCTGACCAAAGGGCTGGTAATTTATCAGGAAAATTGTGAACACTTTCCTAGAACTTACCAGGACTAGTAGTAGAAAAGATTATCTTCAAGAAGGTCTTATCCTAGCAGAGCCCCTAAGATCTCTTCCCTCCATCATGAGTCCAGATAAGAGGTCTCATCTCTCCTTGCTCTCACTGGTAGCTTGGGTGATTATGAAGAGGTAGAGTCGTGTTTCCTGTCTCAGGCTTCTCTGAAGGAAAGGAGGAAGCAGTTTTCTGCATCTGAAATAAAAGGCTATTCTGGTTTAGCTTGGCAGGGTAGAACGCCAAAACTACAAAATAGGAAGAACATGAGAGTAACAGCATGGAGAAATAATGATTCCTACAAGAAACAACCAGAGATCTTTGCTTTTGTAAACCTCTCTTTTTATTTATTTATTTTCTATTTATTTATTTTTTTTGAGGAAGATTAGCCCTGAGCTAACTTCTGTTGGTAGTCCTCCTCTGTTATCTTAAAGCTGTTAAAAACACTACAAACAAAAGTACGGCTGTGAGATATATGTGTGTTTATGTGTATCAAAAGCAGAACTGGAGTAATCTTAGCAGGGGTATCAGGGACCTGAAAAATGTGGGAAATTGTTCAAGCCTTCTTTTTATTATTGCTTACATCTGTTTGTGAATCTACAATTATCTCAAGTTTTTTTAAAATGTTGCCAATTTTAGAAAGTCTTTTCTAGAGTACCAATGTTCCTTTGATGGTACATCCTCCGTTAAGCTCTGCTTCTAGGTGGCAGACATGGCCCAGGAGCAGCATGAGGGAGTTTGCTGTGTTCAGGGATCTCTTGGTGTTTCTGGAGGACTGGGAATGGGGCTCAAGGGGGGTGAGTAAAGAGAGGAGAGATTGCAGAACTGGGCAGGAGTTTTATCATCAAGACCCTTTTATATAGGCAAGGAGGGAACTAGAAATTTCTCTGGAGACTCACAAACACCATTAAGTACTTCCACGTACAAGAAGCAAATGTGGCAGATTTCCCAGATCCCTTTGGCTTTAAGGTCATCAAATCTCCTCATTTCCTTCTCTCTCCTGAAGGAGGGAAGGCAGTGATGTCCTCTGCTGTCCCTGATTACAGATATGACCCAGAGGCTGGGCTGTCAAAGGAACATTGAAGACTTATAATTTCATATTTTTGCATATCCATCTTCTCATTATTTTGGTTCTGTGGAGTTTTCTACTTCTCCTTAGAGGGAGTCATTTTTTTGTCACTCAAATTATTCATTTAACATAGATTCTAAAGATCACTAGCTAGAATTGTATAACAATTATTAAATTGTCTAGTTGTCAGTAATTGATCAATTTTCCTTCACAATTTCATTAGTTGGTATAGATGCCTTTTGCCATTTTATATGTAAAATGATCATGTTCTCTTTCTACTGTAATTTTTTTTTACTATTTTTATTTGCACTTCAATTATTTCAAAGAGTAAATTTCCTCTGTTTGAAAGGAGACAGCAATTCAGAGATAGGAAGGGGCTGGATAGCTCCACAAACCGGAAACCCTTGGCTGGGCTTCACAGAAGACCACGTGCTGCTGCAGTTGCCTCCACCTGTGACACCAGCTAGTGGTAATTGAGAGTTAATGACTCAGAAGGGAAGCAGGAGGCTCAGCGCAGGGAGGAAACGGCAAATACACAACACTTCAACTGCAACAAACACAACACAGCCTTGACATTTTCAGATTTCAGGCCCCATAGCTACAGCATCACCCATAAGATATCTTGTTGGGGCAAAGTGGCATGAGTTACTTAATGAACAGGAATGCCTGTGGCCTTTGAGAGCACCTCTGAAGGCACCGATGCCACTTTTGACACATTAGTTTATTTTAGCTCTCCTACAATATATTAAACCTCAAAAATTAACTCATGACCAACATTAAATATAAATACCATAAAACTGATGATTTTGTTAAAGAGGACCACTTGGCATAATAGAAAGTTTAGGAGCAATATACTTTCCATTTATTCCTCTACTAGGAGGAAGTTTTTACCCCATAACATGAAAATAATAATATTCATGTTGTCAAGTCTCCGATATTCTCAGTATTAACTGAAAACACTTAGTGTCTGCGAACATAAATTTATGTGTCAAATTGGCTAGTCCACAGTACCTAGATTTGGCCAAACACTAGTCTATATGCTGCTGTAAAGGTATTTTCTAGATGCTATTCATATTTAAGCCAGTAGATAGAATAAAGCAGATTGCCCACCATAAGGTAAGGGGGACTCATCCAATCAATTGATGTCTTAAAAGAAAAAAGACACAAGAATCCCCACCTCCTCAAAAAGGAATTCTGTCTCTAGATTGCCTTATGACTTGGGCTGCAATATCTACCCTTCCTCGGTCACCAGCCTACCATACTTCCCTACAGATTTTGGATTCTCACCCACCATAAATGTATAAATTAATTCCTTAAGATCTATCTATTGAATGATGTGTCTACACGTACATAATATTGATTCTGTTTCTCTGGAGAACCCTGACTATTACAGTATCTAGGAATGTACTTGTACAGGTTAGTTTCAAAGTGCTTCTGAGCAGAAAAACAATTGCCTCACTTCCCACCCCTGGGAATAAATGAGAGTTACCTGAGCTGGGAGGGAACAAAGCACAGCAGAGGGGAGTACATATTGTAGGTGATGAGAGTGAGAACAAACCAGATTTGGACACCGTGCAGAGAGCAGCACAGGATGAAGAGATTGCATAGCATCATCATCGAGCAAAATATAAGGGCACTGGGGCTGGCCCCGTGGCCGAGTGGTTAAGTTCTCGCGCTCCGCTGCAGGCAGCCCAGTGTTTCGTTGGTTCGAATCCTGGGCGCGGACATGGCACTGCTCATCAGACCACACTGAGGCAGCATCCCACATGCCACAACTAGAAGAACCCACAACGAAGAATATACAACTATGTACCGGGGGGCTTTGGGGAGAAAAAGGAAATAATAAAATCTTAAAAAAAAAAAATTGCTGACTTGTAATTATAAAAAAAATATATATATAAGGCCACTGGAATCCCATGTTAATGAGTGCAGGTTACATGTTTATTCCATTGAAGATGTGAAGTCCCCAGATGAGGCTACTGGTCACAGTTGCGTGCTACTTAACGCTACTGCATGCATATTGTCTATGGATGATCCTGCAGGTTGGATCTTCCTTATTCCCTGAGATTCTCCTCAGTACACTCAAACTTTTCACTGTGGATGGACATCTGCTTATTGATGGCCCAGCACAGCCCTGAGGCCCCAGAATTACCAGAAGGAGTGATGCTCAGTGGTTCAGAGGTGATGGGGAGAGAATAGCCCTAGAATGGATCTGCACATTGCAAGTCCACACCTGGTATCCACCCACATTTTTGAGTCCAGGATAACTTCTCTGGTTGTTTGCTGAGAAGACAGAGTGTAACTGGGAGCAACTTAAAATTTCTATATTCTCTTTACCAAAGGGCTTCATTTTAGGACCATGAGCCTCTGTTAAAAAGCAGAGTCACTCAGTATGCAGATCTGTTTGGTTGTATATGAAAATTCAGGTCTTTATTTCCTTGTAATTAGGTACTTCATCCTGAACTGGAGGACTGGACATTCCACTAAATGAGAAGATGTGAATGTCCCTGTAGATTCATTTCTCCATAATTCAAGAGCACAGATTTTAGCTAGTTAGTGACAGCCTCAGTCATTGTAACAATGGGGTGACAGGATTGCCGAGGTCAGAGGGAAAATTTAGAAGATCAATTTCCTCAATATTCCGTTGATGAGCATGGAGATATGGATGTGTACATACAGACAAACACACACACACAAACATATACTGGACGTATTCACCTTGGAATTCTTCATTTCAAAAGGTCATCCAAAGATGAGGAAGTTGGGAATTCCTGGGGACAAGCAGGGATGAGAGCAGATACCACTTGACCAATCAGTGCACTTATTATTTTTTTTAACTGTGAACTTGGTTGAGGGAAGAGTTTTGAATAAAAAATACCAGAAGACATGGGGGTCCCAACCACTTGCTGAATGAACATCCACTCAAGAAATAATTCCTCTCCTATCTCACAGAAGGTGGAGAACAGGCTTTCTTCTTCATGTCTGAGAACTTTCATTTCACCGCAAAAGTAAGGCTGACCATAGCCCACAAAACACCTACACCACTCTTAAGAAATTCCACAATTATACTTCTGACTCTTACTGTATCATTGTGACTAATAACTTTTTCAAGTTGGGTAAAGAGAGCCCAAATTGAAATTCAATTCGGTGACATAGAAGTACTTCAGAAAAAAAAAAAAAAAAAGAAAGAAAGACTGGGAGGCTAAACAGAAACATTTATTTACAATAAGCTAAAATTTAAAAAATTGTAATCCTTTAAGTTATTGTATTTCTTTTAAAAAGGCAAGGATAATAATGTTTAAAGTAAACTAATATGAATTCTTAAAATCTTTCATTTCAGTCACAGTGAGAAGGAGGCAAAAAATAATAGACACCACATCAGATTACTGCTTATGTGCTAGAAATGATGAAAATTACTGAAAACATTGTTTTTTAATTTTCACAATACTACATTCAGTAAATTTCATATTTTTTTATAATTAAAAAACCAAATCCTATAAATTTTAGTTCATTTGGTAATGGCAATTATGTAGTAGTACCAGAATTATAATAAAATTCTAATTGTGATACACACAAACACACACACATGAACACACTGCACTTATGTATCACAGGCAGAGTTGGAGAAGTCTTGACAGCAATACAGTGGTATCTGGGACCTGAAAAATGAAACTTCAGTGAAAAGAATCCTGCTGTCCCTGTAAACACAAACCTGTTTCATAAGACACTGACAGAGCTCACGTTTTTCAGCAATTAGTATAGCGAGTATGAATTATTAAGTTGAGACACTTAGGTGCTTTATACTTAATGACATTTATCTGCTCACAATGACCTAAGTATGGTGCAGTTCTTATACAAAGAGTATTCTAAGAAAATAAGCACAGCACTTAAGTATATCATTCAAGGTTACACTGCTAGTATGTGGAGAGACAGACTTGAACACAGACACTCTGGACATAAAACTTCCACTCTCAGTACATATTATTTATGATATTTTCTCTTTATGTCCTTCATGAATAAAGGGCACTGTGGGTAAACATACATACCACTAAGGACTCATTCTTTCGTGGATAACTTCTATACAAGGTCTTCCATAATACAGAAAAATTACTGAAAAGCCTTCCTTCATCTTCTCAGTCAATGGTAGAGGAAATGAGGCAGAAAAACTTTGGCAGAGGTGTTACCTCAATACTTATTTTTCTTTATGAGGCTTCAGTCTTTTTGCCTTGAGAGTAGGGCAATGATAAATTAAAACTATCTCCTAATGCCAATGTGATATTGGGAAAAATATGACACAAGGCAAACTGTACATCCTATGGGTGAATGAGGGATGTTCAAATGGAAAAAAGGGAGGCAACGAGGAAAAGATGATGAGAATGTTGCAAATTAGCTGTGTGTTAAATGCACCCAGGGTAAGAGGCACTACAAAGTGAGTAAGTGTGTAAGGAGCTTCAAGAGCTTGGCAAGCACAGTGTCATGGGGGCAGGACATGTCATAGGATTGAAATATGGAAAAATTCCCTGAGAAAAGTGACACGAAGAGAATTTATAGATGAGAAACCCGTGGTTTGTGACATTGAAAAATAAGACAGTGCCAGCCTCATAGTCTAGGAAAATTCCAACACGAAGGGGAGGAACAGTCAGGGAAAGGGTTAAGATCAAGGGATCTGAGGAGGCAGAGTTCTCAAAAGCATTATATTCAGAGTGATTCTGTAACCCTATAACCCAGTAACCATGTTTAGGTTGATATCTAGAGTAAACATTTTGATAATTTTCACCTGGTCTAAATGAAACCCTCAAGTTGAATTCAGGCAGTATTCTACTATATACCCCCAGCATCCAGGCAGTTTTCCCTGACACATCTACCTCCCAGTAATGTTTCCCTGATCTGATATCTGGGGAACCCAGAACACCATAATCATAATAATCTCCATGCTGATATACATTTGTGTTTGGTCTCAGTTGTCTCCGATCCTCAGAAAAGGAAACATTTGACAACCTAGAGTTGACAGGATCCAGTCTCATGCGAACTGTAGAAAAATTACAAAGTTGAGTTAGACATATGATGTAGCTTTATCACACATCATAAATGTATGACGTTGTGAGAGGGATGTTGAAAATAACTTGAGTGGGAATTGGGAAGAACTTTATTCTCTCCTTGGGGAGATAAATAACACTGCAGAAACATAATGTGTTTGTCTGTGTTAGAGGGGAAACATGGGTCTTAAACATGAGATCTACTAGAAAATGCACAGCTCTGAAAGATGAAGAGAAAAGGGCAGCGTGATGATACTGTGAATTCTACTTACCCCAGTAGCATTGCTTGTCTGTGAACTCTGAAATGACAAAAATCCATAATATTAAATATAAGGTAAGGAGTCTGCACTGAAATCTATTTCCTCTCCAGATTAAGGAAGGGTTGGAGACTATGTCAAGATAGTGAACTGGTGAATGAGAGGATGAACCAGACACTTGTCCACTCTCCATTAAATTTGACCATATAATCAGCATGTGATATCCATCCTTGTTTGTCTATTTTATCCACACCTAGAAATTGTACCGTCTTCCCCATTTATCCCTGCTATCACAAGATTCAAACAGCCACCCACTTGCTCTAGCATTCCTCACCTTTAAACAGCCGCAGTATCCCACTCAGATCAGGAGCTCGGAACACTCTCCTTTGTTTCATAGGAAGAGGATTTGGCTGCCTCAGAGTCAAGGTCTCACTCCTAGGGATGACAAAAATTGACCCACACAACTCTGACATTTTGTCCCTCCAAAACCATTAACTTTCTATCTTTTCACCCACTGATTCATTTGAACCTTCTTCCCTGAAAGCTCTGAGAAAGGAGATAGTAGAGTGCCGACCTGGGAGCCAGAAGAACTGTGCTCATGTCCACCTTCTCATTTACCCTCTGTGTGACCTTGGGAAGATCTTGACCTCTCAGGAACAGATTCTTACTTTCAAAATAATATCATTAGCCTCTCCCTCCCTACTTCCTAGAAATGATGTGAAATTTTATGAAAGAATAGATTTAACAGGTAAAACAAGACATTGTTATTTAAAAAAGATTAATGTATGGAAAGACAACTGCACAGATGTGGCTTCTCAAGGACGTGACCAGAAAATGACGTTGCAGAACCTGGTTACTGGGTGTTTGAAACATATCAAGTGTGGGAATACTGTCTAGAGACCAAGATCTTCACGGTCTGCTCCCCAGTAGGGAGGCCCTCGGCATAGCATCTGAGATTTCATGTTCTCAGGGAACAATTACAAACACTTGGACACTCAACATTATGAACACCAAACTGATAGTCATCTGAATTTCATGTGTTTGGAGAGAGCTCGATGCTGTCACGTAGGTGTGCAAATTACACACAAGGTTGTTGTCTTTCCATTCTGGCTTCCAAAGTATATGACAAAGACAGATCAATTGTTCGCACCTGGGCCAAAAGATTCTTTGAGATTCAAGTCTGTTTTTGGAAATCTAAACAAAACCATATAGAAAGACCTGGTTTATTCAATTGCCAGGACAGAAATTTAAATATAAAAGAAGTGTCTCCTATTCTAGATGCTTGGAAGATAAAGAAGATAGGACCTTCTCAGGAGATGTCAAGTGCCTATGAAATAAGGGAACCTGAGTTAGATATAGGGATGCAAGGTGAAAAAATTTATGAAGTTTCAGGGGTTTGATACTGCAATACCTTGTCCATAACACTGCTATTGACCCAAACTCTGCACTTCCCACCACCTAAATTCCACAGAATCTGGTCCATTCTCAGTAGTTAGAGAACACTCAAGCCATGATTTATGAAGAAAAATTTACAATAAAACTCCACCGAAATTTTCTTACCCTGAGCAATATTTAATCCTAATTGACCACCAGATAATTCTAATGGCTTTAAATCTCTCTACACAGAAGGAAAGGACCATGTCTGGTTTCTCTCACATACCTTTTCATGATGCCATTCACATCCTAGAGAGAAAAGAGGAAATATGAATCAAGAAGTGATATACCCTCCCCACTTACAAAGCTTCATCACTTCCCCACCAATCCCTGATGTGATGGGAGTAGAGATGGTCCCAATGTGAGAGCCAAAAAGTAAAGAAAAACCCAGAGCAATCATTCCTGAAGTCTCTTGAGAGGTTGTCAGATTTCCTGAAAGGTAGAAACAGATTTACCCTGATGGAAGTGCAGCACGAGGTTTCCAGATTCTGGAGCTAAGACACATTTAGGAGGAAAACAAGAGATCCAAAATTTTCTTCCTAAATGCATAAGGCTCCTCATGAGATTACTTGAATAATTCATAGGGTTTTCATTTATTCAATGGAAATTTAAAGTGATATATTACTAATTGCTAAGCATTATGCAGGGCTTTGGAGGTCCAAAGATGGTAAATATTATGATAAATAATCTTAATATTCCTCAAGAGGTTTGCATGGTTTTTGCTGAGGGAGGAAGAAAATAAATGTATTAAGACAGGCATTTCTCAGATCTCTCTTTTCTCATTTTATACACTATCTAAAAGTGACCTCATCTACTCCCTTCACTTCAACACACACATTTGCAGATGATTCCAACTGTTTATTTTTACTCAATTTTGCCTCTGAAATGCAAGTTAATACATTCAGTAGTAAAAAAGCCACAGGAACCAGTGAGTTAGGATATCCAATAGGTAACTTTCTATTCCTCAGCCAAATTGTCTCCTCTCTTATACCTCATTGTCCACGATGTTACCAATATCCACTCGGTCACTGTCTTAAAAACTACAATCTTTACCCTACATATCAGCCTCTCCCAAGCTGGTTTAATCCATATCCTTAGCAGCTGTAGCCATCTGATCTTGTGTATTATGACAGATACTTTTGTCTGTCTGTTTGTTTTATTTTGTTTGTTTGTTTGTTTTTTGCTGAGGATGATTAGCCCGGAGCTAATATCTGTGCCAATATTCCTCTATTTTGTAAGTAGGTTGCTGTGACATGATGCTCATGAGTGGTGTAAGTCCACGCCCAGTATCCAAACCCACAAACTTGGGCTGCTGATGCAGAGTGCACCCAACTTAACTACTAGGCTATAGGGCCAGCCACACAGATATTGCTTTATTTGTTTGAACAGATATGTACCAATATATTTGGTCTCTTTTACCTCAGACTTACTTCCTCTATGTCATCAAAAACTAGGCCAAGGGCTGGGTCTACACATGACATGAAAATGGGTTTGCTCTCCGTTTCAGGGTTTTTTTGGTTTTAATATGACAAAAACCAAATAAAACTAGATGAACTAGAGAAATGGATTTTGGGGGGCAGTTATAGCTTAGGTCAAGGTTAATTTTGATGCTCAAACCTCACCATCAAGATCTGGTCTATGTCTTTCTCCAAACTCTATTTATTCTCTCTATATTGACTTTATTTTCAGTTCATGAAGGATATATGCATCTCTGATATAAACATCAGAAGAAAAGAGACCTTCTCTTCTCAGTTATTACAAAAAACTCTGAGATCTGCATGGCATTTTCTGCGCTGGATCAAGTACCCATATTAACAGCATCACTGCATTGTTGCTGGAAGTCAATGAAGCTGTGTGGGAGGCAAATTTCTATATTTTACTGCAACTAAGTTTGTTTTACTCTGAAGTAGATCGTGATAGGATAGGATGCATATTCTAAGCACAAAAGCAAACACGAGGAAAACATCAAAATGTACAATTAGAAAAGAAAAAGCTAGATTTTGTACTAAGAACATTTTTGTAACACGAAGGAAACTAGTTAAGAAGAAAGAGAAGAATAAAATCTGGAGACATATAGAAAGCAAATAGCAAACTGGAGAGTTTAAATACAACAATATCAATAATTGCATTAAATATCTTTGTCTGAATACCCCAATTAAAAGGCAGATGTTGCTGGATTGGATAAAAAGCAAGATTCAATTATTACTATCTGCAAGAGACATATTTTGGATTCAAAGGCAGGGATAAGGGAAAAGGTAAAAATATAGAAAAATATATACCATAAAGTAGTAATCATAAAATTGCTCATGTGTATATTAAATTAGATGACACAGACTTTAAGAAAATAAATATTATGAGACAATGGAAAGGGAATTTCATAATGATAAAAGATCAGTGCGTCAAGAAGACATAACAATAACAAATATACATACACCTAACAACAGAGCTTCAAAATACAAAGAGTAGAATTGAAAAGAAAAACAGACAACTAAATAATAATAGGTGGAGATATCAATACTGCTCTTCCATAACTGAGAGAATTGCTTGTATAAAAACCATGAAGAATTAGAAGACATGGACTATACTATCAACCAACTTGCCGGAATTGACGTCTTTCAAACCATCTCATCCAATGAATGCAGAATATACATTCTATCAAATTTGCACAGAAAAAATTCTATGTAAAATATTTTAGTTCATAAAAAAGCTCTATATGGGCCAGCCCAGTGGCATAGTGGTTAAGTTCATGTGCTCTGCTTTAGCAGCCCTGGGGTTTATGAGTACATATTCCAGGAGCAAATCTACACACTGCTCATCAAGCCATGCTGTGGTGGCATTGTACATATGACAAATAGAGGAAAATTGGCACAGATGATACCTCAGGGCAAATTTTCTTCAAGAACAACAAGAACAAAACTTCAATATATTTAAAAGATTGAATTAATAAAATATATGTTCTCTGATTTCAGAGGAATTAAATTTGAAATCCACAGCAGAAGAAAAATTAAGAAATCACTAAAATTTTCTAGACAAAATACTTTCTAGTATCCCAAGGGTTAACAGAAAAAACAACAAAGGAAATTTTAAAATAAGTTGAACTGAGTGAAAATAAAAACTAAACAATCAAAATGTATAAAATACAACTAAAGCAATGCATTTATAATTAAACACTATATCAAAAAACACAGTCTCAAATCAGTTACCTAGGATCCACTTTAAAAAAAAAAAAAACTCGAAAAAGAGCAGTAAACGAAACCCAGCACACAAACACATGCACACCTTCATATATACACATGAGGACACAACGAAGAGATTAAAAGATGAGAGCAGAAGTAAATGATATGGAAAGGTGAAAAAACAGATAATAAATCAATGAAATAATAAAGTATGTTATTGAAAAAAAATCAACAAAATTGACCGAACTTTACTAAACTCACCACGAAAAAAAGTGAAAAAGCAAATCACCAAAATCAGGAATAAAAGAGGGAATATTACGGTGAGTGCTGTTGAAATAAAAAAGTTTATAAAGGACTATTATGATTAACTATATGAATACAAACCAGACAACTTAGACAGAATGGACAGTCTTACAGAGACATGCCTTACCAAAACCTGACTCAAGAACTGTAAAAAGTCTAAATAAACTTAATATAAAGAAAGAACATTTTTTACAGCTTTCCAACAAGACAAGCCCAGAGGGAGATAGCTTACCTTGTGAATTCTATTGAATATTTAAAGATAAATAAGATCTATTCTTCACAAATCTTTTTCAAAAAATAAAGAAAGTGTGGGAAAAACTCACCTTCATTCTATGGGGGAAAAATAACAACAACAAAATTCTTGGAATTCAAAGTGCATTTGTTCATCTGTTACTAAGCTGGATCATAAAGAGGTACCTAATAAATGCCTCACATACACCACATATAACAGTGGCCTATGGAATATCACTGTAGAAAAATGATCTTCTTTCAAATGTCAAATTTTCGCAATGCACCTGATACATTAATAAAATTGATGTTTTCCCTTGTTATTCAAGCTTTCAATTACTCCTATAACTTCTTAAATACATGCAGGGATGGGGTACTGAAGGACCCAAGGAAACTTTATGTCACCACCAGAAAGAACACAGCAACACAGAGGAGAAGCAAACAAAGCTTCAGTCTTCTCAGATCTCAGACACCAAGGTTTCTTCCCAAGTTTACCTGCAGCATCTCCAGTGTTGACCCCTGCAACCGATGCTCCACATCTGAGATGAGAGTTGTCATCAACTGCTTCTGCTCCACCAGCTCCTTCTCAGACTCAGCCAGGTTCTGTAGAATAGTTCCCTCCTCACTCGCCAGCTTGTGCAGCTCCTTCTGCTCCTCAGAGTCCAGGATGCCTCTCATTTGGGTAAACTCGGCCTGGACACTCTGTCTCTCATTTTGTATTTGATTCTTCAGGAATGAGAAAGAGAGAAATATACTCAGGTTCTCAGGCAGAGACTGGGAGCCTAAAAAAGAAATATTTTCTTCGAGAAATTTTCACAAGGAAGTGACTTAGAAGCAGGGGAGCAATGCTTGAAGAAGCCAACTTTTCCTAATATTTTCTCTTCAGCATATTCCAAAATAATGCTCAAAAATCTGTGTTATTGAGGTCAACTCTGAGCCAAAGTGGATACCTGGGTGTGGCTGAGTTTTCACACAGCTTTCCAGGACAGTCAAGCCTCCTTGCATTAGTTCTGACTCCCACCCTTAGTCTCTGCCCAAAATTGAACACTGAGGACAGAACCAAGAGCCATTGCCAAAAGTCATCCCCCAGAAGAGTCAAAGGCTCAAAACCATGAGGAAAGAAACAGAATTCACTAGCCATCCTCATCGGAGAGTGCATCTAAGTAAATACCTCCCTCCTGGTATCCATGTCCATTTGGAACATGTTCACTTTTCAACCCCCAACCCTGTCACAGAAAGGATAAGGAAGAGGACTAATCAAATGAATTTTGGACATATCATCTGTCAGGAACAAAGAGGAAGGGAGCATCTTCTGAGTAACACCGAAGGTCCTGCCCAGATTTCAGTCTAACTCACTCAGGAAGTGTTTCCTCCTACCTTCCAGGCAGTTCTCTTTTCTCTGATGTCAGCTTCCAAATCCTCAGCTTCCCGCTGCCTCGCCCTCAGCCCCTGCAGAGTAGCCTGGAGCTTGTTCTGTAAGAGAGGAATCAAACCAGAGTCAAGCACTGGGCTTCTCAACATAAAATTATAGGATAAATGAGGATGAAATCAGGCTATTCTCCGGAGAAACTAGAGTTTACAGGAACTGTGAGAATAGCGATTAGAATCTATGACTTGGAAGAAAACCTGAGGTGGTGAATGTGTTCTTTAAGACTTAGGTGGTGGAAGTCAGCATTCCCTTTCCAAGAGAATACTGATTCTCTTTGTCCTAGAAGAAGAAACGTGATCCCAAGGGAAGGAAAGAACATATATCCTTATACACCCAGTTGCTCAGTTAACCCTCCTGTTCAAAGAGATGATAAGAGCTCTTCTTGGGCACCAAATCTCCACCTACTAGCACAAGGTACAAAAATATCTACTTCTGGTTAAGAGTCTGTATTGTAGGGTTATCCTTTTGTAATTGGAAGGAATGCACAGAAATGGCTTTCAGGCCTCGGAAGGTGAACATAGGAAGAAAAGAAATCACAGGCCTCAGGGCTATAGTGACAAGGTCATTAAAGTAGACTGCAAAGTGGATATTTTCCATGAAGTATCATTCTCTGCCCTCTCTTTTCTCCATCCTGGTCTCTTACCTGATATTCCTGGTCAACCTCCTCCCTGAGGAGCACATGGTGACCACGGTGTTCCTGAGACCGCTCACAAAGCCAGCAAATGACCTTCCCATCCTCCTTACAGAAGAGCCGGAGTTTCTCTTCATGTTGCACACAGAGATCTCTCTTCTGCCCCTCTTCTGGGCTCAATTTGACCTCCTTGAGCCTCTCCACTATGTTGGCCACATGCCGATTAGGCCGCATGTTAACAGGTTGGTAAGTGATTCTGCACACGGGGCAGCTGCCCTCTCCTCCTTGGTCGATCTTGGACTCTTTGTTCTTTGCAGTGATGCAGGCTTGGCAGAAGCTGTGGCCACAGTCTAGGCTCAGGGGTTCTGTCAGGAGCTCCAGGCAGATGGGGCAGGTCACCTCCTCCTTTATGTTCACCAGGATTCCTGAAGCCATCGCAGCTGCTCCCCTGTCCTATTTGACTGACTTCTGAGGCTCCTCTACTCACAGATCTCTGCATGATTGGGAATGTGGAAAGGGACAAAAATACAAAGTTAAGAATAAAATGATACCAGCTGTGTAGAAACCAAGGACAAGCCAAGGCCAAAATATTGAAGGACAAAAAGAAAAGGTAGAGAAACAAAGAAGCTTGTTGACCTGGTAAAAAGGACTTTTTACAGTAATTTCAAACACTTTACTCCTATTCAAACCATAGGAGAAATTCCATCCTTATCCGTGCAATGATTGGTATTTTCCTTTAATTTCACTGAATGAAAGGATGATCTGAAGACTTTTCTACCAAGATCCTTGTGTGACACACCATCTATCCTGCTTGTTCTTTCCCAGGCCAAAAGCACATCCTCAATGGTAAGAGCCCCAAACCACTTATGCCTCTGGGGTTTCACACTTGCTCTCTGCTCTAAGCATGGAATGCTGCCCCTGATATCAGTATGACTCTCACTTATCCTTAAGTGAACTCTCTCTAGACCTGTTCTCATATCTGAAAAACTTGCTCTAACTTATTTATAATGTAACCATTGCCATCACTTGCTATACATTTGTGATTTTTCGTATCATCATATGACAATGTATGTGTGTACATGATAAGATCAAACTCTTTATCAGATGTGTAAATAGAGATAATAAGTGACTTACAAACATTATTTATCTTCAATTCACAGAGCTGGAATGAACCTATTATTTGGGGTCCTACTTCAGAGGTCTGTCATCTCCTACCTCACCGAGTTTTTCAAACTCGAACAGAGGAAACTTCATGGACTGAATTAATATCCCGAGGAATCGGGCCTGTGGAAGTGAAGAAATCCACACTAGCTGGTTGTTTCTGAGGAGCTTTGTGTTTACAAATGGTGAGATTTCAACTTGACCTGGAAATATGCCAAGGACATTGATAGGAGCCTAATTGTGTGTGTGGATGTGGATGGTAGAGAGGGAGATGGTATGGATATTCTCAAAGGGTCACACATGTTGTATGCGGAACAATAAAAACACAGGTGAAATGAATTTGATTCTTCAGAAAGAAGGCTCAAAATTTTTGTCAAGATGATTCTACAAATTATCATTGATGATGAATTATGTTAGCATATTTAGCTCTGCACTTGGTGTATGAAATGTTAGATTGATCCAAAGTGGAATTGAGGAGATCAGTTAGGATGCATGCACATTGAGGGACAAGGTGATGAAGGGAATGAAGAGTACCAAATGAGTGAGAGACAAGATAAGGTAGAAGGATAGGACTGCGACTTAATTGGATATGTGGGAACAAAGGGTTTCCATCAGGCCTGAGTTCTTTCTTCTTATAAAGATGATATTGGCTTACTTTTCTCCTAGTAAGTTTTTTTATTTATTTCTTACTAGGAAATCTACTGGGTTACAATAAAGTGGAAGTTCAGCTGCCTTGATCATAAAAGTGGCCTGATCTAAAAAATGATTTGTACTGGGGAGACTTTGTATAGACCTTAAAAGCCAGTGGTAAGCATAGACCTCATTTTTTCACAAATGGAATGTGACTGTTATAATCAAATATGTCTGTTTTAGGTGCATGGAAACTATGCTCACGGGCTTTCACAAGGTAATCAGTCCTTTGTAGTCCTAGGCTTATCTAACCTAGCTTTACATGTGTTCACCTAGTTTGGCTTTTCATAAAGCTGAGATGAGAGGGATAAAGCATTTCCTGTACCACTCTAATATCCATCACTGAGACCCACCTGAGGAAGCAATGTAGGCATGCTGTGACTCCTATCCTGTATCCCCCAGGTAAGCTGTGTGAACTTGGAAGCTTATGTCTTATTAGGTCACATAGATCTAAATGGTTATCCAGATTGCAAACTGCTGCTGGTGCTCAGTCAGAGGCAGGATCACAGAATGTAGCACCATTATGCTTATTCTCTGCCCTGCACTCAATATGGCCCTGTGGCCACTGGCTAGGATTAAGAGTTCTGTCAGGAGCTCCAGGCAAAAGGAGCTATGAGGCAATAAACAATTAAACAGAAGATCTCAGTAGATATTAATGTCTTGATAGTTTCCAAAGTTTGATGGTAAAAGAAAGATCTCCAGCATGAGGCAACCAGTAAATTTTCGCTTTGCTCCGCACAAAGGAAGGAAAAGCTATGAAGGTTGCATAGAGATAAATTTAGACCTTCTGAAAGTGTCTACCTGTGCCACATACATCATAAATGAAGGAAACCTGATAAAGAATGAGGTTGAAGGTGAACCAGAAATGTAATCCAGCTAATAGTACAGATACTAAAAATAATCCAAGGTCATATGCAGTTAGACCCTGGCTGCAGGGACTATGGCTCAGATCAGAATCTGATGAATAGCAAGATCAGAGATAGTCATTATACCAGGGGTAGATATTACGTGATAATGCCTACATCTGTTTATGACTCAAGCTGTGTTGCAAACATGGGGGTCAGCTCTAAATTATTTCTCTTCCCACTGAAGATCTAACCAATGCATCAAGAGCCTATAGTGCAGGAAGGAGCAGAGCATGCTTTCTTCTGTGGGATTAGAAAATACTTTTCCTATTGGGCTACAAGGAGCTAATGACAAAGAAGCTGCTACGATGGACACAGAAGGGCAATGTGCAGAGGAGCTGGAGTCCTCTCCTTTGGAAGATGACCCCACCTCTGCCTAAGCAGTGTCCCAAGGGCTCCACAGCAATCAGGGAGATAGAAATGGGAACATGAGTGGTGTCTGCCTGATAGAATTCACAGGTCGGTTGGCTGACATAGGTGTCAGGTGATTGCACCTTACACATGGATCTTCTGACATCTGAGCTTATTAGAATACAAACTCAAAATGTTCCACAGAAGCCAGCTAAGAACAAGTGAAAAATTGCATTAAATATGTAAAACTCCAAACAACAAGGATATGGACAGAATTTCCTTGTTTTGTCATTGAAACTAAAAACTTTCTGTAACCATGATGAAATCACAAATTACTGGTGTTAAACGGAAGGAGTCACTTTTCCTAAATGAAATGCAAAGACAAATTTGCCAGGTAGTCATCTAACACTGTTTAACATAAACTCCTTATAATCCCAGCGAATGAAATATTGGAGCAGAAAAGTAACAAATCAATCATAAATCCCCGGGAGAACTCACATGACAGAGGCATACTGTACCAGATCAGATGACAGGTGCCTGGAGCTGACTTATGGCTGAGAGGGGGACAAGATTGTGCAGCAGAGGTGACAATCTCCAAAGCCAACTTTGATAAACTAACATTGGGTCACATGAGGGGAATTCAGAGGGAGAAAACAAATTTGACTGGTGTCCTCCATATGCCTGAGTAAGATGGGTGTAGCCGTACCTTCTTTAGGAGGTGAAAGTGAACACAGAGACTTCCATACTCTAATTTCCTTCCTTCATGGGTCTCAGGATCTTGTTGTCATACTACTTCTTCTGACATCTTCTTATATCATTAACATTAATCAAGTAACTCATTTTGTTTATTAAAGTTGGAAAAGATACCACTTCTGGACATTCTACCTTCATTTTCCTCTCACTCCTGATCTCTCTCTAATCTGAGATTTGTTTCTTTGTGACAGGTGTGGCTCATGGAGAAGAATGAGCAAGGTTAGTGATTTTTTAAGGAACTGCACCAATTTCCTGTTTCTGGACAAGTGAATCCATGCCAGGTGTGCTTCTGTCATGGTTCCTACGCACAGAAAGGCCTAGGTGAGGAGAATTTATCTACAGAGTCATACAGAAACACTAGATTGTTATACTGATAGACATTAAACTACTAGGATTCAAATATCCCTCTGCCTGTGCTCCTGTTGTTGGGGGAAGGGACTTTCTAACTCTGGTAAAGCCAGGAGTCTGGTTCTCCTTCGCAAGGGACAATTCAAAACTATAGAATGGGGAGGAGACATATAAATTCAGCTTGGAGATATAACAGTCTCTCCATGAAACAAAGAAAGTTTTTCACTTTTCCTTTCTTGCTTTTTTATTTTTACTTTTTGTGAGGTAGATTAGCCCTAAGCTAACATCTGTGCCAATATCCCTCTACTTTATGTGCGATGCCCCCACAGTGTGGCTCGAGGAGCCATGCAGGCCTGCACCCTGCCAAAGTGGAGAGGGTGACTTAATCACTAACCAACTGGGCTGGCCCCAAATTTCCCTTCTTTTAAGACCACATTATCCCAACTGTACTTCAGTCAGCACTTTCTGCAGGAATCCTGTGAGCTGAACCTTTCTCCTGCTTCGGAACAGCTCCCTGAACACAAATTAAATTCACCCAAGCAAATTCAGATCTTTCCTCTGAACTCTCCCAAACTCTGCCCTCTACAAACTACTCAACAAACCTTCAGACACCAATGGAGAAGTTGTGATTCCTTGGAGATGAGTGAAGGCAGGCCGCCGGCAGACACGGTCGGGATTCACTTGGCAAACCAGGGTCCTGATCTTCAGGAAGAGAGCCCAAGGAGCCAAGTGAAAATGAAAGTTGAATTCTTAGCAGATTGAGGAGAAGAAGAGAAACTATGGACCAATGAGTGGACTCCATAAAGTGCCCTTGGGAAATGATAAGGTTTGTGCCCGGGCCAACTGAGTCCATGAATGCTTTCTTATTCCTATCTCCGTTTTAGTCCTGGAAGCTCTTCAAGGTAATTTGACCTTTGGACACTAGGCTTACCTAGGCAATAGAATTTCACACACACCTACCTGCTCTTGTTTGCTTACAATGAGCTGTCATGAGAGGGGAATAAATTACCTCCTTCACTACAGAGCAGACACTTACTGGCCAGGTAGCCCATTATTTCTCTGAGCCCACAAGTAGGTTGAGAAGAGTTGGAAAAGAAAATGCCAAATGACACTAGGACACCACCAAGTGCTGCAGGAACCCTCAGTGCTGCAGTATCTGCCCTGCTGTCTCACTGAAGGAGGAGAACAGGCTTTACTTCATTCCTGAGGACTGCTGTAGCCTTTCAGCTCACTGGAAAGAGTGAGGCTGATGAGAAAAGGAAGCACTGACCTACAGCATTGCTGAGGGAGCCCATGACCGAAGTCCTGGCCCTTCCTCTATCACTGTAAAGTCATAATGGAAACCAGCAACCTAAGAATGGAGATTGATCTGGGAAAAAAGAGAAAAGGTTATCCGTTGAGAGAGAATTCCTGTGGAAGTAGAAACGAATGTCAAATCAAATTGTACCTAGTATATTCATTTAGATTAAAGAGGCTGCTCCCATAATTAAAATAAGAAAACAGGGTAAGTAACTTCGAAAAAGATAAAACCTTCTTTTCTAATGAAGAGATGTTTTTTATGTGCATAAAACAGTGTTGCTAACTAAAGTCATGTACCACATAACAACGTTTCAGTCAATGATTAACCAAACATATGACGGTGGTCCCATAAGATTACTACCATAGAGCCTAGGTGTGTAGTAGGTTACCATCTAGGTTTGTGTAAGTACACTGTATGTTCACACAATGACAAAAGCACCTAATGATGTATTTTTAGAAATTATCCCTGGCCTGAAGCTATGGACAACCGTATAGGCAGAATGTTGTAGAGTAGATCTCTAAGACTTATTTATCTTGCTAACTGAAACTTTAAATCTATTGAACAGCAAACTGATAAAAACTTATGTGGTAGGATCTCGTGTGAAATGTCCTTACCACAGTTAAAAAAAGTTTGATTGATAGCAGACTATTAAATAGCAAAGTGAAAAAGAATGTTTAGAGAAAAAAATTAGAATTCTGTACTCAGATAATTATCTGTAAGTTTAAATAGAGATATTTGAAGATTTAAAAAAAGAAATATTTATTATGAAAAAATATGAAATTAAGAAATGATCTCTGATGCTTTAGTCAAGTTAGTCTGTTTCAATGCTAAGCAAATGTGCTAATATTTAAAGAGGTTTAATAATTCTTCTTAACATTAATTATTTCAAATCACAGAAAAAATTAATCAACACCAATCTGGATCAGTGCTTATGTGCCAGAAATGAGGAGGCTACCACAAACATTCTATTTCCTGGCATCTGAGATTTTCCCATAAAGCTCCAGGCAACTTCTGCAGATCAGCATCCCCTGCATTCTCCCTCCCACATCATAGGGAATCTGGCTCCTACTTTTCTTTGGGGCGTACACCACAGCAAGGGCACCTGTACTTGAGAAACCCAGATCTAGTTCTTATCCTGCCTCCTCCACTCTTTAACCATGGTACCTTGGGGAATATCTCATAAATTTATATATTCTTTCAACTTCCTGATAGGAATTCCTTCTTCATGTGACATTTTTGAGGCTAACTGTGATAATGATATGCTATGTATATATATTTACATACATAAAAATATATATACCTGTGTATGTGTGTGTGCATGAGTGCATATGTGTATACCATTCCCAGACCAAGTACTTTTTTTTTCATTCCACTAGGTTAAGCTATCGCTGTTCCATATCTTGATGTGGGTGCTAGGCAGCAGGCTTCCCTAGTTTGTAATGCTTATTCTGTAAGAAAATTTGTAGCTTTGCTATCCTGGATAAGTCTACCCGTCATCCTATTTAGAAACTTATTAAAAAAAGAAAATAAAAGTTCATAAGATTTTATACATGGTTAATACTCAAGTGTTTTACCATAAAGAAACAGCCTGAACACCAGAAGCCTGTCCCTTACAAAAGCAGCTGTCCCTAGATATGGCTCTGTCTGCAGGACAGATTTTGGGAAACCCCTGCTCTGGCAGTTTTCAGACCCATTTCCAATAAAATGTCTTAAAAACCATCCCAGCCTTGGTGTAAAAAGTTCTACAGAAGAAGACTGGAACTGGAGTGGTCTTGACAGTGGAGTCTAGAAACTTGAGAAATGAGACTTCAGTAGAATCAACTATTGTTCCTCTGAAGGGCACAAATCTGAGGCAGAGGATATTGACAGAGCTTGTACTTTTCAGTAATCATCAGAGAAAGTATTATATTGTGCAGGTCACTTAAATAGCTGCTTTACACTGAGTGACCGTTTTGCACAAGGATCTAAGTGTTAGATATAATTATAAATCCCAATTTGTATTTTAGGAAAAAGGAACCCTGAATTTATTCATTATTACACATCTTGTAAAACAAGAGACAGGATTTGAACTCAAATACTCTGTACATAAAAGCTTCACTCCGGGTACATGTATTGCTTATATTTTCCTTTTCTTGACACCCTGATGAATTCCATGTATCCTGGGCAACATATGGACAGAGACTCAAAGACTTCTTAGTTGGTGGTAGTGGGTGGAGGGTGATTATGGACTGTTGTAGATAACAAGGATGGAGGCAGACAGGCTTTGCCACGTCTCTTCAGATCAATGATAAAAGGAAATATGGAGAAATTGGGGGGGGGGGGCAAACATGTTATATCAATACTGCACTCTCTTAAGGGATTAGATGTCTTTCTTTGAGACTACACAAGAGGATAAATGATAAATAAGCATCTCTCCTATCTCAAAACAGATACCCTTTTATCACAAGGATGTGTAAATGTTCTAAAGTAAAGAAGATAGACAACAAGGAAGAGATGGTGGAAATGGTGGAGCTGAGTTCAGGTGTAGAGATGAAACCCAGGGTAAGGGGCACTACAAGAAGCAGGTGAGGGAAGAAGAAGGTTCAGCAGCTCTGTAGGAACCAAGTTACGGGAGCTGGAAACTTCCAAGGATTGCAATATGGATAAGATCTGAGAAAAGTGACATTTAGAGGACTAGTAGATACGTTACCCATGGTTCGTGACATTGAAAAATGAGACAGTGTCTATGGGCCTGGCCTGGTGGCATAGCAATTGAATTGGCGTGCTCTGCTTCTGTGGCACAGGGTTCACTGGTTCGGATCTGGGGTGTAGACCTGTACACTGCTTGTCAGGTCATGCCGTGGCATGCGTCCCACATATAAAGTAGAAGAAGACAGAAACAGATGTTGGTTCAGGACCAATCTTCCTCATCAAAGAGGAGGATTGGTGGTGGATGTTAGCTCAGAGTTAATCTTCCTCAAGAAAAGAAAGGAAACAATTTCTGCTTCATAGTCTAGGAAAACCCCAACACGATGGGGAAGAACAGCTATGGAAAGAGTCAAGACCTTGGGGTCTGAAGTGGAAGAGTCTGCAAAGGCATTTTACTCAGCTTAATTCTATAACCCTATAACTCAGTAGCCACATTGAGGTCTGTATCTGGATTAAACATTTGGATGATTTACATTTGGGTCAAAAACAGACACAGAGATCTTATTTCTATTTAGGTTTCTTGCTATACTATATAACCTCAGGTTCCAGGCAGTCTTCCCAGAAACATCTACTTCCCAGTGATATTTCCCTGATGAGAAACATTGGAAACTCAAGACATCAAAAGCAGAAAAATCACATGGATATATATTCCTTAATGTAAAAGAGTTCACAAGTCTCTCTTGTCTGATCCACAGACACGACAATACTTCCAATAGCGTTGACCGGATTTACTGTTACACTGACTCTAGGAAAAATGACAGGATCAGGTGAGGGATAGAGAACGGGTGTGTCTTTTGACGTTATGAAGAGTAATTCTGGGAGCTGAGTAGGAGGAACTGGTGTTGATGGGTCGGAGATGAGTAGGACACTTAAGAAGTGTTGTATTATGTATGTTCGGGGAAGAATACATGAAGCTAATATCATGGGACCTATTGGTAACCACAACTTCTGAAAAAGGATCAGAACATGGAGATTTGAAGACCTCAATTTATTCTTACCCCAATAGCATTGGACCTCTGTCAGCTCTGAAAATACAAAAGTTGCAATGATTTTGTCAGAAGCAAAAGAGTAAACACTGATACCTATCTCTCTCTAGAGGGGGTACAGGGAAGGGAGTCCCATGAGGCTATCAACAGGTGATGAGAGGACAAGGCAAACACCTGGATGTTCTCCTCTACATCTGATCACATCTTTAGCATAAGATGGCTCTCTTCTTGTCGGGCCGACTTCTTTTCTTTACCCTCATCTAGAAACAACATCCACCCCTCCCCATTTTTCTCTGACACTACAAGAATCCCACACCCACATCCTTCCCCTGGCTCATATCAACTTGAAACTCTTGCAGTGTCCCACTCAGTTCTGGAACAGGGAATCCATGCTTCAGTTTCTTGGAAACCATTTTTGTCTCTTTCAAGGTTCAGATCTCACTCCTAGAGGGGACAAAAATTGATCATTTCAGATTTCTGAACCTCCATCTCTCCTAGACCACTCTCTCCCTCACCTATCACTTCATTCATTCACTTAAATCCTCTTCACTGAGGAGCTTGAAGAGGGAAGAGGGAGAGCCCTGGCACTGCAACAAGAAGAAATATCCTCTTATCTGTCTTTCCATTTACCTTCTGTGCGATCTTGGGAAGCTCTTCACCTCAAAGAAACTCCATGCTTTTCCTTCTAAAATGGAAAAGTTATCCCCATACTCTACTTTTAAAAATGATAGAATATTAGATGAAATAATGGTGGCTTTAAAAGGTATCTGATGTTTCTAACTAAAGTATTTGATACATGTCAAAGTCACTGCCATCTCAGTGGTTCTGCTAGGGTGAGGCCAGAGATGTGAGGTCCCAGGAAGATGGTCAGTAGAGAGGCTCCAGAACCTGGAAACTGGGGGGTTAAGGTTGTCATGTATGGGACTCCCGTGTTGAAAGTCTGAAGGGTCTCCTGAGCCTATTATCCCAGTGCAGACGCCCAGAGATTAACATTTAAGGGCACATTCTCAGGGGACACTTTACAAACATTTGGAAAAGAGGAAGCTGTGATGACCAAATTAATAGTGGTCTGAATTTCATGTGTTTGGGAAGACTCTGATGCTGCCAGGTGGGTAGTCAACTTTTGACATAAGAAAACCATTTTCCCTACAAGATGCTAAAGTGTGTGAGCAAGAAGAGATTAATTATTGGCACCAGGACAAAAGTCAAAAATCTCAAAGACTTGAGACTAATTTTTGGAAATCCAAAGAAAACCACCTTATTTTTTCTATTCTCAGGAAGAAAAGTGAATATAAAGGAGCTGTCCTTGTGAATAATTTGGGGGCCTGGGAGAGAAAGAAGACAGGCTGCTCCCTGTGATAAGACATGCATCTAAGAAATATGGAAACAAGAGCTGAGGCAGAGACTGAAGTTTGGCTAAGATGAGTGAAGTTATGGAGTTCTGATACAGCAGCATCTCATTTCTTATGCTTCTCTTGGCCCTAATTCTGTGATTGTGACCTCCCACCACCCAAATTCCCTATTACTGACAGCTCTCGTCTCTGCTCAGCAATTTGAAACAACGTAATGGTCAAATTTCCAAGCTCTGTGATTTTTTTAAAAACTCTGATTGATCTCATAACACTCATGCCTACAATTCTGTCTTCACAAAAATGGACCATACCTGGTCTCTTATGACGTTAATAACATCCTGGGGAGAAGAGAGAAAACGTATCAAGTATAGAATTGCTAGATTTACAAAAAAAATGGCTAGTAAAATTTTAATTTTGGATAAATAGCATTTTTTTCAGTCTAAGCATGAACCCTGCAATATTTAAGATACCCTTCTACTAAAAAATGGTACGTCATTTATCTGAAATTCTAATTTAAGTACTCATGTCCTATTTTTTGTGGCATCCCTCGAAGGAGTGATAGGCCCTCCTACCTTACAAAATTATACCCACCTTCCTCCTCACACCCCTAGAACTCTTTGATATGGTGTGAATATATAGATGGTCAGAATATGGGGGTGAAAATGTAGACATAAGGCCCAGACCAACAATCCTTGAGGACTCATGGGAGGATGTTAGAAAGATGCTTCAAGTATGTGGAGAGGGGATATATTTAAAAGGAAGAGAAGAGGCCTACATTGTTTTAAATATATTCATGAGAGACTTCCTTAATTCATTATGCTTTTATTTATTCTAGAGAGAAATAAAGGTGAAATCGACTATTTATCAGACATTGTTCTAGGCTCTGGGGAATCAAAGATGAATAATTCATAACAGTCCTCAAGAAGTGTGTGTTCTTCTGCTTCAAGTAAAGGAAATAGCACTTCAGGTAAATGTTTCTCTGGTTCCCCTCTACTCATTCTATACACCTCCTTTATACTACCTATAGGTGATATCATCAATTTTAAGTATGAAATAAGCCATAGGAACCAGTACCTGAGAAAGTTTAAAATGTAACATGCTATTTCCCACCTATTTGCATGCAATTGTCCAGAATGTTACTTATACCCTCTCGGTCATTGTCTTAGAAACTATTGTAACAAACCCTGAATTCCAAATTGTATTAAGCAGCCCAGTCCATATTCTTAACTTCTTTTAGCCATTTTCTTTTCCCCATCATAATCATCATTTCCTTTACTGTTTTGGACAGAAATGTGCCAATATATTTGGTTTCCCCCTCTCCAGCCTAACCTCTTTAATAGCAAAGACTTAGTCACCAGTGGACTCTATATCCTCAAAAAAGGTTTCCTCTCTATATTAGGCTTTTTCTGTTGTTATTGTATATGACTAAAACTGATTTAAATTTAAAAGAAAGAAGAAGAAATTCAGGAAGCAGGTAGAACTTTAATCATAGCTGCATTTTTTTACAAAAATTTTATCATCTGAATCTGTCCTTTGTTTTCAAAATTCTGTTTTCTATCTGCGAGGTTGACTTTCTTTTCAGACTCTATATGGCATCAATGTGAATGTTTTGGTTGAAATGAAAATCTCTGATATATCCCCTCACAGAAAAGAGAATTTCTCTTTTTATTCATGACAGTAAAATTCTAAGGCATAGAAATCATTGACCTGAATTGGGTCAATGATTAAATAATTGAAATAATTACTGCATCAGTGGTAAACATATAGGAATTAGTTATGCTGATTTACCTAGAATTGAGAGACACGTACATCCTGGATGATTCTGATTTTATCAACCTTAACCAAGTGCATGGACTGAGGGTAGAGATGGCTCCACAAAGGGTAATTCAAGAGGTTGTTACAAAAAAAAGGTATTTGAATTAAGGTGGGACAGGCAAATGTCCCATGCAGTCCATCACTTAGCTGATTGTCACCTCTTTACTCATTTTACCAAATTATTTTTTAAAAATGGCTAATTATATTACAATGGTTAAAATAACATTAAAAATGGATGACTTGCATCATATATAATTTACAACTTAAAATCAATTAAAGATATAAACTTAAGATCTTAAACTATAAAATTGTGAGAAGAAAACATGGAGAAAACTCTTCATGATATTGGGTCTGGTAATAATTTCTCAGATTGACACAAAAAGTACAGGCAATAAAAGAAAAACAGATAAATTGGACCTCACCAACTGAAAAAATTTTGTTCATCAACGGGCACTCTGAAGAGACTGAAAATACACTACACAAAAAGGGAGAAAATATTTGTATTTGATAAGGCATTAAGATAGAGAATGTACAAACAACTAGTACAACTCAACAACTAAAAACAAATAACCTAATTCAAAAAATGAGGAAAGGGTTTGAGTAGATATTTCTCCAAAAAGATATACAAATGGCCAATAAACACATGAAAAATACTCATCCTTATTGGTCACAGGGATAAGTAAATCAAATATCAAATCAAATGAAATAAATAAGTAAATCAAAAGCACAATGAGATAATGCTTCACACTCTTTAGGATGACAACCAAAGTCACAAGAAATAATAAAAATTGGTGACAATATGCAGAAACTGGAACCTTTGTACATAGCTGGTATGAGTATAGGATTATGTAAACACCATGGAAAACAGTCTGGTGGTTCCTCAAAAAGATAAACAGTTACCATTATGATTCAGCAATTCCACTTTGAAGTATATACCCAAAGGAATTGAAAGCAGTGATTCAAACAGATACTTTTATGCCAATGTTCATTGTATCATTATGCATAATAGCCAAAAAGAGGAAACAACTTGTGTTCATCAAGAGATGGATAAACAAAATATGGTGCATACACACAATGGAATATTATTCAGCCTTAAAAAGAAATGAAGTTCTGATACATGCTACAACATGGGTGAACCTTAAAAATATTATGCTAAATGAAGAAGGTCAGGCATAAAAGGACCAGTATTGTGTGATTCCACTTATAGAAGTACCTAGAATAGGCAAATTCATATAGGCAGAAAGTAGATTAGTGGTTATTAGGAACTTGGATAGAGGCAATGGGGAATAGGGAGTTATTGAATAATGATTATAAAGTTTCTGTTTGGGTTGATGAAAAAATTTTAGATATAAGTAGGAGTGATCTTTGCACATTGCTGTAAATTTAATTAATGCCCATGAAACATACACTTTAAAATGGTTAAAATGACAAATTTTATGTTATATGTTTTACCACAGTAGTTTAAAGTAGAAAGCACAGGAACACAGAAAGGAGGAAAAGTTAGTGTTTTCCCCTGAATCTCCTATGTATTAGCTCCATCCCAAGTCTTACCTGCACTGTATCTATTGATAATCCCTACGTCTGATGCTCCAGATCTGAGATGCACTCTCTCATGTACTGACTCTGCTGGCCCAGCTGGTCTTTAACTGCTACCAAGTCTGCATCACATCCACCTCAACTTCCTCCAGCTTTTGCAGCTCCATTTGTTCCAAACTGTCCAGGATGCCTCTCATTTCATTAAACCCTTTCAGAATCCTCAGTCTCTCAGCCTACATATGATTCTTTGGGGAAGAAAAAATAAAGAGGCCATCAGTATGGCTCAGAGCCTACTTTGTATGGGCCCAGGAGCCAAGATAAGAACTGTTTTTCACAAGAGATTCTCAGAGAGCCAGGAGGTGAAAGGCAGTGAGCAATTTCTGGGAAAGCCATTTTTCCTGCTGTTTTCCCTTGAACTCCTCCTGAAGCAATATATTCAAGTCCATTTTGTCAAGGCCCAATGTGAGACACAGTGTGACATCTGGAGGGGGCTTGGATTGCAGACAACTGTCCTGGATAATCACGCTGCACCATGTATTTAAGCGCTGCACCCACACTTCCTAAACAGGGAAAGCTGGGCCCTTCTCAATGTGTTCTGGGAGTATCCCAGCCTCAAAGTTGATGATGGAAATGGGACATAGGAGTCAGGAGTTATTTTTATATTGCTTCTGTTACAGGTTCTTAACATCAGCCCTGATATCAGTTCCCCACATTGAACCCAGCGTATATGGGGTTAAAACTAAAACCCACCACCCGCTTTCCTGCTTCTCTAGCTCCACTCATATGTAAATACCTGTTTCTTTAAACTTGGACTCTTTGAACTTTACAACTAAATGGGAGTTACAAATTATTAAAAGCCCAGGTGGCCTGGAGTTGGAGGCACACTAAAGTTTAGCTAATCCTGTGTCCTTGAGTTTGCCAGGAAAGCCGCTGTCTCAAGAGTATCAAGGAGTGGAGGCTTCCCAGACCTCAATTCCTCGACTCCAGGCGCTCGAACCCGCCTCAAACAAGAAGACGAGACAACAGCGAAGGACGCCCACCTGCCATCCTCCTATCTCACCATCCCCCATGCCTTGCTGCAAGCAGCCTCTCAAGGCCAAACGCAGGCTGGTGGGAGAGCACCGAGCTGCAAAAGCTACATGTTCCCCCCTCCCCTACCCAAAACCCCAAATAAAAATCCCTACCCATTCCTCATGGGGAGCTAGCAATTTTTGAGGCATGAACCCTTGCTTTGCTCCCTGTGCCTGGCATAGTAAAAACCTTTCCTCTTCCACTCAAGACTCTGTTCTCGTTATTCAGATTGGCATTGGGTTCAGAGACCGAACTTTCGGTTACACTTCCCTCTATGCGTTTGTCTCCAAATACGTAGATTCACTTTTGATATGACTACTGTCTAGCCCCAAACCCCAACAACGGAGGAATGAAATGAGGACTAAGCAAATGTCTTCCAGACTCATTAATTCTGAGGTAACAAAGAGAAAGGAGCTTCCTTGTGATTGGACCAAGGTGCCGCCCAGTTTCCTATCTCAGAACTCCCTCAGGAAAAATCTCTTCCTGCCTTCGACGTAACTCTCTCTTCTCTGTCAGCTTCCAACTCCTCAGCTTCCTGCTGCTCCTCTTCAGCTTCTTCAGAGCTCCCTGGAGCTTCTCCAGTGAAAAGGAAATCATCAGAGTTAAGCTGTGAGCTTTCTCAACACCTGGATAAATGGAGAAGAAGTCAGGTTCATCTCAGAAGAGGCTGAAGTTCACAAAAATGAGACTGGCAGTTAGAATCTAGGATGTAGGCAAAAATCTGAGGGGGTGAATGTATTCTTTAACCCTGGGAGATGCAAGTATGAACCTTCATCAAGACTAGCCTGCATCTCTCTTTTCCTAGAAGATCCTGAAGCAAGGAAAATCCTTTCCTCTCATTGACACTTTTCTCACATCCAACCATGTTTCCAAAATCCCTTCTGCTCAGAGTGTAAATCAGATCTTATCTTGGGAACCAGCACTCCACTCACCTAAATTCTCTTTGCTGAGACTTCGTAGTCTAGGCTTGTTCTTGAAGCAAATGGGTGAAAGCACAGGAATGTCCTTCAAGCCGCAGAAGCTGAGCAAAGGGTATGGAAAGATTTCAGGACTGAGTTCTATGATGGTAAGGGTAATAAAGTAGGATTAAAAAATTTTCAATTTAGATACCATTGTGCCCTATCTTCCTCCACTTTGGGGCCTACCTGGATTCCATGACCACCGCCTCCGTGAATAATATTTGGTGACTATGTTGCTCCAGAGACAGTACACAAAGCCTGAAAAGGGCCTTCTCATCACCCTTGCAGAACTTATGGAGTTTTTCTCCATGGTGCTCACAGAGATCTCTCTTCTGCCACTTGTGTGGGCTCGTGTTGCCCTCCCTGACTCTCTCCACTATGGTGGCCAGGTGCAGATAAACCAGAGATTCCCAGGCTGGTATCTGCTTTGGCACACAGGACAGCTGCATTTCCCTCCTGGGAGCATCAATGACTCCTTGTTCTTTACAATGATGCAGGTTTGGCAGAAGCTGCAGCCACAGTCCAGGCTCAGAAGTTCTGTCAGGAGTTCCAGGCTGATGGAACAGGTCACCTCCTTCTGTAGATTTAGCCATGCTTACAAATCCTTTGCAATGCTCCCTTTGCTTCTTCCTGTCTTGACTTCTGAGGCTTTTCCTGTTCATAATCTCCTGTAGGGATGAAAATGTTAAAGGGGGAAGGATAAGAAAGGCAGCAGTAGAAAGGATATTGGTTGTGCAGAGATTTAGAACAGGATAAAACACTTTAGTCTTAGGTTATGTTGCTTGGCAAATTTCTCCTCATCAGAAGAATGATTTTAGTTTTTCTTCTCCTTCTAGAGGGAAGGACGAACCTAGGCCCTTCCTATCAAGAACCTTGTACAACACATCATTTGTTTACCTTTTCTTCCTCATCCTAAAAACACATGTTCCACGTTAGATACATTAAACCCACTGAGGCCCCTGGGCCTTTGCACTTGCTCTTCTCTCTACATGGAGTGATCCTACCCCTTATATTTGCATGACTCACTTTTTAAAAACAGTTTTATTGAGCTATATTTACATAAAATGTATTTATTTCAAGGGTACAATACAATAATTTCTATGCAATTTATGGAACTGTATAACTATCATCACAATTCCATTTTCCAGCATTTCTATCACTTGGAAATAAACCTATTGCCATTAGCAGTCCCTCCCATTCTGAAGCTGAGTTTCAGGCAACCAGTAATCACTTTTGTGTTTATATAAATTTAGCTTTTCCCATAAATTCACTAAAAAGAATCACAACACATGGTCTTTTGAGTCTGAATTGTTTCACTTGGCATAGGGCTATTGAGGCGCCTCTATCCTGCCTTTCTTTCCCTATGTCAAAATGCATCCTCAATGTTAAAGGCACAAAACCTACTGTTGCCTCAGAGAGTTTGCACTTACTTGTCACTGCATGAAAGGATTCTCCCCTGATGTCAGCATGACTCACTTCAAATTTCATTCAGTCTCCTTCTACATGTCCTCTTATCAGAAAGACTTGCTCTAACTCATCTGTAGCATAAATGCCGATACTCTCGCTTGGTGTACATTTTCCATATTTATCTTATTTTTACTACGGAATATCTAATGTCTTTCTTTAAACATCTACATCTTCCTCCTAAAAAGTCATCCATACATGGATCAGGCATGGTTTTATTCACTATCTATCTCAGTACCTAGAACAGTGCATCACATACTTGAACACAATGTTTGATGAATATGTAAAGCTATAATCTTTTCGTCTCTCCATAGATGATTAGATCTTTCTCATCACTTCTCATTTTTTCTTTCCATCAATTAGCAGTTCTCAATGTCTGAGAAGTATTTGCCTCCTAACATACCTGTCCCACACAGAGCCTTCTCCTGTGCTCAAACTTATTCCCCAGAGGCACCTACAGAAACTGCAAGGAACATAATATGGAAGTAATTTTATCACTAACAAGTATACAATGGTTACAATTTAGAAATCATTTTGACCTAATTATTCCTCATATAAAAATCCTTGACAAATAAGAGTACTCCCTTTCTTCAAATGTTTAAATAGAATCAAGTGACACAGATCATTCTATATACAGAAAACTGTCTATTATAATATGTAGAGTTGGGGTGAACATACTGAAAACAGTAAACAGTTAGCCGATTCTTAGGTAGTTAGTAACTAAAGATTTTTTTCGTTTTTGCAATTACCGATTATAACTTTTAGTTTTTCACCACCCCTTGTTAACTGTGCTGCTTAGGCAATATGCTATCTGATTCCAACTAGGTTCCTATAGACAACATCTCCCTGGTGCCTAGGTCATCCTGGTGATGAGTGTTTGAGCTGTTTTTCAGGAATTAGGACCCTCTTGTCCAGGTCAGGCCAGTTGAGACCACCAACACGTAAACTGGGCCTATGCAGATGCCCAGTAAGTGACCTTTGACATCAAGAGGCTAAAAATTCCACTGTCAGATCATACTAACACCATCATTTTGTGAACATGCACAAGAATGAAGAGGCAAGAATTTTGACCATGCTTCAGCAGATCATCAATTACCTCACCTCCAATCATCTATCTCTACACTACAGACCACCTTGTCCCCACCCAATAAATATCCTTGAGTCCCCATTTTCAAGGAGGTGCATTTGAGACTCGTTCTCCCACTTCTGTGCTTGCTGTATTGTGATTAAAACCCTGTCTGTGCTTCAATCTCATCATCTCAGTCAAAACGAAGATGGTCAAAATGAACCATCTTCGTCAAAAACGAAGCTTGTTTGGTAACAATTCCATCCCAAAGATCCTCCTTTAGATTTCTTTCCACAATTGCACATTTTTTAACAAAGACAAATAGAGGTAAAATTTGCAAGTTACTATATTCATATCCAATGCAATGGGCATGTAGAAATGCAGAGACCTGAGGAAACTCAGAAACACTTCAACTCCTCCCCATTCCTCCATGTTCAGCACTCCCTCTTCAATCACCCATTAGAGTCCAGCATTTAATCTGCCCCATGTTAAGGAACCTCTCTCCAAGCTCTCTAGCTCCCAGGTCAATCAGTTTCAAAGAAGTCATTTGGTAACAGAGGCCATCTTCACAAAGCTAGCCCTAGTCTCATCCCTTTTTCTCACGGTCAATTCCTCAGAAAATAATATAGCTCTCACTTTAAATGACAGTCTTTTACTCAGATTCCAGGAAAAGTTTCCCACTGGTCTTCCTGATATTGTCATTATTCTCAAAGAGTCTGCTCTTATCACTGTTCACACCAACAACCAGAATGATTTTTAAAAGTATACATCAATCTTGTCATTCCTCTGCTCTGATGAACATCATTCAGTGTAAGTTGGTCTTTATTGTGGTCTCCTTAGATGCAAATTTCACATCCACAGCTATTGCCTCATCCCAATCAGCCCATCTCCTTCTTTTCCTCAACCCACACTGACTGCTTTTATGTTCCTTAATTATGCTGGACAAAAATCCATCTTAAACCAGCGATTTCCTTGAAAACTCTGCTCAAAGTTCCTTTCCCACACTGAGACTTAACCTGAAATATATTTAAAATCCAAAGCATTTTCCCAGAGGACATAGATCCTTTGCCCCATTGCAGCCCTTTTTGTTTGTTTTTGCTGTTGTTTCTTTGTTGTACATTTGTACCATAGTGAGTTTCATCTTTTTGCATACTACATTATTATTTTATTCTTTGTTTATTTCTCTCTCCTGACCCAGAATATAATATTTTTTAGATATTTAATATTTATTTTACGTTCAGTAGATGTTAAAACAATTTTTTTCACCATAGCTGAATGCTTTATTTTTCTAAATTTAATCAAAAATATTAAAAATTAAAAAAAATTCATTTCTCTATGTTTATTGAACCCTGTAGTAACCACTGAGTAGACAATTAATGTATACCATCTATAGACCTTGTCCAGGTATAAGGCACAGACTCATGACCTCTGAAAGTGGGAGGAAAATAAAGTGCACATCAAAATAAACATAACGTAGAGGTCAATGAACAGATTGTTTAGAGGTGAGATTAAAATGGAATTCTTTCTGAGAAATGAACAACTCCTTGTCTCAGCTCTGTGCAAGGGAAAATTGAGTAAGTTCTTGAGGTAATAAGAAATGTAAAAGTGTCTCTAAGATGAAGAAGAAGAAGTTCTAAAGCAAGACCTCTCACCAGAGAGTCATGGGGCGTTACTGAAGTAAGAGTTATCCCTGGCACTCAGCAGAGAACAAAGTCCCTGTGCCTGGAGCTCGAGAGACACAAAAAACCACAGAGGATCTACAGATATGGGCAGCATCTGATCATCCAGCCTCTCTCATCATGCCAGCCAAAGGGCTGGTAATTTATCAGAAAGGTTGTGGACAGTTTCCTAGATGTTACGAGGATTAGAGGAAGAACGTGAGCTTCAAGAGAGTCATATCCCTGCCAGAGTCCCTAAGATCCCTTTCCCTCCAACATGAGTACACATAAGGTTTCTCGCCTCTGCTGGCTCTCACCAGGAGCTTGGGCTTTTAGGAAGAAGGAAAACAGGGCTCCATCTCACAGCCTTCTCTGGAGGAAAGGAGGAAGGTGTTCTCTACCTCTGAAATAAAAGACTATTCTGGCTCACCTTGGCAGAGTGGAAAGTCAAAACTACAGAACAGGAAGAATGTGAAGGTAACAGCCTGGAGAAATAATGGTTCCTCCAAGAAACAAACAAGTCTCTTTGCCTTCTTATAACTCATTTTTTAAAGGTCGCTCCTCCCCCTGACTCACTGCTTTCCTCTTCTGCAACTTTAGCAGAAAATCTATCAGCTGCCTCTTTTTGTTAATTCAGAGCAGCTTCGGAATCACAGCTAAACTCACTCAACACATTCAATCTGTTCCTCCCAAAGCCTGCCTCCTTTTGCCCTCACACAGTATCCTACACAACTTCAGGTGAAGTGAAGGAGTCTTGACTAGGTAGAGAACTGGTGCATGCATGGTCAAGATTCACTCACCAAACCAGAGGCCTGCTCTCCACAGAAAAGTTCCCCTACAGTAACTGGGTGAGAAATCAAAGTTAAATTCTTAAAATTTGAAGTGACAAAAAGGAAACAGAGCAGAAAATAACAATACAAGGCCTCTAGTCAAAACACCAGAGGAGGGTCATGCTTCAGTATATTCCAGGGCCTGTACCAGCTAGGCACCCAGTCACTACATTCTTATTCCTCTTTCAATTTACCCCAGCAAGAATATTTGAATAAGAAAGTGTGAATTACAATGATACATTCCACAGCTTGCCTGAATACTCAGAATTTCAGTTCAATCCTTCAGTTATTAATAAAGCTTATCCTATATTCAAATCCTAAGAAAGTCACTAGGGATAAAATAATGATCCAGAAAGGCTTGGCACCTGACCTCTTGTAACACAGAGTGTAATGAGGAAGATAGCCAGATATAAAGCGTTGTACATTTTAGCTAGAACAGTGATTATTTGTGACTGTCATTGTGAATAGTGAAAGTAAAATTTAAAAAAGATTCTTCAATGTAAGCTTATTGAGAAAGTATTTCCACACGTCAAAGAACCTTAGAAGTCCATTAATTAATTACCAATTTCTGCTCCTTTTTCAGGCAGGCCAGGAAAAGAAGGCTTCTAGAGACTAATCATAGTAAAACTGTATGAGCGCCATGTTACCCAACAACTAGGAAGCAAGTGAGAACATGGAGGTGAATGGACAGTGCTGTTCCACTACAATCTTTCACTGAGTAACACTCACACCTCCAAAATTTATCCACTTCCCCCTGCTTCCTTTGGGAAACACTTTTTAATCACCAATCAAATGCAGAACTGAAACATTACATATTTCCTACACATACTTTCATGTCCTATTATGTATTATATTCTCATGCTGACTGCATGTTCCAGATGTTGCAGCTACAAGATGGTGTAAGTGCAATAACATGGGTCCCTGACAGACAGGACAGCAAAGCATGTCAATCTTCACACATTAACTGATATGAGGCATGTGGGACACTGAGAGGTCGATGTTTTTCCAATTAAAGCACGTATATTTTTGTACTGTTTGTAACCCACAGAAGAGTAAGCTAATTTTGGCTCATAATCTCCTCTTGACTCACTTATATCTATGAGATAGGAACCGAAAATAACATAGACATCATTGCTGAGCCATATTGACAGCTTCAGTTTTTTAAATATGAATAAAATTTGTTGTAACAACAAATAAACATATGCTTCTCCAGTGCAATGTAATCCTTCACATTTTGTACAAATCACTTTCTTTTCCTTTAACATCTTTGTTATCACATAATACTGTCATAGAGTAACCCTCCTCATCCATACCTGAGCCTAACAACAGTAAGTTGTCTGAAGAAAGAAAGGTAGCATTTCTATGTTGTTCCTACGTGTCTCAGGTCCATAATAAAGTATTGTATATAGGGAGTGATATTGAAATAGAAAGACATGCAGTTATATAGCTATAGATATTTTAATTTCGTTGAACACACTGATGATAATCACAGTTATGTTCTATTATTGTTGTTGCAGTCAACATAATTGCTGCAATACATAATGGAATTCTGGTATCAGTTTTAGCATTTATATGAACTCCCTTGACAAATTTTTACCAACACATTTTCATATCTTCTCTGTTTTGTTCCTAAGATTGATTCAGATACTTACCACAATGCCTATTGTTTCATCTATCTATATCAACACACTCTAAACAAGATGCTTCCTGCATTCTTTGTGCTTTTTAGACTGTAAAGAGTAAGAGATTGTGGGCCTGAAGTGGGAGATCTTTCACTAGACTCCTTTCCAATAGGATATATAGGGACTGGAGGGAAACACAGAACCCTAAGGAGGATTTATTATTTCCTAATCCCACTGAACATAATGTGGAACATAGAAATGTGGTTAGCTCTGGGATAGACTTTGGTTAGTGGGAGAAGGAACATGGTTTCTTCAGGTTTCCTTTTGGCCCACATTTTCTTGTACCCTGACAACTTCTGATTTCTTCCCTGGTTTCTCTCCACCTTAAATCTAATGTCTCAGAAGAGGTTCCCAGAACATCGGTGGCACTCTCCCTGCCCTCCCATACTCTCTTGTGCATCTGATTCTCAACTACGTTTTCCAGATGAATTTTTTTATAATCTCTTCTAAGACAAGCTCAAAAACATCAGGTTCTCTTTGTACCTGCAATTTTCAAATTATAGCTTGATCCAAGGCTTTATAGGCCAAAGCTGCCCTATTTCAACCTACTCATAAATAGATACTGTGTACTGGGGCTTGAATTTTAGAAGAAAGAGTTCTTGGGTGCTAAAGAGAATGGATACATATCAGCCAGCATTTATATCCCCTACTACCAAACAAATCTCTTTCTTCACATTCCAGAAGCACTTGGACCTCATACAAACATCTCACAGAATGTGGAGGGAACTGATTAGTTCTCTGGGGCCCAGGGTCTGAGGACAGATGAGCAATTCAAAGTGAATAAAGACTATAGGCACACCTCACTTTATTGTGCTTCACAAAAAATAACACAGTTTGTTATTTTACAGCTTGAAGATTTGTGACAACCCTGCATCATGTAAGTTTTGTTGTGATATTTGCTTTACTGTGGTGGTCTGGAATTGAACCTGAATATCTCTGAGTTATGCCTGTAAAAGGATGGATATGAGATTTGTGGGAGGCATGAGAAAGGAAGAAGCATAGGAGAACAAAGAGATCCCTGGATAAGGCAACTCATCTCCTTTGTTCCTCACAATAAATTCCCCTTCCCCACCCTATGCATGTCACACAAACACATTCACACACATGATGACTCCACTCCCCTTCAGCTGTCAACAAGATTTACAGATCAAAAATAGATTATACCAAATGTCACATCTACTGTATTTCTCTGCCTTAACCACCAGACTCCATACTATCCTCTTCTCCTTTCTGAACTCTGAGAATAAAAATTCGGACAGCCACTTTGAAAGAAATCTGGCTGTTTACAATGACATTAAATATACATTGACCCTAAAACCCAATAAATCACCTTATTTTACTTACTCAAGATTAATGATCTGTTTCTATTTCTAGAGGGCTACATATGGGGATCCCAACAAGCTCTGCATAAGCAAATGCTACAGAAACAATTCTTGTCCCTTCTCACTGTGAGAAGTGAGATGGCATTTCTTCGTTCCTGAGCAGTGTCATAGTGTGTCAGCTCGTGGGAAAGAATGAGGCAGACCAAGAGAAACAAATGTTTGGCCTAAATAATTGTGGAGAAATCCCACAAAGTACTCTTGACTCTTCCTGTATTGCCATAAATAATAATTTTTTGAAGCTAGACAAATGGAGAAAAGATTTCCAATGAAATAATTACTGCAAAAATACAAAATAATATTAAATCAAATTTAATTAATATATTAAATGAAATAGGCTATTATTATAAAATGAGATGAGACAGCCAGGAAGATGATAAGAAAAATATTTTACAATGCTAAAATATTTATTTTACAATTAGATAAAATTCTCTAATATGTCTTTAATTAATTAAGCAGGTTATTCTATACTTGCTACAAACTTATCACTTAAAACAATGGCAAAAAATAATCAAGCTGGAGTGATTTGTTCCCTCTGTCTCTCCCTGCTAAGTCACAACTAAAATGACATTCCTTTTCCAATAGAGGATTCCCTACACAGCACTACAGGTCACTTGAGAGATCGACACAGCCATGAGTCTTTTGATGAGTGGACTGGATCCCCAGGAAGCCATGAAACTAGGTGAGTGGATTCCTCCTCCTCGCTGCTGGCAGTGGTCCAGGTCACAGGTCCTCACACAGAAGCTGGCACAACTCTAGGAGGAGGCAGGGGCAGCCTGGCCTGCATGCAAACACTCTTAGAGTTGTACCTCAGCCCACGGGAATGCTCACTATTACACTGTGGCTCCACCCATGGGAATATTCCCTACTGCACAGCAGCAGCTCAGCCCCCACAAAGGAGCCCCACCCACAAAGTGTAGCAGCTTCTCTGACCCACCCATGAGTGCAGAGCCAGCTTGTGAGAAAGAAAATGCCCTTCCCTTGCTGAGCACAGCTGTATCGCCTGCACAAGACTTGCCCACTGGCTGTGCAAAGAGGCCCTGCCTGTGTTTGTGTGCATGACCACCAAGTGTCTGCAGCCAGCCCATGCAAGTGCAGAGCAGCCTTACTGGCACAAAGTCCAGCAGATGGGGTGCGATCAGAAAACAAGGCTCCCACCCCTCCCTGCAGTGACAGCTGGACTCTGTAAACTGATACCACCACGAATGTGCCAGCAAAGATCAATTCATCAAACACTTTGAAGAACTACAGTAGCACTTCAGAGCAGAAGGGAAATGACAAGTGTCCAGAAATTAATGCTGAACTCACAGAAATTTACAATCTAAACACCAGAGAATTCAAAATAGTTGTTTTAAAGAAAATCAATGAGTTCCAAAAATCTCAGAAAGGCAATTCAATGAGCTCACAAATAAAGTTAATGAGCAGAAGGAATAATTCACAGAAGAGATTGAAGCTCAAAAAGAAAAGCACCAAACAGAAACTTTGTATATGAAGAACACAAGTAATGAGATAAAAATAATCTAGGGGCCAGCCCAGTGGCACAGCGGTTAAGTGAGCACATTCCGCTTTCATGGCCCGGGGTTCACTCATTTGGATCCTGGGTGAAGACATGGCACTGCTTGGCATGCCATGCTGTGGTAGGCATCCCACATATAAAGTAGAGAAAACTGGGCATATATCTTAACTCAGGGCCAGTCTTCCTGAGCAAAAAGAGGAGGATTGGCAGCAGTTAGTTCAGGGCTAATCTTCCTCAAATAATAATAATAATAATAATAATAATAATAAAACAATCCAGAAACCATAAAAAAAAATAGATCCGAACATATGGAGGATAGAATTAGTGAATTAGAGGACATAAATACAGAAATGCTTCAGGTGGAGGAGGAGAGAGAAATAACATATTTTAAAAAATGAAGAAAATCCTTTGAGGAATATAAAATTCAACTAATAAAAGAAATATGAGTATTATAGGTATTCCAGAGTGAGAAGAGAGGACAAAAGGAGGAGAGAGCTTGTTCAAAGAAATGATAGCTGAGAACTTGCCAAACCTCAGGAAAGAACTGGACTTACAAGGATGTGAAGCCAACAGAACTCCTAATTGCATCAATGAAAAAATCCCTTCTCCAAGGCATATAACAGTAAAACTGGTAAGTCCAATGACAAAGAAGAAATATTAAGGGCAGCAGGGCAGAAGAAAATAACCTACAAAATAACCCTTATCAGCATTTCAGTGGATTTCTCACAGGCTAGGAGAGAATGGAATGAAACATTCAAAATACTGAAAGACAAAATATTTTAGCCAGGAACACTCTATCCAGGAAAACTGTCCTTCAGATATAATGGAGAAATAAAAGCTTTCCCAGATAAACAAAAGTTGAGAGAGTTTATTGCCATTAGGCCTGCCTTACAAAAAATGTTGAAAGGAGCCCTCACATTTGAAACTAAAAAGCAAAGGTTTACAAAACCTTGAGCAAGGACATAAATAACAGACAGAATCAGAAAATTGCACCTCTCTATCAGAATAGGTTAGGAAACACAACTGTAACATAAAAGATAAAGAGAAGGAAAACATCAAAAATAAATTTAAACTTCAATTTAGTCACAAACTCATAATACAAAAAGGAATAATTTGTGACAATAATAACTCAAAAGATGTAAGAAGAAAGGGATGGGGGCTGGCCCGCTGGAGCAGCCATTAAGTTTGCACATTTCGCTTCTGCGGCCTGGGGTTCACTGGTTCTATGCATGTTTATTTTGCAGCACATGGGTTGGTTAAAAGCATCTGATATGGTCCTTTCCTATGGGGCTGCAAAGAGTCTTCTGTGTGGTGTTTATTCAATAAACAAAATCTCCAGATTATAGTCCATAATCTTTAAGGTCTTCATCAGGGAGCTTGCTGTGAAAGGAATCAGTTATCAACCTTTCATTTCCTTTAAGTGTCTCAATGAGATCTTGACAATAATGTAACATATCTCTTTTAAGGAAAATTGGTTCACACATTTCTTCATCTAATTGCATAGGCCGTCCAGTTATCATTTTAAAAGTAGGCAGCCAATGTTTACCAAAGAGTGTAGAACTAAGGTGGAGGAGCACTAATGGAAGAGCTTTTGGCTGTGAGAGATTAAATGCTTCTGAAAGTTTTGCTATTTGAGTTTTGGTTGTGCTGTTAGTTCTTTCCACCAATGATTGGGGATGGTAAGTGCAGTGGAAATGCTGTGTTGTTGGCCAAATTCCACAAATAGATTTAATTGTTTGTCCAATTAAATGAGCTCCTCAGTCACTGTGTAACTTGGTAGGAATTCCCCAAAAGGGAATTATCATTTCCAGTACTAATTAACCTACTGCTAAAGCCGCTGCTCTTCTCCAAGGACAGGCCTCAACACAATGTGAGAACATACAGACCATTACCAAGATACAGTTAGATCCTTGAGATGGTGGCATTTGAACAAAATCTAATTGTCGTACCTCAAAGAGTCCATTAGGAAGGAGAAGTGGCCTTGTGACCCAGGAAGTGGTTTCCCTGGATTACATTTTGGGCATATAATACAATGAGTATCGGCTTGATGAGTCACTGTGGGAGAAAGTTTCCAGAAGTATTGTTTTCCCCACAGTCATCTTTTCAGGTGCCCAATGGGTTAACTGATGTATGTGCTGGAGCAGTGGCAGCTGTCCTACAATAGGCACTATGGGCTTTTCCTCTGGCCTGAACCACATCTGTGAGACGGTGTCAAAAATTCCCCCTGTTAGTTGCCACATTTCTTTCTCTTCTTCTGTGGTGATTTCTTGAGCCTGTAGAAGGAAATCTTTTACTAGCTTAGCAGAGTTAATACGAAGTAGCTGGCATTCTTGAGACTGGACGGGACAAGTCTTCAAGGCTTTTTGCTTAGCAAGTGCATCAGCAAGTCAGTTTCCTTTAGCTTCCAAAGCATCATATTTGGAATTCCCTAGTATTTTAATAATTCCTAATAGCCTTGTTAACTGTATAGCATTTAATAATTCTGCAACCTGTTTCCCATCATTTATAAATTGGCCTGAAGAGGTTAAAAATCCTCATTACTTCCACAGCATTCTAAAGTCAAGTGTTACTCCAAAAGTGTAACCACTGTCAGTATAGATATTGCTAGCTGGTCTCTAGCCAAGTGACAAGTTCAAGCTAAAGCCATTAATTTGGCTTGCTGTGCTGATTTTATCTCTGGTAAATAAGAACTCTCAGTTATGTCCAATGAGGACATTACTACATATCTAGCCCGGTAATGTCCTTACTCATCCTTTAAATCAGACCCACCTATAAGGCAAATTAGATCAGCATTATCAATGAGAGATTCTTGCAAGCCATTCCTAGGAGCTAGAAGGTAATAATTAATAAAATGCAGCCATGGATATCTTCCTCCTGTGGTCCTGGAAGTAAAGTTGCAGTGTTAAGATTATTTCATCGGGCTAAGGTCATTTTAGGAACAGAGCAACAGAACTTCATAGGGGGCGAGTCAGCTTACAGAGGAATGTTGAATGTGATGAGAATTTAGGAGAGACTCCACTGAGTGAGCAGCATAGATGATTAATGGAGACCCCATCACTATTTCTTCAGTGGCCTTGCATAAAAGGGCTGCTGTTGAAATGGCTCTCAGACAAGGTGGAAGCTCTTTTGCTATGAATCTAATTGCTGCCTATAACACCTTATAGGTCAGTGTTGATCTCAGTGTTTTCGAGTTAATGTATCTAAAGCATTTCCTTTATCTTCGTGCATGAAGAGGAAAAACAGCAAGCAGTAATTAAGGTGTCCTAAGGCAGGTACCTGAGTGAAAATAGACTTTAAAGTAGTTACTGTTTTCTCTCCTTCTGATGTCCATTCAATTAAATCAGGGTGGTGAGATTTTGTAATGTATACAAAGGTTGGGAAATAAGTGAAAATTTAGGTACCCAGTTCCTGCGATATCTGGTTAGTCCTAGGAATCCCCTTATTTTTATTATTTGTTTTTTTGTCTTAGGGAGAGAAAAAGCAGAGATTTCTTTAATCCTTTCATAATCAATCAATAGTCCAACTTAGATATTGCGTCCTAGATAATTTACAATAGGCAAACAAAATTGAAGTTTATCCTTGGACTCTTAATGCCCCTTAGATGCGAATTGTTGTAACAAATAAATCACATCATTCTGAGAGTCCAGCTTAGTCTTTGAACACGAAAGCAAATCATCCACATATTAAATTAAAGTAGAGTTGTTACACAAATCTACATTAGCTCTATCAGCCTTGAGTAGCTTGGAAAAGCAAGTAGGGCTTTCAATATAGCCCTGTGGTATAACTGTGTGGGTATATTGTCATTCTTCCCACGTGAAGGCACAAAAATATTGACTATTCTTTTCCACAGGAATAATAAAGAAGGGACTTCATAATTCAACTACTGAGAAATAGCAGCTGTCCGTGGGAATGGCTGAGAACCAAGGGTGTGGATTTGGAACCACAGGATATCTGGGAATCACAACATTATTTATAGCTCTCAGCTCTTGAACAAATCTATAGCCTTTACCATTCAGCATTTTTACAGGTGAGATAGACGTATTACAAGGACTAGTATAAGGAATTATAAACCTTTTTTCAAGAAATTCCTGAATGATAGACCTTATTCCATTTAATGCCTCTAGTTTAAGTTGATATATATTGCCAAATATCAGGTAGAGGCTTAGAGTTGACAACAGTCATCTTAATAGTAGGGGCTGATGTAATTTTTTCAATATCTTGAAGAAGATGATGACTGTAATTCTCCAGGTACTTGTAATAATAGGTCATCAGTTTCCTCTTCTATTTGAGTCATTGATTTTACAAGCATCAACTACCTAGTAACTACATTCTGGTCAGCATCCTGATTTTCTAAGTCTAGAAGCATTTGGCCCTTTCATGAAAAGGAAATATGGGCATTCTGTGCTTCTACAAGATCTCCTCCTATCAAATGAATTAGAACACATTTTACCAGGAGAAATACATGTTTTCCTGTGATGGTTCCTAGTTGAAAACTTATTGGGTCCAATTTAAAAACTTGAATTGGTAAATCTGAAATTTTTACCATTTGAATTGTCTATTTACTCCAAGGGAGAGGGCAATGAATAAGAATAGAGTTAAGAACAGATCATTCAGCCCTGGTATCTACAAGGGCCTTTTAAGTTTCCTCTCTGATAGTTATTTCAATTTCCTCTAAGTTATTAGTGAGGAAGAGGGGAAATGCCTCTCATAACCCTGGGAGCACTCCTATTTCTGTTTATTGCTGCTGCACTCCAAATCCCGTTTGAGCTTACAGCAGTCTCATTTGCAATGACCAGGCTTTTTGCAACAGCAACAAGTGCAGTCATTCTATTTCTGGTTATTTTTTTAAAGGATGGTTTTCATTGGATCATTAAGCTGTTATATTTGTAAACTCATAACCTTAGTGACGTTTTATTTCTTTTGTAAGGTTTTAGACAGCTTATCTGCAATAGTGACAAGAGCACTATTGTGTAGAAAAGTTCAATCCAAGAATCCAATTCATGTCTTTTAATTAACTTTGTCAATTCTTCATCTAATTCTTCTAAGCAGATTGAATTTAAAGTTGGATCGTTTTGATGATCCTGAAAACTTTTAGAAGCCATTTCAGAGTATTGTGTGAAGGTTTTCTCAAGCCTTTCAAAATTATCAAAGATAGATTTTTCCAGTCTCTGCTACACTGATGGACTTTAGTCCAGTGTATTCTCCAGGGAAAAATCACAAGAATGGCTCTATGTAAGTCCTGAGCCATATCTCTACAATTCTTGTGGTCATCAGGCTCAAATTCATGAAAATCCTCCACGGTATTTTTCCAATCTGCCTCTTTTATCCTTTCCTTTGCTTTGTTTGTACACACCAACAAATGCACAAGCTGATATAAATCTGAATACCCTGGTGCACATGTCCTAACAATTAAATCAAATGCTCCAGCAAACCCTAAAGGATTTGCAAAGGGTCTGGGAAATCCTTCATTGAATTTCTAAGTTCATTTCAAGTCCAGGGAGTATACACAAGCAACCAATTTCTCCTTAAAGAGAGCCAGCTTAACTTTAGGACTCTCAGTATTTGCTCCTTGAGAGTTACTCATTGTTTCCTCTAGAGGTGGAGGAGGAGGAGGATATAAAGTGGCCAGGTCGGGGTACAGAAGTTCAGAAAGGAAACAATATAAAGGCGCTAAGGGAGAACAGGAAGATGTGCTCCGAAGTGCCAAAACCAGAAGCAGAGGAGGTGGGAGATACGAAGAGGTGCAATACCAATTGTAATAGGCGTCTCATTCTTTTGTTTTAATTTTACAGCTGACTTTTTCAACTTGTATGCAAATACACAAGTTTTAACAGGTCGAACCTTCCCCACTTCGGCTTTTTAAGACCTAAGTCATCCTTAGTTAATTCTTCCCATTTTGTCAAGTACTTGCAAGCATTGTTCCCATACACATTGTACATGAAACCAGCTGAAGTTCCAGGGTGTGGTTGTCTATCTGGAAGCTGGTCAGCTTTAGAAGCATGATTTTCAGTTTTCTCATAGTTTTTCTTCTTTGTTGTAAAGTCTGAACAATTTCTCAGGACAGTATAATAGGTCAGAAATGTGGTGTTTGTGAGTGTTACTCTCTAACGAAAGGTCATAAGCAATCTGTTATGTGCCTCGATTTCTCCCGCTAGCAATCTAACACTGCCGTGGGGGCTTGGAGTGCTAGAAGACTACTCCTCATTTACCCATCCTTGGATGAGTCTTTAATTATTTAGTGTGGAATGGAGTTCCCTTTAGGACAACTATTCATCACAAGGATTGATCCTCCAACACTTCCACAAGGTTCTCAGTCACCTGAAAATGCCTTTCAGCTGGAAGAAGTTGGCGTCCCTTCTCTTCACAGCTGAACAAGTTCAGATTCTCATTTCTCTATTACACAGTTTGCTCAGGCTTTATACACACAATTCTTTGCAATTTAAGGCCAAATTAAAAGGACAATGAATTCAGTTCATTCCAAAGTTTCACCTAGGTTCCTCTGGCCTAGGAAATTACTGCTAGGTTCCTCTTACCTAAGAAATGTACCGGTACCACTCAAATTTTCTAGTATTAAGACCTAAAAGATAAACTCTTGGACCTTAGTCTAAAAATGAGGAGATCTGGGGTTGCAGGAGAACTCACTAGGATCAGCTGAAGAATTCAGTGAATCAAGGGGAGTTCAATTGGCCCCTTTGGTACAAAGCACTGGTTCAATGTAGATTCCAGGTGGTCTCCAGTGGGTTTCTATGAAATCCTGCCATGACTACACCAAGAAATGATCAATGCAAATACTCCATAATCAATCTATAAAGCAAACTGTGGTGAGTCTATTATGATCCAATCCTAAGGACCGTATAGCCTGGGAGAGAACATCCACTAAGGAAGGAAGCACTCGGAAGAAGTGAGGTGTACAGAGTGGTTATATACCATCTTTGAACAAGGAATATACTTCTCATATGAGAGGAATATCTCTTTTACTACAGTCATGAGATGCTTTGATAGCACAGCAGGTCAATGGTCAATGAGATGAGCACAGGTCAGAAATTAATCCTTAGTTTCTGACTGGAAAGAATTACCCCTAAAGAAATGTTGATATGGAGGGAGATAACAGTCCTATGTTTAAGACATCATTCTTAGCTTTGAGACATTGTAAATGTTTAAAGGAGATATACAATACATGCTGAATGGGCAGCATCAGGCCTTTCTGGAAAATCGGGGTCGGGATGAATTAGTTCTAAACCAAATGCCTTCCTCATATATGCCAATATATCATATTGCTTTTCACTTTTGATCATTTGTTGTGCAGCAATGGAAAATGGATATACCTTTTATCTAGTATATTGAGTTAAAGAGGCCATAATAATTGTAGAAGAAGATGATGAGAATGAAGTTATTTTTACAATAATGTAATATTTATTTTATAATTGGAAAGAAAAAATTGTAAAGACTGTGATTCTATATTCAAATTATTTTATTTCTTGAAATGAAGCAAAGCTAATTATCTTAAAATGAATGAATATGCTTTCTTAAAATCATTTATTTCAAGTCAGAAAGGAAGCCAAGAAAAAACTTGAATAGACACCACCTTGAGTCAGTGCTTATGTGCTGGAAGATATCAGAAGTTATTACAAATCTACTATAATAATTCCCACAATATCCCCATCAGGTAAGTTTTATTATTTTTATTTATTTTATAAATGAGAAATTGAATTCCATTGAAAGTAGTTAATTTGATAAGGACAACTAAGTGGTTATAACATTATACAAAATTTGGTCTACTTTCCTGTTGCGGCCTTTTAACCATCTTATTACAATGTTCACCCTCTACACTGAAGAGAAGAGATATTCTCTTCATGTCATCTGCAGTAGCATGCTAGTCCTAAAGTAGCTCAGCATAATATTATCACTTTTATGTCTTCTCCCATCTCATGTATGGCTACAAGAATTGAGCATATCAACTTACATTTCCTGGCACCTAAGGTTTCTCTTAATATGTCCCAGGCCTCTCCTGCAGGTCAACATTTCCTGGCAGTCACTTCTGCCCCACATCTTTGAGAGTCAGGCTGCTGTCTTCACTGAGGTGTGGTACAGAAGAGACAGCTCAGGTGCTGGAGTGACATACACTTGGTAGTAATTCTGCCTCATTCATCAGCCTTGGGGCCACAGGGAGAAATTCTAACAGTTGCTGAACTCTTTTAACCTCCTGATATAAACTTCTCCCTCTTATGATGTTTGTAAAGACCAACCAGGAGAATGCTAACGTATATACATATATTTATACAAATGATTACATATATAACTATATGTGTGTATATATGTATATATGAGTGTGTGTGTGTGTGTGTGTGTGTGTGTGTGTATACAATTAGAGAGTGAGAGAGAGGTACAGATATTTACATTGATCCCAAGCAAGGCACTTTCATTTTCATCCAGCATGACCAAGGTACACATCCTTTTCTAAAGTGCCACGTATGTTTTTTTTTCAGTCAATGTTTAAATATAGTAATACTCGTTATGTTTGAAGAGTCAGCAATGCACAAAGAAAAAACCTTCAGTGATGTTTACACACAGAGTAAATATGGGCTTTAAATGTGCAGTGCAGAAGGAGTGGTGAATTCAGAGTTAACAGTTAATTTCTTTTTAACTAAAAGAAAAATCCTTGTTATAAAATACACAAAGCATATAAAAGTATTTCTCTGAATGCATAGAGTAAGACTTTAAACTCAGCTACCAGCAACTGTGCAGTCTTATCCCACTGCGATAGGCAGGAGTCAGTCGACCATAGAGGACTTTATAAAGGTAGGAGAGACCAGTGTTGGCCCGTCTCTCCCTGGAGATGCCAGCCCCTTGTTAGCCTGTTTCCAAGCCCAGGAAATGCCTGGAGCTGTTCCTATACAGGCAACCTCCCAGCCAGGGGCCTCCACTGCTTCTGAGAATTTTCATTGCTCTGGATGGCTGGAAGAGTTTTAACCTTAACGATTTAGACATAAATTAATACTGAATTTATTTATTCGAGGATAGAACTAACCTTAATTATATCAATAAATGTAACTTTTTCCAAAGCGAAGGGAAAAAAATGTTAGAATATCTAGCTAAACTAGCTACTGAGTGGTTGAAAGACCAGTGAGCTTTCTTCTTTAAAGCGCTTTGGAGTTAGGGGTTAATAAGTCAACTTTACTCTGCTGTGCAAACACTGTATGAGGGGGAATAACTCATCCTCAGTCACTCGTGGAATATAATTAAGTCACTGAACAGAGTGACTCTGTGAAGTTGGCCTTGAACTCACCTCAACATCAGCTCTGTATTTAGGCGGAGCAGGAGGCCATTATCTTAGCACAACATTCTCGTTCACTGACATCTTCTGCATCTTCTCTTTCAGTCCTAGTGTCCCAATAAACTTAACCACTTAGGAAGTTAAGCTTCTCTGGAAAATGTCAGCACTATTGGGAAAAATCGTCTTAAGACAGTAGGGATGCTCTTCAACGGCCCACCTCAAATGGCTGGTCTCCTGTTTGTCTGAGTGGGTTAATTCTTATTTCCAAAGATAAGCTGTTTATTTCAACAAAAGAGTGGGTTTCTGTTAACATTAAAGACATTGAAAGAAGAAAAAGAATTCTTGAATGCATTCTTAGAAAAAAACTCTTATGCTATGCTCAAGAGTTCAGTGAGGTGTTTGTTTTTCCAAAACAAGGCCTGGTGAACTCACAGTTGCCTGTGTTTAAGTGGATTGGTGTGGTAGTGGGGGATCACTAAGATGAAATTATTTGTTTACAACAGCAAAAGATTTCAGAATTGTGTAAAAATCCCAATAATTTCACAATGAGCTTTATCTTTGACCTAAAAATAAAGACACTCACATCTTTAGCTCAGTTTCTCACAATAACCTTTAAAATAGCAACACAGTCTGTCTCAAAAATTGCTTTTCATTTCTAGTAGAAAATGAAAGTGGAGAACACTGAAGGGCAATGTTTATTCTCTTAGCATATGGTGCAATTAAGCACACAGATGACTGGAATCATTCAGAGTTTAAAAAAAAAAAAAAACTGAAGGCTGTTTCAGAAATTGTGAGAGATTTCTCTAGAGACCACTAAGTGGAGGTAATGCAGAGATGACTGTCTAGGCCTTGGCAGACTAGAGTCAGAAAAGCAGGCATGAGTATTGACAAGGGGAAAAGTGGAAGACGGAAAGCTTTTTCGGTTTACAGCATATTTGAAATTAGGTAACTATATTCTTAAATATGTTAACTCCTGTAACATTCATAACTACATTCTGTGAAATTTAACAGCGACAAGTCACACTAAAATCCCCTTGTCCAGTACCGGTGCTTTCCCTAGTTCTTTTCTCTAGTTAGGTCGCATTTCAGCAGAGTTGAGAGAATCAACATCAAGAAAAGCAGATCCGCATCTGGCCCTTCGGGTGCACTGTCAACAGCAGTATCTAGAAACAGCCTCCACTCTGTCTCAGCTCCAGCTTGCACAACTCTCTTTCATTCTGCAAGTAAAAGACACTGCATATAGAACCACTGGCTTCTGCCTCTCCAGACCGATTCTCAGCTGTCCATAGCTTCAAGCAACAGGTTCCCTGTGCATGAAGAGGTTTGGACGTGTGCCACATGCTTCTTGGGGGCCAAGGGCTTCCTACTTTGGCAGGGGCTCTGCTAAGCATCCAAGGCATTTATATCAGTAGCTAGTCCTTGGCCCAGAGGTGACACACACTGTCACAATACTCACTGATAAAAGTCGCTGCAGGACTAATGAGTGAGTTTTGAAGCTCTTTTGTTGTAGCAAGAGTTTTCAGTCAGTGTAGATGCAGCATTTCTGAACAGAAAATTATTTTCACTTACCATTAGAACCTGTCCCATGGGAAATCTTGGAGTTGAGAGACATCTTCGTCCTTTCTTATCAGCGTATGGGATAAATTCCTGCTATTTTTCACTTAATCTGGACTAACACTCAGCTCCAAGCAACTCATTCCAAGCAGTTCTTGGAGGGTGAACTCCAGTCAGTCCTGTTCAATTTCAATGAAATCACTTTCTCTAGTAGATGGGTTCTGAATCCTCACCTGGAATACCAGCTTTTGCTTATTAAGTGGAAATGCTCCAGTGAAGACAAATGGATAGAATGCTGGCAATGATCTTTTACACATCCCATTTTGAGGCTCCAGAGACACTGGTGCTTGCACAGGACAGAAGAGAACAGTGAGTGACTCTCATTCCATGGTGGCTGACAAACAGGACCTAGTTTTGTGCTTTCTCATGTTCTGAGCATGGCAGAGAGGAGAGGCATCCCAGTTAGGAACAAGTGCCAAGAGGTGTGGTCTCATGGAAAGGCTCCTAGCAGGGGCAAGTTCCCCAGGGGGCAGTAATGGAGGTGAACCCTCCACAGGTGTGATTCACAAGGTTTGGAGAGGCCTCCATTCTGCAACTTGCCTGAATTCTCTGCTGTGCGGCTATAGACAAATGGAAAGAATGGTTTGGCCAAATAGTTGAGAACAAAGGGCCGGTCTCACTCCTTCTTCAGCTAGGGTAGGTTTTTGTCTTCACATCATCCTCTTCCACTCCTATAATCTCATTGATTCCTCTCCTTGATGTTACTTAAACTGGCATTTCTCCTTTTGTGGTAATATTCACTTTGTCAGATCCTAACTTTGATAATTGACTCCCTGGCTATGATTGTGTTTACCTGACCAGTATAAACAGACCAGCTGTTGACCTCATTTGGGGAATTCACATTCACTTCACTCTCCACTAGTATCTGCTCCTCTCAAGTGTCCCCCTAGGTGCAGCCACCCACCACTCCCCTGCTACTCTTGGTCCACAGGCCCAAGCCTTCTCCAGTCTTGCAAATCTTGATTCAAATTTTGTATAGTGGCATACCCTTCCTTAAGTTATAATGCATAATTCCATAAAAAGAATTCATATTTTTCCTATCAAAAGTATTTCTATTCTTTATCATAATTCAAAAATGATTTCTTTTTTTAAAAAAGAAGAAAAGTGCTTAAGGTAGTACATACTCTGTTAAACCCAGGTGTTTCACCACAAGGACAAGCACGGATTGCCCAAGGGCTGTCCCTCACAAGGACAGCCTAGACATGACCCTCTCTATAGAATGGATCATGCTAACTTATGCTGTCTGCATTGAGGTTTTGGAATGTGAAAAATGAGACCTCACTAGAGCCAATTATCATTTTATTGAAGAAAAAACAAACCAAAATAAAACTTTTCCTCAGGACATTAATGTAGCTTACACTTTCTCAGTGATAATAACAAATATTTATTCCCACAACTAAGACTCTTAGAAAAGAACTTTACATTTAATGTAATATACGTTCTCAAAGTTATCCTAGGAATTACGTACAATCTTTCACATCAATTTTTATTTTAAGAAAATAATTCCAAGACATGTTAAGTAGCTCATTCCAGATTAAACAACTTGCAAGCAAAGAGACTGAGCGCCAAATATCTATCCTTGGTAAATATTTTATTTACGTACTTCTTGCTTTCCCTCTGTGATAAACATGGGGAGCCATTGCTAAAAGCAACAGACTCTTAAGGATTCATTGTTTAGGGACAGATTCCATGAACTCTCCTAGATAACATGGACAGGGCTGACAAGCATTCCTTTGCTAATTTGTTAAGCAGCAGAGGGAATGAGGGAGAAAACAAATGTCAGATGAGTAACAGCAATACTATTCTTTCTATGGGAGGGATTAGATGTGTTTCCCTTGGAAATACAAGGAAAAAAGTATTCTCTCCTAATGGAAAAAAGATATTAGGAAGAAAATTTCAAGCTTTCACTTTATGGTAAGGAAGTGTACAGACTTTTATGCATTGAATTGTGTTCCCTCAAATTCATATGTTGTAGTCCTGACCCCTAATACTTCAGAATGTGGCCTAATTTGGAGATGGGGTTGTTATAGAGGTAACTAAATTAAAATCCTGTTATCAAGATGAGTCCCATTCCAGGATGTCCAGTGTCCGTATAAAAAAGGAATTTAGGGGCTGGCCCCATGGCATAGTGGTTAAGTTTGCGTGGTCTGCTTTGTCAGCCTGGGGTTTGCAGATTCGGATCCCGGGTGCAGACTTAGAAGCACTTGCTAAGCCATGACGTGGTGGCATCCCACATAAAGCAGAGGAGGACTGGCACAGATGTCAGATCAGCGACCATCTTCCTCAAGCAAAAAGAGGAAGATTGGCAACAGATGTTAGCTCTTTGCCAATCTTCCTTACACACACAGAAAATAAACAAACAGAAAGTAAATTTAGACACAGAGCCATGCACAGTGTGAAGATGATGTGAAGGGACACAGGGAGAAGACAGTCATCTACAAGCCAGAGAGAGAAACCACAAACAGATCCTTTCATTACAGCACTCAGAAAGATCCAACTGTACTGACATCTCGATTTTGGACTTTTAGCCTTCAGAACCAGGAGAAAATAAACTGCCATTATTTAAGTCACCCAGTCTCTGATACTTTGTCAGGTAGCCCTAGCTGACTAATAGAAAGACTTTATAAATAAATGAATGGGGAAAAAAGGAAGAGGCAGTCAGAATGGTGCAAATCAACTCAGGTGCAGGAGATGAGCCCCAGGACAAGGGCACTAAGCGAGGTGGGTGAGGGATTAAGAATGTTCAGGAGCTCGGTGGGCACAGGATGATGGGGCCTGGACAGTTCCAAGGATTGAAATATGGACAAACAGTCTTAGGAAAGTGACATTCAGAGAACTTGTAGATAAGTGACCCATGGTTTGAGACATTGAAAAATGAGACAGTGCCTGCTTCATAGTCTAGGAAAACCCCAACACGATGGGGAGGAACAGCCATGGAAATAGTCAAGACATGGTAATCAGAGGTGGAAGAGTCCTCAAAGGCATTGTACACAGATCCATTCTGTAATCCTATAACCCAGTACCCAGCTCGAGGTCTGTATCTGGAGCAAATATTTTGACGATTTGCCTTTCTGTGGATCAAGTAACACAATAATACTCTGCCGTGGTAAAATTCATCATCGCATACACCCAGGATCCAGGCATTCTTTTTGGACACATCTACTTCCCAATAATATTTCCCTGAGGAGAAACTTTGGAGGCCGACAGCATCAAAAACAGAAAAATCATATGAACCTGTATCCCCAGATGTAACAGGTTGCATAATTCTCACTTGTCTCTGATCCGCAGATACAACAATCTTTCTAGAGCTAGTTGGACTCAGCATCATGTCCACTGTAAGAAAAATCACAGGGTCAGGTGAGGGACATAGAATGGTTGCATCTTGTGACATTGTGAAGAGGAATATTGTGAATTGACTGGGAGGAACTTGTGGTGATGTGTCAGAGATGACTAGGACACTTAAGAGCTGTTGTATGTTTGTGTGTTTGGGGAAGAACACATGAAGCTAAGATCATGGGACCTATTAGTAACCACAACTTCAGAAAAGGGATCAGAGCATGGAGATTTGAAGACCCTGTAACTTCTTCTTACCCCAGTAGCATTGGACCTCTGTGAGCTCTGAAATGACAAAAGTTGCAATGATGTTGTTAGAAGCAAAGCAGTAAACATTCATCCCCGTCCTTGCTCTAGAGTGGAGGCAGGGGAGGGGATCATTGTAAGGCTATGAACTGGTGAATGAGAGGACAAAGCAGATAGCTGGGCATTCCCCCTTAGATCTGATCATCTTCAGAACAGAATCTCTCTCTCCTTGTCTGGCCTGCCTCCCCTCTTTGACCCTAATCTAGAAACAGCATTCATTCTCCCATTTTTCCCTGATACTACAAGAATTCAACACCCACACTCTTCCATGTCCCTCCTCACCTTTAAACTCTTGCAGCATCCCGCTCAGATCAGGAACTCGGAATGCACGCTTCATTTTCTTGGAAACCTTTTTTGGCTCTTTCAAGGTCCAGGTCTCACTCCTAAAGAAGACAAAAGTTGATGATCACCACATTTCTGACCTAGGTCTCTCCAAGACCTTTGCCTCCCTCACCTTTCATCCACTGACACACTGAAATACTCTTCACTGAAGAGCTTGCAGATGGGAGAGAGGAGAGCCCTGATGCTGCAACCAGAAAAAACATGCTCATCTCTACCTTTCCATTTACCCACTGTGTGACTATGGGAAGGTATTGAATTTTCAGAGGCATAGTTTCTTCCTTCCAAAATAAAATAATTAACATCTCCCTCCCTATCTCCGAGAAATCATGTGAAAATATATGTAATAATGGATATATTACACCAAAAAAATAAACTTTGGTACACTAACAAAATTAATTTCTGGTGAAGCCACTGAATGGATGTGCGTTCCAAGAGAGAGAATCAGAAAATGGGCCTGCAGAAACTGGCTGCCAGGTGTATAAGACATGTCAAGTGTGGGAATACAGTCTAGAATGAACCGAGATCTTCAAAGTCTGCTCCCTAGTAGGGAGGCCCTCAGAATAACATCTGTGATTTCAGTTCCTTTGGGAAAAATTATAAACACTTGGAAAAGAAGATATTATGAACAACAAAGTAATAGTAGTCTGAATTTCATGTGTTAGGAAAGAGCTTGATGCTGCCACATAGGTGTACAATTTTAGACACAGAGATGTAGCCTCTCCATTCTGGCTTCAAATGTCTGTGACTGAGATGGATTAATTGTTTGCACCAGGGCAAAAATATTCCCCGAGATTTAAGTCTGTTTTGGAAAACCTAAACTGAAGCACATAGATGGGCCTGGTCCTCTATTTCCAGGGCAGAAATTTAAACATAAAGGAGTTGTCTCCAATTATGGGTGATTTTTGGCAGATAAAGAAGACACTACCTTCCCACGGCAAGTAAAGCTCCTGTGAAATACAGGCACCTGAGTTAGATACAGGCACACATGGTGAAGAAAACTGATAAAGTCACAGGACTCTGAAAAGGCAACACATTATCCCTAATATTGCTATGGACCCAAACTCTGCAACTTCTCACCACCTAAATCCCCTACCAATGAATCTGGCTCATTCCCAAAAGTTATAGAACACTCAAGCCGTGTATATGAAGAGAAATTCAGAATAAAACTACTACTCAAATTTCCTGCCTTGAGTGATATTTTATTTTCATTGACCATCACATCTGAAGACTGTAAAACTCTTTTCAAGGCATGGAAGGACAATCTCTGGTTTCTTTCACATACCTTTGCAGGATGCCATTTACATCCTGGGGAGCAAAGAGAAAATATTAGTGAAGAAATAATACGTCCTCCCCACTTACAATACTTCATCAAACACCCACCACCCCGAGATGTGGTGAGAAAAGACCTGGTCCAAATTGAGAGCCCAAAGTAAAGACAAGACCCAGGACAAACACTCCAGAACATTCGTGAGATATTGTCATGTATCTTAAAAGTTAGTAACAGCTTTGAGACTTTTGAAGTACAGAATGAGGCTTCCAGAATCTGGATGTGAGACATATTTATGAGGAAAACAAGAGGTTCCTACTTTTTTTATCCAAAATACATAACGCTCTCCATGAGAAGATTTCAATAATTCATTGTTCTTTCATTGTTGAATGAAAATGTACATTGATGTACGTTTATTTACCAAGCATTATGCCAGCCTTTACACAATCAAAGATGAGTAAATGGTCATAATATTCCTCAAGAAGTTTACATGGCTTTTGCTGAGGGTACAAGCAAACAAATGTACTAATGTGGCATTTTTCAAGTCTATCTCTTCTCATTTTATACACTGTCTATAAGTGACATCATCTACTCTCTTCACTTCGACACACATGTATGTCTAGTTAATTTCCAACACTTTACTGTTACTCAATATTTCCTCTTACATTCAGGTTAATATATTTAGTATTTAAAAAGCTACAGGAACCAGTAACTTAGGATGTGTAAAAGGTAACAGTATTCACACATCAAATTGTCTCCTCTCTTAGACCCATCGCTCATAATATTAGCAATATCCAATTAGTCACTGTTATAAATGTACAATATTTACCCTCCTCTTCAGTCTCTATCATGCCAGTTTAGTCCACATTCTTAACAGATTTTAGTCATGTGACCTTCTTTATCATCACAGATATTATTTTATTTGTTTGAACAGATAAGTACAAATATATTTGGGCATTTTTATCCTGGATTTACATCCTCCATGTCACCAAAAACTAGGCCAACAGCTGGGCCTACACATGCCAAAACAAGAGTTTTGCTTTCTATATTAGAGCTTTTGTTTCAATATGACAAAAACCAAATAAAACTAGATTGAGTAGAGAAAAGTATGGGAGGTAAATATAACTTTGCTCAAAGATTATTTTTGAAGCTCAGACATGGTCATCAGGATCTGGTCTATGTCCTTCTCCAAATTCTATTTATTCCCTCTATCTTGACTTTTTTCTCAGTTCATGAAGGGAACATAAATCTCCTGATACAAGCTACAGAATAAAAGAGGACTTCTCTTGTCAGTTATCATAACTAATTCAGAGGCCTGCATGGCATTGGCCTGCACTGGATCAGATGCCAATATTGAAAGCATCACTCTGTTGTTGTTGGAAGGAAATGAAGTAGAGTTGAAGGCAAATTTCTATACTTTACTAGAATTCAACTATTATTTATCTGATGTAGATCATGATAGGACAAGGTCCATATTGTAACCATGAGAACAACCACTATGAAAAGAACTAAAAAAAAACAAAAAAAAACAGAGAATAGGAAAACAAAATTTTATATTGGAAAGATTTCTTTAACACAAAAGAAGCTTCTTAAGAAGAAAGAGGTGAACAAAAACCACAGGATACATAGATAAAGCAAATAGCATATGCTAAATTTAAATACAGTAATATCAATACTTGCATTAAATGTCATTGTCTTAATACTCTAATTAAAAAGCAGAGATTGTTTCACTAAATAAAAAGTAAAATTCAATTATTGCTATCTGTAAGATATATTTTGGATTCAAAAACACAAATAGGGCACTTGTAAAAGTGTAGAAAAATATACACCACACAAGCAACAATCATAAGATAGCTCAAGTGCCTATATTATTATTACTTGATAAAAGGAAATTTAATACAATAAATCTTATGAGAGAATGAGAGGGAAATTTCATAATGACAAAAAGATCAGACATCAAAAAGGTATAACGATTATAAATGTATATGCACCTAACAAAAAAGCTTCAACATACAAAAAGCAAGATTAAAAGGAAAAATAATTCAATGATAATACACAGAGAATTTAATAACTCACTCTCAATAATTGAGTGAACAGCTTGCATGCAAACTGTCAAGGATAGAGAAGACATAGAAAGTACTATCTACCAATTTACCTAACAGACCTCTATAGACCATTTCACACATGAATGCAGAATACACAGAATTTTCAAGTTCATGTGGAAAAACTTTCTGGACATACAATATTTTAAGCTACAAAACCACTGTCAATATATTTAAAAGATTGAAATAATAAAATACATGTTTCTGATTTAGGAGAAGAATTGCATTTGAAGTCCACAGCAGAAGGAAATGTAAGAAATCAGTAAATATGTTTTAACTAAACAACACACTTTCAAATATTCCAAGGCTTAACAAAACTATCACAAAGGAAATTTGAAAATAAGATGAATTGAGTGAAAATAAAAGAGAAATAATCAAAAAGTATGCCATACAGCTAAAGCAATGAATTTATATCTTCGAACACTAGATCAGAAAAGATGGTCTCAAATCAGTGATCTATGTTTCCATTTTAAGAAAAGTACAAAAGGAGCAGCAAACTAAAGTCACCACACACGTGCACACTTGCACACACACACCCGATGAAACATTAATGGTGAGAGCAGAAATAACGGATATAAAAGGTTTAAAAATAGATGAAATCAATGAAAGGAAAAGACTGTTTCATGAAAAACATTAACAAAATTGACTAAACATAACTAAACTGACAAAAAACAAAGAAAAAAAGTAAATCAACAAAATCAGGAATAAAAGAAGGGACATTACTGTGAGTCCTGTAGAAAGTGAAGTGTTTATAAGGGATTATTCTGATTAACTTTACATCTAGAAATCAGACAACTGAGACAGAATGGACAAGTACCTAAAAAGGCATACATTACCATAAACTGAAACAAAGACTGTAAAAAATCTAAATGAACCTAATATAGTAAAAATAAGATTATTTTAAATATTTCCAAAAACAAAAGCCCAGAGTAAGAAGGTTTCACTGGTGAAATCTATTGAATATTTAAAGAATGAATGAAACCAGTACTTCACGGTTTCTTTTCAAAAAAACAGAGAAGGGGGGCATATCTCAAATGCTTCTATAAGGTATAAAAAGATAAACCTTTTGGAATCCAAACTGCATTTGTTTGCCTATGATTAAGCTGGGTTATGATGAGGTATCTCATAAATGCTTTACACCACATCAGTGATAACGGGGGCCTACTGAATATCACTGGATACAATGGATCTTCTTTCCAAGGTCAAATTTTTGTACGGCACTTGATAAATTAAATAAAAATGAGACTTTTCCCTTGTTATCCATGCTTTCAGTTATTTCTATAACCTCTGAAATAGATGCAGGGAAGATGTAGTGCAGGACCAAAGGAACCTTAATGTCACCAGCACAAAGAACACAGTAATACAGAAAAGGAAACTAGTCTGCTTTTTCGCCAAATCTCAGATGCTGGGGCTTCTTCCCAAGTCTTACCTGCAGCATCTCCAGTGCTGACCCCTGCAACCGATGCTCCAGATCTGAGATGAGAGAGCTCACCAACTGGCTCTGCTCCACCAGCTGATTCTCAGCCTCTGCCAGGTTGTGCAGAACATCTCCTGCCTGATTCTTCAGTTTTAGTAGCTCCTTCTGCTCCTCATCGTCCAGGATACCTCTCAGTTGTTTAAACCCTGCCTGGATACGTTGTGTCTCACTTTCTATTTGATTCTTCAGGAATGAGAAAGAGAGAGGAACTCAGGCTCTCATGCAGATATTAGAAGCTGGACAAAGAAGTCTACTGTTTGGGAAGTTCTCACAGGGCAATGAGATAGAAGCAAGGGAGAAATTCTTGGGGACACTGACTTTTCCAATTATTTTCTCTTCATCACATTCAAAACAACGCCCTCAAGTGTGCAATATTGAGGCCAACCTTGAGCCAAGAAAGGGATAGCTGTATGTGGCTCAGCTTTCACACAGCTGTCCAGAACAATGCAGCCTCCCTGCATTACTCCTGACCCTCACCCCACATTGTTCCAAAAGTTGAACACTCAGGACAGAACCATGAGCCACTGCACAATCTCTTCCCGTAGAGGAGTCAACATCTCAAAAACGTGACGGGAAAGGAACACAGCATTCACTAGCCATCCTCATCAGAGAGTCCATCTATGGGAATACCTCCTCCAAGAATCTATGTTCATTTGTGACATACTCACTTTCCAGCCCCACCCTACTAGGGAAAGGATAAAGAAGATGACTATTCAAATGACTTTTGGACATATCAAATATCAGGAAACAAAGAGGAAGGGGGGATCCTTGTACCTAACACCCAAGGTCTTGCTCAGAAATTCAGTCTAACTCCCTCAGGAAGTGACCCCACCTACGTTCCAGGAAGTTCTCTCCTCTCTGACATCAGCTTCCAACTTCTCAGCTTCCTGCAGCTCCTTTCTCATCCTCTCTAGAGCTTCCTGGAGCTTCTCCTGGGAGAGAGGAATTAAGGCAAAGTCAAGATCTGGGTTTTCTTGCATTGGAATAGAGGATAAGTGGGGAAGAATTGAGGCTGATCTCCAGATAGACTAGAGTTTACAGAAACTATGAGAACAAAATTAGAATCTATGACTTGGAAGAAAACCTGAGGTGGTGAATGTGTCCTTTAAGACTCAAGTGATAAGAGTCAGCATCCCTTCCCCAAGAGAAGATTGATTCTCTTTGTTCTAGAAGAAGAAAGGTGATCTTGAGGAAAGAATATACATTTCAATCCATGCAGCTCCTCAGTTCACCCTCCTGTTCCAAGAGATAACAAGAGCTTTTCTTGGGCAGCAAATCGCCATCTACTAGAACAAGGTACAGAAATATCTATTTCTGTCTAAAAGTCTGTATCATAGGCTTATCCTTTTATAATTGGATGGAATGCATAGAAATGTCATTTAGGCCTTGGAACGCGAATATAGGAAGTGATCTCAAGCCTCAGAGTTGTTTTCAAGATCACTAAATTTGAATGCACAGTGTATATTTCCCATGAAGTACCATTCTACCTTGTCTTTTTCCATGATGGTCTCTTACCTGGTACTCCTGCACAACCTCCTCCATGGGGAATGCTTGGTGGTCACGGTGCTCCTGAGAGCGCTCACAAAGCCAGCAAATGACCTTCCCATCCTCCTTACAGAAGAGCTGGAGTTTCTCTTCATGACGTACACAAAGATCTCTTTTCTGCTCCTCTTCTGGCCTCAACTTGACCTCCCTGAGCCTCTCCGCTATGTTGGCCATGGACTGATTAGGCTTCAGGTTCCCAGGCTGGTAAGGGATTTGGCACACAGGGCACCTTCTCTCTCCTCCTTGGTCAATCCTGGAATCTTTGTTTGTGGTGATGCAGGCTTGACAGAAGTTGTGGCCACAGTCTAGGCTCAGGGGTTCTGTCAGGAGCTCCAGGCAGATGGGGCAGGTCACCTCCTCCTTTATGCTCACCAGGATTCCTGAAGCCATCACATCTGTTGCCCGGTCCCACGTGTCCTAACTTCTGAGGCTCCTCCTATGCACAGATCCCTGCGTGATTGGGAAGGTAAAGTGGGGCAGAATAAGAAAGGAAGTAATAAAATGATACTAATTGTGTAGAAATCAAGGACAAACCAAGACATATATCAAAGGGCAGAAAAGAAAAGGTGGCCAAAGAAGGGAAGAAGGTTGATGATCTGGTAAAAGGAATTTTTCAAAAAATCTCAAACACTTCCCTTCCAATTCATCACCCCTGTAAAACCCATCCTTATTTCTGCAGTGACTGATATTCCCCTTTTCTTTCACGGAAAGAAAGGATGACCCGAGGTGTTTTCTACTAAGATCCATGTGTGACCCACTGTCTACCCTACTTTTTCATTCCTATGCCAAAAGCACATCCTGGATGTTAAAAGCACTGAACCACTTATGCCTCTGAGCTTTTACACTTGCTCTTCTCTGAGCAAGGAATGCTGCCCTGATTTCAGTATGACATCCTCTTATACTTCGGTGATCTCCCTCCTTACATCTTCTCTGATCAGAAAGATCTGCTCTAGCTTATTTACAGTGTAACCATTGTTCTCACTTGCTGTTTGTTTGCAATGATTTCTCTTATTACTATGACATAACATATGACAATCTGTGTTCAAACCCTTTGTCAGATGTATAAATAGAGATAATAAGTGACTTACCAACCTCATTTATCATCCATACACAGACTTGAGATGAAACTTATGTATCTAGGGTCCTTAAAGGGCCTTTCTCTGCCTACCCTACAGAATTACTCAAAACAAACCAAAGAAACTTCATCTATCCAATTAATATCGAGAGCAATGGGGTGTGGAAGTGAAACAATCCACACCCATTGAGAAGTTCTGGGGAGTTTTGTGTTTGTAAATGGTGAGATCTCACCTTAGCCTGGAAACATGCCAAGGTCATTGATAAGAGACTAAGGATGTGTTTTATGTGGATGGTACAGAGGGTGATGATATGGATATACTCATAGGGTCTCACACATCATATGCCTGGAGAAAGGGAAGCACAGATGAAGTGAATATGAATCTTGAGAAAGAAGTTTCAAAATACTTGGAAAGATAATTCAACAAATTATAATTGATGATTAATTATGCTACCAACTGGACCAATATCTAGAAACACAACAGCCTAAACAGAAAATTTAAACGGCTAGGCACTTGACATTCACAAGGAAAGTAATAGTAAATTAAATATTCAGTATTGTGTGTCGAAAGAAAAGAGGTGTAAACCACTGCTAGAGAGATGTCCATGTTGTTGGGAAGTCAAAATAACGTGGAGAAATGGAGGGTTATCCAAGAATTCGGACGTGAAAACATAAGAAGATGAAGGAAATATGGGAGAAGAGAGGACAAAATGTATTAGGTGGATGAAATGACGTGTTCATGGAAGTCATATCATCTTGTATGAGTTTCCAAGTACCAGTGTGGCTGCTGTGGAGAAAACCGCTGGGCCTTTGGTTTCATGTGAGCCTGCGGTGACCACAAAATATGACACTTCCCAAATTATGTAACCTTGAGGGACTGTTTTCCAAGAGAAAGTAGAAATTATCAATGTTTTCCCATCAGAGAAGAGTGGGGACATATTTAGCTCTGCATGTGAGCTGTGAAATGTTGGATGGATCCAGAGTGGAATTGGGAAGATCAGTTAGGATGCATGCACAGTTGCTCAGGGGAGAAACGGTGATAGCTTGAGGGACAAAGTGATGAAAGTAATGAAGAGCAGCAGGCGAGAGTGAAAGACAAGATGAGGTAGAGAGATAGGAGGGGGTGGTACACTGGATAAGTGGGAAGAAAGGGTGAGCATCAGAGCCGAGCTCTTTCTTCCTGTAAAGATGATATTGGCTTACTCTTCTCCTATTAGGTTTTTGTTCTTTGGGCTTTTTTTCTGGGAAACCTACTGGTTACCGTGTTACAAGAAAGTGGAAGTTCAGCTGCTTGAATAGTAAAAATATCCTTATGTGTAAACTATATTTGAAGTGGGAAACATTTAAATTGACATTAAAATTCCAGTTGTTAAGCATGGACCTCATTTTTCACAAGAGGAATGTCATACTTATAATCAAATTGTGTCTTATTTAGGCCCCTGGAAGCTACGATAATGGGCTTTCCAAAGGTAATGAGTTCTTTGTAGCAGTAGGCTTATCTAAAATATGGTAGTTTTATACACATTCACCTAGTCTGGCTTCTTAAAAACTTGAGATGACCAGGATACGGTATTTCCTATGCCACAGTAACATTCATCACTGAGAGTCAACGGATGCAGCCATGCTGCATGCTGTGTCTCCTGTATCCCCCAGCTAAGCTAATTGATACTGGCAGTTTATGTCTTATTAGGTCACATGGATGGAAATGGCCATCCAGATTGCAAACTGCTGCTGGTGGTCAGTCAGAGGGGGGATCACAGAGTGGAGGCACAGTGATGTTTATATTCTGACCTGGACTCAACTATGGCTCTGTGGCCACAGTCTATGATGAGGAATTCTGTCAGGAGCTTCAGGCAAATGAGGCCAAGAAGCAATAAACAAAGAAAAGGCACATCTCAGTAGGTATAATGTCTTGACAGTTGCCCAATTAGATGGTAAAAGAAAGATCTCCATGAGACAAGTAAGTTTTCCCTTTCTTCTGCACAAGGGAGACAAAAGTAAAGACTGCATGGAAATAAACTTAGACCTACTGAAAGTGTCTATTTGTGGCATGTTCATCATCCATGAAGGGTAATTGATAAAGACTGAGGCTGAATATGAACGGGAAGTGTAATCCAGCTAATGGTAGATATTGAAAATAGCCAAAAGGCCATTTCAAGTTAGCCCTTGGCTGCAAAGACTATGACCCAGATCAGGCTCTGATGCATATCAAGATCAGAGATAGTCATTATACCAGGTAGATATTACAAGATAATGTCTAATCCTGTTTATGACTCATGCTGGGATCCAAATATGAGGGTGGGGCCTCCACCATTTTTCATCCCATTCAAGATCCAAGCTATATTGAGAGGTGTCAAGACCCTATCGAAGAAGGAAGAGCAGAGCATGCTTTCTGCCATAGGAATACAGAATTTATTTTCACAGCAGGGACACAAGGAGTTAATGTCAAAGCATCTGCTACACAATGCACACTGAAAGGCAATGTGCAGAGGAGCTCGAGTCCTCTCACGTGGAGGATGACACATCCTCTCCCTAAGCAGTGTCCCCCCTGAGGGAGATAAATATGGGAACGTGAGCGGTGTCTGACTGAGAGAACTCCCAGGTAGGTCGGCTGACATAGGAGTCAGGTGATGGCACCTCACACATTCTTCTGGTATCTGAGTTCATGAGAATACAAACTCAACATATCCCAGAGGTGACAGTGAAATACAAGAAAAAAGATATTGAAAGACAATAACTATGTAAAATTCCAAAGAATAAGGACACGGACAGAACTTTCTTCTAGAGTGAGTGGAGTAAAACTGTTTCTCTAAGTATAGTGAAGCCACAAATTCCTGATGTTAAATAGAAAGAATCAGTTTTCCCAAATAGAATGCTATGTTTTATTTCCCAGGTCGTCATGTAAGAGCATTTAATATGAACTCCTTGTAAGTCTAGCAAATTAAAGACAGAAAAAGAAAAGTAGCAAATCAATTCTAAATCCCTGTGATAAATGGCATGACACAGGTATACTGTATGAGTTCAGAAGACAGGTGCCTAACACGGACTTATGGCTGAGGTGGGATAAGGATATGTAGCAGAGGAGATAATCTCCTAAATTGTCTTCAACAAAGGAAGATTGGGTCACATGAACGGAAGTTAGATTGATAAAAGACATTTCCTTGATGTCTTCCACATACCTGAATAAGGTGGATGCAGCTTTACTGTCTATTAGAGGGCAGAGCAACCACAGAGACTCTCTTGCTCTAACTTCTTTCCCTCATGGGTCTCAGGATCTTGCTAGCATACTGCTTCTTCTGAAATCTTATGTGTGTGTGTGTGTGTGTGTGAGGAAAATTGTCCCTGAGTTAACATCTGTTGCTAATCTTCCTCTTTTTGCTTGAAGAAGATTGTTACTGAGTTAGCATCTGTGCCAATCATCGTTTATTTTATGTGGGATGCCATGACGGCGCGGCTTGATGAGTGGTGCTAGGTCTCCTCCCAGGATCTGAAACTCAAACCTGGGCCACCGAAGCAGAGTGCATGAACTTAACCACCACTCCACCAGGCTGGCCCCGTCTGACATCTTTTTATATCATTAACACTAATCAAGTAACTCATTTTGTATGTTAAATTGAGAAAAGATACCATTTCTAGAAAATCTTTCTACATGCTCCTCTTGCTTCTGATCTCTCAGTTGAGCGCTGTTTCTGGGTGGCAGATATGGCCCAAGGGGAAAGATGATAAGAGCAGCAATTTTTAAGGACCCGCAGCAATTCCCTGTGTCTGAACAAGTGAACAGGGAAAGGCTACAGAGCTTGCCAATAGTCACCCCATCAAGGCTCCTAAGCACAGAGAGGATAAGTGATGAGAATTGATCTACAGAGACATACAGAAATACTAGATTGTTACACTGATAAGCATTAAACTTTAGGATTCAAAGATCCCTCTGCTTTTTCTTCTGTTTTGGGGAAAAGACTTTCTACCCCTGAAAAATCCAGGAGTCTTACTGTAGGTGGCAAGCAACAATTCAATCTTATAGATCTAGTAGGAAATGAGCATAAATTCAGCCTGAAGAAATAACAGTCTCTTCTTGAAACAAATAAAGCCTTTCACTTCTCTAAAGTTCCCTTCTTTTAAAACCACTCTTCCCCAAACAGCACTTCAGTCAGGAAGCACTCTCAGCAGGAAGCCTGCATGCAGGGCCTGTATCCACCTTCAGAACAGCTTCCTGAGGACAAATCTAACTCACCCTTTCAATGCAATCTCTTCTACAGAAGTCACCCAACCTCTGCCCTCCAAACCTACTCAGCTCACCTCCAGACACCAATGGAGAAGGCGTGATTTCTTGGAGAAGAGTGAAGGTGAAGACAGGCCAAGGGCAGAAACAAGCAGGATTCACTCCCCAAACCAGTGGCGTGAATTATCCAAGGAAGAGCAAAATGAGCCAAGTGAAAATGAAAGTTGAATTCTTAGGGTGGGGTAGAAAAGCAGAAGAGAAACAATGGAGCAATGGCAGCTCTCCATGTCAGGCCTCCGGGAAATGACAAGGCTTTTTTGCCAGGACCAGATGGGCTAGAAACTACATGCTTATTCCTATCTTAGTTCTGGTTCTGGAAGCTGTTTCATGGCTCTTCAACATACTTCCTTCTTTGGAGCACTAGGCTCACCTAGGACTTCAAATTTCACACACATCCACCTCATCTGGCTTCCTTAAAATGAGCTGTCTCAAGGCTGGAATAGAGTACCTCCTTCACTCAGCGAGGACCCACGCCGAAGGTCCACTTCACATAGCCACACCAGCACTGTCCTGGATTGCAGCTGCCGCCAAGGTAAATGCATACGACCAGTCTGTGTCCTGTTATATTACAGAGAGAGAAAAGCTATCTAAATCTGAAATTATCTCAAGTGGTCAGTCAGAGGGCTCTGGCAGTAGAAGCACAGTACTGATGACTTTCAGAACTGGGTTTCAATAAGGCCAAAATGACACTTTTCAAAAATAGCCTGGGAAGATGAAACTGTCTGAACTGTCATATGTTTGACAATGCCATGTAATACTATTCAACATGGAACCCTGTGTCAGAGCATAATAAAAGTAAGGCTGGAAAATAACCATGAAGGCTAATTTTCAGTGTCAATTTGACTGGCCACAAGGTGCCCAGATTAAACATGATTTCTCAGTATGTCTGTGAATACGTTCTTTCCAGATAAGAATAGCATTAAATCTGTGGACTCAGTAAACTAGATTTTCCTCTCCATTGCGGATGTCCATCGTCCAATTTGTTGTGGCCTATTTAGAACAAAAAGGTAGAGGAAGAAAGAATTAGCCCCTTTTGCTTCGTGCGTGCCTGTTGGACCTGGGACATGGTTCTTCCCCTGCCCTTCAACCAGGACTTGCACCGTTGGTTACCCTGGTTCTCACACTGTCAGACAGGGTCTGATTGCACCACCAGCCTCCCTGGGTCTCCGACTTGCAGACAGCGGATCCTGGAAGTTCTTAGCCTCCAGAATGATGTCAGCCAATATATTATATATATATGTATACATAATTAATTGATTTATATAGTTTGTCTCTATATTAAAATATGTATAAATATTATCTTTATAAATATTTATATATGTTTTATAAACATATATAAATATTTATAATTGTACATTATAAATATAACTATTTATATATTATAAACGTTATACAAATAAATGTAAATATGATATTTATCACATAAATATTACATTTATAAATATATAAAATATATATGTAAAATATTGGTTCTGTTTCTCTGGAGAACAAAGTCTAATATAGGAAAGAGGGAATTCTGAAACTGTGTTAAGCGGCACACATGAACTGTGATAGCGACACAGATGAACTGCACTGTTTCAAAAGCCGTGTGCTTAGAAAAGACTTGGAGGGCTTAAGGGTACAAGGAGGATGTTGTAGACATGACAATGCCTAAAGTCAATTTTAATCCATAAAATCACATCACATAAATGGATGTCAGCTTCAAAAAAGAAAGAACTTTGACTCGGATGTACCATCTGAGTAAGTGTATAAGCGGTGCAGTCTGCCTTTCACAGCAAGAGAGACACACCTATTTTAACCCCTTTTTCTCATGGGTCTCAGGATCTTGGTATCATGCTACTTCTTCAGATATCTTTTCACATTAACACCAATCAAGCCTCTCATTTAGTTTCACTAAAAGTTGTAAAGATGCCTCTTATGGAAATTCTTCCTACCTATTGCTCCTGCTCCTGATCTCTCCCCTGAGCTCGGTTTCTGGGTGCCAATATGGCCCAAGGAGAAGGGGGAGCAAAGTTAGTGGTTTTGAGGAGCTGAGTGGATTCCTGAGTTTGTACTTGGAAATCTGCTAGGACTAGTAAACACAGGAGAAGCTGCAGAGCAGGGCAGCTGTCACACCATTCAGGCTCCGAACCCAGAGAGGACAGGGAACTAGGATTATTTTGAAGGCATGCAGAAATCTTACCGTATTACACTGATAGAACTTGACTTACTAAGGTTCAAAGAACCATCTGACTTTCCCCTATTTCTTCCTCACAGGATCTTTGTCATCCCTGAGCAGGGCCAGTTCTAGCACTCTTCTCTGCTGCTCTCTGTGCAGAACTGGTCCAGCTGCCTGGGCTGTGGCCCGTGGAGACACCACAGGCTCTCTCTCTCTTGAGAATCCTTTGCTAAGATTTCTCAGGAAGTTCTTGCTGGAATTAGGACTACTGCTAGAGATGAGGTATCAGTGACGATACCGTGACTTAAGAAATGAAAACGCGCAAGTGGAAGGCAATCGAGAGAACTGCAGTGGGGAGTGTGGAGTTCTCACTAACACCATCATTAGTGATCTCAGCCCCACCCCTCATTTCACCCCCAACTATAAGTGTCATGAAGTCAGGTAGGGACTTTCCCTATTAAGTTGCTTAATGCTTCAGATCTATTAGAAGTTGTTACATATAAGCAGTGACAAAGAGGTAGATATACAGATAAAGCTGTAAACATCATTTTAACTGAAGTGAGCATCTGGATGACAAATCATGCTTCTACCATTCTTGCTATGAACACAATTGCTGTGTCACATAATGCAATTCTCCTATTCTTATGGTATTATTAGCAAATATATTATTCCCCTTTAACAAATTTTAACGAGTACTTTTTTATATTTGCTCATTTCTTCCTAAAGTTGACTCAAATTGGTGTTCGATCTGTCTCAAGTACCACACTTTAACCACATTAACTCTTCTTTTGTTATAAGTGCTCTCTACCAAGAAAACATTAATCATCCATGGGCTGAGGGGAGATATTTCATTACATTCCTTTCTAACTAAGAGCTGTAATTACTGGAGAGGAAACAGAACCCTAAGCAGGATCTTTTTCCCTTGTAACTCAGAACATGATAAACTGGAAAGCCTACCACGTAGCAACATGCTCAGATCTGGTGAACACTTGTGTGTGATGAGAGGGGCATGGTGAATTCAGGTTTCCCGCTGGCCCACGTTGCCAGGTATCTTGACAGGACATGATATGGCACAGCTGCAAACCTAATGCTTTTTAGGAAATTCCCAACATATCAACCAAAGATATGGGATCAGCTCAGAGATTCAAAGGGAGGTGAGAAAAAGGGTGAATATTGAGGAAGGATTGGGAAGGGAAGAAACATTGCACAGAGAAGAGGTCTTTGGAGAAGGGAGCTCATTTCTTAAGAACATTGCAATCAATACTGCTAATATTGTGCTTGTCACACAACACAGTTACCCTCTGAGATCTCCAATCTCCTCCAGTTTCAATCATATAACATGCCTAAAAAGACATCTATCTTAATATCTCTGCATTAACTACCATACTTCATGCCATTATTGCTGAATACGCAAGAGAAGCAAGACTGATGTTCCGTTTCCACTAAAGGATGTATTCATTCTAACAAACCAGGACCCTAAACCAGAGATCAGCATTATAAACCGTGGACAAATGCAAAAGAAAAGAATGAGAAGAAGAAGAAAGGGAAAGGAAACTAAACGTAAAGGCACTAGAAAGTGACAAAAGTGATGAGAAACTACAGTGTAATAGACACTTGGAAGAAGGGAACAGTATTAGAGGAGTTTTCTGGTTTTATGGCTTTTCATATGAAGGCAGACCTCAATTGGTGGTGGATTGCACAGTTAAAATTCAGTTAGCAACATACAGACTTGCTGGCTTGAAGAACAAGAAGAATGATTTGGGACTGCCATCAGCTGGAAAGTGGTGGATAATATTAAAGCGAGATCCAGAGGAAAAGACTCCAAACTGTCCATGTAAACTATGACCAAATCCCTGAACCACATATCTGTGAGAGAGACGCCAAGCAGGGCTAACAGTACTGAACAGAGATTTCGGCTGCTGCAAAATGCAAGGGAGAATGAAGAATTTGAGTTTAACCAAGTTAAGCACCTGAAAAAAAAATATCCATCAGACAGATGAACAGAAGCCAGAGTCTCTAAGTCTCATTCACAATTCCCCTGGGGTATTTTAGATCCAATGTAAACCGCTCAACTTACAAAGAAACTGGACAAGACGGCTCATCCTCAAGACACAGGCAGTTAATGGAGACCAACTAAAAACAAGCTAATGTTGTATTTCATAGGCACGGACTTCACAGCCACTATTATATCTGGGGTGACTGATGTAAAGGAAAATATGCTTACAATAAGGAGCAAATAAGAAATGCCAAAAGACAAATAGAAATTGTTGGTTTTTTTTAATTGAAATACCAAACTAAAAACTGCAACGACTCAAAAAACAAATCCAAGTTTGGCTTAGAGGAACTTCAGGATCACAAGAGAAAGCATAAGTGAACTTAGAAGTAGATTAATAAAAACGATCCAATAAAAAAATAATGAACAGAGCCCTAATTCTCCACAAAAAAAAATCAAGGTTATAATATAGGCTTAAACTACAGAACAACTATTAAAGTACAACAATACTAAAACTATGAAAGTAGCTGAATTAGATGAGAAACAAAGGGTTAAAAGTCAAGTTCCTTTAAATATATGCAGAAAAGCATCACACAAAATCCAATACTCAGTCATGATAATAATAAATTAGGAATATTAACCTGATGAAAGGAAATAAGAAAAGCCTACAGTTTACATCATGCTTAATGGGTAAATAGTGAAGACATTCTCTCTATGATTGGAAAAATGTCAATACTCACCATTCCAATTCGTCCTTGAGCTATATATATCCTAGCCCAAAAAATTAGGCAAGAAAATCAAATTAAATCATAAATATTGGAAAAGAGGAAATGAAGTCATCTCTGTAGGTGACACAATAGTTTATGAAGAAAATCCAAATCAATCTAGCATAACCTACTGGAAACTGTTAGTAAATTCAGTCAGGTCATAGGGCACAAATTCTATATTAAAAATCATTTATATTTTATAATCTAGCAGTGGTTAATTGGAAAGTTAAATTTAAACATCCATTTACATTAATGTCCCCATATAAACTACTGTGGAGATAAAGAATCCTTCCCTTTCCACCTCTGGGTGACTAGATGAGTCACCTGGTTTGAGAGGGTTCATAGCCATGGGAGGCATGGTGAAGTTGCAACAGGTATGAGATCAAAACAGACCTGGGATTGGAGGCTATGGAGAGATTAGCAATCAGAATCAATAGTCCCCATCATCATCCTTGAGCCAAATGTTTCATCACTGGAATCCCATATCATTGAGTACAGATCATAAGTCTCTATTCCAGTAAGGAGCTCAGGTCATGAGGATTTAGAAACGTCTGGTCCACAGCTACTGAGGGCTGTGTGTACCACTGCCTGCCCATTTCCCATAAGTGAACCTGCAAGATGAAGCGTGCTTATTCACTGAGATTCTCATGAACCAACCCCCCACCCCAAACTTCTCATTGTGTAAAGTTATCTCTCAAATTCATGACCCAGTACAATCCCAAGCTCCCAGAAATACAACATGGAGTGACTGCGCTCAGAGTACTTGTTCATGACAGAACCCACACTGATGCCCAATGAACTGTTAATTGTGAGTCCAGAATTCCTTATCAGGACACTTCCTGAGGAGAAGCTACTTACAAGCTTCAGACTTTTGTGAGGAAACAGCTTCATTTTGGGGCAGGAGACACTGTCAAAACAAGGATGTTTTTGGATAACTCAGGTACTTTGCTCTTTAACTCGTTTCACATCTTGAATTGGTTTCCTTCATGAGCTATGGCCTCAGTCATTGTAGCCATAGTGAGAGGTAAACAGAATTTAAAGGGAATATGGATAAGAGTCAATTTCCCCCAGTCTCCATGGATGAGAGTTTGAGGGATATGCGTGTGTGTGAAGAGAGACAGGATGCATCTAACCTGGAATGGTGAACGAAAGAACTTCTGGTGAACAGGGACCAAGGCAGGCATTGTTTGGCCAAGTAGCCCATTATTTCTATTATTCTGAGCTCATAAGTAGGTTCAGAAGAGTTGGAAAAGAAAATGCTAAAAGACACTAGGACATCACCAAGGGCTGCAGGAAACCTCAGTGCTGCCGCATCTTCCCTGCTGTCTCACTGCAGGAGGAGAACAGGCTTTACTTCATTCCTGAGGACTGCTGTAGCCTTTCAGCTCACTGGAAAGAGTGAGGCTGGTCAGGAAAGGAAATGATAATCTACAATATTGCTGAGGGAACCCATGACCCAAGTACTGACCCTTCCTCTATCACTGCAGTCACAGTGGAACCAGCAACCTGAAGAGTGGAGATTGACCTGGGCAAACAGAGAAAAGCTTTTCCACTGAGAGGGAATTACTGTGGAAACAGAAAGGAAGGCCAACTCAACTTCTGCCTGGTATATTCATTTGGATTAAAGATGCTGTTCCAGTAATTAAAATTTTTAAAAATCTAGGTAGCGTTGAGTAAGCTAAAACTTTGTTGCATAATAAAGAAATATTTATTATGTGCACAATAAAGCATTGTTGACTACAGCCATGCGCCACACAATAATGTTTCAGTCATGGATGAATTGCATTCATGACATGGTCCCGTAAGATTGGTGGCATATAGTCTAGCTGTGTAGTACTCTATAACATCTAGGTTTATGTAAGTAGACTCTATGATATTCACATAAAGATTAAATTTCCCTACAACACATTTCTTAGAATGTATCCCCGCCCAAAAGCAATGCATCACTGCATAGGCAGAATGCTGTACAGTAGGTGTATAAGACTTATTTATCTTGTATAACTGAAACTTTATGTCTGTTGAACATCATGGCATAAAAATTCAAGATGTTAGATCTCATGTTAACTGTCTGTACGACAATTAAGAAAAGACTGAATGATAGCTGACTAGTAAATTGCAAAGTCCAAAAGAATGTTTAGAGAAAAAAATTACAACTGTGTAGCCAGATAAATATCTGCAAGTTGAAATAAAGATATTTGAAGATTTAAAAAAAGAAATGTTTATTGTGCAAAAGGTGATATTAAAAAATGATCTATGGGGCCTGGCCCAGTGGTGCAGCGGTTAAGTTCGTGTGTTCTGCTTCAGCCTCCCAGGGTGTGCCAGTTAGGATTCTGGGTGCGGACATGGCACCGCTCATCAAGCAATACTGGGGCCGGCCCAGAGGTGCAGCGGTTAAGTTCGCACGTTCTGCTTCTCGGAGGCCCTGGGTTCGCTGGTTCGGATCCCAGGCACCGCTTGACACGCCATGCTGTGGTAGGCAACCCAAGTATACAGTAGTGGAAGATGGACACAGATGTGAGCTCAGGGCTAGGCTTCCTCAGCAAAAAAGAGGAAGACTGGCAGTAGTTAGCTCAGGGTTAATCTTCCTCAAAAAAAAAAAAAAAAAAATAAGCCGTACTTTGGCCAGCGTCCAACATTAAAGTAGAGGAAGATGGGCGCAGAGGTTAGCTCATGCTCAGGGCCAGGCTTCCTCTGCAAAAAGAGGAGGATTGACAGCAGATGTTAGCTCAGGGCTGATCTTCCTTATAAAAAAAATAAAAAGATCTACGATTTTTTAATCGTTATTCTATTTCAAAGCAAAGGAAAGGCAGTGATATTTAATGTAGATTGATATGCATTTTTAACATTAATTATTTCAAAGAACAGAAAAATTAATCAGCACCAACCTGGATCAGTGCTTATGTGCTAGGAAGTGAGGAAGCTATGACAAACATTCTATTATCTAATTCCCATAATATCCCTATCAAATAACTCTTAACATCTCTATTTCTGATGGTGAACTGAACCAGTTAAATTTAATTGATAAGGGCCATTAAATAGCAACATCACTAGATAATGAAATCCTATCTGATTTCAAAGTCCAAGCTATGAACTGTCCACAGTGTTCCCCCTCTACATCATGTCACCTGTTAGAGCACCCTGGTCATGAAGTAGCTCAACTTGGTGTTAGCCGTTACCAGAACCTGCCCCTGCTTCGTTAGTGGCTACATGGATTGAGCATGTCAACCTCTATTTCCTGGCACCCAAGATTTCCCCATGATGCTCCCAGCTGCCTCTGCAGATTTGCATCCTCTGGGTTTTCCCTCCTTCCCTACATCCTAAGGAATGTGGTTCCTACCTATTCCTAAGGGGTACACTACAGAGAGGACACCTGTGCTGGAGAAACCAAGTTCTAGTTCTAATCCTGCCTCCTCACTTATTAGCTGTGGGACACGGGGGAATATTTCATAATTTTATATATTCTTTTAACTACCTGATAGGAATTCCTTCTTCATATGATATTTTGGAAGATAAACTGTGATAATGATCCCTATGAATATATATTTATACACATACTTATACATATACCTGTGTGTGTGTGACTATGAGTGTGTATGTATATACCATTCCCAGGCCAAGCACCCTCTTTTTTCTTCCCCTGGGACAAGTTATTACCCTTCTGCATCTTGATGTGAGCTCTGCGCAGCGGGTTGCCCTAGTTTATAATTCTCCAGGAAAATTTCTACCTTTGCTAAACTGAGTCTCTTCCTCATCCTGAATTTGAAACTGGTTAAAAAGAAAAGAAAAGAAACGTGCATAAGACTTTGTATATGGTGTATACTCAAGCATTTTACCACAAGGGAAAAGCCTAAATACCAAAAACCTGACCCTTATAAGAGGAGCTGTCCCTGGATATGACTCCCTCTGCTGGACTGATTTAGGGAATTCATACTTTAGTAGTTTTCTGACTCATTCCCAATAAACGACCTTTAAATCAGTCCCAGCCTAGGTATAAAAAGTTCCAGAGAAGAAGACTGGAACTCAGTGGTCTTCACAGCAGAGTCTGGAACTTGAGAAATGAGACTTCAGTAGAATAAACCATTGTTCCTCTCAAGAGCACAAGTCTGTTGCAGAGGAAATTGACACGACTTGTACTTTTCAGTAATCATAGCAGAAAATATTTCTTACATTGTGAAGGACACTCACATAGCTCCTTTACATTGACTGGCACCTAGTTTTACACTTAGTTTACGTAGTTAGGTGAAATTTTACATCTCACTTTGTGTTTTCGGAAAAAGAAACCCAGAATTAATTCATCATTTTATACCTTGTAAGGGAAGAGACAGGAATTTACAGTTCTCCACATGTCCCACTAAAATGTCCATATGTGCAGCATTGCTACCACGGCTTGGAGACAAAGGCTAGCAGAGGTACACATGGATGCTTTATCACCACGAATAACATATTTAGCAGGGGGGCCATCACTGGAGAAGTTTGAAAGGGCCCCAATACGCTCATCCATTGTCAGGCTTGGCCGAGGGTCTAGGTGGTGACAGAAATTCCCTCTTTGACCAAAGACTAGTCAGGCTTCTCTGAATTCTCTTCACAACTGGGCCCTGACTCTCAGGCTTCCTGTATTTGTCTCTGCATTGCCTAGTCTTCGCAAAAATCCTGCTGGCTGAATTTGATGAGTCATTGCCTCAGCCCCCTTGAAGATGTTTAGCTGCTCTGACCACCCTCAATATCTGATCAGCCTGGCCCGCCTTCAGCAAACATTCTGTTAGGTCAGCTTAGCAAAGAATTGCTCTACCTCTTAGCCATCTTCCATCCAGCAACCTCTGACCCTGCTCCTTGGCTATCAATCCTCACTTTTCCTTATTATATCCAGAGATGAGCCCGCTCTTTCTCCTATTACCAAACTCTATGGTAGTACCCCCCTGGAATCAAGTCATCCTCACCTTCTGTCTTTAACAAGTGTCCTCAATAGTCTTTCTTTAACAATGATGGTGGCTTCAAACCACTAATCAGAGAACACAATCTGCTTTTTCCTCATCTTGATACCAGGAAATGGGGTATCACAGTCACCTCTGCACCAATATGTACAATGCCCACACAGGATGATTTTCTTTTATCTCCCCATTAAACTCTAACCTTGGCAAAGAGCTTCTGGTCCCTCCTGGAGATAGAGGGACATTCTTTACCCCCTAGACTTGTTTATTTCTGAAAGCTGAGATGTCTGGTTAAAAGTGGCAGGGCCCTCCCACCCACCCGTAGGCCCACAGACAGGGACAGGGCAAACAATTCCTGGATGAGTCACAGGGGCTGCCCCTCAGGATTTGGACACAAGTTTTCTAGGAAGGAGGGAGTCATTGGAGAGCCTGGTGAAATGGTAGCTCAGGCAGACACTGTTTCCCAGCCGGGACTTCTGGGAGCAACATTAGGATGGTTTGATCTGAACCCAGGCTTCCCCCAGGCATTCTTGAAGTCACCATGGCCCTCTAGGTTTTTCTGGGCTGGCCCAGCAATTAAATTGACATGAGACAGAATAATAGGAGAAAATAAAAAAAAAAAATTAATGACGTGTATAAACGGCAAAAAGCCAAGACAATTGAGCAGATCACTAAAATATCTGAAGCCACCGTCTTAAATACCATCTTCAGCTAAAGACAAAGGAGGATGTCGGGGTTACTCATTTTGGACTTCAAAGAGGAGAAAGGCAATTCACATGGGGATGTAAAAGCAAATATTTGGTAAAGAAATGTTTGCAGGTCCTACAGAGACAACAGGACATGGAAAGGACTCTCAACTCTAGGCCCTGCCATGTCTCCCCCACCACATGTGGCCAGTATTCTTTGTAGATATCTCTGTGGATAGCTTTGTTCCTCCCACAGGCAATTTATCTAAATTCATTTAGGCAGTGAAGGGGGAATTAACAAGAAAAACTTCGTGAGTCTTCTGTTTCTTGAAAATAATCCATCTCCCAAAGAAGCATAGTTTGGGGTGGCAAACTCTGTTCCCCTCAAGGACATCCCTGTGAGAACCTAAAGGAGAGAACCCAGCTATGCTGTGCCCAGAATCCAGTCTGGAGAAACTGTGACATAATAAACGTGTGTTCTTTTAAGCTGAAATTTAAGCCTACCACTAAATTTGTGGTAATTGCTTACACAGCAACAGAAAATGAATAACATTTTAGTCTAGTATGTTGAGGTAGGTTACAGAGGCTATTATAATTGTAGAAGAAGATGGTGATGTCGACGAAAATAATCCATAACCAATCTATAATTGAAAATTTGGGTGAGTTTATTCTGAGCTTAAATGTGAGGATTATAACCCGGGGACTTTCTTTCCGAAGGAAGAAAGGGCACCAAAGAAGTGGGGTGCACAGAGTGGTTATATACCCCCAGAGAGGATGTTTCACATAGGATTGAAATGTCCCTTTTACAATAGTCGCGAGACTGCTCTGTCAGCACAGCAATTGATGGAAACAGCAGGTAGGTCTTCTGTCTCAGTGAACACAGCAGGGTGGCAGTCTGTTGTCTCCAGCTGAGTGGTCACAGGTGAGCTGGGTGGTCAAAGGTGAGTGCAGCAATCAGTTCCTAGCCTAAGGAAAGATGCTTATCCCTAAGGAAATGCAATGTCAGGGGAAGTTGCACCCTTATCTCAAGGGCCTTTGTTCTGGCCATAGGAAATGTCTATGCAGATATACAAAGCATGCTCAACAGCCACGGTCAGGCCCTTTTGGAAAAAACAAAGTCAGGCCGAATTAGGTTTATACCAAATGGCTTCCTCGTATACTCCAGTATATCCTATTGCTTGCCATTTTTATTTGTCAAAGAGAAAAAAGTTGTTTTTATAATAATGTAATACTGATTTTATAAGTGGATAAAACAAATTTTTAAAGATTGTGATTTCTGATTCAAATTATCCTATTTCAAGAAATAAACCAAAGTTAATTATTTTAAAGTGAATGAATATGCTTTCTTACAATCACTTATTCAAGTCAGAAAAGAAGCCATGAAGAGATATGAATGGACATCACTTTGGGTCAATGCTTATGTGCTAGGAAATAGCAGAAGATATCACAAATATTTTCTTATTTAATTCCCACAATATACCCATCGGGTAAGTTTTATTCTTTTTATTTATTTTGTAAGTGAGAAATTGAAATCCATAGAAATTAGTAAATTTGATAAGGGCCCCTAAGTGATTATATCATCATTGTATGAAACCTGTTCTGTTTTCAGAGTCCATTCTTGTCAATGCAATAATCCATAACGAATCTATAAATCAAATTTGGGAAGAGCTTATTATGAGCTAATTTGAGGACGATAGCCCAGGATAACTTTTCCACCAAGAAGAAAGCTCTCTGAAGAAGTGGGGTGCACAGAGTGGTTATATCCCATCTTGGAACAAAGAACAAACATCATATATGACAGGAATATCCTTTTCACTCCTGTCACGAGAAGCTTTGCTAGCACAGCAGGTCAGGGGTCACATGGTGACCACAGCACGTCGGTGGTCCGTGGGTCAGTGGTCATGAGATGAATTAAAGCAGTTAAATCCTTAGTTTCTGAGAACAAATGCTTATCCTTAAAGAAATACTGATATGAGGAGGCAATATCCCTATCTTTAAGGACTTTGGGTTCTCAGCTTTGGGACATTGCCAATGTTTAAAGCAGATGTACAACACATGCTCAACAGACCACATCAGGCCTTTGTGGAAAAAGAAGGTCAGGCCAAATTTGTTTTAAAGAAAACGGCTTCCACATATACTCCAATATATCCTATCACTTTTCCTTTATTTATCAGACTTTTAACCATCCACTTACAACGTTCATTCTCTACCCTAAAAGGAGGACATATTTTCTTCGTGGCATCTGCAATAGCACACTGATCATGAAGTGGCTCAGCATAATATTATCCATTTTCATGTCTACGCCTGTCTCATTTATAGCTACAGTTTCTAAACTCTTTTAACCTCCTGATGTAAATTTCTCTCTCTCTCATATATTTTTAAAGTCTAATCACGATGATGTTAATGTATATACATATATTTATACAAATGATTACATGCATATGTACCTGTATGTGTATATGCAAGTGTATGCATGTGTGTATATCCGTCTTCCTATGAATAGATAGAGATAGAGACAGAGAGATACATACAGATATTTACGTTGATCGCAAGCCAGGCACTTTCATTTTCATCCAGCAGGTCCAAGATACACATCTTTTCCTACAGTCCTACTAATTCTTTCTTTTCAGTCAGTTGATATTTAATTGTAATATTATTTGTTATCCTTGAACAGTCAGCCATGCAGAAAAAAATTTATTGAAGAAAAAAATTTCAATGAATGTTTATACAGTACAAACACAAGCTTTCAAATGCAGTGGAGGAGGGGCGGTGAATTCATAGTTAATAAAGCTAAAAAAGATCCATGTTAGAAATTCCACAAATCATACAAAACTGTTTCTCTGAATGTGTAGAGTAAGACTTCAAACTCACCTACCAGCAATGGTGTAGTCTTCTCCCACTGCCATGGGCAGGAATCAGTTGACCACAGAGGACTTTCTAAAGGAGAAGAGAGACCAGTGTTGGCCCATCTCTCACTGGAGATGACAGCCCCTTGCTAGCCTGTTTCTAAGCCCAGAAAATGCCCTGGAGCTACTCCTTTTCCAGCCAGGGGTCTCCTCTGCTTCTGAGAATCTCTAATTGACCCAGATGTCTGGAAGTGTTTTAACCGCAGTGATTTAGACATGAATTAATACTGAATTTATTAATTCCAGGATAGAACTAGCTTTAATTACATTAATACATTGTAACTTTTTTCAAAAGGAAGGGGAAAAAAAGGATAGTATCTCTAGATAAACTAGCTTCGGATTGGTTGAAAGACAAGGGAGGTTTCTTCTTTAAAGCACTTCAGAGAAAGGGGGTAACAAGTAACCTTTGCTGTGCAAACACTGTACGAGGGGACATAAGTCACCATCAGTCATTGACGGAATACAATTCCATCACTGACCAGAGTCACTCCATAAAGTTGGCCTTGAACTCACCTCAATCTCAACTAAGCAATTAGGCAGAGCAGGAGGCCATTATCTTAGCACAACATTGTCTTCCATTGACATCTTCTGCACCATCTCTCTCAGTCCTAGAGTTCCAATGAAATAAACCAAGTTAAGACATTGAATTTCTTTGGAAACTGTAGGCTCTATGGGGAAAAATCTTCTTTTCACAGCAGGAAGGCTCTTCAACAGCTAGCTTCAAACCTCTGCTCTACTATTGGTCAAAGTGTTCTCATTCTGATTCAATGTTCAGCTGTTTGTTTCAACAAGAGCCCGGCTTTTCTGTTAACATCAGTGACACTGAAGGAGAGGAAAAGAATCCTTGAAGGCATTCTTTAAAAAATTATGATGCCATATTGAAGAATTTAGTAAGATGTTTGTTTTTCCAGAACAAAGCCTGATAGACTGACAATTGACTTTATGAACAGGATTGGTGGTGGTAGGGGTGATCCATCAGATCAATTTGTTTTCTAAAGCAACAGATTACAGAGTTGTGTAAAAATCCAAATAATTTCAAAATAACCTTTATCTTTGACCTAAAATTAAACACGTTAATTGCTTTAGCTGAATTCATCACAATGGCCTTTAAAGTAACAACAGAATCTGTCTCAAAAATTGCTTTTCGGGGACGGCCCCATGGCTGAGTGGTTAAGTTCGCACGTTCTGCTTCAGTGGCCCAGGGTATTGCTGGTTCAGATCCTGGGCGCGATCATGGCACCGCTCGCCAAGCCATGCTGAGGCGGCATCCTACATGCCACAACTAGCAGGACCCACAGCTAAAAATATACAGCTATGTACTGGGGGGCTTTGGAGAGAAAAAGGAACAATAAAATCTTTAAAGAAAACATTGCTTTTCATTCTAGCAGAAAATGCGAGTGGAGAACATGGCTGGCGATGTTGGTTCTTTTCTCATATGGTGCGTTTAAGCACATAGATGACAGGGATTGCTTCAGTTTAAAAAACAAAAAAAGTGGCTGCTGTTTCAGAAAGCACAGAGAGCCGTCTAGTCACTATGAAGGGGATTAAAGCAGAGATGACAGTCCAGGTAATGGCAGAGGAGACAGAGAAGCTGTCATGAGTGTTTACAAAAGAAAAAGCAGGGGGAAGGGAAAACACTTTTGGTTTACAGATATTTACAATTAGGTAACTGTATTCTCAATGACTTTAACCCGAATAACATTGATAAATGTGTCCATATGTTCTGTGTGATCGAACAGCCCCACGTCACACCAAAACTCCCTTGCCCAATATTTGTGCTTTACCTAGTATTTTTCTCTAGTCAGTTCACATTTCAGGAGAGTTGGGAGCATGGAACACCAAGAACAGTGCATCCAGACCCTTCAGGTGCACTGTCAACAGGAGGGCCTAGAAACAGGCTCTGCTCTGTCTCAGCTTCTGCGTAGACAACTCTCTTACATTCTGCATGTAAAACACACTGGATAGACAGCCACTGGCTTCTGCCTCTCCAGGCCACTTCTCAACTGTTCACAGTTTCAAGCAATAGGCTTCTTGTGCTCTGAGAATCTTGGAAGTGTGACACCACTGCTTGGGGAACAGGGGCTTTGTATCTGGGCAGAACAATGTCAGTGTATACTGTGCAGTGGCACCAGGGGCCTTCCTGAACAGACAAGGCATTTAGATCAATGGCTTGTCCTTGGCCCAGAAGTGACACGCACTGCCACAATACTCAGTAATAAAAGTCCTTGCTGTATTATGAAGTCATTTTTGAAGCTCTGCTGTTGTAGCAAGACCTTCCAGTCAGTGTGGATGCAGCATTTCTGAACAGAAAATTATTTTCACTTATCATTAGAACCATTTCCAACACTTGGAAATCTTGAAGTTGAGCAATATCTTTGCCCTTTCTTACCAAAGTATGGGATAACTTCCTGAGGTTCTCCACTTGATCTCAACTAACACTCAGTTCACAGCAATTCCCTCCAAGCAATTCTTGAAAGGTGAGCTCAAGTCAGTCAAGTTCAATTTCAATGACACCATTTTCTCGAAGAGATAACTTCTGAATACTCACCATGAGTACTAACTCTTGCATATTAAATGGAAATGCTCCAGGGGAGGGAAAATGGATGGAACGCTAGTACGGATCCTGTACACATCCCATTTTGAGGCTCCAGAGATGCTGGTGGCTTGGGCAGGAAAGAAGAGGACAGTGAGTGTCTCTGAATCCCTGGTGCCTGACAAACAGGGCCTGGTTTTGTGCTTTCTAGTGTTCTGAGCATGGCAGAGGGAGAAGACACATCCCAGTTCTGAACTAGTGTCAAAGATGTGTGGTCCCAGGGAAAGGCTCCTAGCAGGGGGAAGTTCCCCATGGGGGATAAATGACGGAGAGCCATCTACAGACAGTGATGCAGGAGGTGTGGAAAGACCCCCATTCTGCAGGTGGCCTGAATCCTTTGCTGAGGCTTTTTAGCTAAAAGGGAAAACTGAGTCAGCTAAGAGTTGGGAACAAAGAAAGGACAGTACGAAATATTTCTTCAGCTGGGGGAGGTTGTCATCATCATCAATATTTTCCACTCCCATGATCTTCCTCGTTTCTCTCCGTGATGTTAATGGGAATGGCATTCCTCCCTTTGTCATAAGAATTTCTTGGTCAGCTCCCGATTTTAACAAGTAAGAGACTATGCTCATGACTGCATTACATACCCAGTGTAAACTGGCCCAGCTGTTGACCTTGGGAGTTCACATTCACCTTACTTGCCATCAGTTTCTGCACTTCTCAAATGTCCCCCAAGGCCATGGCCACCCACCATTCCTCTGCTGCTCCTGGCCCACAGGCTCGAGCCTCCTCCAGGCCTGCAAATCTTGATTCAAATTTTGCACAGTGGCATAGCCTGCCCTAAATCAGAATATACACTTCTCTAAGAACAGTTTGCATCTTTGCTATCCTAGGTAGTTCTGTTCTTCATCCTTATTTAGAAATGATTTTTTTTAAAAGAAGAAAAGTGCCTGAAGTAGTAAATACTGTTGTATACCCAACTGTTTCACCACAAGGAAAAGGACTAAACACCAAAAGACCGTACCTCATAAGGAAAGCTGAGCCTAGACATGACCCTCTCTACAGCACACAACATGAGTTTTCAAACTCACACTGTCTGCAGTGGGAATTTGAGATCTGAACAATGAGACTTCAGTAAAGCCGACTATCATTTTGTAGTCAAAGCTGAATTTTGAAGCTTAAACCTGTTCATCAGTATCTGGTCTATGTCCTTCTCCAAATTCTAGTTTTTTCCCTCTCTATTGACCCCTCCCTATGCCTTTATCCTCAGTTCTTGAAGGAAACATCTATCTCATGATATAAATTGTAGAATAATACAGAACTCCGCTTCCCAGTTACCATGAAAATTCTGAGGTATATGTTATTACCAGAAGGAAATGAAGCACTGATGGAGGCAAATTCTATATTTTCCTGGAACTCAGTTTGTTTTAATCTGAGGGAGACCATGATAGGATAGCATGCATATTGCAAGCGCTAGAGCAACCACGAGGGAAAAAAATAAATAAAAAACACAGGTAGAAAATAGGAAAACTTAAAATTTCCTATTAGAAACACAAAAGAAGCTTCTTAAGGAGAAAGAGGAGGATAAAAATTACAGGAGCCACATAGGAAGCAATTAGCAAACTGGAAAATTTGAAAACAATATCAATAATTGCATTAGGTGTCCTTGTCATAATACCCCAATTAAAAGACAGAGACTTTTGGACTAGATAGAAAGCAAGGTTCATTTATTGCTCTGTATGACAGACATATATTGGATTCAAACTCAGAAATGTGGGAAAAGGTACAAATAGAGAAAAACATATGCCATACAAACAGTAAACATAAAATTGCTAATGTCTATATCAGTATTAGACAAAATAGACTTAAGATGATATTATGAGAGAATGAGAGGGAAATTTCATACTGATTAAAGTTTCAGTACGACAAGAAGATATAACAATTATAAATGTACATATAGCTAAAAACAGAGCTTCAAATTTTCCTCACACATCACAAATTTTGCTTTGAAATTTTCTCAGACGAAGTGAGATTTAAAGGAAAAATAGACAATTCAATAATAATAGAGATTTCAAGAACTCTCTTTCAATAATTGCGAGAATAGCTTCTGTGAAAACGGTCAAGGATATAGAAGACAAGGACAATACTATCAACCAAAGTGACCTGACATCTATAGACCATTTCACCCAACGAATCCAGAATAAACAATCTCATCAAATCCATATAGAAAAATTTTCTGGAGATGCAATATTTTAGGTCATTAACAATTGTCAATACATTTAAAAGATTCAAATAATAAAATATATGTTCTATGATTACAGAGGAGTTAAATTTGAAATCCACAGCAGAAGAAAAAGTAAGAAATCACTAAATATATTTTAATTAAACAACACACTTTCAAATATCCCAAGAGTTAACCAAAAAAAATCCCACAGGAAATTTGAAAGTAAGTTGAAGTGAGTAAAAATAAGAACTAAATAATCAAAATATATGGAATACAGCTAAAACAATCCATTTATCATTAAATGATATATCAGAAAAGATGGTTTCAAAGTGGTGATTTAAGTTTCCACCTAATAAAAATCTAGAAAAGGAACAGCAAACTATATCCAACACACACACACATGTACCCACATAAGCACACAATGTGTAAAGGAAACATTAAAGGTGAGAGCAGAAATAAATGACATAGGAAGGTTAAAAATACATACAATCAATGAAATAGCAGAGTCTGTTCTTAAAAAATCTCAATAAAATTGACCAAACATAGCTAAACTAAGAAAAAAGTGAAAAAGCAAATCACCAAATAAAGAATAAAAGAGGTGACATTACTGTGAGTGCTGTAGAAATTAACGAGTTTATAAGGGTTGTTATGATTAACTTTATGTCTACAAATCAGACAATGTTGACAAAATGGTAAATTCCTACAAAAAATTACACTACCAAAAACTGGCTCAAGAACCATAAAAACTCAAATTGAAGCTAATAGAAGTAAAAAAAATAATTATTTTAAAGCTTTCCAAAAAGAAAAGCCTGGAATGAGATGGCTTCCCTGGTGAATTCTATTGAATATTTAAAGATAAATAATACCAGTCCTTCACAAATTGTTTTAAAAACATAGAGACAGAGGGCCCAGCCCAGTGGTCAAGTGGTTAGAGTTCTGTGCACTCCACTTTGGCAGCCAGAGTTTGAGGGTTCAGATCCTGGGTGTGGACCTATTCCACTCACCAGCCATGCTGTGGAGGTGTCCCACATACAAAAAAGTAGAGGAAGACTGGCACAGATGTTAGCTCAGGGCTAATTTTCCTCAATCGAAAAAGAAAAAAGAGGAGGATTGGCAATGGATATTGGCTTAGTACAGACCTTCTTCAGCAAAAGAAAAAAGAGAAAGAAGGAGAAAACCTCAACTCATAATATGAGGAAAAAAGAAAAAACAGGGGGGCCGGCCTGCGGCCAAGTGGTTAAGTTTGCACACTCCGCTTCGGCAGCTCGGGACTTGCCAGTTGGGATCCTGAACACTGCTCATCAAGCCATGCTGTAGCAGCATGCCCCATGGGAGGATTAGAATGACCTACGACTAGGATGGACAACTATATACTGGGGTTTTGGGGACCAAAAAAAAGAAGATTGGCAACAGAAGTTCGCTCATAGCCAATCTTCCTCACCAAAAAGCATAAGAAAAAAAAAACACTGTGAGAAAGAAGTTTTTCTTAAAAAACAAAAGAAAACATTTTTTTTAAAACAAAGAAAAAGCACTCTTGAATCTGAAGAATACTTGTTTGTCCGTGACTAAGCTGGATGATGAAGAGGTACCCGATAAATGCTTAACAGAGACCACAGATAATAGGTCCCTATACAATACCACCAGACAATGGATCTTGTCTCCACAGTCAAATTTTTGCACTGCATTTGATAAGTTAATAAAATTGAGATTTTCCCTTGTTATCCACAATGTCAATTATTCTAATAACCTCTGAAATAGATGCAGGAAGGGGTACTGCAGGGCCGAGGGAACCTTAGTTTCACCACCAGAAAGAACAGAGCAATACAGACAAGGAAACTAGTCCTCATTTTTCTCAGATCTCAGATGCTGGGGCTTCTTCCCAAGTCTTACCTGCAGAATCTCCATTGTTCACCCCTGCAACTAGTGCTCCACATCTGAGATGAGAGGGCTCACCAACAGCCTCTGCTCCACCAGCTCATTCTCAGCCTCAGTGAGGTTGCGTAGACTATCTCCCTCCTCATTCTTCAGCTTAGCAGCTCCTTCTGCTCCTCAGAGACCAGGATACCTCTCATTTGATTAAACTCTGCCTGCACGCTTTCTTTCTCACTTTGTATTTGATTCCTCAGGAACGAGAAACAGAGAGAGGTACTGAGGTTCTAGGCAGAGCCTGGGAGCCAGAAAAAGAATTATTCTATTTGGGGATTTCTCACAGGGAAGTAAGATGGAAGCAGGGGAGCAATTCCTGGGCAAGCTGACTTTTACTATCTTTTTTTCTGCATTGCATTCAAACTTAATGGCCTCAAGTTTGCATTATTGAGACCAATCCTGTGCCGCCTTGGATAACTGAGTGTGGCTCAGCTTTCACACAGCTCTACAAGACGGTCAAGAGTTTCTCCATTACTTCTGACTCTCACCTGCACCTCCACCACCAGCCTGTGCCGAAATTTGAACACTGAGGACAGAACCATGAGCCATTGCCAAATGTTTTCCCTCAGAAGAGTCAGAGGCTCAAAAACAAGAAAGGAAAGGAATACAGAATTCACTAGCCATCCTCATCAAAGAGTCCATCAACGTGAATACCTCCCTCCAATTATTTGTTCATTTGTGATATGTCCACATTTTAGCCCCCACCCCTCTCAGGGAAAAGATAAAGAAGAGGACTAATCAAATGGCTTTTGGACAAATCAGTTGTCAGGAAACAAAGAGGAAGGGAGCTCCATGTAAGTAACACCCAGGGTCCTGCCAAGATTTCATTCCAAGTCCCTCAGGAAGTGTCTCCTCCTAACTACCAGGAAGTTGTTTCCCATCTGGCATCAGCTTCCAAGCTGTCAGCTTCCCTGGTCCTCCCTCAGGCCCCCAGAGCTTCCTGGAGCTTCTCCTGTGGGAAAGGGATCAAACCAGAATCAAGATATGGGCTTTTTCAGCATCAGAAGAGATGATAAATGGGGAAGCAATCAGGCTGATCTCTGGAGACACTAGAGTTTACAGAAGCTGTGAGAACCGCAACTAGAATCTATGACTTGGAAGAAAACCTGAGGCAATGAATGTGTTGTTGAATACTCAAGTGGTGGAAGTCAGCATCCTCTCCCCAAAAGAGGACTGATACTTTTTGTCTTAGAAGAAGAAACCTGATCCTGAGGGAAGGAAAGAACTTATATCTCAATCCACCAAACTGCCCAGTTAACCCTCCTCTTCACAGAGGTAATGAGAGCTTTTCTTTCACGCCAAATCTCCACCTACTAGGACAAGATACAAGAATATCTACTTCTGAGTAAAAGTCTGTACTGTAGGCATCCTTTTGTAATTGGATGGAGTGCACAGAAATGGCTTTCAGGCCTCGGGAGCTGAGGATAGGAAGAAAAGAGATCACAGAGCTTAGGGCTATGTTGACAAGGAAATGAAAATGCAATGCAACATGGAGATTTCCCATCAAGTACTATTTTCGACTCTGTCTTATTTATATCCTGGTGTCTTACCTGATACTCCTGGGCAAGCTCCTCCATGAGGAATGTGTGGTGACCACGGTGCTCCTGAGAGCACTCACAAAGCCAGCAAATGACCTTCCCATCCTCCTTACAGAAGAGCAGGAGTTTCTCTTCATGACGCACACAGAGATCTCTTTTGCTCCACCTCTGAACTAAACTTGACCTCCCTGAGCCTCTCCACTATGTTGGCCACATGCCGATTAGGCAGCAGTTTCACAGGCTAGTGACTGATTCTACACACAGGGCAGCTTCTCTCTCCTTCTTGGCTGACCACAGATGTTTTGTGGCTTGCAGTGATACAGGCTTGGCAGAAGCTGTGGCCACAGTCTAGGCTCAGGGATTCTGTCAGGAGCTCCAGGCAGATGCGGCAGGTCACCTCCTCCTTATGTTCACCAGGTGTCCTGAAGCCGTTGCTGCTGCTCCCTGTGCTACTTGTTCTGACTTCTGAGGCTCCTCATGTTCACAGGTCCCTGAATGATTGGGAAGGTACAAGGGGGCAGAATAAGTAAGGTAAGAATAAAATGATACTAATGGTGTAGACATCCAGGTCAAGCAAAGACCAACATGTTGAAAGAGAAGGAGAAAAGGTGGAGAAACAAGGAAGGAAGTTTCACGACCTGGTAAAAAGGACTTTTCGTAATATTTCAAACACTTTACACTAGTTCATGTCATATGACAAATCTCATCCTTATCTGTTCAATGATTGATATTGTCTTTCATTTTCATGGAAAGAAAGAATGACCTGAAGTCTTTTCTACCAAGATCCTTGTGTGACCTACTCTCTCTCCTGCTTCTCTTTCCCATGCCAAAACACATCCTCATTGTAAAAAGTAGCAAACCACTTAGGTCTCTGGAGTTTTACACCTGCTATTTCTCATCGTGGAATGTCGCCCCAGATATCAGTGTGACTCACTTACTCCTATACATCAGAAAGCTCTCTCTTGACATGTTCTCTTATCAGAAAGACCTGCTCTGGTTAACTTATTTAAAGTGTAAATTTGCAATGATTTCTCTTACTATCACGACATAATATATCACAATGTCTGTGCATACACTGTAAGAGCTAATATATCGTAGGTTCACACACATCCACCTGGTGTGGCTTCTTCAAAAGCTGGATGATAGAGGAAAGCATTTACTGTACTACTGTGAGGTCCATCACTATGAAGTCACCTGAGGCAGTCATGCCTGCATGCTGTGGCTCCTGTCCTGTACCCCCCAGCTAAACTAGGTGATCCTGGCAGTTTATGTCTCATTAGGTCACATGGATGGAAAATGCCATACAGGTTGCAAACTACTGCTGGTGACCAGTCAGAGTGGGTATCACAGAGTGGTAGCACAGTGATGCTGATTCTTTGTCCTGACCTGGCCTCAATATGGCCCTGTAGCCACAGCCTAGGATCAAGAGTTCTGTCAGGGGCTCCAGACAAATGGGGCTATGAAGCAATAAACAATGAAATGGAAGATGTCAGTACATGTTAATGTCACGATAGTCACCAGTGTTGACCACAAAAGAAAGATTTCAAGCACAAAAAAACTAATAAGTTTCCCTTTCTTCTGCACAAGAGAGGGTAAAGCTAATTTGCATGATGGCAAATTTAGACCTTCTAAAAGTGTTTACTTGTGCCATGTTCATCGTACTTGAAGGGAACCTGATAAAGAATGATCCTGAAGGTGGACCAAAAGTGTAATCCAGCTAATAGTACACATACTGAAAATAGTCAAGAGGCCATATGCATTTGGCCTCTGGCTGCAGAGACTATGACCCAGATGAGAGCTTTGAGGAAGGTAAAACTTTCTTTTCTAATGAAGAAATATTGATCATGTGTGCAATGCAGTATTGTTAACTACAGTCATTTACTGCATAATGACATTTCAGTCAACGGTGAACTGCACATATGACGTTGGTCCCATAAGATTAGTACCATACAGAGTAGGCGTGTAGTAGGCTGTGGCAATAGTTTTTTGGACGTACACTCTATGACGTTTGCACAAAGATACAATCGCCGAACAACACATTTCTTAGTACGTCCCTTGTCCTTAAGCAACTCATGATTGTATAGACAGAATGTTGTACAGCAGATCTCTAGAACTTACTTATCTTGCAGAACTGAAACTTTATATCTGTGGAACAGCAACTCCATAAAAATTTGTTAAGACGTTAGTTTTTACGTTTAGCGTCCTCACCACAAATAAAACAAGATTGATTGATAGCTGATTATAAAATAGCAAAGCCATAAAGAACGTTTAGGAAAAAAATTGGAATTGCATACTCAGATGTCTATGTGTAAGATGAAATAAAGATATTTGAAGATTTAAAAAAATATATTTATTATCCAAAAGATGAAATGAAGAAATGATCTATGATTCTTTAATCAATTAATTATTTTTCATAGAAAAGCTATTACTAGTTAAAGTAGATTAATATTCATTTTTAACATTAATTATTTCAAATCACAGAGAAAATTAATCAACACCAATCTGGATCAGTGCTCATGTGCTAGGAAATGAGGGAGATATTACAAACATTTTATTATTAATTCCCATAACATCCCTATCACATAAGTCCTAGTTCATTTATTACTGATGATGAAATGAATCCGATTAAATTTAATTTAGTAAGGGCTACTAAGCAGCAACATCACTAGATGATGAAATTCAATCTAATTTCAAAGTCCAGGCTATTAACTGTCCACGGTGTTCACCGTCTACATCATATCATCTGTGAGAGCACTTTGGTCATGAAGTAGCTCAACTTGGGTTTAGCCATTACCATGACCTGCTCCTGCTTCATCAATGGCTACACGGATTGAGCATATCAACCTCTGTCTCCTGGCACCCAAGATTTTCCCATGATGCTCTCAGTTCCTTCTACAGATCAGCATCACCTGAGATCTCCCTCATACCCCACATCCTAGGGAATCTGGCTCCTCCCTATTAAGGGGTGTGCTACAGAGAGGACCCTTGTGCTGGAGAAACTCAGACCTAGTTCTAATCTTGCTTCCTCAATTCATTAGCTGTGGGACATTGGGCAACATCTCATAAGTTTATGTATTCATTTAACCATGTGATAGTAATTCCTTCTGCATATGATATTTTTGAAGATTAGCTATGATAATACACTACCTATATATATATACACAATAATATATATAGATATGCATGTGTGTGTCTGCATAACTAGGAGTGTGTATGCATATACCATTCAGGCTCTTTATTTTTCATTCCACTGTGACAAGTTTTTACTCCTACATATCTTTTTTTTTTTTTTTTAAGATTGGCACCTGAGCTAACAACTGCTGCCACTCTTCTTTTTTTTTTTTTAAAGATTGGCACCTGGGCTAACAACTATTGCCAATCTTTTTTTTTTTTTCCTGCTTTATCTCCTCAAACCCACCCCCCCCCCCCAACCCCGTACATAGTTGTATATCTTAGTTGCAGGTCCTTCTAGCTGTGGGATGTGGGATGCCGCCTCAACGTGGCCTGATGAGTGGTGCCATGTCCGAGCCCAAGAGCTGAACCCTGGGCCACCACAGCAGAGTGCGCGAACTTAACCACTTGGCCACGGAGCCGGCCCCAACCCCTACATATCTTGATGTGAGGTCTGTCCCGCAGTCTTCTCTAGTTTATAATATATACTACTCTAAAAACTGTGTACCTTTCCTATCCTGGGTAAGTCTACTCCTCATCCTGAATTTAAAACTGCTTACCACAAAAGAAAAGTGCATAAATTCTCTATATAGTGTAAACTCAAGTGTTTTACCACAAAGAAAAGACCTGAACACCAAAAGCCTGCCCCTTATAAGAGTAGCTGTCCATAGATAGGCCTCCTTCTGGTGGACAGATTTTGGAAAGGAGTTTTCTCACCCATTTCCAAGAAAAAGCCTTAAAATCAGCCCCAGCCTAGGTATAAAAAGTTCTATAGAAAAAGACTGGAACTGGAGTGGTCTTGAGAGTGTGGTCTGTGAATTGGAGAAATGAGACTTAAATTGAATCAACTGTTGTTCCTCTGAAGGGCACAAAAATGTTGCACAGGGCATTGACACAGCTTGTACTTTTCAGTAATCATCAGAGAAAATATTTCCTATATCGTACAGGACACTGACATAGCAGCTTTACATTGAATGGCACTTAGTCTTACACACTGATCAAAGAGTTATGTGAAATTTTACATCTCAATTTGTGTTTAAGGGTAAAGAAACTCAGAATTTATTCATCATTATATACCTTGTAAATGAAGAGACAGGTTTTTATACTCCTCCACATGCCCCACTGAAATGTCCATATGTGCAGCATTGCCACCAAGGTTTGGGGGCAAAGGCCAGCAATGGTACACACGGATGCTTTATCAACACCAATAACGTATTCAGCCGTGGAGGCCATCACAGGAGAGGTTTGTAAGGGCCCGAAGACACTCACCCATTGTCAGGCTTGGCCAAGGGTCTGGGTGGTGACAAAAAGTCCCTCTTTGACCAAAGCCCAGTTGGGCTCCACTGACCTCTCTTCTCAACTGGGCTCTGACTTTAGGCTTCTGGTGTTTGTCTCTGCTTTGTCTAGTTGTCACAAAAATCCTGCTGACTGAATTTGATGAGTCATTGCCTCAGCCTCCTTGAAGATGTTTAGCAGGTCTGACCACCCTCAATGTCTGATCACCCTGGCCCACCTTCAGCAAACATTCTGTTAGGTCAGCTTAGCAAAGAATTGCTCTACCTCTTAGCCATTTTCCGTCCAGCGAACTCTGACCCTGCTTCTTGGCTGTAAATCCCCACTTTTCCTTATTGTAGTCAGAGTTCAGCCTGATCTCTCTCCCCTGTTACCAAAGTCCATTGAAGTAGCCCCTGGAAAAAAGAGTTCCTTACCTCCTGTCTTCAACAAGTATACTGAATGACTTTTTCTTTAATAGTAGCGGTGTCTTCAGAATCCAAACCAGAGAGGATTTTCTGCTTTCCCCTCATGTTGATGACAAGAATTCAGGGATCACAATCACCTCTGTGACTTACAATGCCCAAGAAGTGCAATTTTCTATTTCCCCATTAAACTCTAACCTTGGCAAAGAGCTTTCTGGTCCCTCCTGGAGAAAGAAGGACATCCTGTTAACTTCTAGTCTTGTGTATTTCTGAAAGCTGAGATGTCTGGTTTAAAGTGGCAGCCCATCCTACAGAGAGAGACAAGGGAACAGTTCCTGAAACAGTTGCAGGGGCCACCCCTCAGCATTTGGACACAAGTTTTCTAGGATGGAGAGAGTCATTGGAGAGCCTGGTGCAACGGTGGCTCAGGCAGACACTGTTTCCCAGCCAGGACTTAATCTGGCACCGTAGGATGCTTTCATCTGAGCTCAGCCTTCCCCCAGGCTCTCCTGACTGTTATCATGGCAGCAGGTGCTGTCAGGGCAAAAAGTCTCCTCTTAAGCAGGGTGCTAAATCACAGTTTAAAAACATGTATAGATGGGAGAAACCCAAGAAAATTGTTAAAGTCGCTAAAATAGAAGAAACCACAATTTTAAATACTATCTTCAGCTAAAGACTAAGGAAGATGTTGGGGTGAATGGTTTGAAACATCAGAGAGGAGTAAAGCAATTCACATAAAGGTGGAAAAGCAAACGTTCAGTGAACAAATGTTTGCCATGTCATCACAGACAAGGGGACATGGAGAGGACTCTGATCTCTAGCTCTGCCAAGTGTCCCCACCATACTTGGCTCATATTCTTCGTAGATATTTCTGGGAATACTAGTGGTCCTCTTACAGGCCACTTCTCTAAATTCCACTGGGTAGTTATGGGGGAGGTAAAGAAAACCCTCGTGAGTCTTTCTTTTCTTTAAAATAATCAAAGGGGATATTTTCTTCATGTCATCTGCAATGGCATGCTGGTCCTGAAGTATCTCAGTATATTATTATCCATTTTCACGTCTACTCCTGTCCCATTTATGGCTATATGGATGGAGCACATCAAATTATATTTCACAGTACCTAAGGTTTTCCCTAAAATGTACCAGGCTTCTCCTGCAGGTCAGCATTTCCTGGCTCTCTCTTCTGCCCCACATCTTTGGGTGTCAGGCTGCTGCCTTCTCTGTGATTTGGTGCAGAGGACACATGGCAGATTCTGCAGTAACACACACCTGGTCCTAATCCTCACTCCCATTCATTACCTTTGGGCTGTAGGGAAAAAGTCTAACAGTTTCTAAATTCTTTTACCCTCCTGATATAAGTATGTCCTACTTATGATGTTTGTCAAGACTAACTGGGATAATGTTAAAGTATATGCATGTATATTTAAACAAATGATTACACGTATATTTAAATATATGTACATATGTGTATATGTGAGTGTGCCTGTGTGTATATATAAAGAGAGAGAGAGATGTAGATATATACAGATTAACACATTGATCCCAATTCACACACTTTTCTTTTGATGCAGTATGAGCAAGATACTCATATTTCTCTCAAGTCCTGAAAATCTTTTTTTTCAGTCAGTTAATATTTAATTGCAATAATATTTTTATAATCGAACCGTCAGCAATGCACAAAGAACAAAACGTTCAGTGAATGTTTACACGGTGAAAAAATACTTTAAATATGCAGTGGAGGAGAAGGGGTGAATTTACAGTTAACACAGCTAAAGAAAAGATCCCTGTTATAAATTGCACAAAGCATATAAAAAGGTTTCCCTGAATGCATAGAGTAAGACTTTAATTAATACCTACCAGCAACTGTGCACCTTAGCCCACTGACATCGGCAGGAGTCAGTTGACCACAGAGGACTTTGTAAAGGAGAAGAGAGACCAGTGTTGGCCCATCTCTCCCTGGAGATGCCAGCCTGTTGTTAGCCTGTTTCCAAGCCCAGGAAATGCCCGGAGCTACTCCTCTGCAGGCCACCTCCCAGCCAGGGGCCTCCACTGCTTCTTAGAAGTCTCATTGCTCCAGATGGCAGGAAGACTTTAAACTGCAATGACTTAGATGTGAATTAATACTGAATTTATTTACTTCAGGAAAGAACTAGCCTTCATTGTGTCAATAAATGTAACTTTTTCCAAAAAGAAGGGAAACAAACAGTAGTATATATAGCTAAACTAGCTACTGATTAGTTGAAACACAAGGGAGGTTTCTTCTTTAAAGCTCTTTGGAGTTAGGGGGTAATAAATAACCTTTGCTCTGCTGTGCAAACACTGTACGAGGGGGAATAACTCACCATCAGTCATTCGTGGAATATAATCAAGTCACTGGACAGAGTGACTCCATGAAGTTGGCCTTGAACACACCTCAACCTCATCTCAGCATTTAGGCGGAGCAGGAGGCCATTATCTTAGCACAACATTCTCATTCACTCACATCTTCTGCATCTTCTCTCTCAATCCTAGTGTCCCAATAAAATTAACCACTTAGGAAGTTGAGCTTCTCTGGAAATTGTCGACACTATGGGGAAAAAGCTTCTTAAGACAGTAGGGATGCTGTTCAACCGCTCACCTCAAACCCCTGCTCTCCTGTTTCTCTGAGTGTGCTCTTTCTTATTTCCAAAGTTAAGCTGTTTATTTCAACAAAAGAGTGGGCTTCTCTTAATAGTAAAGACACTGACTGAAGAAAAAGAATCCTTGAATGCATTATAAAAAAGAAATTCTTATGCTATGCTCAAGAGTTCAGTGAGGTGTTTGTTTTTCCAAAACAAAGCTTGGTGGACTCACAGTTGCCTGTGTTAAGTGGATTGGTGTTGGTAGTGGGGGATCCCTAAGATGAAATTGTTTGTTTACAACAGCAAAAGATTTCAGAATTGTGTAAAAATCCCAATAATTTCACAATGACCTTTATCTTTGACCTAAAAATAAAGATACTCACTCCTTTAGCTCAGTTTTCACAATAACCTTTAAAATAGCAACAGTCTGTCTCAAAAATTAGTTTTCATTTCTGGCAGAAAATGAAAGTGGAGAACACTGAAGGGCAATGTTTATTGTCTTATCATATGGTGCAATTAAGCACATAGATGACCGGAATTACTTCCAAGTTTAAAAGAAAAAAGTGATTACTCTTTCAGAAATTGTGAGAGATTTCTCTAGAGACCACTAAGTGGAGGTAATGCAGAGATGACTGTAGTCCTTGGCAGACTAGAGACAGACAAGCAGTCATGAGTATTGACAAGGGGAAAAGTGGAAGATGGAAAGCTTTTTCGGTTTACAGCATATTTGAAATTAGGTAACTATACTCTTAAATATGTTAACTCAAGCAACACTCATATCTACATTCTGTGAAATTTAACAGCGACAAGTCACACTAAAATCCCCTTGTCCAGTACCGGTGCTTTCCCTAGTTCTTTTCTCTAGTTAGGTCATGTTTCAGCAGAGTTGAGAGAATGCAACACCAAGAAAAGTGCATCCGCATCTTGACGTTCGGGTGCACTGTCAACAGCACTATCTAGAAACAACCTCCACTCTGTCTCAGCTCCAGCTGGGACAACTCTGTTTCATTCTGCAAGTAAAAGACACTGCATATAGAACCACTGGCTTCTGCCTCTCCAGACCGATTCTCAGCTGTCCATAGCTTCAAGCAACAGGTTCCCTGTGCATGAAGAGGTTTGGACGTGTGCCACATGCTTCTTGGAGGCCAAGGGCTTCCCAGTTTGGCAGGGGCTGTGCTGGGCATCCAAGGCATTTATATCAGTAGCTAGTCCTTGGCCCAGAGGTGACACACACTGTCACAATACTCACTGCTAAAAGTCACTGCAGGATTAATGAGTGAGTTTTGAAGCTCTTTAGTCATAGCAAGAGTTTTCAGTCAGTGTAGATGCAGCATTTCTGAACAGAAAATTATTTTCACTTACCATTAGAACCTGTCCCGTGGGAAATCTTGGAGTTGAGAGACATCTTCGTCCTTTCTTATCAGCGTATGGGATAAATTCCTGCTAATTTTCACTTGAACTGGACTAACACTCAGCTCCAAGCAACTCACTCCAAGCAGTTCTTGGAAAGCGAACTCCAGTCAGTCCTGTTCAATTTCAATGAAATCACTTTCTCTAGTAGATGGGTTCTGAATCCTCACCTGGAATACCAGCTTTTGCTTATTAAGTGGAAATGCTCCAGTGAAGACAAATGGATAGAACACTGACAATGCTCCTTTACACATCCCATTTTGAGGCTCCAGAGACACTGGTGCTTGCCAGGACAGAAGAGAACAGTGACTGACTCTCATTCGCTGGTGGCTGACAAACAGGACCTAGTTTTATGCTTTCTGATGTTCTGAGCATGGCAGAGAGGAGTGGCATCCCAGTTAGGAACAAGTGCCAAGAGGTGTGGTCTCATGGAAAGGCTCCTAGCAGGGGCAAGTTCCCCAGGGGGCAGTGATGGAGGTGAGCCCTCTACAGGGGTGATGCACAAGGTTTGGAGAGGCCTCCATTCTGCAACTGGGCTATATTCTCTGCTGTGGGGTGATAGACAAAAGGAAAGAATGGTTTGGCAAAATAGTTGGGAACAAAGGGCCGGTCTCACTCCTTCTTCAGCTAGGGTAGGTGTTTGTCTTCACATCATCCTCTTCCACTCCTATAATCTCCTTGATTCCTCTCCTTGATGTTAATTAGATTGGCATTTCTCCTGTTGTGGTAATAATCTCTTTGTCAGATCCTAATTTGGACAATTGACCCCCTGGCTATGATTGTGTTTACCTGACCAGTATAAACAGATCCAGCTGTTGACCTCATTTGGGGAATTCACATTCACTTCACTCTCCACTAGTATCTGCTCCTCTCGAGTGTCCCCCTAGGTTGCAACCACCCACCACTCCCCTGCTACTCTTGGTCCTCAGGCCCAAGCCTCCTCCAGTCCTGCAAAAATTAATTCAAATTTTGTATAGTGGCATACCCTCCCTACGTTATAATGCATAATTCCATAAAAAGAGTTTATATTTTTGCTGTCAAAAGTATTTCTATTCTCTATCATAAATTCAAAAGTGATATTTTTCTTTTATAAAAAAGAAGAAAAGTTTTTAAGGTAGTAAATACTCTGTTAAACCCAGGTGTTTCACCATGACGACAAGCATGGGCTGCCCAAAGGCTGTCCCCGACAATGACAGCCTAGACTTGACTCTTTCTATAGACTGCATCATGCCAACTTATGCTGTCTACGTTGAGGTTTTGGGATGTGACAAATGAGACTCACTAGAGCCAATTATCATTTTATTGTAGCAAAACCAAAACAAAACTGTTCCTTAGGGGATTAACATAGCTTACACTTTCTCGGTAATAATAACAAATATTTATTCCTACAGCTAAGACTCCTAGAAAAGTACATTACATTTAATACAATTTATGTTCTCAAAAGCATCCTAGGAATTACATAGAATCTTTAACATCAATTTTTATTTTAAGAAAATAATTCCAGGACATGTTAAGTAACTCATTCCAGGTTAAACAGCTTGCAAGCAAAGAGACTGAGCACCAAATATCTACTCTTGGTAAATATTCTGTTTATGTATTTCTTGCTTTACCTCTGTGATAAACATGGGGTGCCATTGCTAAAAGCCACAGACCCTTAAGGATTCATTGTTTAGGGACAGATTCCATGAACTCTCCTAGATAACATGGATAGGGCTGACAAGTATTCCTTTGCTAATTTGTTAAGCAGTAGAGTGAATGAGGAAGAAAAGAAATGTCAGATGAGTAACAGCAATACTATTCTTTCTATAGGAGGGATTAGATGTGTTTACCTTGCAAATACAAGAAAAAAAGTATTCTCTCCTCATGGAAAAAAAGGTATTAGGAAGAAAAGTTTCAAGCTTTCACTTTATAGTAAGGAATTGTTCAGACTGTTATGCATTGCATTGTGTTCCCTCAAATTCATATGTTGTAGTCCTAACCCCTAATACTTCAGAATGTGACCAAATTTGGAGAGGGGGTTGTTATAGAGGTAACTAAATTAAAATAATGTCATCAAGATGGTCCCATTCCAGGATGTCTGGTGTCCGTATAAAAAAGGAATTTAGGGGCTGGCCCCATGGCATAGTGGTTAAGTTTGCCTGCTCTGCTTTGGCAGCCTGGGGTTTGCAGACTCGGATCCTGGGTGCAGACCTAGAACCACTTGCTAAGCCATGACGTGGTGGCATCCCACATAAAGTAGAGGAGGACTGGCACAGATGTCAGATCAGCGACCATCTTCCTCAAGGAAAAAGGGGAAGATTGGCAACAGAGGTTAGCTCAAGGCCAATCTTCCTCACACACACAGAAAATGAATGAATAGAAAGGAAATTTAGACATAGAGCCATGCACAGTGAGAAGATGATGTGAAGGGGCACAGGGAGAAGACAGCTATCTACAAGCCAGAGAGAGAAACCACAAACAGAACCCTTCATTACAGCACTCAGAAAGATCCAACCCTGCTCACATCTTGATTTTGGACTTTTAGCCTTCAGAACCGGGAGAAAATAAACTGCCATTATTTAAGTCACCCAGTCTCTGATACTTTGTCAGGTAGCCCTAGCTGACTAATACAAAGACATTCTAAACAAATGAATGGGGAAAAAAGGAAGAGGCAGTCAGAATGGTGCAAATCAACTCAGGTGCAGGAGATGAGCCCCAGGACAAGGGCACTCAGCAAAGGTGGGTGAGAGATGAAGAATGTTCAGGAGCTCGGTGGGCACAGGATGATGGGGCCTGGACAGTTCCAAGGATTGAAATATGGACAAACAGCCTGAGAAAAGCAACATTTAGAGAACTTGTAGATGAGTGACCCATGGTTTGTGACATTGAAAAATGAGACAGTGCCTGCTTCATAGTCTAGGAAAACCCCAACACGATGGGGAGGAACAGGCACGGAAAGAGTCAAGACATGGTAACCAGAGGTGGAAGAGTCCTCAAAGGCATTGTACGCAGATTCATCCTGTAATCCTATAACCCAGCAGCCAGCTCGAGGTCTGAATTTGGAGTAAACTTTTAGACGATTTTCTTTTCTGAGCTTCAACTGATAAAATAATCTTCTTGCGTGGTAAAATTTAAGATTGCATACCCCCAGGATCCAGGCAATCTTTTTAGACACATCTACTTCCCAATAAAATTTCCCTGAGGAGAAACTTTGGAGGCCCACGGCATCAAAAACAGAAAAATCATATGAACCTGTATCCCCAGATGTAACAGGTTGCATAATTCTCACTTGTCTCTGATCCGCAGATATAACAATGTTACTAGAGCTAGTTGGTCTCAGCGTCATGTTCACTGTAAGAAAAATCACAGGGTCAGGTGAGGGATATAGGATGGGTGTGTCTTGTGACATTGTGAGGAGAAATATTGTGAATTGACTGGGAGGAACTTGTGGTGATGTGTCAGAGATGACTAGGACACAAGAGCTGTTGTATGTATGTGTGTTTGGGGAAGAACTCATGAAGCTAAGATATTGGGACATATTAGTAACCACAACTTCAGAAAAGGGATCAGAACATGGAGATTTGAAGACCCTGTAACTTCTTCTTACCCCAGTAGCATTGGGCCTCTGTGAGCTCTGAAATGACAAAAGTTGCAATGATGTTGTTAGAAGCAAAGGAGTAAACACTAGTCCCTGTCCTCTTTCTAGAGTGGAGACAGGAGTTGGGATTATTGTAAGGCTATGAACTGGTGAATGAGAGGACAAAGCAGATACCTGGCCATTCCCCCTCAGATCAGATCATCTTCAGAACAGAATCTCTCTCTCCTTATCAGGCCTACCTCCCCTCTTTGACCCTAATCTGGAAACAGCATCCATTCTCTCATTTTCCCCTGATACTACAAGAATTCAACACCCACACCCTTCCCACTCACTCCACACCTTTAAACACTTGCAGCATCCCGCTCAGATCAGGAACTCGGAATGCACACTTCGTTTTCCTGGAAACCATTTTTGGTTCTTTCAAGGTCCAGGCTTCACTCCTAGAGAAGACAAAAGTTGATGATCACCACATTTCTGACCTAGGTCTCTCCAAGACCTTTGCCTCCCTCACCTTTCATCCACTGACACACTGAAATACTCTTCACTGAAGAGCCTGCGGATGGGAGAGAGGAGAACCTTGATGCTGCAACCAGAAAAAACATGCTCATGTCTACCTTTCCATTTACCCTCTGCGTGACAGTGGGAAGGTATTGACTTTTCAGAGGCATAGTTTCTTCCTTCCAAAATAAAATAATTAACCTCTCCCTCCCTGTCTCCTAGAAATCATATGAAAATATATGTAACAATGGATATATTACACCAAAAAAATAAACTTTGGTACATTAAAAAAATTAATTTCTGGTGAAGTCACTGAATGGATGCGGGTTCCCAGAGAGAGAATCAGAAAATGGGCCTGCAGAAACTGGTTGCCAAGAGTTTAAGACATATCAAGTGTGGGAATACTGTCTAGAATGAACCAAGATCTTCAAAGTCTGCTCCCTAGTAGGGAGGCCCTCGGAATAACATCTGCAATTGCAGTTTCTTTGGGAAAAATTATAAACACTTGGAAAAGAAGATATTATGAACAACAAAGTAATAGTAGTCTGAATTTCATGTGTTAGGAAAGAGCTTGATGCTGCCACATAGGTGTACAAATTTAGACACAGAGATGTGGCCTTTTCATTCTGGCTTCAAATGTCTGTGACTAAGATTGATTAATTGTTTGCACCAGGGCAAAAATATTCCCTGAGGTTTAAGTCTGTTTTGGAAAACCTAAACAGAACCACATAGATGGACCCGGTCCTCTATTTCTATGGCAGAAATTTAAACATAAAAGTGTTGTCTCCAATTATGGGTGATTTTTGGCAGATAAAGAAGACACTACCTTCCCACGGCAAGTAAAGCTCCTGTGAAATACAGGCACCTGAGTTAGATACAGGCACACATGGTGAAGAAAACTGACAAAGTCACAGCGCTCTGAAAATGCAACACATTATCCCTAATATTGCTATGGACCCAAACTCTGCAACTTCTCACCACCTAAATCCCCTACCAATGAATCTGGTTCATTCTCTATAGTTACAGAACACTCAAGCCGTGTATGTGAAGAGAAACAAAATAAAACTACTACTCAAATTTCCTGCCTTGAGTGATATTTTATTTTCATTGACCACCAGATAACTCTGAAGACTGCAAAACTCTTTTCACGGCATGGAAGGACAATCTCTGGTTTCTCTCACATACCTTTGCAGGATGCCATTTACATCCTAGGGAGAAAAGAGAAAATATTAGTCAAGAAATAATACGTCCTCCCCACTTACAAAACTTCCTCGAACACCCACCACCCCCTGATGTGGTGAGAAAAGACTTGGTCCAAATTGAGAGCCCAAAGTAAAGAAAAGACCCAGGACAAACACTCCAGAACATTCATGAGATATTGTCATGTATCTTAAAAGTTAGTAGCAGCTTTGAGACTTGTGGAATTACAGAAGGAGGCTTCCAGAATCTGGATGTGAGACATATTTATGAGTAAAACAAGCGGTTCCTACTTTTTTTATCCAAAATGCATAAGGCTCTCCATGAGATGATTTCAATAATTCATGGCTCTTTCATGATTGAATGAAAATGTAATTTGATGTACTATTATTTACCAAGCATTATGCCAGGATTTATACAATCAAAGATGAGTAAATAGTCATAATATTCCTCAAGAAGTTTACATGGCTTTTGCTGAGGGTACAGGCAAACAAATGTACTAATGTGGCATTTTTCAAGTCTATCTCTTCTCATTTTATACACTGTCTATAAGAGACCTCATCTACTCTCTTCACTTCGACATGCATGTATGTCTAGTTAATTTCCAACACTTTACTGTTACTCAGTATTGCCTCTTACATTCAGGTTAATATATTTAGTATTTATAAAGCCTCAGGAACCAGTAACTTAGGATGTGTAATAGGTAGCAGTATTCACAAACCAAATTGTCTCCTCTCTTATACCCATTGTCCATAATGTTACCAATATCCACTTGGTCACTGTCTTGAAAAGGACAATATTTACCCTCCTCTTCAGTCTCTACCAAGCCAGTTTAGTCCACATTCTTGACAGATTTTAGCCATGTGATCTTCTTTATCATCACAGATATTACTTTATTTGTTTGAACAAATAAGTACCAATACATTTGGGCACTTTTATCCTAGATTTACATCCTCCATGTCACCAAACTAGGCCAACAGCGGGGCCTACAAATGCCAAAACAAAAGTTTTGCTTTCCGTGTTAGAGCTTTTGTTTCAATATGACAAAAACAAAATAAAACTAGATTGAGTAGAGAAAAGTATGAGGGGTAACTATAGTTTTGCTCAAAGATTATTTTTGAAGCTCAGACACAGTCATCAGGATCTGGTCTATGTCCTTCTACAAATTCCATTTATTCCCTCTATATTGACTTTTTCCTGAGTTCATGAAGGGAACATAAATCTGCTGATATATGCTACAGAAGAAAAGAGAATGTCTCTTCTCAGTTATCATAACTAATTCAGAGGTCTGCATGGCATTGGCCTGCACTGGATCAGATGCCAATATTGAAAGCATCACTATGTTGTCGTTGGAAGGAAATGAAGCAGAGTTGAAGGCAAATTTCTATATTTTACTAGAATTCAACTATTATTTATCAGAAGTAGATCATGACAGGACAACATCCGTATTGTAACCATGAGAGCAGCCACTAGGAAAAAACTAAAAATAAAAAAAATAAAAACAGAGAATAGGAAAACAAAATTTTATATTAGAAAGATGTCTTTAACACAAAAGGAGCTTCTTAAGAAGAAAGAGGTGAATAAAAACTAAAGAATGCATAGCTAAAGCAAATAGCATATGCTAAATTTAAATACAATCATATCAATAGTTGCATTAAATGTCATTGTCTTAATACTCTAATTAAAAAGCAGAGATTGTTTCACTAAATAAAAAGTAAAATTCAATTATTGCTATCTAAGATATATTTTGGATTCAAAAATACTAATAGGGCACTTGTAAAAGTATAGAAAAATATATACCACACAAGCAATAATCATAATATAGCTCAAGTGCCTAGATTATTATTATTAGATAAAAGGAAATTTAATACAATAAATCTTAAGAGAGAATGAGAGGGAAATTTCATAATGACAAAAAGTTCAGACATCAAGAACATATACCTGTTATAAATGTATACGCACCTAACAACAAAGCTTCAAAATACAAAGAGCAATATTAAAAGGAAAAATAATTAAGGTTAACTACATATAGATTTCAATAACTCACTCTCAATAATTGAGTGAACAGCTTGCATGAAAACTTTCAAGGATATGGAAGACATAGACAATAGTATCTACCAATTTACAGAACAGACATCTATTGACATTTTCACACATAAATGCAGAATACACGGAATTTTCAAATTCATGAGGAAAAACTTTCTGGACATACAATATTTTAACCTACAAAACCACTGTCGATATATTTAGAAGATTGAAATAATGAAACATATGTTTCTGACTTCAGAGAAGAACTACATTTGAAGTCCACAGCAGAAGAAAAAGTAAGAAATCACTAAATATGTTTTAATTAAACAACACACTGTAAAATATCCCAAGGCTTAACAAATCTGTCACAAAGGAAATTTGAAAATAAGATGAACTAAGTGAAAATAAAAGACAAATAATCAGAAAGTATGTCATACGGCTAAAGCAATGAATTTATATCTTCGAACACTAGATCAGAAAAGATGGTCTCAAATCAGTGATGTATGTTTCCATTTTAAGAAAAGTACAAAAGGAGCAGCAAACTAAAGTCACCACACACGTGCACACTTGCACACACACACCCGATGAAACATTAATGGTGAGAGCAGAAATAACGGATATAAAAGATTTAAAAATAGATGAAATCAATGACAGGAAAAGGTTGTTTCATGATAAACATTAACAAAATTGACCAAACATAATTAAACTGACAAAAAAGAAAGAAAAAAAGTAAAGCAACAAAATCAGGAATAAGAGAGGGGACATTACTGGGAGTCCTGTAGAAACATAAGGGTTTGTAAGGGGTTATCATGATTAACTTTACATCTAGAAGTCAGACAACTGAGACAGAATGGGCAAGTTCCTACAAAGACATACATTACCATAAACTGCAGCAAGGACTGTAAAAAATCTAAATAAACCTAATATCGTAAAAATAAAATTATTTTAAATATTTCCAAGAACCAAAGCCCAGAGTAAGAAGGTTTCACTGGTGAAATCTATTAAATATTTAAAGAATAAATAATACCAGTACTTCACGATTTCTTTTAAAAAAAACAGAGAAGGGGGGCATATCTCAAATGCTTCTCTAAGGTATAAAAAGAAAAACCTGTTGGAATCTGAAGTGCATTTGTTTGTCTATGATTAAGCTGGGTCATGATGAGGTATCTCATAAATACTTCAGACTAGGTCACTGATAACAGGGACCTACTCAATATCACTGGATACAATGGATCTTCTTTCCAAGGTCAAATTTTGCACGGTACTTGATAAATTAAATAAAAATGAGATTTTTCCCTTGTTATCCATGCTTTCAATTATTCCTATAACCTCTGAAATAGATGCAGGGAAGATGGAGTGCAGGACCAAAGGAATCTTAATGTCACCAACACAAAGAACACAGTAATACAGAGAAGGAAACTGCTCTGCTTTTTCATCAAATCTCAGACTCTGGGACTTCTTCCCAAGTCTTACCTGCAGCATCTCCAGTGCTGACCCCTGCAACCGATGCTCCAGATTTGAGATGAGAGAGCTCACCAACTGGCTCTGCTCCACCAGCTGATTCTCAGCCTCTGCCAGGTTGTGTAGAACGTCTCCTGTCTCATTCTTCAGCTTTAGTAGCTCCTTCTGCTCCTCATCGTCCAGGATACCTCTCAGTTGTTTAAACCCTGCCTGGATACGTTGTGTCTCACTTTCTATTTGATTCTTCAGGAATGAGAAAGAGAGAGGAACTCAGGCTCTCATGCAGATATTAGAAGCCAGACAAAGAAGACTACTGTTTGGGAAGTTCTCACAGGGAAATGAGATAGAAGCAAGGGAGAAATTCTTGGGGATGCTGATTTTTCCAATTATTTTCTCTTCATCACATTCAAAATAATGCCCTCATGTCTGTAATATTGAGGTCAACCCTGAGCCAAAAAAAGGATAGCTGTGTGTGGCTCAGCTTTCACACAGCTTTCCAGAACAATGCAACCTCCCTGCATTACTCCTGACACTCACCCCACATTGTTCCAAAAGTTGAACACTCAGGACACAACCATGAGCCACTGCAAAATGTCTTCGCGTAGAGGAGACAAAGTCTCAAAAACATGATGGGAAAGGAACATAGCATTCAGTAACCATGCTCATCGGACAGTCCATCTATGGGAATACGTCCTCCAAATATCTATGTTCATATGTGACATGCTCACTTTCCAGCCCCACCCCATTAGGGAAAGGATAAAGAAGACGACTATTCAAATGACTTCTGGACATATCAAATATCAGGAAACAAAGAGGAAGGGGAGCTCTTTGTACCTAACACCCAAGGTCTTGCTCAGATTTCAGTCTAACACCCTCAGGAAGTGACCCTTCCTACCTTCCAGGAAGTTGTCTCCTCTCTCACATTAGCTTCCAACATCTCAACTTCCTGCTGCTCCTTCCTCATCCTCTCTAGAGCAGCCTGGAGCTTCTCCTGGGAGAGAGGAATCAAGGCAAAGTCAACCTCTGGGTTTTCTTGCATCGGAATAGAGGATAAGTTGGGAAGAAATGAGGCTGATCTCCAAGATAGACTAGAGTTTAAAGAAACTGTGAGAACAAAATAAGAATCTATGACTTGGAAGAAAACCTGAGGTGATGAATGTGTCCTTTAATACTCAGGTTATAGAAGTCAGCATCCCTTCCCCAAGAGAAGATTGATTCTCTTTGTTCTAGAAGAATAAAGGTGATCCTGAGGAAAGAACATACATTTCAATCCATGCAGCTCCCAGTTAACCCTGTTCCAAGAGATAACAAGAGCTTTTCTTGGGCACCAAATCGCCATCTACTAGCACAAGGTACAGAAATATCTATTTCTGGCTAAAAGTCTGTACCATAGGCTTATCCTTTTATAATTGGATGGAATGCATAGAAATGTCCTTTAGGCCTTGGAATGCAAGTATAGGAAGTGATCTCAAGCCTCAGAGTTGTTTTCAAGATCACTGAAGTTGAATGCACTGTGTATATTTCCCATGAATTACCATTCTACCTTGTCTTTTCCCATCATGGTCTCTTACCTGGTACTCCTGCACAACCTCCTCTACGAGGAATGTTTGGTGGTCACGGTGTTCCTGAGAGCGCTCACAAAGCCAGCAAATGACCTTCCCATCCTCCTTACAGAAGAGCAGGAGTTTCTCTTCATGACGTACACAAAGATCTCTTTTCTGCTCCTCTTCTGGCCTCAACTGGACCTCCCTGAGCCTCTCCACTATGTTGGCCATGGGCCGATTAGGCTTCAGGTTCCCAGGCTTGTAAGGGATTTGGCACACAGGGCACCTTCTCTCTGCTCCTTGGTCAATCCTGGAATCTTTGTTTGCAGTGATGCAGGCTTGACAGAAGTTGTGGCCACAGTCTAGGCTCAGGGGTTCTGTCAGGAGCTCCAGGCAGATGGGGCAGGTCACCTCCTCCTTTATGCCCACCAGGATTCCTGAAGCCATCACAGCTGTTCCCCTGTCCTACCTGTCCTAACTTCTGAGGCTCCTCCTATGCACAGATCCCTGTATGATTGGGAAGGTAAAGGGGGGCAGACTAAGAAAGGAAGTAGTAAAATTATACCAATTGTGTAGAAATGAAGGACAAGCCAAGACATATATCAAAGGACAAAAAAGGGAAAGTGGTGAAACAGGGGAAGAAGATTGATGATCTGGTAAAAGGAATTTTTCTTAATAATCTCAAACACTTAACTTCCAGTTCATGGCCCCTGTAAAACCCATCCTTATTTGTGCAATGACTGATATTTCCCTTTTCTTTCATGGAAGGAAGCATGACCCGAGGTGTTTTCTACTGAGACCCATGTGTGACCCACTGTCTACCCTACTTTTCTTTCCTATGCCAAAAGCACATCCTCAGTGTTAAAAGCACTGAACCACTTATGCCTCTGGGCTTTTACACTTGCTCTTCTCTCAGCAAGGCATGCTGCCCTGATTTCAGTATGACATCCTCTTATACTTCAGTGATCTCCCTCCCTACATGTTCTCTGATCAGAAGGATCTGCTCTAACTTATTTACAGTGTAACCATTGTTCTCACTTGCTGTTTGTTTGTAATGATTTCTCTTATTACTGTGACATAACATCTGACAATCTGTGTGCATAGACAGTAAGGGCAAACCCTTTATCAGATGTGTAAATAGAGATAATAAGTGATTTACAAACCTTGTTTATCATCCATAAACATAGTTGAGATGAAACAATGTATTTAGGGTCCTTTAAAGGCCTTTCCCCTCCTAACCTACAGAATTACTCAAAACAAACCGAAGAAACTTCATCTATCCAATTAATATCGAGAGCAATGGGGTGTGGAAGTGAAACAATCCACACCCATTGAGAAGTTCTGGGGAGTTTTGTGTTTGTAAATGGTGAGATCTCACCTTAGCCTGGAAACATGCCAAGGTCATTGATAAGAGACTAAGGATGTGTTTTATGTGGATGGTACAGAGGAAGGTGGTATGGATATATTCATAGGGTCTCACACATCTTATACCTGGAGAAAGGGAAGCACAGATGAAGTGAATATGAATCTTGAGAAAGATGTTTCAAAATACTTGGAAAGATAATTCAACAATTATCATTGATGATGAATTATGCTACCAACTTGACCATTATCTAGAAACACAACAGCCTAAACAGAAAATTTAAACCTCTAGGCACTTGACATTCACAAGAAAAGTAACAGTTAATTAAATATTCACTATCATGTGTCGAAAGAAAAGATGTGTAAACCACTGCTAGAGAGATGTCCATGTTGTTGGCAAATCAACATAATGTGGAGAAATGGAGGGTTATCCAAGAATTCAGACGTGAAATCATAAGAAGATGAAGGAAATATGGGAGAAGAAAGGACAAAATGTATTAGGTGGAAGAGATGACGTGTTCATGGAAGACACATCATCTTGTATGAGTTTCCAAATGCCAGTGTGGCTGGTGTACAGAAAACTGCTGGGCCTTTCGCTCATGTGAGCCTGTAGTGACCTTAAAATATGACACTTCCCAAATTACGTAACTTTGAGGGACTGTTTTCCAAGAGAAAGTAGAAATTATCCATGTTTTCCCATCAGAGAAGAGTGGGGACATATTTAGCTCTGCACTTGAGCTGTGAAATGTTGGATGGATCCAGAGTGGAATTGGGAAGATCAGTTAGGATGCATGCACAGTTGCTCAGGGGAGAGACGGTGATAGCTTGAGGGACAAGGTGATGAAAGTAATGGAGAGCAGCAGGCAAGAGTGAGAGACAAGATGACGTAGAAGGATGGGACGGGGAGTTATACTGGATAAGTGGGAACAAAGAGTGAGCATCAGAGCTGAGCTCTTTCTTCCTGTAAAGATGATATTGGCTTACTCTTCTCCTATTAAGTTTTTGCTCTTTGATTTTTTTTCTGGGGAAAACTGCTGGTTACTGGGTTACAAGAAAGTGGAAGTTCAGCTGCCTGAATAGTAAAAATGGCCTTATGTATAAAGTATATTTGAAGTGGAAAAGGTTTAAATTGACATTAAAATTCCAGTTGTGAAGCACGGACCTCATTTTTCACAAGAGGAATGTCACACTTATAATCACAATGTGTCTTATTTAGGCCCCTGGAAGCTATGATAATGGGCTTTCCGAAGGTAATGAGTTCTCTGTAGCACTAGGCTTATCTAAAATATGGTAGTTTTATACACATTCACCTAGTCTGGCTTCTTAAAAACTTGAGATGACCAGGATAAGGTATTTCCTGTGCCACTGTAACATTCATCACTGAGAGTCAAGGGATGCAGCCACGCTGCATGCTGTGTCTCTTGTCCTATATCCCCCAGCTAAGCTAATTGATACTGGCAGTTTACGTCTTATTAGGTCACATGGATGGAAATGGCCATCCAGATTGCAAACTGCTGCTGGTGGTCAGTCAGAGGGGGGATCACAGAGTGGAGGCACAGTGATGTTTACATTCTGACCTGGACTCAACTATGGCTCTGTGGCCACAGTCTATGATGAGGAATTCTGTCAGGAGCTTCAGACAAATGAGGCCAAGAAGCAATAAACAAAGAAAAGGCACATCTCAGTAGGTATTAATGTCTTGACAGTTGCCCAAGTTAGGTGGTAAAAGAAAGATCTCCATGAGACAAGTAAGTTTTCCCTTTGTTCTGCACAAGGGAGACAAAAGTAAAGACTGCATGGAAATAAACTTAGACCTACTGAAAGTGTCTATCTGTGGCATGTTCATCATCCATGAAGGGTAATTGATAAAGACTGAGGCTGAATATGAACCGGAAGTGTAATACAGTTAATGGTAGATATTGAAAATAACCAAAAGGCCATTTCAAGTTAGCCCTTGGCTGCAAACACTATGACCCAGATCAGGCACTGATGAATAGCAAGATCAGAGATAGTCATTATACCAGGTAGATATTACATGATAATGTCTACCCCTGTTTATGACTCATGCTGTGTTATGACTCATCCAAACATGGGGGTGGGGCCTCCACCATTTTTCATTCCATTCAAGATCCAAGCTATACTGAGAGGTGTCAAGAACCTATAGAGGAGGGAAGAGCAGAGCATGCTTTCTGCCATAGGGATACGGAATTTATTTTCACAGCAGGGACACAAGGAGTTAATGTCAAAACATCTGCTACACAATGCACACTGAAGGGCAATGTGCAGAGGAGCTCGAGTCCTCTCACGTGGAGGATGACACATCCTCTCCCTAAGCAGTGTCCCCTCTGAGGGAGATAGATATGGGAACATGAGCGGAGTCTGACTGAGAGAACTCCCAGGTAGGTCGGCTGACATAGGAGTCAGGTGATGGCACCTCACACATTCTTCTGGCATCAGAGCTCATGAGAACACAAACTCAAAATATCCCAGAAGTGAAAGCTAAATACAAGAAAAAAAGATATTTTTTTTTTTAAAGATTTTATTTTTTCCTTTTTCTCCCCAAAGCCCCCCGGTACATAGTTGTGTATTCTTCGTTGTGGGTCCTTCTAGTTGTGGCATGTGGGACGCTGCCTCAGCGTGGTCTGATGAGCAGTGCCATGTCCGCGCCCAGGATTCGAACCAACGAAACACTGGGCCGCGTGCAGCGGAGCGCGCGAACTTAACTACTCGGCCACGGGGCCAGCCCCAAGAAAAAAAGATATTAAAAGTCAATTACTACGTAAAATTCCAAACAATAAGGACACGGACAGAATTTTTTTCTTGTGTGAGTGCAGTAAAACTGTTTCTCTAAGTATGCTGAAGCCACAAATTACTGATGTGAAATGGAAAGAGTCAGTTTTCCCAATAGAATGGAAAACTGAAGTTTTGCTATGTTTATTTTCCCAGGTAGTCATCTAAGAGTATTCAATATGAACTCCTTGTAAGTCTAGCTAATTAAAGACAGAAAAAGAAAAGTAGCAAATCAATTCTAAATCCCTGTGATAACAGGCATGATAGAGGTGTACGATGTGAGTTCAGAAGACAGGTGTCTAACATGGACTTATGGCTGAGGTGGGACAAGGATATGTAGCAGAGGAGATAATCTCCTAGTTGATTTTGACAAAGTAAGATTGGGTCACGTGAACAGAAGTCAGGTTGAGAAAAGATATTTGATTGATGTCTTCCACATACCTGAATAAGGTGGGTGCAGCTTTACTGTCCATAGGAGGGCAGAGCAACCACAGAGACTCTCTTGCTCTAACTTCTTTCCCTCATGGGTCTCAGGATCTTGCTATCATACTGCTTCTTCTGAAATCTTATGTGTGTACGTGTGTGTGTGTGTGTGTGAGGAAAATTGTCCCTGAATTAACATCTGTTGTTAATGTTCCGCTTTTTGCTTGAAGAAGATTGTCACTGAGTTAAGATCGGTGCCAATCATCGTCTATTTTATGTAGGATGCCACCACGGCGTGGCTTGATGAGTGCTGCTAGGTCTCCTCCCAGGATCTGAATCTCAATCCTGAGCTATGGAAGCACAGTGCATAAACTTAACCACCACTCCACCAGGCCAGCCCCTTCTGACATCTTTTTATATCATTAACACTAATCAAGTAACTCATTTGGTATGTTAAATTGAGAAAAGATACCATTTCTAGAAAATCTTCCTACATGGTCCTCTTGCTTCTGATCTCTCAGCTGAGCGCTGTTTCTGGGTGGCAGATATGGCCCACGGAGAAAGATGATATGAGTAGCAATTTCTAAGGACCCGCAGCAATTCCCTGTGTCTGGACAAGTGAACAGGGAAAGGCTACAGAGCTTGCCAATAGTCACCCCATCCAGGCTCCTAAGCACAGAGAGGACAAGTGATGAGAATTGATCTACAGAGTCATACAGAAATACTAGATTGTTACACTGATAGGCATTAAACTATTAGGATTCAAAGATCCCTCTGCCTTTGCTTCTGTTTTGGGGGAAAAAAGACTAGCTACCTCTGAAAAATCCAGGAGTCTGGCTGTTGTCAGCAAGCAACAATTCAATCTTAAAGAACTAGTAGGAAATGAGCATAAATTCAGCCTGAAGAAATAACAGTGTCTTCTTGAAACAAATAAAGCCTTTCACTTCTCTAAAGTTCCCTTCTTTTAAAACCACTCTTCCCCAAACAGCACTTCAGTCAGGAAGCACTCTCAGCAGGAAGCCTGCATGCAGGGCCTGTATCCACCTTCAGAACAGCTTCCTGAGGACAAATCTAACTCACCCTTTCACATGCAATCTTTTCTGCAGAAGTCACCCAACCTCTGCCCTCCAAACCTACTCAGCTCACCTCCAGACACCAATGGAGAAGCCGTGATTTCTTGGAGAAGAGTGAAGGTGAAGGCAGGCCAGGGAGAGAAGGTCAGGATTCACTCACCAAACCAGTGGCCTGAATTACACAAGGAAGAGCAAAATGAGCCAAGTGAAAATGAAAGTTAAATTCTTAGGGTAGGGTAGAAAAGCAGAAGGGAAACAATGGACCAATGGCAGCTCTCCATGTCAGGCCTCCGGGAAATGACAAGGCTTTTTTGCCAGGACCAGATGGGCTAGAAACTACATGCTTATTCCTATCTTAGTTCTGGTTCTGGAAGCTGTTTCATGGCTCTTCAACATACTTCCCTCTTTGGAGCACTAGGCTCACCTAGGCCTTCAAATTTCACACACGTCCACCTCATCTGGCTTCCTTAAAATGAGCTGTCTCAAGGCTGGAATAAAGTACCTCCTTCACTCAGCGAGGACCCACGCCGAAGGTCCACTTCACATAGCCACACCAGCACTGTCCTGGATTGCAGCTGCAGCCAAGGTAAATGCATCTGGCCAGTCTGTGTCCTATTATATTACGAGACAGGGAAAAGCTATCTAAATCTGAAATTATCTCAAGTGGTCAGTCAGAGGGTTCTGGCAGTAGAAGCACAGAACTGATGACTTTCAGAACCTGGGTTCAATAACGCCAAAATGAGACTTTTCAAAAATAGACTGGGAAGATGAAACTGTCTGAACTGTCATATGTTTGACAATGCCATGTAATACTATTCAACATGGAACCCTGTGTCAGAGCATAATAAAAGTAAGGCTGGAAAATAACCATGAAGGCTAATTTTCAGTGTCAACTTGACTGGCCACAAGGTGCCCAGATTAAACGTGATTTCTCAGTATGTCTGTGAATGCGTTCTTTCCAGATGAGAATAGCATTAAATCTGTGGACTCAGTAAACTAGATTGTCCTCTCCATTGCGGATGTCCATCATCCAATTTGTTGTGGCCTGTATAGAACAAAAAGGTAGAGGAGGAAAGAATTTGCCCCTTTTGCTTCGTGCGTGCCTGTTGGACCTGGGACATGGTTCTTCCCCTGCCCTTCAACCAGGACTTGCACCGTTGGTTACCCTGGTTCTCACACTGTCAGACAGGGTCTGATTGCACCACCAGCCTCCCTAGGTCTCCGACTTGCAGACAGCGGATCCTGGAAGTTCTTAGCCTCCAGAATGATGTCAGCCAATATATTATATATATATGTATACATAATTAATATATTTTTATATATTGTATATATATTAAAATATGTGTAAATATTATATTTATAAATAGTTATACATTTTATAAACATGTATAAATATTTATAATTGTACATTATAAATATAACTATTTATATATTATAAATATTATATAAATAAATATAAATATAATATTTATCACATAAATATTGCATTTATAAATATATAAAATATATATGTAAAATATTGGTTCTGTTTCTCTGGAGAACAAGTCTAATATAGGAAAGAGGGAATTCTGAAACTGTGTTAAGCGGCACACATGAACTGTGATAACGACACAGATGAACTGCACTGTTTCAAAAGCCGTGTGCTTAGAAAAGACTTGGAGGGCTTAAGGGTACAAGGAGGATGTTGTAGACATGATAATGCCTAAAGTCAATTTTAATGCATAAAATCACATCAGATAAAGAGAAGTCAGTGTCAAAAAAGAAAGAGCTTTGTGTCGGATCCACCATCTGAGTAAGTTAGTCAGGGGTGCAGTACGCCTTTCACAGCAAGAGAGACACACCTATTTTAACCCCTTTTTCTCATGGGTCTCAGGATCTTGGTATCATGCTACTTCTTCTGATATCTTTTCACATTATTAACACCAATCAAGCCTCTCATTTAGTTTCACTAAAAGTTGTAAAGATGCCTCTTATGGAAATTCTTCCTACCTTTTGCTCTTGCTCCTGATCTCTCCCCTGAGCTCGGTTTCTGGGTGCCAATATGGCCCAAGGAGAAGGGGGAGCAAAGTTAGTGGTTTTGAGGAGCTTAGTGGATTCCCGAGTTTGTACTTGGAAATCTGCTAGGACTAGTAAACACAGAAGAAGCTGCAGAGCAGGGCAGCTGTCACACCATTCAGGCTCCGAACCCAGAGAGGATAGGGAACTAGGATTATTTTGAAGGCATGCAGAAATCTTACAGTATTACACTGATAGAACTTGACTTACTAAGGTTCAAAGAACCATCTGACTTTCCCCTATTTCTTCTTCACAGGATCTTTGTCATCCCCGGGCAGGGCCAGTTCTAGCACTCTTCTCTGCTGCTCTCTGTGCAGAATTGGTCCAGCTGACTGGGCTGTGGCCCGTGGAGACACCATAGGCTCTCTCTCTCTTGAGAATCCTTTGCTAAGATTTCTCAAGAAGTTCTTGCTGGAATTAGGACTACTGCTAGAGATGAGGTATCAGTGATGATACCGTGACTTAAGAAATGAAAACGCGCAAGTGGAAGGCAATCGAGAGAACTGCAGTGGGGAGCCTGGTGTTCTCACTAACACCATCATTAGTGATCTCCACCCCACCCCTCATTTCACCCCCAACTGTAAGTGTCATGAAGTCAGGTAGGGACTTTCCCTCTTTTGTTGCTTAATGCTTCAGATCTATTAGAAGTTGTTACATATAAGCAGTGACAAAGAGGTAGATATACAGACTTAAAGCTGTAAACATCATTTTAACTGAATTGAACATCTGGATGACAAATCATGCTTCTATTCTACCATTCTTGATATGAAAATAATTGCAGTGGTACATAATGCAATTCTCCTATTCTTTTGTTATTATCAACGAATATATGATTCTCCTTTGACAAATTTTAACCAATAGTTTTTCTATTTCCTCTTTTGTTCCTAAACTTGACTCAGATTGGTGTTCGATCTGTCTCAAGTACCACATTTTAACCACATTAACTCTTCTTTTGTTTTACAGTGTTCTCTAACAAGAAAACATTAATCATCCATGGGCTGAGAGGAGATATTTCATTAGATTCCTTTGTAACCAAGAGCTGTAATGACTGGAGCAGAAACAGAGCCCTAAGCAGGATCTTTTTCCCTTGTAACTCAGAACATGATAACCTGGAATGCCTACCACATAGCAACAAGATGAGCTCTGGTGAACACTTGTGTGTGTTGAGAGGGGCTTGGTGAATTCAGGTTTCCCACTGGCCCACGTTGTCAGGTATCTTCATGGGACATGATATGGCTCAGCTGCAAACCTAATGCTTTTTAGGAAATTCCCAACATATCAACCAAAGATATGGGATCAGCTCAGAGATTCAAAGGGAGGTGAGAAAAAGGGTGAATATTGAGGAAGGATTGAGAAGGGAAGAAACATTGCACAGAGAAGAGGTCTTTGGAGAAGGGAGCTCATTTCTTAAGAACATTGCAATCAATACTGCTAATACCGTGCTTGTCACACAACATAGTTACCCTCTGAGGTCTACATTTGCCTCCAGTTTCAATCATATAGCATACCTAAAAAGACATCTATCTTAATATCTCTGCATTAACTACCATACTTCATGCCATCATTGCTGAATATGCAAAAGAAGCAAGACTGATGTTCCGTTTCCGCTAAAGGATGTATTCATTCTAACAAACCAGGACCCTAAACCAGAGATCAGCATTATAAACCGTGGACAAATGCAAAAGAAAAGAAAGAGAAGAAGAAGAAAAGGAAAGGAAACTAAACGTAAAGGCACTAGAAAGTGACAAAAGTGGTCAGAAACTACAGTGTAATAGACACTTGGAAGAAGGGAACAGTATTAGAGGAGTTTTCTGGTTTTATGGCTTGTCATCTTAAGGCAGACCTCAATTGGCAGTGGATTGCACAGTTCAAGATCAGTTAGCAACATACAGACTTGATGGCTTGAAGAACACGAAGAATGATTTGGGACTGCCATCAGCTGGAAAGTGGTGGAGAATATCAAAGAGATACAGAGGAAAAGACTCCAAATTGTCCATGTAAACTATAACCAAATCCCTGAAACACATCTGTGAGAGAGATACCAAGCAGGGCTAACAGGACTGAACAGAGATTTCAGCTGCTGCAAAATGCAGGGGAGAATGAAGAATTTGAGTTTAACCAAGTTAAGCACCTGAAAAAAAAATATCCATCTGGCAGATAAACAGAATCCAGAGTCTCTAAGTCTCATTCACAATTCCCCTGGGGTATTTTAGATCCAATCTAAACCACTCAACTTACAAAGATACTGGCCAACGTGGCTTCTCCTCAAGACAAAGGCAGTTAATGGAGACCAAGTAAAAACAATCTAATGTTGTATTTCATAGACAAGGACTTCACAGCCACTATTATATCTGGGGAGACTGATGTAAAAGAAAATATGCTTACAATAAGGAGCAAATAAGAAATGCCAAAAGACAAACAGAAACTGTTGGGTTTTGTTAATTGAAATACTAAAACTGAAAACTGCAACAACTCTAAAAACAAATCCAAGTTTGGCTTAGGGGATCTTCAGGATCACAAGAGAAAGCATAAGTGAACTTAGAAGTAAATTAATAAAAATGATCCAATATGAAAATAATAATCAGAGCCCCAATTCTCTGCAAAAATATCGAGATTATAATATAGGCTTAAACTACAGGACAACTATTAAAGTACAACAATACTAAAACTATAAAAGTAGCTGAATTAGATGAGAAACAAAGGGTTAAAAATCACTTTCCTTTAAATATGTGCAGAAAAGCATCACACAAAATCCGATATTCAGTCATGATAATAATAAATTAGGAACATTAACCTGATGAAAGGAAATAAGAAAAGCCTACAGTTTACATCATACTTAATGGGTAAATATTGACGACATTTTCTCTATGATTGGAAAAACGCCAGTACTCACCATTCCCATTCGTTCTTGAGCTATATATCCTTGCCCAAAAAATTCGGCAAGAAAATCAAATTAAAACATAAATATTAGAAAAGAGGTAATGAAATAGTCTCTGTAGGTGACACAATAGTTACGAAGAAAATCCGAATCAATCCAGCATAACCTACTGAAAATTGTTAGTAAATTCAGTCAGGTCATAGGGCACAAATTCTATATTAAAAATCAATTATATTTTATAGTCTAGCAGTGGTTAATTGGAAAGTTAAATTGAAACATCCGTTTACATTAATGTCCCCATATAAACTACTGTGGAGATAAAGAATCCTTCATTTTCCACCCCTTGGTGACTAGATAAGTCACCTGGTCTGAGAGGATTCATAGCGATGGGAGGCACGGTGAAGTTGCAACAGGTATGAGATCAAAACAGACCTGAGATTGGAGGCTATGGAGAGATTAGGAATCAGAATCAATAGTCCCCATCATCATCATCCTTGAGCCAAGTGGTTGATCACTGGAATCCCATATCACTGAGCACAGATCACATGTCTCTATTTCAGTAAGGAGCTCAGGTCATGAGGATTTAGAAACGTCTGGTGCACAGCTACTGAGGGCTGTGGATAGCACTGCCTGCTCATTGCCCATAAGTGAACCTGCAAGATGAAGCCTGCTTATTCCCTGAGATTCTCATGAACCTCCCTAAAATTCTCATTGTGTAAAGTCATCTCTCAAATTGATGACACAGTACAATCCTAAGGTCCCAGAAATACAACGTGGAGTGATTGCACTCAGAAAACTTGTTCATGAGAGAACCCACACTGATGCCCAATGCACTGTTGATTTTGAGTCCAGAATTACTTCTCAGGACATTTCCTGAGGAGAAGCTGATGAGGATTTTTAGGCTGGTTAATTTTAATTCTGCACATGAGAAGCAGGCTCCGAGGAGTGGAATTTGCTCGCCTTTTGATGAGAGACAGTTGCATTTTTGAAGGAAATCTCCATGTCTCCCTCTCTGTGCCAGGAGGAAGCGGGGATGGCCTTATCTCTGGAAACTCTTAACGGGGAAGGCAAGAACTTAAGTTGTTTACTGTCTGGGAACCTCATGTAACTGACTCCCCCCCCCCCCCCCCCCCCCCCCCCCCCCCGCCAAATCCTCTTTTGTCTTTAGCTGAAGATAATATTTAAGCAGTGACTTCTGCCATTTACTCAATCCGGTTTGATTCTTATCTAAAAGTTGTGGGACCACCCAATGACCGGACCCTACTGGCATTGGTACCATTTTAACATTTTTTGTCTTGTAAAGAGATAACTCACACACCTATGGCTTAAATTTAGCCTTACTCTCCACTCATGTTTGCAGCAGAAGTGGCAGCAGCAGTGGCTCCTCCTGCCCGTGGGTCCTGTCCCCACGGGTCCTGTCCCCATGCCGGCAGCAGCAGCTCTGACTGCCCATGGGTCCTGTCCCCATGCTATTCCACACTATTTTCTAAATAAAAGAGCACTACTGCCAGATCTTGAGAGTCCAAGAAATCTTTCTTTCAACTCCTCGGCTCACCTAAACTTCTCATTGTGTAAAGTCATCTCTCAAATCATGACCCAGTACAATCCTAAGGTCCCAGAAATACAACGTGGAGTGATAGCGCTCAGAGAACTTGTTCATGACAGAAGCCATACTGATGCCCAATGCACTGTGGA